>NC_064536.1:32163948-32845615 GCF_023856365.1 Brienomyrus brachyistius
AGTGTTAGAAGTAATTCCCCGCATACCCCCCCGCATATCCTCCCTGGCGCCATGAAGATGTTGTGCAGCAAAAGTTTAAAACAAGGTGGAGCCTGTTATACTGTTAACGTTTGTTTTCTTGTTTAAGGAGCTGCTGGTCCCCGTGTTTAGAAGATGGTTAGCTGAAAAAGCCTTGCCATTCAGGGTGCGCCGATCATACTGTCCCCACACCACCTTATTTTATTCCGGCCCCGAGTTGATTCGCGTGGACGCGCATTGCACGTGCTGAAACCCTATCGTTGACTGATCCATCGGAGGTGAGGTGGGCCTATAACTAAATAACCTGTAACTTAGATCATTTTGAATAACTGAGTGACCTGTAGTCGGCATTTTGTTGCTTATCACAAGCGAGACGATTAATGAAATTATCTTGAATACCTATGAAAACATAAATTTGTATTTTTTTACTGATGTAACAGGTCTGTAATGGTTTAATCCAACTCCTGAATGATTAAGATCCTAGCTAGTGCAGTAACACTAATACAGCATGTGGCGAATAGAAATGTATTTTTTATCTCTGATTCTGGCTGTTCTAGTAACGAATATAAAATTTGAACAACATGAAGATACTCCTGTGCTGTACACACGCATGTCCCTGTTCTGCACACACACATGTCCCTGTGCTGCACACACGCATGTCCCTGTTCTGCACACACGCATGTCCCTGTTCTGCACACACGCATGTCCCTGTGCTGCACACACGCATGTCCCTGTGCTGCACACACGCATGTCCCTGTTCTGCACACACACATGTCCCTGTGCTGCACACACACGCATGTCCCTGTGCTGCACACACGCATGTCCCTCTGCTGCACACACGCATGTCCCTGTGCTGCACACACGCATGTCCCTCTGCTGTACACATGCACATATTAAGTAAATCCAGCTAACTGAGAACACCTGCTTCATGGAATCCCCCCCTACTTCCCCTGTCTCTCTTATTACATAATTGACTACAAATGCTTGATTTCCTCAAAGACCATATTTAGCAGTGATTTCTCTAAACATGCTTTGCAATATATTGATAATTTCTGACCGATTCAGGAAAAATTAGACTCATGTCCTATCCCTGTCATAATTATGATGCACACATCACTGAAATAGAAGGAAACCGTACTAGGAGTAAGACTTATCTTCAAGGTATAACCGAAATCATTAATATAAAAACAATCAATAGAAAGTCAACTAAAACAAAATCTGTGAAGGACTTGGAAAATTGAAAACACTTTGCAAATATGCCTTATCATAATCTCTGCACTGTCCCAGTTCTGTCCAGTGCGGGGCTCAACAAGTGACACAAAGAGAAAAGGATTAAACGCATTTGCATCCAGATCTTTCTTGTGTCGATTTCACACTTCAGATGACTTTCAAGTATTTCTTAAAAACAGATTCTTCCTCTCACTATCAAATAATGTCACAAGAAATTTAATCTTTTTAAGTAACAATAATGTTTTTGAGAATGACGGATGGAAAATCAACTAAAAGTATATGCTACAGTCTGAAAATACGGAATGCTTCCCAAATCTCTCTGTCATCTATGTTCCTTTTGCCAGCCTCCTTTCGGCTTTAGTGCAACAAATGTTTCACCCCCCTATTGGCCAGTTGAAGAAGTGTTTCAACTAAATGTTTTACAACGGTCTCGACCGATTGGCCAAGCGAGGCGACTGGCCCCGTGTGGTTGGCCAGTGAAACAAGGACCCGCCTGCCCCGCTGACATGCTGGTGTTACAGCACGGACATTCCCTTCGCATCGGTGACGTTTTTGGCTTCGCATCCAGCATCCTAGACAATGCACACATTTATGGCCGAAAAACTGCTAAATTTGAGCAAAATCTCTCATATTCTTGGTGTTTTCTTTTTGGCTGTTTCACCACGGGTAAGATATTTTTTTCTGTACAAATTGCATTTCGTAACCAACAAAAGTCATTCTATGGTAAAAGTTCATTTTCTCAAGTAATTCATTTCATTTTGTGTGTCTGATCTGAATTGCCGGGGACAGTGTTTTTCAGGGGTAACCTGGCACGGCACCACAACCTACCACTGGAGGGAATCGGCGCTGAGATTTTTCTTTAGCTTGGCTTAAAAATACTAAAAATGTAATAAATATTGTGACACCAAAGTGTGGCAAAATTACGTGTAAGGTGACAGCCAAGTGAGAGGTCCACCTGAGTTGTATGTAATGACTGGTCAGTATTTCCAGCAAGATTATTAGACTTCCCAGGAAGAGCATTTTTGCTGCCTTAGCACAGGGACACGATTAGTTACAAGGCTGCAGACAACGATAAGTACAATTCCCATACCGGGAGTCGAACTCGGGCCACCTGGTATCTGGTACCTAACTTGGTTAATAGTAGCTTAAACGACGTAAATTAGACACATTTCCCCTTATTGCAGAGCTTCTCCGGTGAACCAGCTAACGTTAGCTTGTAATGTTTCAAGTTTCTCATGTGGGTTTGAAACCCCTTGCACAGACCGTCACTCAATCTGCTCACACGACATTAACACTAAAGGCATATTAAAATGGAAGTTCAAGCTGGAAGATGCTTATTGGTTTTTTTTTTTAAGACAGAGGAGTGATGGAGCTGTGCTGTAGTTCAAACATGTTCCTTTTTTGTGCTTTTACAGACGCTCCCCTCCAAATACTGAGCAGGTTCTGTGCCCATACCGATTTCTTAAAGAAATGATTGACCACAGAAAGTTTGTCATGTCCTGCTGTTTGTTTACTTTTCATTTTGTCTCTTGTGTATTTTTGTTTTTATAGGCCAACATATTTTATTTATGAACACCTTTGCTACTTGTGTAAAACAATAAACATTTTAAAAATTATTTGATTTTCTTTGTTGCTTTTTATCCTCCAGCTTTAAGTCCTGTTTGGTTCATCATGACATTCATAAATTGTATTACATATAAAAGTTCACACACTGATAGGGGTATTAGTAATATATGGCAGTCAATGTTGTCCATAAGACCACATTGTAAAAATGTGTGTCAGTGTATAAAAACACAAATGATTTTCTCACTGTCACTGTTTTGATTACGGGTACAGATATGGTGGTACTGCAATATGTCAGTATATCTACAGACTTTGTCAGTCCTTCATGCAGCTGTAATGATAGAATTAGAACATTTCTGTGTACTGCTACCACATAGTGGACAAATAAAAGATTGCAATCAATTCTAAAATCAGTCAGTCAGCCCAGATGTCTTTACAGGCAGTCCCCGAGTTAAGGAGGCCGACTTACGGACAGCTCATACTTACGATCGGACTGCCATGAAGCCTTTTATATAAAAAATTTGGGCTAAATGCAATGGTTTGTAATAACAAACAGACGCGCCATTAGTGACGCTCCTGAAATCATTGCACGGCTTCAGCGGCTTGCTGGCTGGAAGTACAGTACTGTATGTTTGTTTTTTACTGTATAGCAGTAATAATAATGATAATTATTATCATGTACTGCATTTACTTTTCTGACTTTCCTACAAATTCACCTTAAAGACTGACTTTGGGAACCGATCTGGTTTGTAACCTGACGACTGCCTGTACTCTGAATATAACCTCCTACCCGACATTAATCCATATGATGTCCGTCCATTGAAGGGCTCATACACAGTTAAGGGCTGAACTACATGCTGTCAAATTATAATGAATTTATACATTTTCCTGGGATATCTGCTGTTAGTCATTATAAACACGAAGTGAAGAAATAAGCATCCTGAAGTAAGTGATTCTCACCTGGAGGCCCATCAGAGGATGAAGAGGAGCATCAGAGGACCCTTATGTGTGTCTCACTGACCTCAGATCTGTGGAGACTGACACTCACTTCCTGATTCTCCTAATCTGCATTGTTTCTCTGTCTCTATCTGTGATTGAGGAGTCCAATGAAAAATCCACTTTCTCCTCTCTGATTGGCTGATACGAGTTCTGCTGTCTTCTGTGTCACCTACTGACAGACCACAGCCCACCTGACCAACGTCGACCTTTACAGCAGTGACTGGCTGTGGCATGTGTGGCTCTATAAGAGCAGCCCTGCATGTGCTGAGGAGGCCAGCAGCACTGCCATGGGGTGTGTGCCACTGGGGGAGGGAGGGTGTCTGGGGGCAGGGGGGGAGGAAGAGCAGGAGGAAGAGCAGTGCCCAGGGCTCTACATCAGCAAGAAACTGTCAGCGAGAGAGACAAAGTACAATTAATTAATCTTTAATTGATACTTTATTGATCCGAATTGCAAAGGGCTGGTCGTTAAGAGTCTTGCTCAAGGACCCACAGAGGCTGGGTTCAAACCTGCGACCTTCTGATTACAAGGACACAGGCTTAGCCCACTGAGCCACATGCTGCCCCAAAGCACCACTGACAAAATTATTTTGATAATTAAGTGAGCTGTCCTCACCCTCCGCTTCTACTTCCTGGGGGGGGGGGGGTACTTCCCCCTCTGTTGTGTCCGTGCTCCCCCCATTACTCAGATCACTTAGCACTGTCTAGCTGGAACACCCTTCAGCTTCCAGGGAGCCTATTAGCTGGGGGGCGGGACCTGGTCTGGACTGACTCCCTCCCCCAAGAAGGTGGGGGTCAGTGCAGCAGTGGATAGTTCAGGTCCAGAAAGTAAAAGTCCAGACCAAGATTTAGTTTCAACCAACCAGCTGAGTACTCTGTGTCTGTGGCACTTTACACAACTAGTTGTTTGAAACAACATCTAAAACTGGATTTTTACTCTCTGGACCTAAACTATCCACTTCTGGATCAGTGTCATTCTTAAAGTCGTGTTTCAGCTTCTGGCAAAGTTCTCTCAGGAGCCTATCTCTGTTGTATGTACAGTCGGCATGTAATTCATTCCTGCCCAGGTCCCTGACAAACAGTTGGAGGGAGAATTACTTCTTATCAGAGTATGTGAATTTATACACACACCAGCAGCTGTGACAGAGTAAGACATTTCCTGTATACTGCTGCCACATAGTGGACACAAAGAAGACTGCAGTCAATTCTAAAATCAAAGTTAGTCAACATGCTACCACCACAGACTATTACAGTTTTTCTGAATTGCTAAAACGCATTTCCTAAAATCTCCTCTTCTTTTCTCAAAACACTAAGCACAAACCCTAAAGTTCAAGCTATGCTCATAAAACCTTTTACTTGTCTTGCAAAATCAAACAGTTGAACCAAGACTATTTTAACTTTACTCAAAATCAAGCACAACTGTCAGAAAACACACAAAACACTACTCAGAAATTGACACACTACATAAACAAATGCAAATCACTCTGGGATAAAAGGAAAATAATCTTTATTTAGGACATTCCTGTACTTATGAAAGCTTATTTACATCCAAACAAAGAAACCTGCAGCAAAACAAAATGCACTCTGTACTTTTACATATTTTTACATCAAAATCAATCAGTCATTCAGCCGCATCATCATGCCTCTGCATCCGGTCAGGCCACAGGACTTCATCTACATCACATGCAATGTTCTCCTTTGCAAGAAAACGTGGAAAGAATCCTTCGTGAAGAGGGAGCTGAGCTGGAAGGCAAAGCTTTTGATTTACCAGTCGATCTATCTTCCTACCCTCACCTATGGTCTTGAGCTCTGGGTAGTGACTGAAAGAATGAGACTGTGGATACAAACGACCGGAATGAGCTTCCTCCACAGCAGGCCTGGGCTCAGCCTTAGAGACAGGGTGAGGAGCTCAGACATTCGGGAGGAGCACTGAGTAAAGCCGCTGCTCCTCCGCATTGAACTGAGCCAACTGAGGGAGGTCTGGGCATCCCTGCTTAGACTGCTGCCCCTGTGACCGGACCCCAGATAAGCGGCAGAAAATGGATGGATGGATGGATGGAAGGAAGGAAGGAAGGACGGACAGACAAGAGAAAGAGACACTGGCCAATACTTTCTCAAAATACTGTATATTATGATAATAGACATTTTATATTATACAAATAAACTAATACTACTAATGATATTTTCTCCATTAATATAAAAGTGACATTTCACAGACCGCCAGAATAAAACCTCACATTTACATTTATCTTATTTAGCAAAAGTTTTTCTCCAAAGCGACGTACAAGTGCAGCAAATGGCGTCTTGATCACGGTAAAAATGCACAACAGCCACGAATGTCTGTTTCTCACTGGCTGATTCTTACTGTTGCACTGCAATGTGACAGTGCTGCATGCCATTTAAATACAGCTCACATCACTGTAAGATGCTCCTCTCTGGTGATTTTCCCTCCCCATCACTGGAGTGTCTGCGTGTCCCTCACAGCTCTCATCCTGGGCAGCAGCTCCCCACATGTAGAGGAGCCTCTCTGTGTTGCTGCCCCCTACTGCACGAGGAATAACAGATAAGCATTAACATCAGTTTGGTTTCTCAGACACTAACACCTTCCTTAGCATTTCAGGGAATGTAGAGAATCAATGTTAGTGCTACAGGAACAGGAAATGAACCAGAGTGATACATTAATCTGGGAAACCTCTTTAGCTTCATCCGGTTTAAAATCTGATGGCAAGTGAACCGCAGGTATGATGCTGGAATCATGACCATATACAGTGTCAAAGGAAACTCATAGCTAGGTGAACAGTAGGCAGGGTGTATATTTTGGCAGCTTGGATGCCATGGGACCATCTGATTGTGTAATTAGTACCACAGTAATTCTTCCTTTCTGTTGCGGTGATACTGGCACTTTAATATCAGCGAAACGGCAGAGTATGTGAGGGGCCGGAGCTCCCATATGACATCAGGGTTAGGAAGTGGCTGTAGAGCAGAGTGTGTGAGGGGCTGGAGCTCCCATATGACATCAGGGTTAGGAAGTGGCTGGAGAGCAGAGTGTGTGAGGGGCCGGAGCTCCCATATGACATCAGGGTTAGGAAGTGGCTGTAGTGCAGAGCTGAGTGTATATAGCTAAAATATACGAATAGATGGTTATAAAATACCGAAACGGTCAGCAATATCAGGACAAAAGTATAATCATCAGCAGACTAAGGGAGATGAGTGATGATTTTGTTATTCTTCGATTCCCGGAGACTGGGAAAACGTGCTGGGTGTGTGATATCCCCTCCTCGGCACCACTGACCAGCGGGGCAGAGGAAGTGACAGTAAAGTACGCTGGTGGATGTCTATGGATGCTGACATACATGGGTTGTCATGGGCTGGCGGTGGGGTCGCTTTGGCTTTGCATGACTGCTTCACGCTTGCTGGGTTGTCTGTTGGGGGGTGATGCTTGGCGGTTCCTTCTTGCGTTAATTGACGTGCCAGCTAATTTGGTGGCATGCCGGTTGATGTATGGGGTGGCTGTGGGCTGGCGTCCCCTGGCTGGTGGCTTAGTGGGTGTGGGGTGCTCAGGGGGGGCTGCAGTTACCATTGGTTCTTGCTGGGCGGCGTGGGTCTGTGATGCGTCTTGTATTGGTTTGTGCATTGGATCGTCGGGGGTCATGGATTGCTTGGGTGTTGCTTAGATGTATGGATTTTGTCCTTATAAAGTGTCATTTTATGTAGTTGTGGTGTTTTTCCTTTATTTTGGAACCAGCCACTACTGTTGTCTATAGATGTCCAATAGACTGAATTGTCATTAGGAGGTCGAACTAAAGTGTGTTTTATGTTTCTCATAATCGTTAAGTACGGCAGTTACGTTATAAAAAGTAATGCTGTTCTTTAACGAGTGCAGTCGAGATTTTCTTCCATGGCCGGTGGCATCATTTATAACCAGTGAACATATGACCCACATGCAGCATGGCACAGACTAAATGTATCACAGCTCATGTTACAGCAGATTGTCCAAACTCACCTCTCTGTGCTTCAGGGTGACTGAGCTGTAGATCACGTCGCTGGCTGGGTTCACAGCAGGACAGTGTGGAGAACATCCTGAGGACACCTGCTGAGAGTATTTAGCTGCTTACAGTAGAGGTACAAGACCAACCTTTGTACAGAAACTACAAATCCACTCCCAAACTCCCAAACCTCCCATGTGAATCACTATGAAATATCAGGGGTATCATGGTACTTCTTGGTTCATTACAGCTAATTCTGATACACATGGATCTGAGAGATCAGCTGAGGTGTAGATGTACCTGCCCAGTCAGTACATTATTGATATACTTGTCACTCTCATTGGTATGGGCATAGGAGCAGTATCACAAAAACTGATTTACATGAAACCATCTTACCTCTAGAACTGGCAGGACAATGGAGCTGTAGGTGACATCAGCACCAGGCTCCTCAGGGGTCTGAGAGAGGAACATTATGACCATGTATCTCTACAGAACCACCTGTCCATTCTTTAACTAACAACAATGAAACGTCATTATTGATGAATTTGGAGATAATCCAATGTACAAGCAAATGACTTTACCATTAAAGTTATTGTCCAAAATTAAGACTTTTTATTTCCATTTAGAAACCATTTTTACCATAATGCAGTAACTCACTTTTGAACTGGCAATGAATAATAAAGGAACTATCAGCACCCGGTACTGAATGACAAGAGGAGTACCGACACAGTCCTTGGAGCTGTTTGATGCGCTACACTAACAGTTAGACTATTCCATACTCTAACTACACACTGTGTAAAGAAGTGCTTCCTCAAATTCGTTTTAAAATGTTCTCCCACTAATTTCCACCTATGGCCACAGGTTCTAGTATTTAAACTAATATTGAAACAGCATCCAGACCTGATAGAATCTTAAGATTCAAGCACTGGGGGTAGGAACTATCAAAAACACACACAGGAGACACTACTCTGATATTACACTGTTACAACACTCTATTTACAGCGCAAGTACATAAGTACACACATTATGTAACATGATTACACACACAGTATAAGCCGATAACCTGAATGATCAGTTGAGCAGACCAGCCCCGCAGCCTCATGATATCATTGTATGTACTTTATTCCTGTGCCTTACCTGTCCTGGGGGGTCTCCCTCGCTGATGCCAGTTCTGTCTATTACTGCATATTCAGGTTCTGGGTTCAGCTAGAACAAAGTTACAGTTGAGTGTTCAAAACATTCACACCTCGTTCATTTTACATCATCTTTTTATACAGAAACTGAACGAGTTACAGGCTGTTGACAGTTCGGATTCAGTTTTTTTTTCATATAATATTGTGGCACCAAGCAGACCAAGACATTGAAAGAGCAGCAAAGAACAAAAAGACTTGCTTGTCGGGGTAGAACATGCTCTTTATCTGCAGTCTTTAGCAGGAAAATAAGAAGCACCCAACGAGCACCAGACCTAACACAGTATGAAAACACAGGAATGTCAGACGCTGGACCGTCAGGTACGCAAACGGTGGGTGTCGCGTTTTAAGGAAGACATGAGGCAGGTTGTAAACCGAAGCTGTTCAGTCATTTTTTCCCAAAAAAACTGCTCTCCTCTTCCTGAGCACTGTCCCCTTAATATTCCCCAAACGTAACTTGTTTTTTGTGTGAGTACATAACCTAACGGCAATAGTGGGGTTCCTCGCCATCCAGGACTGATCAAACCGCAGCTTCATCTTGTGCTGCTGGGCGGACACCCTGTGGCAGCATGTAGGGGGAGGGGCCACTGGCCTTGAGTCGATCCAGTGGAAGCTGCAGTTCGCAGCCCAACATAAGTGACGCTGGCGAGCAGCCTGTTGTGCTGTGCTTGGTGGCTCTGTAATGGAGCAGTGTGTGAAGGAGCACCGCTGAAAAGGGGTAACCTTCAGCTAAGTGGGCTCAGATGCCATACTTAAGGGTCTGATTGAGACGCTCCGCTCCGCCATCGGCCTGGGGGTGATATGAAGCTGTGCAGATGTGACGGATGCCTGGATCCGTCAGAAAGGCTTCGAACTCAGCAGACACAAATTGGGGCCCATTATCCATCGTAATAGCCAGAGGAAGTTCCCATCGAGCAAAGAGGGCGTCTAAAAAGTCAGTGAGTACCCGTGCCGTGACAGTGCCAGTGGAGACCACCTCAGGCCACTTAGAGTGGAGATCATGCACCACAAGGAGGAACCGCTGCTGGTGTGGAACTCCATGTAGTTCCCCACAGATATCCAGTAGGAGATGTTCCCCAGGATGGGCCAAACCGGAGGCTGCAGGGGGGGTGGTGCAGGTTGGCCCATTTTCCTGCTCATAAGGCAAGCTGCACAATCCCTAACTAGATTTTCTATGTCCCTATCAATGCCGGGCCACCATACTAGGTCCCTACAACGTGGTTTGACATGTACAATGCCCAAATGGCCTTCATGTGCCATGCTAAGAACACGGGCCTGAAGGCTGCTTGGCACCACTGTGACAGCTCCACGAGCTACGCAGTGCTCATTCCAACATGAAAGCTCATCCCTGACCCTGTGGTAAGGGGTCACCTCAGCAGAGACTTCAGTCGGCCAGCCTGTGCGAATGTATGTACGAAGCTGAGGAAGGACTGGGTCTGGTTCTGAGGCCAGCCGGAGTTCATCAAAGGAGACAGCTGTCTTCAGTGGTGTGTGCATCATCTGGCTGAGGTCTGGTTCCTGAGAGATGGAGTCAGGTGCTGCAGGATACTGGCTGTAGCGGGACAGCAGGTCTGCCACAACGTTATCACAACCTGGGGTAAAACAGGATGATATTGTACTGTACTGTCAGGGCCTAGTGGTCAGTGCGCAGTGTAAATGCCCTGCCATAAAGATACATGTGCCACCGCTCACAGGCCCAGACACAGGCTAGAGCCTCACGTTCGCCCACGGAATATTTCCGTTCGGTGGGGGTGAGAGCACGGGAGGCAGAGCCAATGGGCCAGTCCACTCCATCCTGCAGCTGTGACAGTACAGCTCCAACTGCCACAGCTGAGGCATCACAGGTGACAGAGGTGGGGCAGGAGAGGGAAAAGTTTGCCAGGATAGGAGGTGATGTGAGATGGGACTTCCGGAGCTGGAAAGCCTCAAAGCAGGCTGGCATCCAAATGCATCTTTCTGCAGCAGCTGATGTAATGGAGCTGTGGTAGCGGAGTAGTGAGGCCAAAAACACAGGTAATAAGCTGTTATGCCCAGGAAAGAGAGAACCTGGTTAGCATTCGTGGGTCCAGAAATACGCTGAATGGCCTCAATATTAGGTTGAAGTGGAATGAGGCCCTCAGCCGTGAGGCAGAATCCATGGACCATGATGTCATCGAGGTAGATAATCACCCCAGGTATGCCAGTGAAGATGGTAGTCATAATCTTCTGGAAGCAGCTGGGGGCAGAGCTAAGCCCAAATGAGACCCATGTGCACTGAAACACTCCAGCATGTGTCACAAAAGCCGTGAGATTCTGGCTGTCAGGCTGGAGAGGGATCTGCAGATAGCTCCGACGAAGGCCCAGTTTTGTGAAGACCATCGAGCCATGAAAGTGGGAAGTGACTTCTACTATGGAAGGGAGGGGGTACTTGTCAGGGACGACGGCCTTGTTTACAGCCCGGAGGTCGACACAGACTCCTGCATTTCTACTTAGCTATCACCAGATTTGAGATCCACTGAGAAGCATCAACTAGCTCAATAATGTCTGCCTCCAGCAGGTGGCGCAGCTCAGCAGCAACACCATCATGAAGGGCCAGGGGACTCAACATGGGAGCTGAAGTACTGAAGTTATAGATGGGACAAGTAGGGGTTGGTGATTAAATGTGGAGAGACAGCCTACGCCCTCCAACAGGGGACTGCTGCTGCCATGGCAAGTTAAAACGGCAGATCCAGTCGTATCCAGTAGGAAGAATCCAAGGGCAGTAAAAAAGTCAAGGCCCATGTTGGCAAAATGGTGGGAGACGTGAAAGGGAAAGTCTGGGACTAGTTTAGAGCCACAGCGGACTGATAGCCGGCTGGAGCCTAACATGTGAATTTTGGAAGTGCCATAGCCACATGGAGCAGGAACGGCCTTAGAAAGTGGCACATGGGAAAAAAACTACCGTACAGTATCTAGATTTAACAGAGAGAATGTGGCCCCAGTACCCAATAAGAGGGGAAGGCAGACTTTGTCCAGCTCTGCAGTACAGGTTTTAAAAGCTGGCAGTGTGAATAGTTGTAGAAGCAGATGGAGGTACAGTGGAGAGTGACAGCGCTGTAGAATTTGCAGGTGTCGACCGGCATACTTTGGCAAAATGGTTAACTTTGCCACAGCGCTGGCACCGTTGCCCATGGGCAGGACAGCTCCGGGCCCCAGTAACACGGCGTCATGATACGGCAAGCTCGGACTGGGAAAACAGGCGAAGGACAAAAAGGGATTTAATAGGGAGCCGGATCGGCATACGGAACAAAAATCACCATAACAATACAATGACAGAACTAGGGAAACATTCTCTGACCTGGACATAAATACACAAAACTAATGAAGACACTTCGAAACAGCTGGTAAACACGGGGATTCCACGGCATCCAGGAGGATCAGACGGGCGGGTCGACACATTGGAGAATGAGCCACAATTCCCACAGCGTTGTCGTTGTTGCTTTCGCGGTGTATAATGCACTTCTGAACCAACTTCAGATAGTCCTGACGAAGGTGGCTGTGATGCAGATACATATTGTGCAGGGAGCGAGGTGACAGCGGGGTAAGGTAATTTAGACGTAAACTCCGCTGCTGTTTCAATTTGAAACGCGACTTGTATAGCGATAGCGAGGTCATGTGCTGCCGTCAACAGTCGCTCTCTAATTTTAGGGTGGTTAGAGTGTTCAGCCAGCTGACCACGAATGAATTCATCCTGCATGCCACCAAATTTACAAAGACTGGCTAAACCACGCAGATTAGCCACGTACTGATGTACGGACTCACCCGGCTGCTGTCGCCTTCGGCGAAAAAGAATCTGCCACAGGATGACACTTTGTGGAGCTGCGAAGTGAGAACCCAGGAGCGAAACAGCGTCTTCATACATCTCCGCAGGTCCGAGCGTCCGAAAGATCTGCCGTCCTTCCGTGCCTAAGCAGTGAATAAGTATGGCTTTCTTCCGAGCGTCGCTGACTTCATGCTGTCCCAGGACATCCGAGTATGTCTGGAATGATTCCAGCCAGCGAGTCCAAGGGACAGGAGGTTCGCCGGGAAGTGCAAGAGAAGGTGAAGGTGGTGGAAGTGCAAGCTCTATTCTCGTCGCCAAAATGTCACGTTTTAAGGAAGACCGAAGCTGTTCATTTATTTTTTCCAAAAAAATTGCTCTCCTCATCCCGTATACTGTCCCCTTAATATTCCCCAGACGTGACGTGTTTTTTGTGCGTGTACATAAAAGTGAGTAATTTACACGATGCTAAAGACATGCGAGGGTCGTACAGGGTGCATACAAGACACGGGCAACCATATATGCCACGATCGGGAACACAAGTATTAATCATAACTATGGGCTGAATGGGGAAACATACTCTGAGGCGGACTTAAATACACAGGACTAATTATATGTAACAAGAAGCAGCTGATAACACGAGGATTCAACATGAGGTAGGTGAGGGGGCGTTGCACACATGAGGATCGGCACGATCGGAGCATGACAGATTTTCTTCCCATATGAAACATGAACTTACTGTCCTTCCTAGATTTTGGCTCCCAGCCACATTTTTCTCTACAAGGAAAGAAATGAGGAAAAAAATAGAAAATTATTCTGCTGACACCATTGTCTCTGTCCTTAACCGACACAGATGACTTGCTTTGTAACAAACACATTCACTTTTAATCAGCATGTACATACATCTGAAAATATTATCAAGTCTAATTAATGAGTAAAACTATCTACTGAATAGGGGCAATAGTTTTCTTATTTCTATGACAACTGATTACCAGTCTGAGCTTGCTGGTAACCAATCAGTGAATCCCAGCCGGCCCTGGTTAGAATAACTAATTCAGGGAGGTTTTTATAAGCTCAGCTGGGTGGACACAGACTCAGGGGGTCAGAGGAAAGTCTGCAGGATCATGGAGGAAAGGGTTCGGGTTAGAAAGGCTCCTTCAGGGCTGCTGTCCTCTGATGTCCTGTTTGTACTATAGTGGATTTTAGCTCTGCACTGTTATTCTTTTTCCAAAGGGTTGTGACCACGTTCTATGTTTTAATTTCACTGCATAGACCTGTGTGTCTGAATGCTGCTGTCTGTGTCCCTGTCAAGCAATCTTTGGAAAAGGATAAAAGCATGAAGTTGCCACTCACTGTGTTTGTCCCGCACTTTCCATGTGATGATGATGACCAACAGCAGCACCAATAAGCTCAGTCCTACATACAGAGCCAGCTGGATCAAAGAGCTGAATAAGAGGGTGGATGTGAACAGTAAAGTCTTACATGCTTTATAGAAACACGGTACAGCCACATCTGTACTATTACACAGGACACATGTGAGGAACAGGAGACATTAACAAAGAGCATGAAAATAGTTAGAGATTATCACACAACATGTTACATTATTTTGTAAAAACAGGCCTGCAGTTATTCCCCAGCAGCACAGGGCACAAGGCAAGGGCTCACCCTGGATGGGATGGGATCTCAAGTTTATTATTAAGAAAATGAAATAAAATTTTATTTTTTTTTTTCCTTAAAATTAAAATGACAGTTTCCCATTACTTTGTGATCAGGTAAATGCTGCTAGCTGGACCCCCACACTACTGTAAATGCTGCTGAATGCTTACCTCCGTTTTTCATTATTAATCCCCTCCTTCTTCATCATGTGCAGAGAAAGGGAGAGCAGTGGAAACAGGAGAAAGGATTGTTAATAAAAAACAGTGTTCTGTTAGTCAATAAAGACTAAGAAAAGGTCACTCTTGAAACTGAAATATAAATTATGAAAGATATTCTACAGAGAAAATGATTAGATGGAGAACAATGAATTAGGGTCATAATCTTGAACTAATGTTAATGTGTGTTTCTTCCTGCTAGAGGGAGTCTTTCCTTGCCAGTATCGCCTCAGGCTTACTTGGTGGGGGTTCGCGCCGGTTATATGTAAAGCTCTTTGTGACTATGACTGTTGTTAAAAGCGCTATATAAATAAAATTGAATTGAAATTACTTGAGTAGTAACAATTCATCCCCATAAGGATGAAAAAAGCCTGAATTAAGTTGCAAGCTACATGGATTTGTCTAGATTTGTATACATAACAAGTGGCTGGCTGTATGTCTGTGGAAAATTTTTGTCATATTACAGACTGATCATAAACTACCAGTTGCTGCATCCTGAGGACTCAGTACAGCTTCCAGGTGTAACAAACAGAGCGTGATCTGTATCTGATGAGGTTATCAGAGCTGAATTACAGGATGTCTCTCTAAGAATTAAGGCTGATGTGTAAGTCAATATTCCAATACATTCATAGACACATAAAACTACAGCCATCCACCCATCTATCTTCTACCCCTTTCTCCTGGTCAGGGATGTGGGGCCTGGAGCCTATCCCAGGCAGGACAGGGCACAGGGATGGAGTACATCCTGGACAGGATGCCAGTCAGTCATAGGGTACATAGACACACACTCTCTATTAGAGACACCATTTAGCCTGACTTCATGTCTTTGGACTGCGGGAGGAAACCCACACAGCACATGGAGAACATGCAAACTCCACACACACAGAGCAGAAGCCAGATTCAAACCCCTAAACATGAAGGTGTTAAGTAACAGCGCCGCCTTCTGGACCACCGTGCCACTAGCATAGAAACTATAATCCCAATAAATTACCTTATTTCACAATATCTGAAAACAGGGGACTATCCCCACAAAGAAGCACAGATCCCCTTCATGAAGGAAACTGTAGGGTTAATTAGTTTGTATCCATTTATATTCAAGCATAGATGATTCACATGCAGATTTAAATGAATTACTTACGTTTAACAGTAATATGAACTGGGAGCTGCAGGTTTCCAGCAGCACACCAATACCAGCCAGTGTCCTTCCTCTCCAGTCCACTCATTGTCACACTGAAGACTTTATTTTCTGTGTCATCCCTGATCAGGACAGGCCTCCCATCCAAACCCCCAGATCTCTCTGATGCACAGAAGCCCCCAATCTTACACCACGTCCTTGGTTTGTTGTTGTTTCCATAGCGACACTGAACACTGACACTGCCTCCTTCCACACCCATCACCTCCTGTTTGTCTACTGACAGCCCTGGAGGACCTGAACACACAGGTAAAACACTCAAAGATTTGCATAGCAATGAAATGTTTATGAATATCAGCCCATTACAACATGCATATGTAAATGTTTGTCAAATAAACTGACATTTCTTAACATATTACTTATCATATTTAACCTCATGAAGTCGCCCATTTAAACTATCACTTGTTACTTCTTCCAAGTCTCGTTTATCACATTGAATGAAAATAAAATGCAGATTTTTATAGTATAAAAGCATCTTTTCCTTTAATATTTCTGTTAACGTCCTTCCTTTCTGGCTAAATGACATGTTACATACTGTGCATTTCATTGGCTACAGTCTGCAGTACAGACATCTTACCATCAGTGACTGACAGGTTAACCCGATCTCCAACATCTGAGGCTCCACTATGCTTCACACAGTACCTATCAGAGTCCTCAGCTGTCAGATTGTTGATGGTCACAGTGAAGATTCGCTGGTCAGGATCATCTCTGACTCACCCTTTACCCTCCTGTGGAGAGTCAGTCTGTACTATGAGAGCACATGAACTTACATTAAACCCTCTGCACCAGTATTTCACATGAGTTTTATATCTGTCACCATATAAACATGGGATGGTGACAGATCCTGCTCTCTGTACAGACACCCGTCTCAGTGTGGACACACCTGCAGGAACAGTATGAAAATTACCAGGCTGATTAACTCTCTTTCCCACTTACACCATTTATGCACAAATTAATAAAGAGGTAGAATACTAAACAAAGAATATTAAAATCTGCTTTGCTAATGGCACGGTGATGTAGTGCTTAGTGCTGTTGCCTCACAGATCTGCAACCAGAGTCTGACTCTCTGGTATGGCTCTGTGTCTGTGGAGTTTGCATGCTCCCCCCATGTCATCGTGGGGTTTCCTCCAGGGATTCCTCACTGTGCTGGCTCCCCACTGCGCAATGGCTGTATGTGAGTATTTGTAAAGGTCAGATAGACATTACATTGTGGGGACCAAATGTCCCCACAATGTAATAAAAACCTGTAATTTTGACGTTGTGGGGACCATTTTTTTCAGTTCCCATAAGGAGAAATTCAGTTCTCTAAAAATATGTGACTGCAATAAAAAAACTAAAAATGCCAAGAGTCTTGTATTTTGATTGATTACTTATGGTTAAGGTTAGGGCTGGGTAGGGGTTAAGGGTGTCATTGTCGGGATTAGGGTTGTGCCCATAGAAATGAATGGAGACTCCCCACGAAGATATGAGTACAGGTCTGTGTGCGTGTGTGTGTGTGTCTGTGTGTGCATGCCCTGCGACAGGTTGGTGTCCCATCCTAGGTTGTTCCTTGCATGGATGTATGGATGGATAGAAATTTACACCCTTGAAGGGAGGTAAGAAGTGTGTCCTAATATTAATTCCATCCTTATTTACAAATAAATACTTTACAGTCATTTTCAGCTCAAACAATGAACATTTGCATTCATACTTATATAGAAATATATGTACGAAAAGGGTCTGATCAGATATTTTGTATAGACATCTTACCTTCAGTGACTGACAGGTAAACCCGATCTCCAACATCTGAAGCTCCACTGATATTTACAAAGCATGAGTACCAACCAGAGTCCCCAGCTGTCAGATTGTTGATGGTCACAGTGAAGACTCGCTGGTCAGGATCATCTCTGATTGACACGTTACCCTCCTGTCGAGAGTCAGTGTGTACTATGGGAGTACATGACTTCCAATAACTCCCTTTACACCAGGATTTCACATGTGCCTTATATCTGTCATCACAGAAACATGGGATGGTGACAGATCCTCCTCTCTGTACAGTCACCCATCCAACTGTGGACACACTGTCAGCACCTGCAGGGAGAACAACCAACTGAATTCACATTTTCCACATCACAGTATCTCTAAGTAACTGTATAATGTTTGTATAATGCTTGGATTAGGGTCACATTCATTTATTAGAACCACGGGGTTTAAAAGACAAAGACACAAGAACAAGGGAGAGACACAGGAAAACAAAACAGGTGTCGGATCTTGGGAAGGGCTACAGCGGGATGTGGGATCGGGAATCTGAGTCTGGGAGTGTGTTCTGGGGTCTGAGAGGAAAACCAGGACCTTAAATCCCTAGTAAAAGGCCTAGATGAGGTGAATGAATGGGCTTGTCACTGTGGGACGACCACACCCCTGTGACACTAAGGCTTCATTTGTAAACTTAATTCTGTGGTATTTGACTTAAGAATGAGATACAGAAAGTATTTAAATGTATTTTAGTTCAGCCATCCATCTTCCACATGCTTATCCAGTACAGGGTCAGTACAGTACAGCGAGTGTGGAGCTGATCTGAGGCAGCACAGAGCACAAGACAGGGGAACACCCAGGACAGGATGCCAGCCTGTCACAGGGCAAACACTCACACACAGTCACTATGGGCACTTTTAGAAGCACCAATTCACCTGAACCACGTGTCTTTGGACTGTGGGAAGAAACCGGAGAACTGAGAGGAAACCAGCATAGATACAGGAAGAACATACAAACTGCCCACAGAGAGCTAGGTCAGATATCAAAACCACAAGCTTGGGGGTGTGAGGCCCCCACACTGCCCCTAGTCTCTACCAGCTAGAGGTTAACTAGCTCTCCAAACCCACTGTAGAGTGAAAGACAACCAGGTCTAATCTCGATCCCTGAGGTTGATCTTGAGCCCTGATAAACACAGACCTGCTCCAGTAGCACATGAAGCTGGGTGTTTAGACCCCACTGACTGTACACACAGAAATGACAGATGGCATCTCGGCTGTCTGCTCACATAACCACCTGTACTGCTGAAATGACCCCAGTCAGCCTCACAGAAAATCACAGGGTACAAGAGACGAGGGCATCTTATCTGCAGTAACAGTGTCTTTTTACTGATTGATCAATAAAAGGGAGAGATGACATCATCACACAGTATATTTAGATATTATACTTACAATATCAATAATCTGATTCACGATAGATTGGTCATGTCTTAAATATCACTGTTCCTGAAATAGTTTGCAAGCACTTTAAAAAACAAATGAAATCTGTTTTTTTAAAAAACGAAATTGGAAATTCACGAGGTATATGTTTCTCTTTTGAAATTACAGTGGAAACTGTTTATATCACGCCTGTCTGGGCAAAATTGATCACTATAAGTGGATGATCGGTATAACCAATTTTTTTCTTCTTCTTTATGCCTCAGGCAGATTACTATCTAATTGAGGTTTGTATATTTTTACATGAATATAAGGTAATGAACTGCACAGCGTAACTATTCACTGAATTTTATTGACGATGTCAAAACACAGTACAGCTGTTTCAAACGCTTTTCAAATTACAGTACTGTACAAATTAAATTACTGAACTGTGCATAATTCAAATACGCTATAATACAGTACAGTACTGTACATAAATATTCAGTTCAATACATTTGTATTTTCACAGCACATTTTCATGTTTTCTGTGCACGCAGCATTAGCCTTAGGTAACTAGCCAGAAGCAGGCAGGTTACCGCAAGGCAAAGTTACAGGACGATCAAAGTGAAATTACATTATATATAAAAAAAGAATTACTACCTCAGTTTTCATTTTTTCTATAGGTCGTCATGTCGAAAAAGACCCAAAATGATCAGTGTTAGCAGACTGCTTGATTACTATAACTGAATTATCTAAACAGTATTTGTACAGGAATGGCTCTGTCCCAAGCATTTGATCCATAGTACCGTGATCACTATAAGTGGCTTCCCCTGTATGCAAGAATGTGTCATTTGTTAAACATCAAAAAGTATTCAAAATATCCAGGACCACATTATTGTAACTAGCAGCAGATCTCCATCATCATCTCCAAACTGCAGCTGACAGTGTGTGGAGGAGCAGGAGAGAGATCTCTACTCAGTTCCACTGTAATGAGTGACACTCACCTATGAGCCCAGCAATGAGAAGAAACAGGAGCATCAGAGGATCCATATGTGTGTGTGTCACTGAGCCCAGATCTGTGGAGACTGACACTCACTTCCTCATCCTCTGTACCTTCACTGTCTCTGTCGTTTCTATTCTCACACACAGAAGGCAGAGTGAAGGGGGAGTGGACACTTTACACAGGAAGTGATAAAATCATAAGGCTGAATGTCTAGCGCTTCATCAAGTCATAACATTACTGTTACTCAAGAACATAAACTATCAATGCATAGACTCCTTCAGTAATAAAATTAAAATTTCAGCCGGAGTAAAGAAGACTTCATGAACGACAGTATCCAGTTTATATCCATTAATATTATCCATGCATGCACCCATCTTCTATACCCACTTGTCCTGTGCAGGGTCACGAGGGTCCACAGCCTATCTGGGAAGCTATGGCCATAAGGCAGGGAATAACCCAGGATGGGACACCAACCCATTGCAGGGCAAACACACCATTCACACACATGCACACCTACAGACAATATGGTAACTCCAACTCACCTCAGCATGTTTTTGGACTGTGGGGTGAAACAGGAGAACCCAGAGGAAACCCCACACCGACAGGGGGCGAACATGCAAGTGCAGGGGGAATATTTAAAAAAATTAATTCAGTTTGCTTGGTTTCCTGTGTCATTCATGTGACTCACAGCTATTTTCTGCAGATACAAAAATAAAGTGTGAAATGAAGAGCTGAGAGGGAGAGACACTGCAGAAAACAGTGAGGGCCAGTACATACTGTCAGAGGTTATAATCTTTACGATGTGTGTTTGTCCACTGATGCATTTTCTGTGTATTTCTTATCAGTTAAAAGGAAAACATTGTATTGTTGTCTTTGTTCTGTTGCTTACAGGAACAGATATTTTAAGAATATTTGAAATCTTATTTTAGCAACAAAAAATAACTGATAGTTGGTCTTTACAAAATATCATTTTAGCTCACAGGGTAGCTTCATTAGTTGTAGTCAGTATGGTTTGAAACTACCACAGCACTTTTGATGCCGCAAATTTTAGGTTCATAATGGAATAATATAGACTTGTCTTAAGATCTCTTGCATGTATAATTAAAAAAAGTAAAAAAATAATAAAAATAAAAATCTCTTGCATGAATGTGAGAGTCAGAGAGTGTGTGTCACACCACATACGTTAGAATTGGCAGTCCTGCATATTTCTCTTATGCACGAGTATAAAGTAGCTGACATATTCTCAGTTACTTGAGGTGAGACTGTGCTGCATACAGAGGGTCTATCCTCAGGCCTTTGTTTCAGTCCTTATTATGTATTATACAGTTTTTAAAGTGCCACTGCATAAGGTCCTTTTAATTTCTGTGGATCATTACGAAAACAAGAGGCCCAGTAGGATCGTCTCTGTGGGTGTACTCACTGTGGCTTAGTATGACTGCCTCTCAGATCAGCGCACACATTGCACTTAAATTTTCAGGCCTGAACACGCTTTCGTTATCACCGTGCTACTTTCTGTGTTGAAGACAACATGCGTTGTCTTTTGTGTTGAAGAACAGCACTACTGCACAGAATATCGGAGCTCATGATTGTCCTTATTTTGGGGTTGTCTTGCGTGCATTGACACACAGCCCTCATAGATTTATCCAGTAAGCAAGTAAGCGAATACAATTGAATCGCGCTGCACATATAAGAAGGTAGCCCCGTATTTCAACAGATATCTCGGACTTCTTGTGTTTTGCATCTAGTTGTTCCAGGATACTGTAGTCCGTCAAAATTTCCAGCAAACTCTGCACCTCTGCCGTACACCAAAGTATTTCATTTGCCGCAATATTTGTTACGTTTGTCGCTACTTGTCAGTACGAGCTGCAGCACGCGCACTCTCTGTCATTTGCACGCTCTGCCTCTGACGTCACGCGCACCCTGCAAACGACCCGGAAGACGAGGATCCGGGAGGCTGCAGCGAATATGGTGTTGTTAAGGTTATTATTTACCGTATTGGCGTGTATATTTCAAATTTTATTATGTGGTTTATATTTGTAATGGCTCGGACTAAATGTTGCAATGTCAAGTATGCTAGTAACTGATTTTCTTGACATCTCAGTTAAACTTTGGAATTATGGTAGCTGTTACCTAGTTAGCCAATGGTAGCTTAAACGGCGTAAATTAGACACGTTTCCCCTTATTGCAGAGCTTCTCCAGTGAGCCAGCTAACGTTAGCTTGTAATGTTTAAAGTTTCTCATTTGTACAATTTGTAGGTGTCCGAACGCTAAAGCGTGTGGGTTTGAATCCCCTTGCAGAGACCGTTGCTGAACGTGTTCCTTTTTTGTGCTTTTACAGACGCTCCCCTCCAAATACTGAGCAGGTTCTGTGCCCATACCGATTTCTTAAAGAAATGATTGACTACAGAAAGTTTGTCATGTCCTGCTGTTTGTTTGCTTTTCATTTTGTCTCTTGTGTATTTTTGTTTTTTTATAGGCCAGCATATTTTATTTTATTATGAACCCCTTTGCTACTTGTGTAAAACAATAAACATTTGAAAAATTATTTGAGGTTCTTTGTTGCTTTTTCTCATCCAGCTTTGAGTCCTGTTTGGTACATCATGACATTTGTAAGTTGTATTACATATAAAAGTTTACACAGTAATAGGGGTATTAATAATCCATCCATCCATTTTCCAAACCGCTTATCCTACTGGGTTGCGGGGAGCCTATCCTGAAGCCATGGGCACAAGGCAGGGAACAACCCAGGATGGGGGACCAGCCTATCGCAGGGCACACTCGCACACCATTCACTCGCACACACACACACATATGGGCAATTTAGCAACTCCAATTAGCCTCAGCATGTTTTTGGTCCGTGGGGGGAAACCGGAGTACCCAGAGAAAGCCCCACGACGACATGGTGAGAACATGCAAACTCCACACACGTGACCCAGGTGGAGACTCGAACCCGGGTCCCAGAGGCATGAGGCAACAATGCTAACCACTGCACCACCATGCCTCCCCTTATTAGTAATATATGGCAGTCAATGTTGTCCATAAGACCACATTGTAAAAATGTGTGTCAGTATATAAAAACACAAATGATTTTCTCACTGTCACTGTTTTGATTACGGGTACAGATATGGTGGTACTGCAATATGTCAGTATATCTGCAGACTTTGTCAGTCCATCATGCAGCTGTAATAATAGAATTAGAACATTTCTGTGTACTGCTACCACATAGTGGACAAATAAAAGATTGCAATCAATTCTAAAACCAGTCAGTCAGCCCAGATGTCTTTACAGGCAGTCCCCGAGTTAAGGAGGCCGACTTATGGACAGCTCATACTTACGATCGGACTGTCATGAAGCCTCTTATATTAAAAATTCAGGCTAAATACAATGGTTTGTAATAACAAACAGACGCGCCATTAGTGACGCTCCTGAAATCATTGCATGGCTTCAGCGGCTTGCTGGCTGGAAGTACAGTACTGTATTTTTGTTTTTTACTGTATAGCAGTAATAATAATGATAATTATTATCATGTACTGCATTTACTTTTCTGACTTTCCTACAAATTCACCTTAAAGACTGACTTTGGGAACCGATCTGGTTTGTAACCTGACGACTGCCTGTACTCTGAATATAACCTCCTACCCGACATTAATCCATATGATGTCCGTCCATTGAAGGGCTCATACACAGTTAAGGGTTGAACTACATGCTGTCAAGTTATAGTTAATTTATACATTTTCCTGGGATATCTGCTGTTAGTCATTATAAACACGAAGTGAAGAAATAACCATCCTGAAGTAAGTGATTCTCACCTGGAGGCCCATCAGAGGATGAAGAGGAGCATCAGAGGAGCCTTATGTGTGTCTCACTGACCTCAGATCTGTGGAGACTGACACTCACTTCCTGATTCTCCAAAACTGCATTGTTTATCTGTCTCTATCTGTGATTGAGGAGTCCAATGAAAAACCCACTTTCTCCTCTCTGATTGGCTGATATGAGTTCTGCTGTCTTCTGTGTCACCTACTGACAGACCACAGCCCACCTGACCAACGTCGTCCTTTACAGCAGTGACTGGCTGTGGCATGTGTGGCCCTATAAGGGCAGCCCTGCATGTGCTGAGGAGGCCAGCAGCACTGCCATGGGGTGTGTGCCACTGGGGGAGGGAGGGTGTCTGGGGGCAGGGGGGGAGGAAGAGCAGGAGGAAGAGCAGTGCCCAGGGCTCTACATCAGCAAGAAACTGTCAGCGAGAGAGACAAAGTATAGCACCACTGAGAAACAGTGATTGATAATTAAGTGAGCTGTCCTCACCCTCCGCTTCTACTTCCTAGGGGGGGGGGGTACTTCCCCCTCTGTTGTGACCGTGCTCCCCCCATTACTCAGATCACTTAGCACTGTCTAGCTGGAACACCCTTCAGATTCCAGGGAGCCTATTAGCTGGGGGGGCGGGACCTGGTCTGGACTGACTCCCTCCCCCAAGAAGGTGGGGGTCAGTGCAGCAGTGGGTAGTTCAGGTCCAGAAAGTAAAAGTCCAGACCAAGATTTAGTTTCAACCAAACAGCTGAGTACTCTGTGTCTGTGGCACTTTACACAACTAGTTGTTTGAAACAACATCTAAAACTGGATTTTTACTCTCTGGACCTAAACTATCCACTTCTGGATCAGTGTCATTCTTAAAGTCGTGTTTCAACTTCTGGCAAAGTTCTCCCAGGAGCCCATCTCTGTTGTATGTACAGTCGGCATGTAATTCATTCCTGCCCAGGTCCCTGACAAACAGTTGGAGGCAGAATTACTTGTTATCAGAGTATGTGAATTTTTACACACACCAGCAGCTGTGACAGAATAAGATATTTCCTTTATACTGCTGCCACATAGTGGACACAAAGAAGACTGCAGTCAATTCTAAAATCAGTCAGTCAACATGCTACCACCACAGACCATTATCGGGAAGTGATAAAACTTCATGGAACAATATGAATATGAACATACAGATGTAGTAAGTATATTGTGCAAAATTAATCTTCATCTTAACTACGCTGAATGGTGGAGTCCCAGAGTAAGTGATCCTCACCTGGAGGCCCATCAGTGAAGAAGAGGATGAAGAGGAGCATCAGAGGAGCCTTATGTGTGTCTCACTGCCCTCAGATCTGTGGAGACTGCCACTCACTTCCTGACTCTCCTTAACATCACTGCCTCCCTTTTTAGTGTGTTTTAAATGTTTAAAAATCATCCATCTATCTTTGATTTTCATAAACTGTTTGTCCACTGATGCATTTTCTGTCTGTTTCTTGTCTGTAAAAAGGAAAACAGTTTGATGCGGCTTTTGTCCTGCTCTTACCAGGAATAAATATATTAATTACATCTGGAACCTTATCATTTTAGAAACATGATTTTATAGCAAAATTATTGATAGCTGGTCTTCACAGTGAATCATTCATGCTCACAGAGCTACAAACAAATTAATCAAATAAGTCTAGTTCTTTTCTAAACTGTTACTTCCTCATATTGCAAATGAGCAAAGAGCAGTGAAATCAGACTTATTCTGAAAAGCAGAAATGTCGTTATACAGGATGTGAGTGTGAGACTCTGCAGAAACACTGTGTGCTACATGCAGAGGGTCTGACCTCAGGCCTTTGTTTCAGTCTTTATTATGTTTTATACAGTTTTAAAATGTCACTGCAGTAGGTCCTTTTAATACCTGTGGATCAGTACAAATCAAGAGGTCCGTTAGGAAGGTGTCTGTATGACAGGGGTGGGGGTGTCCTGGGGGGCAAAGTCAGGTGATTCACTTCATGTGGGTCTTATCAGCAGTCCTATCAGACTGAGAGCTGTTTGTGTTTCTCTCAGCACCACAATAGTGTTTCACACATAATGGGGTCCGTGGGCCTCCTCAGTTATATTCAGGCTTTCAAAGTTCATCAATCATAAAAACTCACATGGATCTGACACTCTGACACTGTTATATTTATTTGTTTAAATTCAATTGAAATACTACATATTACAGCTAGTTGGTGGATCCGTCTGCTCTTTATCCGTTCCTCACTGGCATACCTGGGTCTCTGTACAGTGCTTTCCTGAAGCATCAGAACCATTCATAAGGGAATCTATGTGTGGCTGCCCTCTAGTGGATACACAAAATTCAGCTACTTAAGTAGCTTGACTGTATTTCCCTCCTAGTTTAGTTTAGTTCCTAATTTAATCTAACCGATGAAGCTGAAGGCAGAGCTGGAAATTAGTTTAGTCATGACTTCAGAAGTTACCCTGACAAGGGATTCTGTACAATCAGAGATGAAGCTGCTGGATGGGATGGTCATCGCCTGCTTTTTCTGACTGATGTAGGTCTGGATGTAAAGTTACAAACTGCGTAATGTGTATCAATCTGTTTTATAATGTTCACACAAAAAAGTGCTTTTAATGTGTCTGCACCTTGTATCTCCCACAATGTGCTTCTGCATTTGATTCCTTCTTGACTTGGGGGTAAAGAGATTTAACTGGATGGATTTTACTTTTGTGAAGCACTATAGTCCAAAGTTGAACTGATTGTTCAAATCTTTTTGGTTTTTAAGTAAAACTACTTAAATTAAATTATCTGTAACCCTCTTTGCGCCTTTCTAGACTCAACAAAGCATCATTGCCAACAAAATAAGTGAGTTACAGTTAAATCAGGTAAAGAAGTTTCATTTGGAATTTACTGATCCAGGTTTTCAGCACCACGGACAGCAACTAGACTTACTGTCATTTAATGGGAGTGAAAGCAGAAACCAATAGATCACACAGGGATATTTTCATTTGATGGTGTCTTTCTTTATACTTTTGATATGCCGTCTTCCTCCTTAGCTGATATGTGAGGCTGCTGTCAGCTGAGACAAGCTGGTGTGATTTTACGCAGAGTGATAAGTGGGCGGTCCTGTTTTCGTGTGTTACATTTTCATTTGATGTTGGCCAATATATATGTGATACTGTTTCCTCCTTATCTGATATGTACAGGCTGTTGTTAGCAGACACAAGCTGGTGCATTTGTACAGCAGATTGAAAAGTGGGTGGTCCTGATTACATCACTCTCTAAAAGAGTCCCTGATTGCTGGGCTCTGACGAGGAGGCGTGACCTAAAAACCCCAAACCATTTAAGTTTGTGAAATTCGTTTTTAATAATTACCAATTTCAGAAAAATACTAAATGTTTTGTAAAGTAGCAATTTATTAATCATGTATTAAAGCAAATAATGACCAGTATAAAAGACATATACAAAACTGTGCAAAAGTCTTGGGCTGTCAAATAAAATGATGTTCAAATGATCTTCATCTTCGTCTAGAATTATAATATTTTGTCCATCAAAGTGTGGCAGCCCAGTCATTTCAAAATCTCTTCTAAAGTCACTACAGTATTTTTCACCAACCATCCAATAGACCCATATATTTTTGACTTGACCATTAACACACCTCCTATGGCTAATCAATGCATCATTAACATTTGTTTAATAATTAAATTAATTAATTGAGCTGGTGGTGAAATTTTACAAATACATGGAATTGCTGAGGTGCCCCTGAGGAGAGGTTTAGGAACCAAAGCGTGGTTCATCTAGCGATCCAAGAAGGCATCAGTAACTTTTTGGAGAAAAGAAGAAATTCTTGTTAGTTTTTATTGTTACTTTTAATTTGCATATATTTTTATGATAATTGTGTTTTTGTTCTGAGCAAATATATACAACCCAGATAAATAGCATTAAACATTTTCTTTGATGGCCCAAGACGTTTGCATAGTACTGTATTTTTTCAGAATTAAGAGACAATTTAATAAAATCCAGTCTTACCTTCACTAGATAACTATTATGAAACATTAACCAGCAGGTGGCAGCAAAGCACTTGTGAATAAGTGGCCAATACGTGGTTGTACAGGTTCCCAGCAAATAATCAACCCCTCTGTGTTTAACTGACTCACATGCTATGACTGTACAGACTGAGCAGGGCCTAGTGAGAGAGGCCTCACTGCAGTTAGCATAACCATTTATTTTACAGCTCCTCTGACTCATTCTGCTCTATGAAGGTCATCTCCTCTGCCAGCTTCCTCTGATCCAGGGAGACCCTCTGCTTCTCTCTGATTGGTTCCCTCTTTTTACAGGAGGTCCAGTGCAGCTGAATGGCGATGATGGTGCAAATCAGATAAAACACACCAGTCCCAGCTTTCAGTACAGCATCCAGAACCTGCTCCCACCTGTCAGACATATAATACACAAGTGTGTCTGTCAGTCACACATATCACATTTAAACCTGAAGAACAAAACAGTGAATCTATTCTGACTGAAGTAAAACCACCTTGATAATCAACAGCAGCACCGATCAGCTCAGTCCTACATACAGAGCCAGCTGGACCAAAGAGCTGAATAAGAGGTTGGATATGAACAGTAAAGTTTTACATGCTTTATAGAAACACGGTACAGTCACATCTGTACTATTACACAGGACACAAGGCAAGGGCTCACCCTGGATGGGATGGGATCTCAAGTTTATTATTAAGAAAATAAAATAACATCTCTCAGCACAGTCAGAGCATACACTAAGACAACAGACAAAACACCAAAGGACTGCCTTAGCCTGAGTCTCATAATATGGTCGTTGAAAGGGGTGATATCATACACCATCGGGAGGAGCCGATCCGCCACAGCAATAGCTACTCCGAGTATGGCAGCTGTCAGAGCGACCAGACCAAAAGTAGTTATATCCAGCTACAGAGATTTGGCTACCCTAGAGAATGTCACCACTGAAATGCAGAGTTTCTAATGCTTCCCCGACAGCAGAGGGAGATGGTCATCTTGTCAGAGAGACAAGACATTCCACAGGCCTACCCGGATGGGTCAGCTCAAGTTGGGACCCAAGTGTCACAATGCGGCGGGCGGCGCCTCAGCACCACACCAGCCCTGATGCCCAACGGGCCCAACCCTGTTTTTTTGATTGTATAATACTTGGATTAGGGTCACATTTGTTTATCTGAGTTTGGGAGTGTGTGGGAAGGCCTGAGAGGAAAACCAGAACCTTAAATCACTGGTAATAAGGCACAGGGGAGGTGAATGAATGGGCTCATCATTTTGTGTGATGACCACACTAAGACTGTATTTATAAATACACCTATTTCTGTGATATTTGACTTGTGAATGATATGTAAAAAATGTTCAATATTTTAGTTCAGCCATCCATCTTCCACATGCTTACCCAGTAAAGGGTCAATACAGTACAGGGAGCGTGGAGCTGATCTGAGGCAGCACAGGGCACAAGGCAGGGGAACACCCAGGACAGGATGCCAGTCTGTCACAGAGCAAACACTCACACACACTCACTGTGGGCACTTTTAGAGGCACCAATTCACCTGAACCACGTGTCTTTGGACTGTGGGAGGAAACCAGAGAACTGAGAGGAAACCAACGTAACCACAGGGAGACCATGCAAACTGAAATGACCCCAGTCAGATCAGTTGTCACCCTCACAGAAATCACAGGGTACAAAAGACAAGGGCATTTTATGAGCACTAACAGAGTATTTATACTGCTTGATCACTAAAAGGAAGACATGACAACGTCACACAGAATATATAAATGTTATACTACACAATATCAATAAATCGATTCATGATAAATTGGTCATGTCTTAAATATCACTGTTCAAGAAATAGTTTGCAAACACTTCACAAAGATAATTTCTTTTGGAATTACAGTGGAAGCCGCCTATAGTGATCACGTCTCTCTGGGCGAAATTGATCACTATACTGTAAGCGGATTATCATTATAACACATGTTTTCTCTTTATGTCTTAAGAAGATTATCATCTAATTGAGATTTGTATATTTTTACATGAATATAAGGTAATAAAACTGACGCTGTACAGTCGCTATTCACTGAATTTTATTGACAATTTTATTGATGTCAAAATACAGTACAGCTCTTTCAAACGCTTTTCGAATTACTGTAACGTACAAATTAAATTACTGAACTGTGCATAATTTGAATATGCTATAATACAGCATAATACTGTACATAAATATTCAGCCATCCATCCATCCATCCATTTTCCAAACCGCTTATCCTATTGGGTCGCGGGGGGTCCGGAGCCTATCCTGGAAGCAATGGGCACGAGGCAGGGAACAACCCAGGATGGGGGGCCAGCCCATCGCAGGGCACACCCACACACCATTCACTCACACACGCACACCTATGGGCAATTTAGCGACTCCAATTAGCCTCAGCATGTTTTTGGACTGTGGGGGGAAACCGGAGTACCCGGAGGAAACCCCATGACGACATGGGGAGAACATGCAAACTCCACACACATGTGATCCAGGCGGAGACTCAAACCCAGGTCCCAGAGGTGTGAGGCAACAGTGCTAACCACTGCACCACCATGCCGCCCCTCAAAAATATTCAATTCAATAGAATTTTTTTACACAGTGTCATGACCTGCTCGTACGATACTCCTGTATGCCACACCCCCTTATCATCCTCGTGTGAATTCCTGATTGTTCTCAGCCGTTCTGCGTTTCCGTCCCTTTAGTTCTGTGTATTTAGTCTGTGTGCTAGGCTGTCTCCCCTAGGTCTGTCATTGACGTTCTCATGCTCCCTGTCCTGAGTCTGTCTCTCGTCAATAAGGCTTCCATTGCCTGCTTGCCTGCCCCGACGCAACACACAGCACAAATTTCAGAATGTTACATTGTTTCAAACCGCTCACTGTAGTTTTGCTGCTGCATCTCCGTGGCCTTGTTTTTGGTGGTTTATCATAAGTTTTGATTATTCTATATTTGTTATTGAAAGAAAATGACTTTCTTTTTCCAGTCTTGTTTTCTGTGCTAGCCTCAAGTAGCTAGCCAGAAGCAGATGGGTTACCGCAGGGCAAAGTAGGATGATCAAAGTAAAGTAAACAAAGAAAATAACTACTGCAGTAAAAAAGACCCAAAATGAACAGTGAAAGCTGACTACTTGATTACGACAGACAAATTATCAAAACAATATTTGTACAAGAATTAATCTGTCCCAAGTATTTGATCCATATAAGTGATTCATCGTGATAACCACTGTATGCAAAAATGTGAAATTTGTTAAAATTGAAAAAGTATTCATTATTTCCAAGAACACATCAATTACATCATCATGTAACTAGCAACAGATCTCCATCATCATCTCCAACCTGTAGCTGAGAGTGTGGGGAGGAGCAGGAGAGAGATCTCTACTCAGTTCCACTGTAATGAGAGACACTCACCTGTGAGCCCAGCAATGAGAAGAAACAGGAGCATCAGAGGATCCATGTGTGTGTGTCACTGAGCCCAGATCTGTGGAGACTGACACTCACTTCCTCATCCTCTCTACCTTCACTGTCTCTGTCGTTTCTATTCTCACACACAGCAGGCAGAGTGAAGGGGGAGTGGACACTTTACACAGGAAGTGACAAAACCACAAGGCTGAAAGTTTATCACTTCAGCATGTCATTCTATTATTATTTGTCTATTGAGCAGAAAAACTATTGGAAGATAGACTCCTTTATTAATGAAATTAAAATATCAGCATGAATACAGATGATGCATGAATTAGTGTTGATGTGTACTTATACTATGTTTTTGCTTATATGAAAAGTATATTTGTTTGATCCCCCTGTTGCGTCAAAGATTCGTCTGTTTTCATCATTAGAATAATTATGTAGAATCTAGATCGGATCAAGACAGATTCTAGACCCTAATGCAGGAAGCACACAGTGTAAAGTGAGGTAAACCTTCAACAGCACGTCAGTCCATTGCAGGGCACTGGAAGGTGGAGAAATGCCATGTGAACAGAGAAAGCCTGCAAACTGCACACAGACACAGTTATGGCCACATTCAAAACCAGCACTCAGCAGTGCTGGGATGGCAGATGTATGAGTCAGATTATCTAATTCCAGCATACATCAAAGACACAGAGGGACATTGATGAACCACAGCAAGACCAACAGAAGACGGGCTTCTGACAGTAAGACATCAAAATCCGTCACTGTTTACTGTCGATGTCTCATTGTTCTTAAATGAACTGCAGGTGCAGCCAAAGCGGATTTTTAAAAGTTCTTTATCTTGCTTGGTTTCCTGTCATACATGTGAGTCACTGGTATTTTTGGTAACTTCAAAAGTTAAAGCATGAAATGAAGAACTGTGAGCCCCTGTACATTCTATCAAAGGATATCATCTTTGAGAGAGCTTGTTTGTGCAGGGATACATTTTCTGTGTATTTGTTGTCTGTAAAAAATAAAACAGTTTGAGCATCAAAGCCTTTGTCCTGCTGCTACCAGGAATAAATATTTGGAATCTTATAATTTTAGAAACATAATTTCATAGTAAAATAATTGATTGTTGGTCTTTATGGTGAATCATTCCTGCTCACAGAGTTTAAAATACAAGCAAATGAAGCAAATAAGTCTAGTTTTTTTCTGAACTGCTATATCCTCATTTTTCTCTTGCAGATGAGCATAGAGCAGCTAAATCATTAGCATGATGTAGAAGATAATTTCAGACAGACACTCATTCTGAAAAGCAGAAATGTCGTCCTACAGGATGTGAGGGTGAGTGTCACAGATCCACCCAACTCCCCTGCTGCTATGGCTCCTGGCCAGGGTGAGCGCCTCTGTCATGACTCCGCCTACCCTCCTCGTTGCCATGACTCCTGGCCAGGGTGAGCGCCTCTGTCATGACTCCGCCTACCCTCCTCGTTGCCATGGCTCCTGGCCAGGGTGAGCGCCTCTGTCATGACTCCACCTACCCTCCTCGTTGCCATGGCTCCTGGCCAGGGTGAGCGCCTCTGTCATGACTCCACCTACCCTCCTCGTTGCCATGGCTCCTGGCCAGGGTGAGCGCCTCTGTCATGACTCCGCCTACCCTCCTCGTTGCCATGGCTCCTGGCCAGGGTGAGCGCCTCTGTCATGACTCCGCCTACCCTCCTCGTTGCCATGACTCCTGGCCAGGATGAACGCCTCTTCCCTGACTCCGCCCACCTTCCTTTTGATTCAAACAGGTGCAACGGAGGGTGAGCTACGCGGATGAAGAGATCTGTGTATCCAGGGATGGAGAAAGCCGTTCATGGCCTTGTGATGGCTACAGCCACACAGTAAGAACTTAGTTCAGTATTTGTATGCATTTTCTAATTAAATTGCTTTACAGTAGTAATTCATAGGTTTTAGTTGTGTTTTGTCTTTGGTGTTAGGTGTAGTGCGTGTGTGTATATATATTTTGATATTGTAGGGTTGTGTGCAGTGATTGTTTAATCTCTTTGGTTTGTAGTTACTTTGTTTGTAGGGGATGGTCTTTTATTCAGCGTAAAGGTGTGGCTGAGGGCGGAGGTGTCTCAAAAGACAACCCCTGGAGTAGGAGTGAACCATGTGCTGCCATGGCAAGAGGGGGGAGTTGGGGTTTAGCTGTGTTTTGCTTTGTTTAGTTGTATGTAGTGCTTATTTGTTTTATCCCTTTTGTGTGTTAATTGGTTTGGCCAAACCGCTATATATGTTCCCTCATGTTACCATACTAGAAAGGTCAGTTTGCTTCAGTTACTGTTTTGCTTTGTAAAATTATGCCATGTTTGTTTTTGTTGGCCTCTTTTATGGGCCCAGTTATTAAGGTTTTGAGTTTGTTATTGTTTGCATTTCGGGGGTCAATAAAGCTCTGTTTCTTTAATTACGTTACTGCTTGGTCCCTCACAGCCTGGATCATGTGTCTCGTGTCGGGATGGTGGCAGCTGACTCGGGTGTGGCATGCCCCTGGGTTTGCCGCAGCTGCTGCCCAATTCTCCGGTAAGTGTATGGTGTGCATGAAATTCAGTGTGGGAAAGGGCACTCCAACCGACCCTGCAGTGACCCCGAGTCCCCAAAGCCCATTCGATCACCTGCAGATGGATTTCATTGAGCTAACGCCGTGCAGGGGATATAAGTATTGCTTGGTGATTGTAGATCTGTTTTCCAGATGGGTGGAGGCATTCTCTTGCCGTCGCCCTGATGCTCTGAGCGTGGCTAAATGTCTGCTAAAGGAGGTGATTCTGCGATGGGGCATTCCATCTAAAATCACCACAGACAACGGTCCTGCGTTCATCGCAGAGACCCTGGCTAAATTGGATGCAAATTGATTTGAAGCATTATTGTGCCTATCACCCCTATCGCGCGCGGGACAGTCCTGAAACATTTCAGCGGTGCAGGCCAATGGTGAGCCGTTACAGGTGAAACGATTGTTTGACTTAAAGCCGAAGATCGTCCGACCGGAGGCGCGATAAGGCGTTTCTATTGTTTCCTCTTTGGGTCACGTGTTTAGAGGCGCGGAGCTTCCATACGGTCCAGCGATTCCCGATTCATCCACAGGGTGGCGACCTTGCACGCATTTGGCGTGACACTCACGCTTTCCGACTTTCATGCTGTTGCAAGTAGTGTTATGGTAAATATATATTCTTCCACTTTAAGCCCCAAATTAGCTACATCAAAAGCACTGGGGCAGTTTTCAAACCCAACAGACTGTTTACAAGGTAATAAAACTCTTACATGCATGTAAAGCATTGTGCAGATTTATCCGCAATGAAAATCGCATGTCAGCCAGCTGACGAAAGTAGACATCCCTGTAGCCTGGCGGGCCGGGTTCCGCTCCCGGTATGGCAAAGGCAGGTTTTCACGTCTGCAGCCTGGTAGTTTCCAATATGCCTTAAATGAGAAAACATAAAACTCTTCCTGAAAAGTTTTGCTAATTTTCTCATTTAGTGTCAATCATAATTTTACTTTTAGTTGACTAAATATCATAATTACAGTGAACTAAAACTTCAGTTGATTTAGTCGTCTAAAATTAAAAGTGCTAAGTATAATGTTTAAAGTTCCCCTTCGATTTCTGAAAGTCACTATATTCACCATATGCTCCGGACCCCCCGCGACCCATTAGGATAAGCGGTTTGGAAAATGGATGGGTGGTTGCACTATATTCACCAAGATGAAATGAAAGCAATGTTAACGGATGGTATTAAGGTCTGACTGTGCAGTAAACAAATACACAGATTTCTCTCCTATTTGAAACACAAACTTGTGTTTGTTTACCCCAGAAACTGAGAACTGTAAAATCTCTAGTGCCATTAGTGCAAAATTAAATCACTTCAAAATGCGTAGGCTATAATGCCACCAGGCCTGTTCTCTCTGAATATTAAAACAGAAATATTTAAATAAATATTTGAAGATGGAGGCGGCATGGTGGTTAGCAGTGTTGCCTCACACCTCTGGGACCCGGGTTCGTGTCCTCCTGGGTCGCATGTGTGTGGAATTTGCATGTTCTCCCCATGTCGTCTTGGGGTTTCCGTGGCTAATTGGAGTTTCTAAATTGCCCGTGGGTGCGCATGCGTGTGTGTGAATGGTGTGTGAGTGTGCCCTGCGATGGGCTGGCCCCCTATCCAGGGTTGTTCTCTGCCTCGTGTCCATTGCTTCCGGGATAGGCTCCGGACCCCCGCGACCCAGTAAGATAAGCTGTTTGGAAAATGGATGGATATTTGAAGACGTAGTTTATTGGTGCTTTCATGTTCGTTGAAGTTTCTGCTTTTTAACAACTGTATAAAGTGATGTTATTTGTTATATAAATCAACTCAGGTGAAATAAAAAAATTTACGTTTTCAGGGTTGCCAAATCTCAAGCATCTGGCATTACACTCACGCATTCAGATTCACGCAGGAAATCTTACGGCCAACTGGTAATGTTCCATTATAAACCAAAAATTTGCTACGTCAAATGGGAATTTCCACGGTTAAATACAGACTATTTACAAGGTAAGAACTGTTACATTTGTGTGCAGACAACTGGAACTGAAAACCTCACTCCAGCCACCTGGCTGAAGTTGGTAACCCCACGTTTTATTTGGAATAAAAAGTAAAATCCGCTGTTTTGTAAGCTGGCTTACCTTGTTTTAATAGTAGTTTTTCCGATTAATTCCATCCCTGGCTTTGTATCCGAAGTGTTAAAAGTAATTCCCCGCATACCCCCCCGCTGAGTAGCCACTTATCCTCCCTGGCGCTATGAAGATGTTGCGCAGCAAAAGTTTAAAACAAGTTGGGGCCTGTTATACCTCGCTGTTAACGTTTGTTTTCTTGTTTAAGGAGCTGCTGGTCCCCGTGTTTAGAAGATGGTTAGCTGAAAAAGCCTTGCCATTCAGGGTGCGCCGATCATCTGTCCCCCACACCACCTTATTTTATTCTGGCCCTGAGTTGATTCGCGTGGACGCGCATTGCACGTGCTGAAACCCTACCGTTGACTGATCCATCGGAGGTGAGGCGGGCCTATAACTAAATAACCTGTAACTTAGATCATTTTGAATAACTGAGTGACCTGTAGTCGGCATTTTGTTGCTTATCACAAGCGAGACGATTAATGAAATTATCTTGAATACCTATGAAAACATAAATTTGTATTTTTTTACTGATGTAACAGGTCTGTAATGGTTTAATCCAACTCCTGAATGATTAAGATCCTAGCTAGTGCAGTAACACTAATACAGCATGTGGCGAATAGAAATGTATTTTTTCTCTCTGATTCTGGCTGTTCTAGTAACGAATATAAAATTTGAACAACATGAAGATACTCCTGTGCTGCACACACGCATGTCCCTGTTCTGCACACACACGCATGTCCCTGTTCTGCACACACGCATGTCCCTCTGCTGTACACACACGCATGTCCCTGTGCTGCACACACGCATGTCCCTGTGCTGCACACACGCATGTCCCTCTGCTGCACACACGCATATTCCTCTGCTGTACACACGCATGTCCCTGTTCTGCACACACGCATGTCCCTGTTCTGCACACACACATGTCCCTGTGCTATACACACGCATGTCCCTGTGCTGCACACACGCATGTCCCTGTGCTGTACACACACATGTCCCTGTGCTGTACACACGCATGTCCCTGTTCTGCACACACACATGTCCCTGTGCTGTACACACACATGTCCCTGTGCTGTACACACGCATGTCCCTGTTCTGCACACACACGCATGTCCCTGTGCTGTACACATGCATGTCCCTGTGCTGCACACACGCATGTCCCTGTGCTGTACACACGCATGTCCCTGTGCTGTACACACGCATGTGCCTGTTCTGCACACACGCATGTGCCTGTTCTGCACACACACATGTCCCTGTTCTGCACACACACATGTCCCTGTGCTATACACACACATGTCCCTGTGCTATACACACGCATGTCCCTGTGCTGTACACACGCATGTCCCTGTGCTGCACACACGCATGTCCCTGTGCTGCACACACGCATGTCCCTGTGCTGCACACACACGCATGTCCCTGTGCTGCACACACACGCATGTCCCTGTGCTGCACACACGCGCATGTCCCTGTGCTGCACACACACGCATGTCCCTGTGCTGCACACACGCATGTCCCTGTGCTGCACACACGCATGTCCCTCTGCTGTACACACACGCATGTCCCTGTGCTGCACACACACATGTCCCTCTGCTGTACACACACGCATGTCCCTGTGCTGCACACACACATGTCCCTGTTCTGCACACACACATGTCCCTGTGCTGCACACACACGCATGTCCCTGTGCTGCACACACGCATGTCCCTGTGCTGCACACACATGCATGTCCCTGTGCTGCACACACGCATGTCCCTGTGCTGCACACACGCATGTCCCTGTGCTGCACACACGCATGTCCCTCTGCTGTACACATGCACATATTAAGTAAATCCAGCTAACTGAGAACACCAGCTTCATGGAATAACCCCCTTCTTCCCCTGTCTCTCTTATTACATAATTGACTACAAATGCTTGATTTCCTCAAAGACCATATTTAGCAGTGATTTCTCTAAAAATGCTTTGCAATATATTGATAATTCCTGACCTGTTCAGGAAAAATTAGACTCATGTCCTATCCCTGTCATAATTATGATGCACACATCACTGAAACAGAAGGAAACCGTACTAGGAGTAAGACTTATCTTCAAGGTATAACCGAAATCATTAATATAAAAACAATCAATAGAAAATCAACTAAAACAAAATCTGTGAAGGACTTGGAAAATACATAACACTTTGCAAATATGCCTTATCATAATCTCTGCACTGTCCCGGTTCTGTCCAGTGCGGGGCTCAACAAGTGACACAAAGAGAAAAGGATTAAACGCATTTGCATTTGGCTGTTTCAACACGGGTAAGATATTTTTTTTCCGTATAAATTGCATTTCGTAACCAAAAAAAGTTATAAAGATCAGTTGCAGGGGTGCAGTCAACGATAAGTATAATTCCCATACCGGGAGTCAAACCCGGGCCGCCTGGGTGAAAACCAGGAATCCTAATCGCTAGACCATATGGGACACCATGCAGCCTGCCTCTTGTGAGCTCCCTGTCTGCAGCTGATGCGAGGAAGCCAAGACGTTGGTAGCATGGAGCAGCTAAAGCAGAAGGCATTAGAGTAAAGGAAAGAAATGTCCGAGCCAGCCAGGAGTCGAACCTAGAATCTTCTGATCCGTAGTCAGACACGTTATTCATTGCGCCACTGGCCCACAGCATGGAAGGACAAACAAGTAACGCAAAGAGAAAAGGATTAAATGCATTTGCATCCAGATCTTTCTTGTGTCGATTTCACACTTCAGATGACTTTCAAGTATTTCTTAAAAACAGATTCTTCCTCTCACTATCAAATAATGTCACAAGAAATTTAATCTTTTTAAGTAGCAATAATGCTTATGAGAATGACAGATGGAAAATCAACTAAAAGTAAATGCTACAGTCTGAAAATACGGAATGCTTCCCAAATCTGTCTGTCATCTATGTTCCTTTTTCCAGCCTCCTTTCGGCTTTAGTGCAACAAATGTTTCAGCCCCCTATTGGCCAGTTGAAGAAGTGTTTCAACTAAATGTTTTACAACGGTCTCGACCAATTGGCCAAGCGAGGCGACTGGCCCCGTGTGTTTGGCCAGTGAAACAAGGACCCGCCCGCCCCGCAGACGCGCTGGTGTTGCAGCACGGACATTCTCTTCGCATCGGTGACGGTTTTGGCTTCGCATCCAGCATCCTAGACAATGCACACATTTATGGCCGAAAAACTGCGTAATTTGAGCAAAACCTCTCGTATTTTTGGTGTTTTCTTTTTGACTGTTTCACCACGGGTAAGATATTTTTTTTCTGTACTAATTGCATTTCGTAACCAACAAAAGTTATTTTATGGTAAAAGTTCATTTTCTCAAGTAATTCATTTCATTTTGTGTGTCTGATCTGAAGTGTCGGGGACAGTGTTTTTCAGGGGTAACCTGGCACGGCACCACTACTTACGACTGGAGGAAATCTGCGCTGAGATTATTCTTTAGCTTGGCTTAAAAATAATAAAAATTTAATAAATATTGTGACACCAAAGTATGGCAAAATCACGTGCAAAGTGACAGCTCCACCTGAGTTGTATGTAATGACTGGTCAGTATTTCCAGCAAGATTGTTAGACTTCCCAGGAAGAGCATTTTTGCTGCCTTGGCTCAAGGACACGATTAGTTGCAATGCTGCAGACAACGATAAGTACAATTCCCATACCGGGAGTCGAACCCGGGCCGCCTGGGTGAAAACCAGGAATCCTAACCGCTAGACCATATGGGACACCATGCAGCCTGCCTCTTGTGAGCTCCCTGTCTGCAGCTGATGCGAGGAAGCCAAGACGTTGGTAGCATGGAGCGGCTAAAGCAGAAGGCATTGGAGTAAAGGAAAGAAATGGCCGAACCAGCCAGGAGTCGAACCTAGAATCTTCTGATCCGTAGTCAGACGCGTTATCCATTGCGCCACTGGCCCACAGCAGAGAAGGACAAACAAGTAACACAAAGAGAAAAGGATTAAATGCATTTGCATCCAGATCTTTCTTGTGTCGATTTCACACTTCAGATGACTTTCAAGTATTTCTTAAAAACAGATTCTTCCTCTCAGTATCAAATAATGTCACAAGAAATTTCATCTTTTTAAGTAGCAATAATGCTTATGAGAATGACGGATGGAAAATCAAGTAAAAGTAAATGCTACAGTCTGAAAATACGGAATGCTTCCCAAATCTGTCTGTCATCTATGTTCCTTTTTCCAGCCTCCTTTCGGCTTTAGTGCAACAAATGTTTCAGCCCTCTGTTGGCCAGTTGAAGAAGTGTTTCAACTAAATGTTTTACAACGGTCTCGACCGATTGGCCAAGCGACGCGACTGGCCCCGTGTGGTTGGCCAGTGAAACAAGGACCCGCCCGCCCCGCTGACACGCTGGTGTTGTAGCACGGACATTCCCTTCGCATCGGTGACGTTTTTGGCTTCGCATCCAGCATCCTAGACAATGCACACATTTATGGCCGAAAAACTGCTAAATTTGAGCAAAATCTCTCGTATTCTTGGTGTTTTCTTTTTGGCTGTTTCACCACGGGTAAGATATTTTTTTCTGTACAAATTGCATTTCGTAACCAACAAAAGTTATTTTATGGTAAATGTTCATTTTCTCAAGTAATTCATTTCATTTTGTGTGTCTGATCTGAATTGTCGGGGACAGTGTTTTTCAGGGGTAACCTGGCACGGCACCACAACCTACGACTGGTGGAAATCGGCGCTGAGATTATTCTTTAGCTTGGCTTAAAAATACTAAAAATGTAATAAATATTGTGACACCAAAGTATGGCAAAATCACGTGCAAGGTGACAGCTCCACCTGAGTTGTATGTAATGACTGGTCAGTATTTCCAGCAAGATTGTTAGACTTCCCAGGAAGAGCATTTTTGCTGCCTTTGCACAGGGACACGATTAGTTGCAAGCCTGAAGACAACGATAAGTACAATTCCCATACCGGGAGTCCAACCCGGGCGAAAACCAGGAATCCTAACCGCTAGACCATATGGGACACCATGCAGCCTGCCTCTTGTGAGCTCCCTGTCTGCAGCTGATGCGAGGAAGCCAAAATGTTGGTAGCATGGAGCGGCTAAAGCAGAAGGCATTAGAGTAAAGGAAAGAAATGGCCGAACCAGCCAGGAGTCGAACCTAGAATCTTCTGATCCGTAGTCAGACACGTTATCCATTGCGCCACTGGCCCACAGCAGAGAAGGACAAACAAGTAACACAAAGAGAAAAGGATTAAATGCATTTTCATCCAGATCTTTCTTGTGTCGATTTCACACTTCAGATGACTTTCAAGTATTTCTTAAAAACAGATTCTTCCTCAGTATCAAATAATGTCACAAGAAATTTCATCTTTTTAAGTAGCAATAATGCTTATGAGAATGACGGATGGAAAATCAACTAAAAGTATATGCTACAGTCTGAAAATACGGAATGCTTCCCACATCTGTCTGTCATCTATGTTCCTTTTGCCAGCCTCCTTTCGGCTTTAGTGCAACAAATGTTTCAGCCCTCTATTGGCCAGTTGAAGAAGTGTTTCAACTAAATGTTTTACAACGGTCTCGACCGATTGGCCAAGCGAGGCGACTGGCCCCGTGTGGTTGGCCAGTGAAACAAGGACCCGCCCGCCCCGCTGACGCGCTGGTGTTACAGCACGGACATTCCCTTCGCATCGGTGACGGTTTTCGCTTCGCATCCAGCATCCTAGACAATGCACACATTTATGGCCGAAAAACTGCTAAATTTGAGCAAAATGTCTCGTATTTTTTGTGTTTTCTTTTTGACTGTTTCACCATGGGTAAGATATTTTTTTTCTGTACGAATTGCATTTCGTAACCAACAAAAGTTATTTTATGTTAAAAGTTCATTTTCTCAAGTAATTCATTTCATTTTGTGTGTCTGATCTGAATTGTCAGGGAGAGTGTTTTTCAGGGGTAACCTGGCACGGCACCACAACCTACGACTGGAGGAAATCGGCGTTGAGATTATTCTTTAGCTTGGCTTGAATATAATAAAAATGTAATAAATATTGTGACACCAAAGTATGGCAAAATCACGCGCAAGGTGACAGCTCCACCTGAGTTGTATGTAATGGCTGGTCAGTATTTCCAGCAAGATTGTTAGACTTCCCAGGAAGAGCATTTTTGCTGCCTTGGCACAAGGACAAGATTAGTTGCAATGCTGCAGACAAAGATAAGTACAATTCCCATACCGGGAGTCGAACCCGGGCCGCCTGGGTGAAAACCAGGAATCCTAACCGCTAGACCATATGGGACACCATGCAGCCTGCCTCTTGTGAGCTCCCTGTCTGCAGCTGATGCGAGGAAGCCAAGACGTTGGTAGCATGGAGCGGCTAAAGCAGAAGGCATTAGAGTAAAGGAAAGAAATGGCTGAGCCAGCCAGGAGTCGAACCTAGAATCTTCTGATCCGTAGTCAGACACGTTATCCATTGCGCCACTGGCCCACAGTATAGAAGGACAAACAAATAACACAAAGAGAAAAGGATTAAATGCATTTGCATCCAGATCTTTCTTTTGTCGATTTCACACTTCAGATGACTTTCAAGTATTTCTTAAAAACAGATTCTTCCTCTCAGTATCAAATAATGTCACAAGAAATTTCATCTTTTTAAGTAGCAATAATGCTTATGAGAATGACGGATGGAAAATCAACTAAAAGTATATCCTACAGTCTGAAAATACGGAATGCTTCCCACATCTCTCTGTCATCTATGTTCCTTTTTCCAGCCTCCTTTCGGCTTTAGTGCAACAAATGTTTCAGCCCCCTATTGGCCAGTTGAAGAAGTGTTTCAACTAAATGTTTTACAACGGTCTCGACCGATTGGCCAAGCGAGGCGACTGGCCCTGTGTGGTTGGCCAGTGAAACAAGGACCCGCACGCCCAGCTGACACGCTGGTGTTGCAGCACGGACATTCCCTTCGCATCAGTGACGTTTTTGGCTTTGCATCCAGCATCCTAGACAATGCACACATTTATGGCCGAAAAACTGCTAAATTTGAGCAAAATCTCTCGTATTCTTGGTGTTTTCTTTTTGGCTGTTTCACCACGGGTAAGATATTTTTTTCTGTACAAATTGCATTTTGTAACCAACAAAAGTTATTTTATGGTAAATGTTCATTTTCTCAAGTAATTAATTTCATTTTGTGTGTCTGATCTGAATTGTCGGGGACAGTGTTTTTCAGGGGTAACCTGGCACGGCACCACAACCTACGACTGGTGGAAATCGGCGCTGAGATTATTCTTTAGCTTGGCTTAAAAATACTAAAAATGTAATAAATATTGTGACACCAAAGTATGGCAAAATCACGTGCAAGGTGACAGCTCCACCTGAGTTGTATGTAATGACTGGTCAGTATTTCCAGCAAGATTGTTTGACTTCCCAGGAAGAGCATTTTTGCTGCCTTAGCACAGGGACACGATTAGTTGCAAGGCTGAAGACAACGATAAGTACAATTCCCATACCGGGAGTCCAACCCGGGCAAAAACCAGGAATCCTAACCGCTAGACCATATGGGACACCATGCAGCCTGCCTCTTGTGAGCTCCCTGTCTGCAGCTGATGCGAGGAAGCCAAGACGTTGGTAGCATGGAGCGGCTAAAGCAGAAGGCATTAGAGTAAAGGAAAGAAATGGCCGAGCCAGCCAGGAGTCGAACCTAGAATCTTCTGATCTGTAGTCTGACACGTTATCCATTGCGCCACTGGCCAACAGCAAAGAAGCACAAACAAGTAACACAAAGAGAAAAGGATTTAATGCATTTGCATCCAGATCTTTCTTGTGTCGATTTCACACTTCAGATGACTTTCAAGTATTTCTTAAAAACAGATTCTTCCTCTCAGTATCAAATAATGTCACAAGAAATTTCATCTTTTTAAGTAGCAATAATGCTTATGAGAATGACGGATGGAAAATCAACTAAAAGTAAATGCTACAGTCTGAAAATCCAGAATGCTTCCCACATCTGTCTGTCATCTATGTTCCTTTTGCCAGCTTCCTTTCGGCTTTAGTGCAACAAATGTTTCAGCCCCCTATTGGCCAGTTGAAGAAGTGTTTCAACTAAATGTTTTACAACGGTCTCGACCGATTGGCCAAGCGAGGCGACTGGCCCCGTGTGGTTGGCCAGTGAAACAAGGACCCGCCCGCCCCTCTGACACGCTGGTGTTGCAGCACGGACATTCCCTTCGCATCGGTGACGGTTTTGGCTTCGCATCCAGCATCCTAGACAATGCACACATTTATGGCCGAAAAACTGCTAAATTTGAGCAAAATCTCTCGTATTCTTGGTGTTTTCTTTTTGGCTGTGTGGTAGAAAATTCTTGATTATGCTAATCAGTAATCAATAATGGAATATAGACGATTATGCAAAATGCATTACCTAATCAGTAATTAACAATTTAGTTTATAATGTGTTGTTGATTTACCTATAATGATTGAAACAATATAACCTCACTTGAATCAGTCTGATGTATCAAGCACAATGTACTAATGCAAGCTTGCTTACTGTAAGTAAAGGGATTTCTATTTTCTATGAAGGAACTAACGTTTGCCATAATGTAGCTTGCTCAGCAAGGGCCCGGGTCAGCATGACCTGGAAGTGAGATAAAAGTAATTGGGTAATTGGATAAATTTAACTCGACTCAGTATGAAACTGCAGAGGAATTTCTGTGCTGATAAGTAAGCCTCAATAAGCAGAAGTGCCGGGTGTCTACAGACACCTGATCCTTTTCTTTGAACTATCTGATGACGGCATTTTTGGCTATAAGAAATGTATGCACTTGTTGTTCGGGGAGCAGAACACGAGACGCATGATTGCTGAGTGTCTGTTCCCTTTGAGCTCATCCAATAATAAAGTTCTGTCAAACACTTAAACATCGGACTTCGAGAAATTTCTTCCACAGATTTGGGGGCTCGTCCGGGATCGGAGAAAGGGAACAGCCAGAGCGCACGGACGGCGAGGAACGAGGTGTCCTGTTAGAAGGGAGCGGTGAAGCGCTACCGTCAGCCAAGGAGCGAGGAAAAAAGTTACTCGATCCGGCTCAGCATCCCATCCTCGTCGGACAAACGCCTGGACGTCCCAATCCGATCAACGGACCAAAATTAAAGGGAAAAATTGTAAGTTGATTTATTTAATCGCAAGTCGATGTTTAAGTCTATATAGTATCTATATGTGCTGTTTGACAAACTTTGGGAAAAGCGCTAGTGGATTGTGATCCACAGGAGGATCCTCGTATTCACAGGAAGGTGAATACAGGTATTTGCAAGGAAGCAAATACGGGTGTCTGTAGAGACACAGGTCTTTGACAGGGAGGGAGTATGAATAAGGTTGTGTGTGTGGAAACTGTCCCGTCGGGCAGCTAACACGGCTCTGCCGGGGGCAGCCTGGTAGCGGACTGAGTCCTGCCAGGGAAGTGAATGGATAGTAGCTGCCGCGCAGTGATTCATGTCCTGCCGGAGGAAATTGTGTGAATGTGTGGAGCGTGTAAATATCCTGGTTGTGATGAATGTGAATGTGCCTAGTGCAAAATATCAGATAAACGAATTAATAAGTGTCCAGAAAATTAGACAGAGATACCGGTGTAAAAAGCGCCGGAGACCAAGTGGCCGTGCCCAAACTAAATTTGTCTGATTTATGAGGACAGAGACACAAGTCAAAATTTATATTGCTGGAATGTGTATCTGGTGCGCATAATAAAATATTAATTATATTATCCTCCAATCCTGCTAAAAACAAAATATTTGCTTATGCTCTCTAGCGAAGGAGCGCTAGGGCTTTGTGTTTATAATAAATAGCTTGCTCTATCGCAAGGAAGGAATTTGCTTTTGTTTTCTCGCAAGGAAGGAATTTGCTTTTGCTTTCTCGCAAATTCTATTGCAACGAAGAAACTTGCTTCTGCTTTCGCAACGAAGTAAACTGCTTAATTTCCTGAAGTGCATTGTTGAGGGTAACTGGTGAACAGATAGGAAAAGTCATGGGCAGTTCAAATAGCAAAGAAAACAAATGGGCTCCAGATACTGCATATGACCCAGAGGGTATGACAAAATTTGAAAAACAAATGAGAAAACGCAGTTGTCGAAAGCCAGGCAAGAAACGTATGTGTCGCGATGTGGTCGAGACTGAGATGGGAGAGAGTTTTAGCAAAGAATGTGCCAAATGGAGTAAAATGGCAAGCGGGCGCTGGCCCGTGGACGGCACGTTCGATCCAACAATAATGCAACATACAAAGCATGTAATACAAAGCAAAAAGGGATGTTGTGGAAAATATGGGGATATTGATAAGTTTGAAAAGCGGATATATGTGGCTAAATTGAAAGAGTTAGAGAAGGAAAAGGCAAATAATAAGGGACTGCGGGACAAACTGGCCAGGGAGACAGCGGAGTTAAACGCTGAAAGGGCTAAAAATGAGGCTCAGGCCCAATCCCTCAGCATGGTGTTACAGAATACTAAGAAGAAAAAGGAAGAGATACATCTGTACCCTCCTCTGCCGAATGTGCCCCCTCCCCCTGCTTATCATCCTCAGCTAGGAGCAGCTGCAGCAGCACCGGCGTCTGTGGAGGCCACTGCCCCTCCCTCAGAGAAGAAGGAGGAAGATGACACAGTGGGGGGAGCAGGAGCCCTGCCGCTGAGACAGAGCCAGAGACTGCTGCAAAGGGGGGGAGACTCAGCCTCACAGTTGTAGGATCACACATGCACATATCACAAAGCTTAAATTCCAGGTGGCCTGAGACAAGGCCTACCCTGGTACGAGAAGGCACACATCGACCTAGGCCTCAAAAGGGGGGTTCGTGACCCCACACACATAGATAACCAGGGAGGCCAGCACTCCAACTTTTATTGCCCAAAGCTTTAACGACCTACAGATAGCAGAGTGGATCCCCAGGGACAGGGGCCCCTCGACTTGGCCCACAACCCCATCACCCGACATCCTGCCTTGCATACCACTCTCCCAACACCCCACAGAAAGTTTCCTTTAAGTTTGGTTTTTGTATACCCTGTATAGTATGTTGCTTATGTCTCAATATGCAAGTCATGTTTATGTGAGTGTCCTTAGACAGTCTTAGGTTTGTGTGCCACCCTTATAACCATGTTCACAGCGTGTCTATTATTTTACCCCTCACACCTAAACACTTGTATAAATTTGAATAAATAAATAGGTATAGCTACCACTGCATATATGTTAAACCAGAATAATCTTGGAAATTGAATAGTCTAACCAGGGATCTTAGTGTGCCCTAACTTTCGAAGATTCTTTTCCTTTGTCTGACAAACATTCCCCCCCTTTTTGCTTTGCCACATTCCTCGGCAACCCTTATCTGATCTTTGTATTTCACCATACCTATCCAAGGGTAAGATGTGCTGATGACAAGAGAATGTCATATAATGTCTGTATAAAGGGTATACATCTGTTGAAGTGTAATCTACACTGTCTACCATATATACCACATACTGGTGTGAGTAATAGAACATAACATAATAGCATAATATAAGTAATCATTAATTAATCATCACAGATGGGATTTGGTGTGAACCGCTAGGCTGGTATGGCATGTTTGGTATCAAACCGACGGGAAATCACTCCAGTTTCCAAATCTGGTCAATGGTTACCACAAAAGTGGACATATCAAAAGTTACACCAGCCTAATGAAAATCACCATTACCAGAGAAGTCGGTCTGGTCATAAATCCCAAAAGGACTGATACCGACCCCCTTCCGAAAGCCCGCCAAATGGATGGTCAGCCATTGGCCCAGGACTCGAATTCCTGGTCACTCCTATTCACGAACTTTACACTATAAAACCTGGCACCTCAGAACAAAGCGGGGGAGAGGGAAGAAAAGGAGAGAGAAAGGTGTAGAACATCAGCGGAGCGGAGGAGAGCAGAGCAGAGGAGAGCGGAGGAGAGGAAACAAAGACCATTAGCCCAGGAGAAGAGAAGCCCACAAGCAGGCCTCCAGCCATCAGTTTAGACCCAACTGGACAAAGAACTGAAACTCAGTCCAAGCTTCACCAGGAGAGAGAATCAGAGGGCTCCACTCCAACAACCGCTGCAAACACCGCGCCTCCCTGAGTGCCATCACCCATCAGCTCATTAGCCTCTGCAACCAACTGCCAAGACCCCCCCTTTCCTGCATCCAAGTAAACCAACTTCCTTTCATTTCTAATAACCTAAACTGTCCTATTCACCTGCTATATTCCTTTAGGTTCATATTTCCACAAACTGTTTGCTTTGCAGAACAGTTTTTCCCTTTTTAGGTTAATCCTTTTAAATCTGGTCATTGCATTTTCATGATTACATTGTTTGTGTCTATTCCGTTATTTCATGTTTATTCTTTGTTAGGTGTAATGTCTGTCTTATGTTAGTTGTAGGAATAAATGCATATCTTTTACACAACTTCAGTCTCCGTCATTGAGTGCTCACAATAGTCCCTGCCTCTGTGCGATCTGGCTACTACGCTCTGAAACCTCAAACTCGCCTGAAATATCGCGAGACTCTCTCTCATCGGCCGTGAGGGGAGCTTCGCTACCGACCGTTTACATTACCTGGTGACGCAGCTCGCTGGACGAGCCTACTAACCCAGGTTATTAAGCGATACTGGTTATTAATGAATCCCATTTAAGTCTCACATTAACAGATATCGGGGATTCGCAATTGAGTTTGGAGGAGCCGACCATTCGGCATAACAATTGGTTAATAATCAGCATTAAATAATAATTAATTAAAAGTTAATTAATTTCAAAACATATTGGTGGAGATATTAAAATTTACCTGAGCTAATAATTCCTACACCTCCTTGTCCTTTACGCACTGAAATTCCTTCAGATTCCTTCAATCTTTTAATTATGTTATGCACTGTTGAAGGTAAAATATCCAAATCTCTTCCTGTCGTTCTTTGAGGAACATTGTTTTTAAACATTTCAATAATTTTCCCACGTATTTGTGCTGCTTTTGTACCAAATCATAATTACAATCACCTGTTGACATCACTTGTTTCAAATCACATCATTATTTAACCAATTTACCTCACTACTGGCCCTAAATTGCTCCTGTCCTGACTTTTTTGGAAATGTGTTGCAAGAACCAAAATTGGAATACGTGTTTATTTTGAGAAAAACAATGAAATTCATGAGGAACACATTAAATAATGTGGTGGGGGTAACATAATAAATTCAAGATTTTTATTTGTCATACAAATGTAGTGGTACACTGGCAGTGAAATGAAATTGTCGTTACTCCAGTCGGTGTAATAAACACACTAGTAAAAGGACATCAAAATTAAACAACGTGAATTAACAAAAGAAGTACTGAAACTACAGAAAGATAATAAGAAAATATAACAATAAAAGGTATATAAAAAGTAAAGATGAAAATGTATAAAAAATATGTAGAAATGTTTATAGTACAGATTGTAGTTATAGCATATTTTAGCTTTTAATCTGTGATGTTAATGATCCTACTGGCCTGGGGGTAGAAGCTTCTCCTCGGCCTCTCTGTCCCGGCCATAAGGCCCCGGGGACTTATGCAGGGCGGCAGTTCTGTCCTGGTGATTCTCTGGGCGCATCGTATCACCCTCAGCGGGACTCGGTGGCCCTCAGAGCTGGAGCTGCCGTACCGAGCAGTTATGCTCCCGGAGAGCACAGATCCCACATTGCCGCTGTAGAAGGTTTTTTGTGGCACAGACGAGAGTCTGTATTTCCACAGCTGCCTCACATGATACACTCACTGTCAGGCTTTCAGCACTAAAGTTACAGATTACTGGGTGGCCGAGAGGTCTGTGAAATTTGGAGGGTCAGTAGCTTGCCTGGGAAGCCTTAGCATTCAGCGAAAACTGAACAGAGAGGCCTGTAGCAGGGTTGTCTAATTTGTTTAGCTGGCTGGCATAAGATTTTCAGTTTGAAACAAGTATGCACACAGATTTACATGTACGTAACAGTTTTATTACCTTGTAAATAGTTTGTAGGGTTTTCAAAGTACCCCAGTGCTTTTGATATAGCGAATTTTAGGTTTATAATGAAATAATATAGATTTCTTGCGTGAGCGTGAGAGCCTGAAAGTGTGAGTGTCACACCAGATGGGTGAGAGCTGGCAACCCTTGCTCTGTTCAGTAGCTTCAGAAATTCTTTCGAACTTTCCACACACAGCTGATGGAAATCAATGGACGCAAAGGTTCTCAGTGACCATTTTAGCTTGTTTTTAGACTAAAGGCCTATGATGGATCTTTGGAATGTTGCGGAGATGCGAATGCTGAGGACAGCATACTTTGTGCTGTGAGTGTTATGTTATCCATGTAAACAAAGAGGAAGTACACAGTCCAACCAGATACTATATTGAAATGCTAACAAGTTTTTAAATATTTTTATTCAAGTGACTTTAAGTCTGGATAATGTTTTTAATGGTTGGAAACGTGTGTATTACTGTATAATTAAATAATTAAACTTCTGAAATGGCCACTCAGCACCCACCACTGAGCTTCACTGGTCAGCCTTGACTGGTTCTGTGCTGGTGGCAAGAGGCTCAGTGCAGGAGGAGGCTGCAAACCTGAAGAGGCACACAACCGTATGGGTGGGGCAGGGGATCAATGGTGTGAGGTAGAGGACCAGGGCAGTGGGATTGCAGTGGCACAAGGGCAACCGTGTGGTCATCATGGAGTCCTCCAATGGCAGCTTCAGGTAAGTCTCTCTGGTAAACCCCGTTAGACTCCAGTGAAGTGAGTGAGGCTGCAGCGCTACACTGGAGGGGACACATGTGGGCTCAGGGGCCCACGTGACTGTAGCAGAGGAAGGGATCTCTAGCTGATGTGGAGGTACAGGCCCAATGCCAGTAAGGGGTGGGCAGTCAGCTGCAGAGGCTGCAGGGCCAGCGGCCCCACTGTACACATGGACCGCAGGGAATCTCAGCATGTTGTGCCCAAAGTCCAGCACACATGCCGTGCTCCGGGGGAAATTCAGGCCCAGGATGGAGGGATCGAGCATGTCAGCCATCCACATAGTTACTATTCACAACTAAACCCCCCATGTCAAAAGGGAACAACCCCATCCCTCTTAAAGGGGCCAGGTCACCAGTCATTGTTCTCACCTGCACCAATGTCAGTTCTAGACAGTGTCTGGTCTCACCAGGGTTGCAGTGGAACCTGTATGGACTAGGGCAGTACATGCGACTCACATCACTATGGTGGGTATGTGACAGAAGTCGCCTCTGTGAGTCCAATCCATAGTTACCACCTCTGCAGCAGGTGGCAGCGGGGCCACCTCCCCGGTGTCACCAAGGAAGTTCAGGAAATTAACCTTGTTGGCCCACATCTTCCCGGCTATGCGTGCCCTTGGCGGAACCCTGGGTGGCGGTGAACTTGGGACACTGTCTGAGGACTGAGGGGTGGGGGGGGTGCTGCTGCCTGTCAGCCTACAGGCAGTCTGCATCCAGGAAGTAAACCTGAGGGCCTGGGTCCTCCAAGCCCTTTGGCGTTTCCTCACAGCTTGGTTGATTTCTCCCGCCTCGTTCCCCGCCACCTCGGTGCCCACAATTTCTCTCTCCAAAGCCAGTTCCAGGGCCTCATCTAGGGACGCAGAGGGGTTGACTGTGTCTGAATGTGAGCTATCTGGGGTTAAGTGTCTAGATAAACTGATCCCTGGCCAGTTCACTCTGTACTGATAGAGCCATGTGAGCAGAGACACGCCTACACAACCCCTTGATATCATTAAGCAGGATGCAGAGAGACTCATTTGACTCAGTCCCTGCGCCTATTGTTTAACTGAGAGGGCAGAAGTCCTCACACTGCCCACAGCGATTCTGCAGGGTACGGACCAGTGTCTCATCCAGGGTCTCAAGCAACCAGCAGTGTACACCTCACAAAAACATGTGTGACAACCCTGAGGAATTCTTTTTGGTATAATGGTGCTCCATGGAAAAACAAGTCTAAGCAACAACCAAGTTCAAAAAACAGTGCAAAAGTTATACAATAATCTAGTAATAAATATAAAATCACTATAAATGTTAAATACATGATGTGCAAAGCAGAATAGTCAGATTAAATAGATAAATAAAATGTGTTCCTGTGTGTGCAGGGTCAGTACAGAGATGCATCTAATAAGAAGCGGTGTAAGGCTGAATTAGCTCGGAGACGGACTGGGGACCTATGCCATGAATCGCCTTAGAAAGAAATAAGAAATCTTTAAACTGTATTCTCAGAAATTCTCAAAACTTATCAAGTAGCCAATGCAATGCAGCCAACACAGGGGAAATTTGGTGTCTATATTTTGTTGAGAGCCTGGTAGCACCGTTTTGAACAAGGTGTAGTCAGAATAAAGATGCTTCTGGTAAACCTGGGTACAGAGAACGGCAGTAACCCAATCAGGATAAAAGCAGGAGTAACTCTCCAGGTCTTTGGCTGAAAGGTGTGGTTTAAGCCAGGCTATTGCACTCAGCTGACAGAAACACCCCTTCACAACAGCATTTATTTGTTTATCAAACTCAGTGATGAATCAAAGATGACACCAAGATTTTTAGTATGTGACTGGAAGTTTTCTGAATGAGGCCCTAATTGTTCTCTGAGTTCATGAACAGTGACCAAAACTCATTACCTCTATCTTGTTTTCATTAATCTGGACGAAAGTCATTGCTGTCCTGTTCTTAATATCCTCCAGACAGTTAGAAAGGGCCACCAGAGAGCAGCAGTCACCAGGTTTTAATGGCAAATAGAGCAGCGTATCACCAGCATAGCAATGATATTTTACATAATAACATTCACAAATAGAGCCCAAAGGAAGCATGTATAGAGGCAATAGGAGAGGGCCTGTATCACAGGACTGGATATGTTTACAAGTAAGGCCATAGTACTGAAGGGGTGTGGCCATCCCACACAGTGACAAGCCCATTCATTCACCTCATCTAGGCCTTTTACTAGGGATTTAAGGTCCTGGTTTTCCTCTCAGACCCTAGAACACACTGCCAGGCTCAGATTCCCGATCCCTCATCCTGCTGAAGCCCTTCCCAAGATCAGACACTAGTTTTGTTTTCCTTGTTCTTATAGTAAAATGATGGTCTTTGACTTTTATACATCATCACTGTTCTGTTAATAAGAACATAAGAACATAAGAACTATACAAACGAGAGGAGGCCATTCGGCCCATCAAGCTCGCTTGGGGAGAACTAAACTAATAGCTCAGAGTCGTTAAAATCTTATCTAGCTCTGATTTAAAGGAACCCAAGGATTCAGCTTGCACTACATTATCAGGAAGGCTATTCCATACTCTGACTACACGCTGTGTCAAGAAGTGCTTCCTTAAATCCAGCTTGAAATGTTCTCCCGCTAATTTCCACCTATGGCCACGAGTTCGTGTATTTAAACTAATGCTGAAGTAACTATTTGGTTGAACAGCATCCAAACCTGTTAGAATCTTACATACCTGGATCATGTCCCCCCTCAGTCTCCTTTGCTTGAGACTGAACAGATTTAGCTCAAGTAACCGTTCCTCGTATGACATTCCTCTAAGACCAGGAATCATTTTTGTGGCCCTACGCTGCACCTTTTCTAAGGCCACAATGTCCTTTTTAAGATATGGTGACCAAACCTGCACACAATATTCAAGGTGAGGTCTCACCAAGGAATTGTATAATCTTAGCATTACTTTATTTACTTTTATATTGACTTAAACTCCACACACCTGGACATATACCCCAACATCCTATTGGCCTTTTTTATTGCTTCCCCACACTGGCGAGAGTGGGACATGGAAGCATCAACATACACACCAAGGTCTTTCTCATGATCAGCTACCTTTATTTCAATGACACCCATGAAATACCTGTACTTTATATTTCTGCTCCCTAGATGGAGTACCTTACATTTATCGACGTTAAATTTCATCTGCCAGGTATCCGCCCAGTCACTAATTAAATCAAGATCCCGCTGTAGCTGCTGAGCCACTAATTCAGTATCTGCTACACCACCCATCTTGCTGTCATCTGCAAATTTCACCAGTTTACTGTATATATTGGTATCCATATCATTTATGTAAATTAGGAACAATAGTGGTCCTAAAATCGAACCCTGCGGTACCCCACTATGAACGCAGGCCCACTGTGACATTGTGCCTCTTATAACTACTCGCTGTTTCCTATCTGTTAACCAGTTATCAATCCAGGTCGCTACGGTACCTAAAATACCTGTTGCTTTGAGTTTAAGTAGGAGCCTTTTGTGGGGGACAACATCAAAAGCCTTTTGGAAATCTAAGTAGATGACATCATAGGCCTTCTTATCATCAACTTACTGAGTAGCTTCCTCAAAAAACTCCAACAGATTTGTTAAACAGGATCTACCTCTCCTAAATCCATGCTGGCTATCCCGCAAAATGTTATTGGAGTCCAGGTAATCTACCATTTTCTCTTTGATTATAGCCTCCATAACTCCATACAAGTTAGACTGATTGGCCTATAGTTAGACAAATAACTTCTATCCCCTTTTTTGAAAATGGGCGTTATGAAGGCATGCTTCCAATCAGAAGGTACCACACCTTCAGATAAGGATTTTTGAAACAGTAAAGTTAAGGGTTGGCAAATAATATCCCTCATCTCTTTTAACACTATAGGTAAGATGCCATCAGGGCCCTGTGATTTATTTATTTTGAGCTTAGCTAGGCTTTGCAAAACATCTGCTTCAGTTATATATATATTAGCTATAGACGATGCTGGATAGGTAATAACTGGTAAATTACTAAGGTCCTCAACAGTGAATACCCGTGCAAAACTATCATTGAACTCATTTACTATATCAATGCCGTTTACTATTATAAGACCCTTACTATCCTGCAGATTAGTAATTTCAGGTTTTAGAGCTCTTTTAGAGTTAAAATACTGGAAGAAACTTCATCCTTAGCTTCCAATGCAACCATCCTTTCGACATTTCTTTTAGCTCGTCTAATATCATTTTTTAACTCAGCCTGTAGACTTAGATATTCCTGCTTAATTCTGTCATCATCAGTTATTTTCCATTGCTGGAACAAAGCCCTTTTCCTCCTTACTTTATACTTTATTTCCCTAGTAAACCACCTAGGTTGCAATTTCCTAGATTTGTTCTTGCTGGAAACAGGTATGAAGTCCACTTGCACTTGCAATAATGTGCTTTTAAAAAATTCCCAGGCCTCTTCAACAGTTTTGTTATTTAACTCCATCCAGTTCACAGTTTCTAGTTTTAGTCTCATACACTTAAAGTCAGCCTTCCTAACATTATATATTTTTGATTTGGACTTAGCTCTTCGAACACTAAACTTAACCTCAAATTTGACCATGTTATGATCGCTACTGTCAAGTGGTTCTAAAACGTCTAATTTACCAATCCTGTCCTGGTTATTAGAGAGAACAAGATCAAGAATGGCATCTCCCCTGGTAGGGGTGTTAACATCCATCCATCCAGCCATCCATTTTCCAAACCGCTTATCCTACTGGGTCGCGGGGGGTCCAGAGCCTATCCCGGAGGCAATGGGCACGAGGCAGGGAACAACCCAGGATGGGGGGCCAGCCCATCACAGGGCACACTCACACACCATTCACTCACACATGCACACCTACGGGCAATTTAGTAGCTCCAATTAGCCTCAGCATGTTTTTGGACTGTGGGGGGAAACTGGAGTACCCGGAGGAAACCCCACGACGACATGGGGAGAACATGCAAACTCCACACACATGTGACCCAGGCGGAGACTCGAACCCGGGCCCCAGAGGTGTGAGGCAACAGTGCTAACCACTGCACCACCATGCCGCCCCTGGGGTGTTAACAAACTGAGTAAAAAAACAATCCTGTTTTTTAAACAGTACTAATTCCACCATCTCCAGTTCATTTTCTGAAGAGCCAGTGACAATGTCCTACTGCATTCCTGGTAGATTAAAATCACCCATAACTACTACATCATTTTTATTGCTCATAGTCCTAATATCACTGTATAACAATCTGCTTTCCTCAGCAGATATATTAGGTGTTCTGTAACAAACACCGACAATTAGGCTATTTGAGTTTTTAGCATCTAATTTTACCCATATTGCTTCCGTAATTTTATTTATATCAGTAAGTTCCCTTGCCTGCAAGTTTTCCTTTACATATACTGCAACACCACCTCCCTTTTTTCCTATACGATCCTTACGGAACAACGTGTAACCATCCATATTATATTCTTGTCCATCCTTTTCACTCAACCACGTTTCAGTTATTCCTATAATATCATAAGAGTCTGATGAGATAAAAGCCTCTAAATCATGAATTTTATTCCTAATACTCCTGGCGTTTAAATACAGACAACAAAGGGTAGGCCTATTACGGTGCCCACTTACAATATGATTATTTGGGGCTTTCCGTTTCCCTCCACTGACATAGTTAACTAACCTCCCTGCCCCCCCCCCAGTCCCTAGTTTAAACATTCCTCAACTACTCTACACATACGCCTCCCCAATACACTGGTTCCCCTCTGGTTCAGGTGCAACCCATCCGGCTTGAACAGGTCCCACCTGTTCCAGAAGGTCCTCCAATGCCCCATAAACCGAAACCCCTCTTTCCTACACCATCCTTTTAGCCACGCATTTAATTTCCTTATCTCAGCTAACTTAGCCTGACTTGCACGTGGCACGGGGAGTATTTCAGAGAATACCACCGTGGACGTTCTGCTTCTAAGCTTATTGGCGACTTCTATAAATTTATCCTGCAGAACAGCCCTTCTACCCTTGCCTATGTCGTTGGTGCCAACATGCACCATGACAACTGGATCCACCCCAGCTGGGGCCAAAAGCTTATCCACACGATCTGGAAGGTCTCCTACCTGGGCACCAGGCAGGCAAGACACCGTACGGGACCCTCTATCACGCATGCACACATAACTGTCTACTCCCCTAATAATGGAATCCCCCACTACCACAACCTCCCTCTTCCTGGGGGGAGGGGTCCTCAGTGCCCAAGGGCCCACCTGCCTCCCCAGTCCGTTCCGGCTCTAAAGCTGGAAGAACCTGAAACCTGTTCGACACAGTCACCTCAGGTGATGCCGCCTCTGCAACATGTGTACGCCCTTTCCTGCGTCTACGACCTACGGTCACCCAGCTCTCTCGACCTCTCTGCTCTTCATTCTCCCCCCTCCCGGCTAGTGGCGTACACACCTTCTCCCTAAAAGGCGTATTAACTTGCTCCTCTAACTCACTGTTGCATTGGATGAGAGCCAGTTGCTCCTCAAGGCCGCGAACCTTGACCATGAGCGAGTCCACTAGCTTACATCGCTCGCAAATGAAGTCCGACTGGACACTAACGTCCAGAAGGGCAAACATGTTGCAAACGCAACACTGAGCCGGCCCCATAATGAACTAACTCACTATGACCCCCTACGCCCAGCCCAGTAAATTTATATAGCGAATTTAACTTTAAAGATTAATTAGCGTAACGTTAAATGCAATAAAGTGCCGAGTACACTAAAATAAGTTACTTGGGTTGAAACGGAACTTAATTATTATTTTTATTTAAAATTTTAAATCTGATACATTTACTACTACTTACCAAAAGAACTTCTGCCTGAACCAAGTATGAACTAAAAACAAAACGAAATCGAAGTTGAAGTTGCTCTTGGGAGCAACTACTGCAGACTGTAGCCAATGAGATGCACAGTATGTAACATGTCACTGAGTCAAAAAGGAAGGACCTTAACACAAACACTGATGGAAAAAATGTTTTAATATTTTAAAAATCTGCATTTTAATTTAATTCAATATGATAAACGAGACTTGGAAGAAGTAACAGTGTCAGCTAAATCGGGCGACTTCATGAGGTTAAATATGATAAGCAATATGTTAAAAAATGTCAGTTTATTGGCCAAACATTTACATACAGTATGTATGTTGTAATGGGCTGATATTCATAAACATTTCATTGCTGTGGAAATCTTTGAGTGTTTTACGTGTGTGTTGAAGTCCTCCAGGGCTGTCAGTGGACAAACAGGAGGTGACGGGTGTGGATGGAGACAGTGTCAGTGTTACTATGGAAACAACAAAAGACAAAGGATGTGGTGTAAGATTGGGGGCTCCTCTGCATCAGAGAGATCAGTGAGTTTGCATGGGAGGCCTGTCCTGATCTGGGATGACACAGAAAATAAAACCTTCATTGTGACAATGAGTGGGCTGGAGAGGAAGGACACTGGCTGGTATTGGTGTGCTGCTGGAATCCTGCAGATTCCAGTTCATATTACTGTTAAACATAAGTAATTGATTTAAATCTGCCTGTGAATTATTTATGCTTGAATATAAATAGATACATACTAATCAACCCAGCAGTTTCACTCATGAAGGGGTTTGTGCTTCTTTGTGGGGATAATCCCCTATTTATTAGCTGTTGTGAAACAGAGTTATTTATTGGGATTATTGTTTCAATGATAGTGGCACGGTGGTCCAGTAGGCGGCGCTGTTCCTTCACGCCTCCATGTTTAGGGGTTTGAATCTGGCTTCTGCTCTGTCTGTGTGGAGTTTGCATGTTCTCCACATGCTGTGTGGGTTTCCTCCAACTATCCAAAAACGCACAGTCAGGCTAATTGGTGTCTTTAATATTGAATGTGTGTCTTCTAGTTTATGATCAGTCTGTAATATGACAAAAATCACAGCATTTTCCACAGACATACAGCCAGTCACTTGTTATGTATACAAATCCAGACAAATCCATGTAACTTGCAACATAATTCAGGCATTTTTTCATCTTTGTGAGGATGAATTGTTACTAATGGTGTGCAGACTGACTAACATGTCTGTAGGTGGTTTTTCATTGCAGCGTAGGCCAGTGTTACAGTTGTACTCTGTAATATCTGTTCCAGTGCTGCATCCATCCATTGTCTGAAACTGCTTGTCTAACTCAGGGTCCCTATGGGCGCAAGGCAGGGAACGTCCCATGACAGGGTGCCAACCCATTGCAGGACACGCTCACACTCCATTCCCTCGCACAAGCACACCTACCGACAATTTGACAACTCCAATTAGCCTCAGCATGTTTTTGGACTGTGGGGGGAAATCAGAGTCCCTGGAGGAAACCCCACAATGACACAGTGGGAGCATGCAAACTCCATACACACGGAACTCCAGCGAAGACTTGAGTACACGTGCCAGAGTGAGGCGACAGTGCAAACCACTGCACCACCATGCCACCCTGATACAATAGATACATTAAAATATGTTAATAAAATCATTTATCTCACCTGTTCACTATCAGTGCCCTGGGATGTGAACACTAATTCATTGTTGTCCATCTAATCATTTTCTCTGTAGAATATCTTTCATAATTTATATTTCAGTTTCAAGGGTGACCTTTTCTTAGTCTTTGTTGACTAACACAACACTGCTCTTTATTAACTATCCTTTCTCCTGTTTCCACTGCTCTCATTTTCTCTGCACATGATGAAGAAGGAGGGGATAATGAAAAACTGAGGTAAGCATTCAGCAGCATTTACAGTAGTGTGGGGGTCCAGCTAGCAGCATTTACCTGATCACACAGTAATGGGAAACTGTCATTTTAATTTTAAGGGAAAAAATATTTTTTATTTTATTTTCTTATATTTATTTTCTATAAACTTGCGATCCCATCCCATCCAGGGTGAGCCCTTGCCTTGTGCCCTGTGCTGCTGGGGAATGAGTGCAGGCCTGTTTTTACAAAATAGTGTAACATGTTGTGTGATAATCTCTAGCTATTTTCATGCTCTTTGTTAATGTCTCCTGTTCCTCCCATGTGTCCTGTGTAATAGTACAGATGTGGCTGTACCGTGTTTCTATAAAGCATGTAAGACTTTACTGTTCACATCCACCCTCTTATTCAGCTCTTTGGTCCAGCTGGCTCTGTATGTAGGACTGAGCTGATCGGTGCTGCTGTCGATTATCAAGGTGGTTTTACTTCAGTCAGAATAGATTCACTGTTTTGTTCTTCAGGTTTAAATGTGATATGTGTGACTGACAGACACACTGGTGTATTATATGTCTCACAGGTGGGAGCAGGTTCTGGATGCTGTACTGAAAGCTAGGACTGGTGTGTTTTACCTGATTTGCACCATCATCACCATTCAGCTGCACTGGACCTCCTGTAGAAAGCGGGAACCAGTCAGAGAGAAGCAGAGGGTCTCCCTGGATCAGAGGAAGCTGGCAGAGGAGATGACCTTCGTGGAGCAGAATGAGTCAGACGAGCTGTAAAACAAACTGTTATGCTAACTGCAGTGAGGCCTCTCTCACTCGGCCCTGCTCAGTCTGTACAGTCATAGCATGAGAGTCAGTTAAACACAGAGGGGATGATTATCTGCTGGCAACCTGTACAACCACGTATTGGCCACTTATTCACAAGTGCTTTGCTTCCACCTGCTGGTTAATGTTTAATAATCGTTATCTTGTGAAGGTAAGACTGGTTTTTATTAAATTGTCTCTTGATTCTGAAAAAATATGGTACTATGCAAAAGTCTTGGGCCATCAAAGAAAATGTTTAATGCTATTTAATTGGGTTGTGTATATTTGCTCAGAACAAAAACACAATTATCATAAAAATATATGCAAATTAAAAGTGACACAATAAAAACTAACAAGAATTTCTTCTTTTCTCCATAAAGTTACTGATGCCTTGTTGGATCGCTAGATGAACCACGCTTTGGATCCTAAACCTCTCCTCAGGGGCACCCCAGCCATTCCATGTATTTGTTAAAATCCGCCACCAGCTTACTTAATTAATTAATTTAATTAAACAAATGTTAAGGATGCATTGATTAGCCATAGGAGTTGTGTTAATGGTCAAGTCAAAAATATATGGGTCTATTGGATGGTTGGTGCAAATGTTTTACTAACTTTAGAAGAGATTTTGAAATGACTGGGCTGCCACACTTTGACGGACAAAATATTATAATTCTAGACCAAGATAAAGATCATTTGAACATCATTTTCTTCGACAGCCCAAGACTTTTGTACAGTTTTGTATGTGTCTTTTATACTGGTCATTATTTGTTTAAATACATGATTAATAAATTGATACTTTACAAAACATTTAATATTTTTCTGAAATTGGTAATTATTAAAAACGAATTTCACAAACTTAAATGGTTTGGCTGCGATGGGCTGGCCCCCCATCCAGGGTTGTTCCCGTGCCCATTGCTTCCGGGATAGGCTCCGGACCCCCCACGACCCAGTAGGATAAGCGGTTTGGAAAATGGATGGATGGATAGACCTGAACTATCCACTGCTGCACTGACCCCCACCTTCTTCTTTTTTTTTCCCTTTGTCCTGTCCGGCAGCTTTAGCAGAATCATGGTCTGAATGCACTGCTGTGCCAAACATGTTTGCTTTACCATGAGGGGCTCTATAAACTCTGTATAGGCCTCTCATGTTGATCGATTTCATTTTTTAAATTTTATTTATTTATTTCATTTTTAACCCGTGAAGTATTGCAGTCGGTGAGCTGGCTGAAGAGGATGGACAGATTAGGAGGGAAAAAAAGAAGGAAAAATGTGATGGTCCACTTTACTGTGGCCTTGAGCCACATTAGAAATTTATTTCTGATATATTTAACTTAATCCTCATTTTTCTTTTGCCCATGAGCACGAAACAGCTAAATAATTAGCATGATGCAGAAGTTATTCTCAGACAGGCACTTAATCTAAAAAGCAGAAATGTCATCATACACGATGTGAGGGTGAGACTGCAGATACACTGTGTGCTGCATACAGAGGGTCTGACCTCAGGCCTTTGTGTCAGTTGTTATTATGTTTGATTTGTGATTCTCACCTGGAGGCCCATCAGCGGATGAAGAGGAGCATCAGAGGAGCCTTATGTGTGTCTCACTGACCTCAGATCTGCGGACTGGCACTTACTTCCTGATTCTCCATAACTTTGCTGTTTCTCTGTCTTTATCTGTTACTCAGGAGTCCTGAAGTCCAATGAAAAATCCGCTTTCTCCTATCTACTTGGCTGATACAAGTTCTGCTCACTTCTGCTTGGGTTGCATGGATCACCAGCCACTTGTCACCAACTAACAGACCACAGCCTACCTGACCAATGTCGTAACTGGTGCACCTAGGTATAAAATTTAGTCTCACTGTCTCCAAAAAAGGTCACTGTCTGGAACCCCATGGAACCACATTTTCGATTCCTTAGGCAATTTTTACACTATGTGACAAACAAAAACAACACACAAGTTTGTCTCAACACAGGCTCCATAGTCAAGAAAGCACAGCAGCACCTCTACTTTCAGCTGAAGCTGAGAAAAGTCCATCTCCCATCCTCACAACATTTTACTGGGGAACTACTGAGAGCATCCTGAGCAGCTGCATCACGGTCTGATTTGGGAACTGCCTCGCCTCAGATCATAAGACCAGCGGATAGTGAGGATATTGTTTCTTCCTTTAGGGAGTTTTTCCTTGCCACTGTCGCCTATGGCTTACTCACTGGGGGCTTTGGGTGAGGATACTGTAAAGCGCTTTGAGACAATGTAATGTTGTGATAATGCGGTATATAAAAATAAATTTGTTTGTTGTTGTTGTGTTTGGATAGCTGAGAAGATTATTAGAGTCTCTCTCCCCTCCATCATGGACATTCACATCACACGCTCCATCCGCAAAGCCACCAACATTGTGGATGACCGCACCCACCCCTCACATAATCTTTTCACTCTGGCATCTGGAAAAGCATTCAGGCCTCCACAACCAGACTCAGAAACATGGCGTCAGACTACTGAACTCTCAGGGACTGATCTGATACCACACACAACACACACACACACACACACACACACACACACACACACACACACACACACACACACACAGCTGTGTAATTATATCTTCGTGGGGACTCTCCATTCATTTCTATGGGGAAAACTGTAATCCCAACATCACAACTTTAACCCCTACCAACCCCTAACCTTAACCATATGTAACCAAACCAAATACAAGACTTTTGGCATTTTTAGTTTTTTGACTGTATTTACAGATCTTTGTGAGTACCTGAAAATGCCCCCCAAAACATCAAAATAATAATACACCTACTCCACACACACACACAGAGATTAGGTATTTGAATCTTTGTGGGGATTCTCCATTCATTTGTATGGGCGTAACCCCAATCCTAACTATGGCAACCTTAAACATTGCAGTAGTTACCAAGCAGTAACAGTAAGCAACCAAACAAAATGCAAGACTTTTTGAATTATTCATTTGACTGCATTCACAGAATTTAATAAAATTCAGTATCTTCTTACTTTCGAGACCAAAAACATGTCCCTACAAAGTCAAAATAACATGTTTTTATAGCACTATGTACATAACCACCCACCCAAACGCGCGCACACACACACAAACAAGCCTACCTACAGTATACCCTCCATAGATTCCTGAATGAAATATCTGTAAAGCAGTTATTATGGCATGGCGTTGGGTTTGAACATGCAGTTTTTAAGAATATTGCGCTAATTCTAAACGAAAGACTGCACTAATTCTAAAATGGCTATATAAGAACTTTATTTACCATTAAATGAATTATAAATCAAACCAAAATTTAGTCTCTCAAAAAACATATCTTTGTTCACATTATGAGAAATTAAAAACACCAGGACACAGAATGTGAATAACAAGAACTATAGTGTTCTTTCTCAAAAGCGGACCAACCAACGTGGCTGAAATGCTAATTGCGTTCACCAGCTATGGAAAAAACAACAGCGGTACACCCCAAACATCGCAGTATTACGCAATACCGTAATACTGCGTAGCAAAGACATAATGTCATAAATAAATTACAGTCAGAATTTATAGACAGAACGGCGTGGTTTCCCATTGACAAGTAGATACATGGTTTACGGGCTTGAAGGCGGTTAGATCAACAAATCCAATCACGCCCAGCCAGAACAAGCACGAGCTAAACATACTACTTTTGATTGGTTCAGCTTCAAATTCGTCCCGCCCTAACAATTAATTCTCGTTTTCATTCGTTGAAAATGCCGTCAGTACATATCTTCATCCATTCGACCAATGAAAAATTTCGCTGGTTTCCATAGAAACTTAATCAGTGCAGGTTGACCATAAACTTTCTGACAGAGCGTTGGCACAGAGGTGAGAAGCATCTCTTCGTATGTTTCTTGCTATTTCTTCAGATTATGTTTTTTTAGCATAGTTAATTGTATATTTTATTTTATGTCGTGATTTAGTTCATGCAAATATTGCCGCAAAATATAATTGAAATATATTTAAAATTAGTAGCTTAAACTGTAGATGCTGTGGCCATTTTTCGTAATGTGATTGTTTATATTTAAATTGTAAGAGAAAATAATTGTGTTAAACTTAAAAACAATAAGACTTATGGTTGATATGATTGGTTTTACTCATCCGGTCTGTCGTAATGCGTTTCATCTGAAGATGTTATTCTGAAAAGAGCCCCTATACGTTTACTTTTTAAATGTCCCATGTTGTTGAAGTAAGATTAACCGTTTGCTGGGTTCATTACCATGGCGATGTTATAACGTATCGAAGCAGCATCCTGATTTCGCCAGCGTTACTGTATAGGTTGTGAAACAGTTTTAGCAATTTGGCCGCTTCTATCGGAGTAGCCTCGATGCCACGAGCAGCTAATGAAGGCTCCATCCCTTTCCATAGGCATTCTTGGTGAATAGCATTCAGCAAATGTCTGGAGTACGTTGAAAATACACAGTGTCTAGTTTGGCTTTGAGAGTATCACAGATGGCTAGTTAATTATGTTAACCAGAATGAAAATTCCGAAAGCTGTTTCCTGGACCAACGACCAGCACTGGCAAGCCTGGGACCTGTGGGACGAGGTGATCGACTGGGGAGAGAGGAAAGGTTTGGAGGAGTGCTCACCAGCGACACCCCCACTGTCCAGGCTGGGGAGGTTATGGGGGGACTGGGAGGTGTGACTGACTGGTGTAAGGGAGGTGAGGGTGTGAGAGTGATAGGCAATGCTGGCATTGTCTCTGAGACTCTTCAGGAAAATTACGGCCTGACATCTGAAGAGTGGGAAATTTATAAGACGTATTACCTTCACAAAAAGAAGAAGGTGAGGAAGAATAGGACCAGTCAGGGGGTAGGTGAGGTAAAGGGTGAGGTTAGTGGGGAAAGGGTGGAGGTGGCAGAGAGGGAAAGACATGTGGGTAAGATCTCCGGTGTACAGGTGGAGGGTGCAGACCAGAATGTAGGCATTAATAAAATGCAAAATGGAAGCAATGGGAAGCAAGGTGAGGTGGGGGTAAATGTGAAGGTGGTTAAGGTGGAGGGGGGGAATATTACCCTAAAGGCAGAGGATACGAAAGGAAATGTGAAGGTGGAGGCTTTGCAAATCCGAGTGTGTGAGTTTGGGCTTGCAGAAGTAATTTCTGGGGATGTAAATTTTGAGATTGTGGGGGTAGAAGTAGGGGAGGTAATTATTGAGGGTGTGGACATGGTGAGAGATGTAACCATATTGGAAATAATAGTAAGTGATGTACTAGTTGATATTATAAATAGAGAAAGAGGTAATGAGGAAACTGGCGGTGTAGCGATAGATGTGGGTCAGGTAGAGATAGAAGATGTAGAAGTGGTGGAAAATTAATATTAAAGTTGAGCTTGTAGAGCTCTTGACACAGAGAAGAGCCAAAATACAAGGAAGATGAAGTTGTGGTTCTTCTGCTGCTGTTTGGGGAACATTAAATGTTTAAAACAGTATCAAAGATAATGAATTAAGTGTGATCAATTTTGAGATGTATAGTGGAATGTTTATTAATAATTGTTAATGTGGCGCCCCTGAACCCCCTCGGTTGGCCGCCCCTGCCGGTTGTGTGGGGTCGGGGATGAGGACTAATCGGGGCCAGTCGGGGATCTGGCCCCGATGCCGGGGGGGGCCCACTCCTGCACGCCCTTATTGCTCCCCTGGGCCGGACACCACATTTCATACAACACTAGGGCTTTGAGGGGCAGTGGGGAGGTTTTACTTGTACATTAGACACCACATGACACTAGGGCTGAGGAGGTGGGTTTAGGCAGGTGGGGCTCTGCCGTCTGCCAGTGGTGGGGTGCCCGTGCCTCGACTGTTCACCTGCTTTTTGCACTTTAGTTATATACACAGTCCATGCTACATTAGGGCCTTGGGGTGCAGGGAGGGGGATGGGGGACTCTGCCATCTGCCAGTGGTGGGGCCCTCATACTTGAACTGCACCCACTAATTTTAATGCATTGTAGACATAAACACACAACTCTCTCACACATGTACATGCACACTTCACATTAACATGGGACGGGGAATCAGTGGGGGCTGAGGGCCCCCCCCTAACTCTCTGTCTCTGGCCCTGTGCGGGTGGGGTGGCCCGGCAGGTAGAAGACGGCCCTGGCCGGTGTGGGCCGTCTCCTCTTGTGGGCTGTGGGCTGGGTGGTCCTTGGCTCTGCTGCGCCATGGTGGGGCCCTGGCAGGCGGTCCGGGGTATCTAGGTATGCTCTGAGCCCTTCTAGGCGAATTGGAGGGTTCGGTTTGGGCTGGGCGGGGGGTCTGCCGCTCCCCAGTTGACGCAGGTCCACTCGTGGGGGGGTGCACTTTCTTTGTATGGATCTCCCTTAGATCATCCTGCAGTGTCGGGGAGGGGGGGGGCGTGCCGGGTCGCTACAGTGGGCGGCGATCCGTCTTGCCAGGGAGCGGGCTGGGGGGACCGTCCGCCAGGGGAGTTTTCCCGATTGATGGGGCCCTTTGGCCCTGGACCCGCTTCCCTCGGTGGAGGGCTTGCGGGAGGGACTGGGAGGCTCCCTGCCTGTCCCCCCTCTGCGGACCTCCTTTTACGGGGTTTGGCGCCCCCTTAGTCCCTCGTGGGCTCCGTCTCGGGTTGGGCGGGTGGTTGTCTTGTGGACGTATGGCCATGGGCCGTGTGTTTCTTTTGGTTGTTTGTACTCTGTATTCTCCTACACTTTATTTTCTCCATCCCACCTTTATTACTACGATTGTTGTGTCTGTGTCCCCCTCTCTCCCCGGTTCGGGGAGTTCTGAGCGGCCACACTCTTTACACTGTATCTTTAATTTAATGTAAAATAAAGTTGTCCTCCGAAGAGGGTGGGTGGTGGTGGGCAAAAAAATAATTGTTAATGCTTATTCACAGCAAAATTGAATACAATTTTAAAATGATCTTTTTAGTATTATGTTCAGAGTTACCAGTGTCACCAGGTAAGTTAATTTGATTAATTTCTTTTAAACGACACACACATAAAAATTATTAGCCTTATTATGTATTTGTGTTTAATGTATTGTCTACTTATTAAGCACCATATCTTAAGGAAATTGTCAAGGTTCTGGAAGGATGCAGGTAAAGGCAGGCGTCGGGGAAAACGAAGGAGATTTTATTCTAATAAAAACACAATGCAAAAGGCAAAAGGAAACAGACCATGAGGGGTCAAAACCAGGCTGGGAGAGCAGGGGGGAAACACAGGATCAGCAGGATTGATCCTATACAGCAGGATCGCACACGTAACAATACAATGACTGGACTGGGGAGCACAGAGGCACTATATGCACCACAGATGAGGAGCAGACGAGAGGGACCTGGGATCATCCACACAAGGGCTGAAACGGGAGGCAGGATTAAACGAGAAATAGATGTAGCTCATTAGCACCACACCACAGGGAAGACGAGGGAAACGGGCATGTGGGGAGTGATGGGCATGTAGTCCAGGTCACCTGTGTTACCATAGACTTTAACGTGTCCTGCAGTCTTGTCCCCCCCCCACACCCTCTGCTTGTTCTCTTCCTCTGTTTCTATCTTCACTCCAGATCCCACACATTTCCAGCCCGCTGTTTCTGGGAAAAGCCACTTGCCAATCATCCTTGGAGCAGCAGCCATTCTCAGGATCTCCTACATCACAGATCACCTAATAAACACAGGACCTGTCGACGACTGGAGAAAAGGAGAAACGCTGAAGTACACTGGGCATTTTGGAAGCATTTCGTCATAATAAATTACCTTTGCCTTTACTGTTTCTGTTTACAGTTTCATTATAGTTAATTGCACTTAGTTGTGATTACTCAGTTACAAAGACAATGGGTCACTCTATCATGGGTGATGGTATGCTTTTAGCTGTGCTTCCACAGGTTGTATCTGCCTTAGTAAGTGACTAAATGTCTTTTTCACAAGTGATTTTGATTATGTTTGTAGAATTAAATTAAAGGTAAACCTGCACATTGGTTAAAATAACATCTGACTGCTACAATAATACATCATACAGCATTTTTTGTACTAATGTGCTACCTTGAGACATTCAGGTTGTATAATGAACAATTTTAATAAGAATTGTGTTAAGTAATTAACTTTCAGAATCTATCAATACCATGCAAAAGTGTAAAGTCAAATTTATGAGATACTTATTACAATAAACGGAAGTAGTCTGTACCCATTTAAAGAGGCTTTACATCGTACAGCTTATACTGGTCTGGTTGGTGGGTATAAAGGATCAATTAGAAATCTTCCTCCTCCAAATGTATCATATCATTTCATGAGTTTTGGTAGAGTGGGGGTAGCAGGATAATAATAGGATTTACTGGTTATTTTTGATAAGGTAAAATGGCTAGACGCAGAAAAATAAAAATTTGTGTATGATCAGAATTATCAGTGGTAGGAGATTTTGCTTATCTGTGAAGAAGCAATTTCAGGAGATATAAATCCTTGCAAAAAGTAGTCTCCCACTCTATAAATAGGGTACAATTTGTTTTTTCACGCAGTGGAAATTGAAATGTTTTTTTAATGTTGATGACGACTGTAACAGGTCAAAAGGTGGCGCCAAAGATCCCCAGTAATGCATCGCCCATTAATGTAAAGATATCCCCCTGCCTCGCCATGCATGACTTTTTGCTCAATTGGCTACTGTTCCAGGTGAAATTTTAGCCATGGGATGCGGATGACTGTACAGATGCTTGCATCTGAGATCAGTTTGGGCTAGACGTTGAAATTGGAAGGTTTGTGGATCCGCTATGAGACGAGTAATGGTATCTACTTCTGAAGAAGTTCTTTTGCACAGTTATGGAAGTACGCTGGGCTCATGCAACATGAGTGACATAAAAACATCTATTAGAGTCTGTGGGAGAGTGATTTTGTAAAAGTGCAGCTATGCATGGGAACTGTTTCAGCAAGTAAATAAACTGCCCTGTGTGAGGGTCGAACTCACGACCTTCAGATTATGAGACTGACGCGCTACAGAGGCTTTCACTGAAGTTGATAGCCCTATTTGCCAGTGTGCTAACACATCTGGAAGGCAGACATACAGATTGATGGAGTAATGCTTCTTTCAGTTTCGACAATGCAGATGACATGCTGTTCAGTTGGACTATAAGCACCTGAAGACACTCACAGAGAAGGAGGTCATAAGTAAGGCTGCGTTGGCCGTGAATCGAACCCGGGTCAACTGCTTGGAAGGCAGCTATGCTAGCCACTGTACCACCAACGCCGAAGTTGAAAAAGTTTCGTAGCGATTATCTTTTATCTTTCCACAAACCTGCTAGCAGTATGTCTGGTTCTGGTCCAGGTCTGGTGTTGTGATACAAGTGTAACAGTCAACAAGTATATGGCCCTCGTCACAGATTTTGCTGTTGCCGAATTTTGTTGTCGCTCGATTGGCTACTGTTGCAGGTGAAATCTTAGCCATGGGATGCGGATGACTGTACAGATGCTTGCATCTGAGATCAGTTTGGGCTAGACGTTGAAATTGGAAGGTTTGTGGATCCGCTATGAGACGAGTAATGGTATCTACTTCTGAAGAAGTTCTTTTGCACAGTTATGGAAGTACGCTGGGCTGATGCCACATGAGTGACATAAAAACATCTATTAGATTCTGTGGGAGAGTGATTTTGTAAAAGTGCAGCTATGCATGGGAACTGTTTCAGCAAGTAAACAAACTGCCCCGTGGGAGGGTCGAACTCACGACCTTCAGATTATGAGACTGACGCGCTACCGACTGCGCTAACGAGGCTTTCACTGACGTAAGCAGCCCTGTTTGCCAGTGTGCTAACACATCTGGAAGGCAGATATATAGATTGATGGAGTAATGCTTCTTTCAGTTTCTATAATGCAGCGGGATATTGATGGCATGCTGTTCAGCGGGACTATAAGCACCTGAAGACACTCACAGAGAAGGAGGTCATAAGTAAGGCTGCATTGGCCAGGAATCGAACCCGGGTCAACTGTTTGGAAGGCAGCTATGCTAGCCACTATACCACCAACGCCGAAGTCGAAAAATCTTTGTAGCGATTATCTTTTATCTTTCCATAAACCTGCTAGCAGTATGTCTGGTTCTGGTCCAGGTCTGGTGTTGTGATACAAGTGTAACAATCAACAAGTATATGGCCCTCGTCACAGATTTTGCTGTTGCCGAATTTTCTTGTTGCTCCATTGGCTACTGTTGCAGGTGAAATCTTAGCCATGGGATGCGGATGACTGTACAGATGCTTGCATCTGAGATCAGTTTGGGCTAGACATTGAAATTGGAAGGTTTGTGGATCCACTATGAGACGAGTAATGATATCTACTTCTGAAGAAGTTCTTTTGCACAGTTATGGAAGTACGCTGGGCAGATGCCACATGAGTGACGTAAAAACATCAATTAGATTCTGTGGGAGAGTGATTTTGTAAAAGTGCAGCTATGCATGGGAACTGTTTCAGCAAGTAAATGAACTTCCCCGTGTGAGGGTCGAACTCACGACCTTCAGATTATGAGACTGATGCGCTACCGACTGCGCTAACGAGGCTTTCGCTGACATAAGCAGCCCTGTTTGCCAGTGTGCTAACACATCTGGAAGGCAGATGTATAGATTGATGGAGAAATGCTTCTTTCAGTTTCTATAACACAGCAGGTTATTGATGACATGCTGTTCAGCTGGACTATAAGCACCTGAAGAGACTCACAGAGAAGGAGGTCATAAGTAAGGCTGCGTTGGCCAGGAATCGAACCCGGGTCAACTGCTTGGAAGGCAGCTATGCTAGCCACTACACCACCAACGCCGAAGTCGAAAAATCTTTGTAGCGATTATCTTTTATCTTTCCATAAACCTGCTAGCAGTATGTCTGGTTCTGGTCCAGGTCTGGTGTTGTGATACAAGTGTAACAATCAACAAGTATATGGCCCTCGTCACAGATTTTGCTGTTGCTGAATTTTGTTGTATTTTGCTGAATTTTGAATTTTGCTGTATCACAGGACTGGATATGTTTACAAGGCCATAGTACTGAAGGGGTGTGGCCATCCCACACAGTGACAAGCCCATTCATTCACCTCATCTAGGCCTTTTACTAGGGATGTAAGGTCCTGGTTTTCCTCTCAGACCCTAGAACACACTGCCAGGCTCAGATTCCCGATCCCACATCCTGCTTAAGCCCTTCCCAAGATCAGACACTACTTTTGTTGTCCTTGTTCTTATAGTAAAATGATGGTCTTTGCCTTTAATGCATCATCACTGTTCTGTTAATTACACATGAGTATTATACAAACCAAGCATCATTACTTAGAGATGTCATGATGTGGAAAATCCTTATTCAGTTAATTATTTTCCCCACAGGTGCTGACAGTGTGTCTACAGTGAAATGGGTCTGTGTACAGAGAGGGTGATATGTAACATTCCCATATTCCTATGGTGACAGATATAAAACTCATGTGAAATACTGGTGCAGAGGGTATAATGTGAGGTCATGTACTCCCATGGTACACATTGACTCTCCACAGGAGGGTAAAGTGTCAGTCAGAGATGATCCTGACCAGCGAGTCTTCACTGTGACCATCAACAATCTGACAGCTGAGGACTCCGACCGGTACTGGTGTGGTGTGAAGATCAGTGGAGCCTCTTTGATCAGGTTAATCTGTCAGTCACTGATGGTAAGATATCTGTACTGCAGACTGTAGCCAATGAGATGCACAGTATGTAACATGTCACTGAGTCAAAAAGGAAGGACCTTAACACAAACACTGATGGAAAAAAATGTTTTAATATTTTAAAAATCTGCATTTTAATTTAATTCAGCCTGATAAACGAGACTTGGAAGAAGTAACAGTGTCAGCTAAATCGGGTGACTTCATAAGGTTAAATATGATAAGTAATATGTTAAAAAATGTTAGTTTATTGTCCAAACATTTACATACAGTATGTATGTTGTAATGGGCTGATATTCATAAACATTTCATTGCTATGCAAATCTTTGAGTGTTTTATCTGTGTGTTCAAGTCCTCCAGGGCTGTCAGTGGACAAACAGGAGGTGACGGGTGTGGATGTAGACAGTGTTAGTGTTCAGTGTTACTATGGAAACAACAAAAGACATAGGATGTGGTGTAAGATTGGGGGCGCCTGTGCATCAGAGAGATCTGGGAATTTGGATGGGAGGCCTGTCCTGATCAGGGATGACAAAGTAAATAAAGTCTTCATTGTGACAATGAGTGGACTGGAGAGGTTGGTTGGCTGGTATTGGTGTGCTGCTGGAAACCTGCAGATTCCAGTTCATGTTACTGTTAAACATAAGTAATTAATTTAAATCTGCATGTGAATCATTTATGCTTAAATATAAATAGATAAATACTAATTAACCCTACAGTTTCCTTCATGAAGGGGATCTGTGCTTCTTTTTGGGGACAGTCCCCTATTTTCATCCATCCATCCATTTTCCAAACTGCTTATCCTACTGGGTTGCGGGGGGTCCGGAGCCTATCCCAGAAGCAATGAGCACGAGGCAGGGAACAACCTAGGATGGGTGGCCAGCCCATCGCAGGGCACACTCACACACCATTCACTCACGCATGCACACCTACGGGCAATTTAGCAACTCCAATTAGCCTCAGCATGTTTTTGCACTGTGGGGGGAAACCGGAGTACCTGGAGGAAACCCCACGACGACATGGAAACTCCACACACATTTGACCCAGGCGGAGGCTCAAACCCGGGACTCAGAGGCGTGAGGAAACAGTGCTAACCACTGCACCTCCATGCTGCTCCCTCACTAGTTCTTACAGCTATTACATTAATAATAAACTGGGAGCATCTTATTTAAAATAAAACTAATAAAATACAGCTAAATTGTTTTATTCATTAAATCTTATTGATTTTAAATTTATACTAATTTGTCATACATCCGTTACGGCACTTTATCCTGCTGATTAAACAATTGTATTTGGATACTTTACCCAACACCGAGGCCTGCAGCGGGGCGTCCGGGCCTATGCCAGAGCCCCAGAGCTGTGGTGCTAGAGATCGACTTTTATTTAAATTAGAAATATATTATTTTATACTATTCACAAATAAGACAGATTAATAAATAGAGGTAATGTGCCTTCTGCCAGGATGGGGCTGCTGGCTGTCTGCTTCTTACACGCAGGACCAGCGGTTAAACGTCACTCTGCAGGCACCGTAAAACAATTTGTCAACCGGCGGCCATTTTGTTTCATTGACACTTCCTTCTCATGGACTTATCACTCACGACTCCAAAAGCTCTTGCTCCGAATAAGCCTGAGAGTGTCCTCCCGCTGTCTGCCTTTGTGGATAGCGCGCAGCCTCCCTTCCCGACGAGGACCGGAAAAAGGAAGAAGAGGAAGAAGCACGTGATCATCCCGGCGATCGTTCTGGGGGCGTGCGCACTCCCAGGGCAGGTAAGGCACAGGGATAAAATACATACAATGATATGAGGCTGCGGGGCTGGTCTGCTCAGTCATTCAGGTTATCGGCTTATATTGTATGTGTAATCATGTTACATAATGTGTGTACTTATGTTCTTACGCTTTAAATAGAGTGTTGTAACAGTGTAATACCAGAGTAGTGTCTCCTGTGTGTGTTTTTGATAGTTCCTACCCCCAGTGCTTGAATCTTAAGATTCTATCAGGTCTGGATGCTGTTTCAATATTAGTTTAAATACTAGAACCTGTGGCCATAGATGGAAATTAGTGGGAGAACATTTAAAAATGAATTTGAGGAAGCACTTCTTTACACAGCGTGTAGTTGGAGTATGGAATAGTCTTGCTGTTAGTGTAGCGCATCAAACAGCTCCAAGGACTGTGTCGGTTCTCCCCTTGTTATTCAGTACCGGGTGTCGGTACTAATCTTGTCATTCATTACCAGGTGCTGATAGTTCCTTTATTATTCATTATCAGTTCAAAAGTGAGTTACTGCATTATGGTAAAAATGGTTTCTAACTGGAAATAAAAAGTGTTTATTTTGGACAATATCTTTAATGGTAAAGCCATTTACTTGTACATTGGATTATCTCCAAATTCATCAATAATGATGTTTCATTGTTGTCAGTTAAAGAATGGACAGGTGGTTCTGTAGAGATACATGGTCATAATTTTCCTCTCTCAGACCTCTATGGAGCCTGGTGCTGATGTCACCTACAGCTCCATTGTCCTGCCAGATCCAGAGGTAAGATGGTTTCATATAAATCAGTTTTTGTGATACTGCTCCTATGCCCGTACCAATGAGAGTGACAAGTATATCAATAATGTACTGACTGGGCAGGTACATCTACACCTCAGCTGATCTCTCAGATCCATGTGTATCAGAATTAGCTGTGATGAACCAAGAAGTACCATGATACCCCTGATATTTCATAGTGATTCACATGGGAGGTTTGGGAGTTTATGGATTTGTAGTTTCTGTACAAAGGTTAGTCTTGTACCTCCACTGTAAGCAGCTAATTACTCTCAGCAGGTGTCCTCAGGATGTTCTTCACACTGTCCTGCTGTGAACCCAGCCAGCGACGTGATCTACAGCTCAGTCACCCTGAAGCACAGAGAGGTGAGTTTGGACAATCTGCTGTAACATGAGCTGTGATACATTTAGTCTGTGCCATGCTGCATGTGGGTCATATGTTCACTGGTCATAAATGATGCCACCGGCCATGGAAGAAAATCTCGGCTGCACTGTTTAAAGAAAAGCATTACTTTTTATAACGTAACTGCCATACTTAAACGATTATGAGAAACATAAAACACACTTTAGTTCGACCTTCTAATGACAATTCAGTCTATTGGACATCTATAGACAACAGTAGTGGCTGGTTCCTAAATAAAGGAAAAACACCACAACTACATAAAATGACACTTTATAAGGACAAAATCCATACATCTAAGCAACACCCAAGCAATCCATGACCCCTGACGATCAGATGCACAAACCAATACAAGACGCATCACAGACCCGCGCCGCCCAGCAAGAACCAACGGTAACTGCAGCCCCCCCTGAGCACCTCACACCCACTAAGCCACCAGCCAGGGGACGCCAGCCCACAGCCACCCCATACATCAACCGGCATGCCACCAAATTAGCTGGCACGTCAATTAACGCAAGAAGCAACCGCCAAGCATCACCCCCCAACAGACAACCCAGCAAGCGTGAAGCAGTCATGCAAAGCCAAAGCGACCCCACCGCCAGCCCATGACAACCCATGTATGTCAGCATCCATAGACATTCACCAGCTTACTTTACTGCCACTTCCTCTGCCCCGCTGGTCAGTGGTGCCGTGGAGGGGATATCACACACCCAGCACGTTTTCCCAGTCTCCGGGAGTCGAAGAATAACAAAATCATCACTCATCCCCCTTAGTCTGCTGATGATTATACTTTTGTCCTGATATTGCTGACCGCTTCGGTATTTTATAACCATCTATTCGCATATTTTCGCTATATACACTCAGCTCTGCTTTACAGCCACTTCCTAACCCTGATGTCATATGGGAGCTCCGGCCCCTCACACACTCTGCTCTACAGCCACTTCCTAACCCTGATGTCATATGGGAGCTCCGGCCCCTCACACACTCTGCTTTACAGCCACTTCCCAACCCTGATGTCATATGGGAGCTCCAGCCCCTCACACACTCTGCTCTACAGCCACTTCCTAACCCTGATGTCATATGGGAGCTCCGGCCCCTCACACACTCTGCACTACAGCCACTTCCTAACCCTGATGTCATATGGGAGCTCCAGCCCCTCACACACTCTGCTCTACAGCCACTTCCTAACCCTGATGTCATATGGGAGCTCCGGCCCCTCACACACTCTGCTCTACAGCCACTTCCTAACCCTGATGTCATATGGGAGCTCCGGCCCCTCACACACTCTGCTTTACAGCCACTTCCTAACCCTGATGTCATATGGGAGCTCCAGCCCCTCACACACTCTGCCACTTCGCTGATATTAAAGTGCCAGCATCACCGCAACAGAAAGGAAGAATTACTGTGGTACTAATTACACAATCAGGTGGTCCCATGGCATCCAAGCTGCCAAAATACACACCCTGCCTACTGTTCACCTAGCTATGAGTTTCCTTTGACACTGTATATGGTCATGATTCCAGCATCATACCTGCGGTTCACTTGGCATCAGATTTTAATCGGATGAAACTAAAGAGGTTTCACAGATTAATGTATCAATCTGGTTCATTTCCTGTTCCTGTAGCACTAACATTGATTCTCTACATTCCCTGAAATGCTAAGGAAGGTGTTAGTGCCTCAGAAACCAAATTGATGTTAATGCTTGTCTGTTCCTTGTCCAATAGGGGGCAGCAACAGAGGCACTGCTCTATATCTGGGGAGCTGCTGCCCAGGATGAGAGGGACACGCAGATACTCCAGTGATGGGGAGGGATCATCACCAGAGAGGAGAATCTTACAGTGATGTGAGCTGTATTTAAATGGCATGCAGCACTGTCACATTGCAGTGTGACAGTAAGAATCAGCCAGTGAGAAACAGACATTTGTGGCTGTTGTGCATTTTTACCGTGATCAAGACGCCATTTGCTGCACTTGTACGTCGCTTTGGAGAAAAACTTAAATGTAATAAGAGGTAAATGTAAATGTGAGGTTTTATTCTGGCGGTCTGCGAAATGTCACTTTTATATTAATAGAGAAAATATCATTAGCAGTATTAGTTTATTTGTATAATATAAAATGTCTATTATCATAATATACAGTATTTTGAGAAAGTATTGGCCAGTGTCTCTTTCTCTTGTCTGTCCGTCCTTCCTTCCTTCCATCCATCCATCCATTTTCTGCCGCTTATCTGGGGTCGGGTCACAGGGGCAGCAGTCTAAGCAGGGATGCCCAGACCTCCCTCTCACCAGCCACCTCTTCCGGCTCCACCGGGGGATACCAAGGCGTTCCCAGGCCAGCCGAGAGAAACGCCCCAGGGCCTCCTCCTGGTTGGACATACCGGAAACACCTCCCCTGGGGGCGTCCAGGAGGCATCCCAGCTAGATGCCCGAACCCCTCAGTTGGCTCAGTTCAATGCGGAGGAGCAGCGGCTTTACTCAGTGCTCCTCCCGAATGTCTGAGCTCCTCACCCTGTCTCTAAGGCTGAGCCCAGGCCTGCTGTGGAGGAAGCTCATTCCGGTCGTTTGTATCCACAGTCTCATTCTTTCAGTCACTACCCAGAGCTCAAGACCATAGGTGAGAGTAGGAAGATTATTGATAGATGGAATATTACTGAAAATGCAGAACACAGACAGTGTGACTCGTCATACACCATGTTAATAAAAATGCTTTTCATTGCTCCTGCATGCTGCAGTGGTGGCTGTGTGTAACACGGATGCCTCATACTTTCAGGGGTTTGGGTTTGAATCCTGCCCCTGGCTGTCAGTGTGCTGTTTGTGTCCCTGGTTTGGGCCCCGTGCTTCCTGGGATGTGCCCCAGGCTGACTGTGACCCCAGCCTGGGCAAGAGGGGGAAAGATAGATGGATGATTTTTAAACATTTAAAACCCACAAAAAGGGAGGCAGTGAGGTTAAGGAGAGTCAGGAATTGAGTCTCCACAGATCTGAGGTCAGCGATACACACATAAGGCTCCTCTGATGCTCCTCTTCATCCTCTTCTTCACTGATGGGCCTCCAGGTGAGGATCACTTACTCTGGGACTCCACCATTCAGCGTAGTTAAGATGAAGATACATTTTGCACAATATACTTACTACATCTGTATGTTTATATTCATATTTTTACATGAAGTTTTATCACTTCCTGTTAGTATTTCTGTATTGCTAAAACACTAAACCTCAGTTTAAAAACTAAACTGTCAACTACCAAAACTCCTTCATCAAATCAATTCCACAGTTGGCAAAATGATAAACACTGTTCGTCTGCTTAGACACAGTTAGCAAATCTGAATCTCCCAATTAGCAAAACTCTAAACACATTCTCATTCACAAAACACATTTAGCAGTGTGGTGCACTTGGACCCAGAATGGCACACACAGACTCTAAAAGTTACACAGAAATAACACCCTGTTTTCATCATTAACACACTATCACTCAAAACTGAGCACACATGTGTGCAGTCTGTGATGTGTGGAACCCATTCAATAAACAGGATATAAGCCAAGTCAAATGCAAGCGGTGTGACTGAATTCAACATGGAGCATTACAATAGAAGAGGAAGAGGAGTGCGAGTCAGAGGTGGTGGATGAGGAGGAAGACCAAGAAGAAGAGGTGTAATTTCAAATGAAATCAGAGCAAGGGTCATAGATCACGTTGTGGTTCATGGCATGACGATGAGGGAAGCAGGACAACATGTGCAACCAAATCTATGCCGGTTCCCAGTGGCCTCCATGGTCAGGACCTTCAGGGAAGAAAACCGGTAAAATGTATTTTTGTCTCTGAAAGTTACGGCGTGACTTCAGTGTCAGTCAATGGCTCCACCAATCTCTATAAAGGGGACAGGGAAAAATAATTTCCTTACGGCACTATATCTGTTTTTGTACAGTAGAGAACATTTACAGTACAGCATGTATACTGCTAACAATATTATCTTTTTGCAGAATTGACAGATGGCCACATACAGTAGGGGTGGAAGAACACATATGTTCTCAGAAGAACAAGAGATAGGAATTGTTGAGATGGTCCGTCAAAGCAATGCAATACGACTGCGTGAAATACAACAGCAGATTATTGAAGACAATGTGCATTTCGATAGAATAAATCATGTGAGTCTTTCAACAAATGACTGTGTCCTGCAACGCAACCAGATAAGGATGAAACAAGCCTATAGGGTACCGTTTGAGCGAAACTGAAATAGTGAAAGAGCAACGAAATCAATATGTGCAAGTAACTAAACTGTTACAGTACACTCTGCACTAGCATGTACAGTATACTGTACTATATATGTCATTCACAGAATGGAGGGTCATCTATTTTCATTGTGTATAGAGACTGTTTTGAACTTGACTCAATGGAGAGGCCTCACGAATACATCTTCATGGATGAAGCTGGATTCAATCTGGCAAAAAGGAGAAAGAGAGGTCGCAGCATAACTGGTCAATGTGCCATTGTAGAAGTGCCTGGCCAGTGTGGTGGAAATGTGACCATATGCGCTGCCATCAGCAGCTATGGGGTTGTCCACTGCCATGTTGTTGTTGGGCCATACGACACTGACCTTCTTCTAACATTCCTGGATGGTCTATGGGATGCTTTGCTCAGACATGAGCAGAGAGGTGACGAGCAGGCAGAGCATCGCATTTATGTTATCATTTAGGACAATGTGAGCTTTCACCGTGGTCCAAGAATACGTGATTGGTTTAACAATAACCAGCATTTTATGAATGTTTGCCTTCCACCATACACTCCCTTTTTAAACCCTACTGAGGAATTTTTCTCAGCATGGCGGTAGAAAGTATATTACTGAAATCCCTACATAAAGGTAAATCTCATCCAAGCAATGGATGCAGCGTGTGATGATATAAGAATGGAATCTTGCCAAGGCTGGATTCGGGAAGCCAAAGGATTCTTTCCACATTGTCTTGCAAGGGAGAACATTGCATGTGCTGTAGATGAAGTCCTGTGGACTGACTGGATGCAGAGGCATGATGATGCGGCTGAATGACTGATTGATTTTGATGTAAAAATATGTAAAAGCACAGAGTGCATTTTGTTTTTCTGTAGGTTTCTTTGTTTGGATGTAAATAAGCTTCATAAGTACAGGAATGTCCTAAATAAAGATTATTTTCCTTTTATCCCAGAGTGATTTGCATTTGTTTATGTAGTGTGTCAATTTCTGAGTAGTGTTTTTACATTGCCTGGTTTTGTGTGTTTTCTGACAGTTGTGCTTGATTTTGAGTAAAGTAAAAATAATAATAATAATTGACACTTTTTATTGATCCCCGTAGGGAAATTGTCTTTACGCCTCCCACAGCTAGCTGTTTTTTCATAGAGGAAGTTGTCTGCAAAGGGCTGCCACCTGTAGCAGCGCCCAGGGAGCTGGGGGTTAAGGGCCTTGCTCAAGGACCCACAGGCTAAGGCTGAACCTGCGACCTACTGATTACAGGCACACAGGCTTAGCCCACTGAGCCACACACTGCCCCGTAGTCTTGGTTCAACTGTTTGATTTTGCAAGACAAGTCAGAGGTTTTATGAGCATAGCTTGAACTTTAGGGTTTGTGCTTAGTGTTTTGAGAAAAGGAGAGGAGATTTTAGGAAATGCGTTTTAGCAATTCAGAAAAACTGTAATAGTCTGTGTTGGTAGCATGTTGACTAACTTTGATTTTTGGAATTGACTGCAGTCTTCTTTGTGTCCACTATGTGGCAGCAGTATACAGGAAATGTCTTACTCTGTCACGGCTGCTGGTGTGTGTAAAAATTCACATACTCTGATAACAAGTAATTCTGCCTCCAACTGTTTGTCAGGGATCTGGGTAGGAATGTATTACATGCCGACTGTACATACAACAGAGATAGGCTCCTGGGAGAACTTTGCCAGAAGTTGAAACACGACTTTAAGAATGACACTGATACAGAAGTGGATAGTTTAGGTCCAGAGAGTAAAAATCCAGTTTTAGATGTTGTTTCAAACAACTAGTTGTGTAAAGTGCCACAGACACAGAGTACTCAGCTGGTTGGTTGAAACTAAATCTTGGTCTGGATTTTTACTTTCTGGACCTGAACTATGCACTGCTGCACTGACCCCCCCCTTCTTGGGGGAGGGAGTCAGTCCAGACCAGGTCCCGCCCCCCCAGCTAATAGGCTCCCTGGAAGCTGAAGGGTGTTCCAGCTAGACAGTGCTAAGTGATCTGAGTAATGGGGGGAGCACAGTCACAACAGAGGGGGAAGTACCCCCCCCCCCCCAGGAAGTAGAAGCGGAGGGTGAGGACAGCTCACTTAATTATCAATCACTGTTTCTCAGTGGTGCTATACTTTGTCTCTCTCGCTGACAGTTTCTTGCTGATGTAGAGCCCTGGGCACTGCTCTTCCTCCTGCTCTTCCTCCCCCCCTGCCCCCAGACACCCTCCCTCCCCCAGTGGCACACACCCCATGGCAGTGCTGCTGGCCTCCTCAGCACATGCAGGGCTGCCCTTATAGGGCCACACATGCCACAGCCAGTCACTGCTGTAAAGGACGACGTTGGTCAGGTGGGCTGTGGTCTGTCAGTAGGTGACACAGAAGACAGCAGAACTCGTATCAGCCAATCAGAGATGGGAAAGTGGATTTTTCATTGGACTGATCAATCAGCAAATGAGTGTCAGTCTCCACAGATCTGAGGTCAGTGAGACACACATAAGGCTCCTCTGATGCTCCGATGGAATATTATTTAGCACTATATAACGTAGAATACAAGTATTACGATATTATTAAAAAGTATGCCAAATATCCATGATGTAATAATTACAATGTAAACATTATAATGTAATCAACACAATGTAATCAACTGAGTATGTATTTGCACCTTTTGTTAGTCTGAGTTTCTGTTAGCTACTTTATGTTAATCCTGAATATATGAATATTCACTTTTATTAGCGTATATTTTATCACTATGTTAAAGGACAAATATATCATCAACCTTTTAGTTAGACAATGTGTAAAAGGCTGAAACTGACTAGGTTTACTACTGAAGGAAGGGATTCGCCTGAGTTCACCCGAAGTTCACGGCTGAGCATTTTTAAAAAACCAAGTGGAGCTGCTCACGCCACCATTATGTTCAGCCGAGAGACCAAACGGTAAAAGAAATGATGGACAAACTTATCACCTAGGGGTGTGGATTAAGGGAAAAAACAATTATTGCGAATGGCTGAAGGAATGATGATGCTTAAGTGACGAGATATTGTTAAATGATAAGAACTTGTATAAAAAATGGTGTAAAACAGTACTGGACACTTTACGTGTCCGGCCTTGGTTGTAACTTCATTGTTGCAATAAAGACTGAATTCTGGATACTGCAGAAGCGGCCCTCTGACTTGGCGGGGAAGGAGAAAAAACCACGGCATAAATTGGCGTCACGAACAGGATCGGAGAAGAGACCTGGGGAGGCGACCACCTGGCGGAGAACCGGGAGACACCCGTCTGCATTTGAGCGGCGCGCCCAAACATAGGTAAGGAAAGGTTTTTATTATTGTTTAATAGAATAGGGAAATAGAATAGGGAGACGGAGACGGGGGTGTCTCGGGGACATACGCCGCCAGGCAGAGCCTCCCGGTAAGGGTACTCGCCGATTAAAAGAACTAAAGATAGGAGAGCTGTTTGTGCAGTGTCCAGTGGGCCCAGTGTGTGTGTGATGTGAGAGAAATCCCTAAAGGAAGGGTCACGTGTGGATGTTCCCTCAGAGATAAGCGCCTTGAAGGAGGGGAAAGTTGACCCTGAGGGCTTGATATACTGTTGCGAGGCATAGAGGCCTTGAAGGTTTAATAGTGATTTAAAGGTATTGCCCTGAGAGAGGGCCAGTGTTTGTGCTGCAGGTTCTTGGATTAGTGTGAGTCGGAGACATCGCCCTAAGAGGGGGGGGTCTCCCTGTTCTGATAAAGGTTGGGTGGCCCTAAGGGAGGGGCCCGTGTGTTTCAAGTTATGGGGGAAAAGTGCTGTTATGTCGTGATGCAAAGATATTGCTAAGTTGCTAAGGAATTGTTTTAAGCAAAGGTCATGTTGTGTTGCAAATAAAATATTGGTAAAGTAATAAGGCCAGAGAGAGCCTAAGTATTAGAAGTTGTGGGGATTTTAAAGGTCTGCTGGATCAGACTGGTTTTGTTATGCAGAAGTGGGGAAAATTGTCATGTATGCAATTTTGGGTTGAACCAGAGGAAAAGCACAAATATTTTTGACTAAAAGTTGAGTGTTAAGGTGCATAAAGCAGAAATAAGTACCGCAGAGGTAAAAACGCTTAGGAGACTAAAATTAAAAAGGGATCAATCTAGCAGGGGGACTGGATAGAGCATTTGTGCATTTCTATAGAAAATCATTTGTAGTAGTGGAAGTGCAGGTAGGTGAGTTTAGAATTTTAACAAATCTCAAAATAAAGTTTTTTGAATAAAATGTGATTAGAAGATTCTATGGACTAAAGAGACTAAGTTTAGAGATAAAGGGTATTAAAACACATCTTTGTGAGAGAACAACAGGTCATAGACAAGAGGTTTTGTGACTTCCCATGGAATTAGGGAGTTTAACAGAGAAAGCGTGAGGAGGCTCGTGTGCACGGTGGACAGACAAACGTAAAATCAGGCTGATCAAAAAGAGAGAAGGGAGGCTTTGGTATATGTGTGCCCATAGATAATTGGGTGCAATGTTAGGAGTAAGTAGAAAATAATATAGAGTCAGTGACACTTTAAGGTGAAGTAGGTTCAGTCAGGGAGAGAATTCTTATTAAGGAAAAGAAAGGAAAACAATAGAACACGGGTTGGCTGTTAAGAAATTTGATAATTTTTATATCAGACAGGAAAACAGCCCAAGTGACAGTAGAGTGGAGGAAAGCAGTAAGATGAAGGGCCCAGTAAAGGCAGCAGACACACCAGTACAGCAGCTGGGGAGGGAGCACCCCCTGCTTAAAACAAAGATAGAAAAGATGTCTAAAAAGTGGGAGAATAGAACAAAGGCCCTGGTAACTAAGTGGCCTAAAGGGGGCACATGGGATGTAGCAGTGTGTGAGGAGATGGAGACTCTGATAAAGTATCATAAGGCTAATAAGAACACAGAAAGGCGTAAAAAGAAAAGGCGTAAGGAACTGGAAGTTTTGAGGTTGTTTAAAGTAAAGGGAGAGACCCGGAGAAAGGACCAGAAAGCAATGAGAAAGGCAGTAAGTGAGAAAGAAGAGATGAGGAAGGAAGAAATATGGCCACCGTCTTATCAAAGTCAGTACCCGTTAGTGGAAGCCCCACCTCCTTCATACAAGGGTCAGTTTCCAGTAATAGAGGGGAAGGTGGAATTCAAAGGTGAGGTGACACAGACGGAGGAAGCAGGAAGGGAGCAGAAAGGAACGGAAAGTTGTTTAGATGGATACAGGGAAGTGAGTGCATTGCTGCGGCAGGCTGTGGAGGAAGGACTGCGAGAGAGTGAGCTAATAACAGAAGGCCAGGCATGTGGATCTGAGAAAAAGGGAAGTGCTAAAAAGGTGGGGTACGGAGTAAGTGGTAGTGATGCAGAAGGGCTGATGCACCTGCTGGACACCCCTAACCCTCCATCTAAAGGATGGAGTCAGTTTCAGGAGAAGGAGACAGAAACAGAAAGTGAGGAAGGAGTAGAGGATAGAGTAGTGAGAAGCAGGAGGGCTGTAAGGCCCCCCACCAGGTACACTCCGATGCTTCCGTTAATGGTGAAAGGATCACAGACACAGTATGTGCCGTGGGCAGGACAGGATCTGGAGGGCCTGCTTCTCAGACTCCCAGTCCCGGCAGAAGGGGCCGGAAAGTGGATAAAAGCATTAGAGGAGGAAACTATGGGTCGGCTCCTGGCGATAGGGGACATAAAGGCAGTTATGGCTCGCGCTTTGGGGGTGGACGCAATGGAGAGATTGCTGCGAAGCAGTGGCCTGGCAGCGGCGACAGGGACTCCTGTGAATGATGCATGTCCCTTTGATGGTTACCGTGCTAACCTCTGGCACCTGCTGCGATTAATGTTTCCTCCATGGCTGAGTGTGGTTGAAATGAAGGTGGAGCCCATAAAGGAGGGGGAGAGCCCAGCTGCCTATCTACAAGCTCAAGAAAAGCGGTGGCGCACTGAGACAGAGCAGGACCTGCAGAATCCGGCATTCAGAGGTCTGTGCCGGAGGGCACTGCAGGACGCGCTCCCTAAGCCAGTGAGAACCAGGCTAAGGCAAGTTGTGGGACTTATTATTATGCCTGAGGAGCAGTACCGTGAGCAGCTGATTCATGCTATTGACTTATACAGAGAGGAGGAGGACTCTGCTAAAGAGCGTGAGAGGGAGCTGACAAAGAAACTGAATCAGATGCAGCTGGAGGAGCTGACCGCTAAAAAGAAAAAAGTCCAGGCACCAGTGGTCTCTCCGGACCCCAGCCCCCGGGGGCAGCCTGTAGACAGCCGACAGTCTCCTGTCGCTGGGGCCCCTCAGAATACTAATTGGCCTTCGGTCCCTGATTGGAATAGAGAGAATAGATATGATACGTGGGGGGGTGATCAGAGAGCACCTGATTTCCCACAAATTAGACAATCCCAGTCTATGGGAAGACTGGAGAACAGGCCACTTCAGCTGGTGTGCTGGAACTGTAACCAGCCCGGACACACCTCTGGAGTCTGCCCAAATCCACCCTTTCAGCGGGTGAGCCCGACACGCCCTATGGGCCCGGTTAATCCAGGAGGCTCTGTAGGTCCAATGCCAAATAGAGGCAGGGGTGGCAATCCGCAGTTGCAGAATAACAGATCACGGGGTCCGATCAACCCATCGGCCCAGGGACGTTTATTCTAGGGGTGCCCAGAAAATCCTAAAGGGGTATCTCAGATGCCAATGTTGAGTAAGGGGTCTGAGGCTGAGCCGATGCTGCAGGTTCAAATAAATGGCAAAGTAATTCCAATGATGATAGACACTGGAGCCACCTACACTTGTGTAAGACTAAAAGATGCCAGTCATATCCCCCGGTCCGCTGAGAAGGTCAGGACCATAGGATTCTCGGGACAAGTGCAGCATATTCCAAAATCTGCTCCAGTGGAGATTAAGATAGGGGACAAAAATGTAAATATGCCCATACTAATATCAGAGCACACCCCAGTGAATTTGTTAGGCAGAGATGCTTTGTGTCAGCTGCAGATAGACATAAAATGTACAGAGGGGGGTGTAGATGTGCTCAGTGGACAGTACAGCCTCATGTGACAAAATTTGTTGTTCCATAAAGGGCAGTATAGTTCATATGGGATTGAAGATGTTACTGGAAAAATTTGGGAAATTTTAGAAAAGTGGAGTCCATTTATACAGGAACAAATATAGCAATAGGTTTGTTGCGATGGGGAAAATTCAGTGATCCTGAAATAAAGGGTGAGTGGGATCAGCTCATAGAGTCTCTGCCTGGCTGGGAGAAAGAAAGGATGTACATGATAACAGACGGGATAATATTAGACCCTGAGGGAGTAGCCATTCCGATACGGAAAATGGGAATAGTGGGAGAATGGTACAACATACCAGACACGGAGCCCCACATAGCGATGGCTTTTAATCAGTCCATGCTGGATCTGGGAGAAATGATGCAGCGAGCAAAGCAGGTGGTTTGGGTGCCGACGGTGCGTGAAGGCGTGCAGGCAGCGGCAGGAGAGAAGATGTTAAGGATTCAGTGGAGTGCAAAGGTTGTAGGTGATTTGAAGTTAGACAACAGAGATCCGTGGCTGTGGAGCATGATAGGAGTACAGTGTGATGCAAAAGAAAGTACAGAGGAATGTTGGCAGGAAATGGAAAGAGAAGTGCCTGAGGAGGTGTGGACTGCTCACGATACAGAAGTAGGCCTAGTAAATTCAGCTAGCCCAGTGGAAATTTATCTTAAACCAGGGTGCACACCACCCTGGAAAAACCAGTATCCCTTGAAACCTGAAGCCGAGGAAGGTATAAGGGAAACAATAGAGGAATTACTGGATGCAGGGGTGTTGGTGCCTACCATTAGCTGCTGCAACACCCCCCTCTTGCCTGTGCCAAAGGCAGGAGGTGAAAAGTGGAGGCTGGTACATGATTTGCGTGCAGTAAATGAGGTAGTGGAGGATCAGACAGCAGAAGTTCCCAATCCACACACACTGTTGACAAATGTGCCCCCCAATGCAAAATGGTTTACAGTTGTGGATTTGTGTTCAGCGTTTTTCAGTGTGCCCCTTGCAGAACAGTCACAGTTTCTGTTTGCTTTCACCTACAGGGGTCAGCAGTATGCCTACACGAGGATGCCACAGGGATTTAAGCATTCGCCGCATGTTTTTAATCAGGTGCTTAAGGCAGACTTAGATGGACTGAATTTAAAAAGTACAGTAATACAGTATGTGGATGATCTATTGTTGTGTGCTGAAACGCTGGCAGACTGCCACCAGGACTCAGTGCAGTTGCTGAAGGTCTTGGCGAAAGGGGGGCATAAGGTGTCCAAGGCCAAGCTGCAGTACTGCCAAGAGCAGGTTACGTACTTGGGGCGTGAGATCAGCCATGGGAGGAAAGCTATAGCAGCAGAACAGCTAAAGGGGATCACTAAGGCTCCGAAACCCATGACTGTGTCACAGATGCTGACTTTTTTAGGGATGACAGGATTCAGCATGGACTGGATTGAAGACTACGCTGTGAAGGTGGCACCGTTGCGGGCACTGATAAAGGAGGAGGGCCACACTAATTTGAAGGCCTCCTTAATTTGGACAAATGAGGTCTCAGTAGCATTTGAATCTATCAAGCAGGAGCTACAGAATGCACCTGCTCTGGGCCTCCCAGACTACACCAAGCCGTTTTATCTGTATGTCAGGAACAGGAAGGACGGCTTTGGGACAGCTCTGCTCACTCAGGACTTGTGTCCTGGCAGACGGAAGCAGCCATTGGCATACTATAGCATGAAGCTGGACAATGTGGCTCAGGGATGCCCACCCTGTTTCCAGGGAGTGGTGGCTGCCTATTTAGGCTATGAAAAGGCCACTGCCATCACGATGGGTTATCCAGTGACAATTTATACTTCACATAAGGTGGTGGACCTTATTGACAAAGGCAAATTTGTGTTGACCCCAGCAAGGCAGCTAGCGTACTTTGCATTTCTCACTTACCCGGATGTGACAATAAAGCGTTGCACTACAGTAAACCCTGCAGACAGCATTCCCCTGGAGGATGAGGGGCAGCCACAGGAGTGTGTGGCAGAGTCTTTGGTTTACACTAAACTGAGACCAGACTTGGAGAGTTCTCCCATTGAAAATAGCGAGATGGTGTTGTTTGTGGACGGCTCATGTTGGAGAGATGGGGATGCCTTAAAGGCTGGGTTTGCTGTAGTTCAGGCACAGGGTGATGATTTTTACACTCTCGTTTCAGAGCCAGCGGCACAACCGTGTTCCGCTCAATTAGCGGAGCTAAAGGCTTTGACTGAAGCGTGCCGGCGAGGACAACATAAGACGGTTACTATCTACACAGACTCTGCATACGCACATGATGTATGCCATCTCTTTGGAGCAGTCTGGAAGCAAAGGGGGTTTCGCAAAAGTGACGGCTCCCCCATTCAGCATTATAATCAGATTTTGGAGTTGCTACATGCAATGATGCGTCCTAAGCGTTTGGCTATTATTAAGTGTCAGGCCCACCGCAAAGGTCGTGATTTTGTTATACAAGGCAATGCGGCCGCTGATGCGGCAGCCAGGGCAGCTGCACAGGTCAGGGCTGCTCATCTTTTGCCTATGGTGACTGTAGAGCCTTACTGTTTCTGATCTGGTGGCCCTGCAGGAGCGTGCGGGTCCCTATGAGGCCTCTGTCTGGCTAAAAAGGGGGGCCTCTAAGGATGCTAATGGTCTGTATCACAACCATGAGGGACTTTTGGCCGCACCTCTGTCTCTGGTGAACATTTTTATAACGGATGCGCATGGTCTTGACCGTTGCGCAAGGGGGGAGGTGTTACGGAAAATTACACGACAAGGTTTCTGGGCACCTCAGATGCAAGCAATGGTGGATGCAAGGTTGTCCGAATGTGAAGTGTGCATTAAAAACAATGTGCGCAAATCAATCACGGCCCCAATAGGGCACATTCCAGTGCCTGAGGGACCGTTCAGACACTTGGTGATGGACTATGTGGACATGGGAAAAACAGCATATGGAAAGCGATATATGCTTGTGATTGTGGACAGGTTCAGCAGATGGGTGGAGGCAATACCGTCAAAGGACATGGGGGCGATGACAGTGGTGAAATTCCTGATCAGAGAGGTGATTCCGAGGTTTGGGATACCAACTGAAATAAGCTCTGATAATGGAGCTGCCTTTGTGGGGAAAGTTACTAAGTTAGTGGTTCAACAGCTGAGAATAAAACAAAGGTTGGGATGTGTGTATCACCCTCAGTCGCAGGGCATGGTGGAGAGAGTGAATGGCACACTTAAGCAGAAGCTGAATAAGATTTGCGCCACCATGAAAATGAACTGGGTAGATGTTGCACTGCCAACAGCCTTGATGGCGTATCGGATGGAAACGCACAGGGTGACGCATTTGTCTCCGCATGAAATGCTGACAGGGAGACCAATGCCTGGATCGACTTGGAGGGGGCCGTATAAGGGACCCAGCCTAGATCAGCTGGGGGATGAATTAAAGTTGTACATGAGGACTTTAACCAAAATACACAAAGCTATTTCCAAACAGGAAAAGGAGAAAGCACAGAAAGAAGACACAGACCGGGAGGAGCCAGTCATCTTTCCATGAGATAAAGTCTACCTGCGAGTGTTCTGGCGAAAGTGGCACAAGCCCCGACGAGAGGGACCCTTCAAGGTGACACGAGCCACAGCAACAGCGGTACAGGCAGAAAGGAGTAACACGTGGTATCATTTGAACCACTGCACTAGAGTACTGCACGAAAGGCAAATAGTCACTGAAACCAACACAGAGGATGCAGCTGCCCTTGGCTCAGATGGCCCTGATGGAGCTCCCAGCGGAGCTCCACAACTTGGAGAGGAGCCAGTTTCAGGTTCAGAGCAGACTGAGGGTCAAGAGGGAGCGTTGTAAGCAGACCAGCCACTCCAGACAGGACACGAAGCTGTGGGTTCTGGTAGGGCTGACAGCGATGATATTGGTGATGCTAATGATATATCAGGCCCTTCAGGTCTGGGGGCACAGCAGGACCACAGGTCAGGTGAGTTCAGAACAATTGACTTCACTGACTCAGCCTTGTCCTTTAATGCTGAATAACCTCTCAGATAACAATGAGCGAAAGCGGAGAGAGGTAGGGAGGAGATATGGGAGTGAGGAGAGTGAGCAAATTGTAGAATATTACCAGGATGAAATAGACCTGGAAGGATTAGCAAAACGTACGCTTGGAAATAAATAAATGGGCTAAGTATACCACCGCTTCATTAGGACAGGAGGGTTGTGTGTTGTGTGCAGGTCCTGACCCTTCAGTTAGGGTAGTCCTGTTCCCATACACTAATAAACGGTGTGAAGAATGGGAAATGGAGAGGATTATGAGATTCTGGAAGAGTCTGTGTCAGGAGGGGCAGGCTTCTGAGAAAGACTGCAGACCCATATCTAACCAGTCAGAGCGCATACCATACTGCCCCTATAAGTGTCTGATATATCAGGGAAATACTAAATATGCTTACAGGGTGGAAAAGCATTGTGGGCAGTTTAAGCCCTGGGAAGGGGGACAGCAAGATATTATGGTGAACAAATTGAGTTTTTTCAAGGGACTTATTTATGAGTGTTTTACAAATGATGGGCCAGAGGAGGTAGGCATCTTCTGGGGAACCTGTGGAACTGTTTGGGATGTGAAAGGTCCCCGAGTACAGAATGGAGAACTATCACGTGTTCCGCTGGATGCGTTAGAAAACCAGAGTGTGCCCCTGGCAGATGTGTGGTGGCTGTGTGGTAAAGAGGGCGGATTGAGGCCTACTCTTCCCTATAATTGGGGAGGCCTCTGCGCTAGGGTAATGTTAGCAAGCCAGGTGGATATATATTCTAGAAGACGACCATCTAGGTCCCGCAGATTTGTTGCAAATTATGAGAAGGATCCCAATGTATATATAGATGCGATTGGCCAGCCGAGGGGCATTCCAGAGAAATATCAGGCGAGAAGTGAGATAGCTGCTGGTTTCGAATCAATATTAATCTGGCCTACTCTTAACAAAAATGTGGAATGGATAAATTATTTGTACTATAATCAGCAGAGGTTTACTAACTATACTCAGGGGGCACTCGCATCTCTGGGGGAGCAGCTTCAGGCCACCAGTCTGATGACCTGGCAGAACAGGATGGCCCTGGATTGGCTCCTGGCAGAAAAAGGGGGAGTGTGTGTGCTGTTTGGGGATCAGTGCTGTACGTTTATTCCTAATAATACAGCCCCGGATGGTTCCTTTACTGAGGCTATGAGAAAGTTGCAGGGGTTACAGGATGAGATGGCAAGTAATGCAGGACAACATGACGGGTTGTTTGACTGGTGGTATGATATGTGGGGCAATTGGCAGCAAGCCCTTATGAAAGCACTCTGTGTGGGTGCTGTGCTCATTTTTGCTCTGCTACTAATCTTTTGCTGTGTAGTTCCTCTTGTTCGCTCCCTAGTGGGGAGAGCACTGTCCCGGCAGGCAACTATAGCTGCAATGTCTAGAGTGGTGGGAGGACCTTTTGGAGCGGCATCCTCCTGGACCAACACAGAAACGGATGGCGACATAGACACCTTGGATGCAGTCCTGCCCATAGCTGAAGTTCGGCCATTCCGTGTGTGAATACTCCGAGCAGGAGACCTGCAGCGTGGCTGCCTCCCACGACATCTGGGATTTTTTCTGATTAGGACAGACTGTCCGTTATAATAGTCTGCAATGTTATTAGTTAACCTTTTACTTATCTTTGTATTACATATATCTGTTTTTGTATTGGGTTTGTAATAGATTTTGTAGTCCTGCTGTATATGCAATATATCCAGGGGAGGTCATTGTATGGCGATCCTCACCTCCCTTCCTGATGTACCCCCTGTGCTGCCGTTGGTTGACTCTCAGTGTTAGTAGTTTGTGAGCCATGCCTGCCATGGACCCCGAAGGGGGGCGGCGCCTGTGGCGGGCTGGGAGTGGAATTTCCCTGGGTCATAGGGTTTTTGCCCTCCCTCCTAGGCTGGATGGACAGGATTGTGTATGGGACTCCTTGGAGTCCCAAAGGGGGGAAATATATGGAATATTATTTAGCACTATATAACATAGAATACAAGTATTATGGTATTATTAAAAAGTATGTGAAATATCCATGATGTAATCATTACAATATAAACATTATAATGTAATCAACACAACGTAATCAACTGAGTATGTATTTGCACCTTTTGTTAGTCTGAGATTCTGTTAGCTACTTTATATTAGTCCTGAATCTATGAATATTCACTTTTATTAACGTATATTTTATCACAATGTTAAAGGACAAATATATTATCAACCTTTTAGTTAGACAATGTGTAAAAGGCTGAAACTGCCTAGGTTTACTACTGAAGGAAGGGATTCGCCTGAGTTCACCAGAAGTTCACGGCTGAGCATTTTTAAAAACCCAAGTGGAGCTGCTCACGCCACCATTATGTTCAGCCGAGAGACCAAACGGTAAAAGAAATGATGGACAAACTTATCACCTAGGGGTGTGGATTAAGGGAAACCCTACAATTCGCCTAGAAGGGCTCAGAGCATCCCTAGATACCCCGGACCGCCTGCCAGGGCCCCACCATGGCGCAGCAGAGCCAAGGACCACCCAGCCCGCAGCCCACAAGAGGAGACGGCCCACACCGGCCAGAGCCGTCTTCTACCTGCCGGGCCACCCCACACGCGCAGGGCCAGAGACAGAGAGTTAGGGGGGGCCCCTCAGCCCCCACTGATTCCCCGTCCCATGTTAATGTGAAGTGTGCATGTACAAGTGTGAGAGAGTTGTGTGTTTATGTCTACAATGCATTAAAATTAGTGGGTGCCGTTCGAGTATGAGGGCCCCACCACTGGCAGATGGCAGAGTCCCCCATCCCCCTCCCTGCACCCCAAGGCCCTAATGTAGCATGGACTGTGTATATAACTAAAGTGCAAAAAGCAGGTGAACAGTCGAGGCACGGGCACCCCACCGCTGGCAGACGGCAGAACCCCACCTGCCTATACCCACCTCCTCAGCCCTAGTGTCATGTGGTGTCTAATGTGCAAGTAAAACCTCCCCACTGCCCCTCAAAGCTCTAGTGTTGTATGAAATGTGGTGTCCGGCCCAGGGGAGCAATAAGGGCGTGCAGGAGTGGGCCCCCCCCGGCACCGGGGCCAGATCCCCGACTGGCCCCGATTAGTTCTCATCCCCGACCCCACACAACCGGCAGGGGCGGCCAACCAAGGGGGTTCAGGGGCGCCACATTAACAATTGTTAATAAACATTCCACTATACATCTCAAAATTTAGCACACTTAATTCATTATCTTTGATACTGTTTCAAACATTTAATGTTCCCCAAACAGCAGCAGAAGAACCACAGCTTCATCTTCCTTGTATTTTGGCTCTTCTCTGTGTCAAGAGCTCTACAAGCTCAACTTTAATATTAATTTTCCACCACTTCTACATCTTCTATCTATACCAGACCCACATCTATCTCTACACCGCCAGTTTCCTCTCTGAAGAGTCTCAGAGAAAATGCCAGCATTGCCTATCACTCTCACACCCTCCCCTCCCTTACACCAGTCCGTCACACCTCCCAGTCCCCCCATAACCTCCCCAGCCTGGACAGTGGGGGGTGTCGCTGGTGAGCACTCCTCCAAACCTTTCCTCTCTCCCCAGTCGATCACCTCGTCCCACAGGTCCCAGGCTCCCCAGTGCTGGTCGTTGGTCCAGGAAACAGCTTTCGGAATTTTCATTCTGGTTAACATAATTAACTAGCCGTCTGTGATACTCTCAAAGCCAAACTAGACACTGTGTATTTTCAACGTACTCCAGACATTTGCTAAATGCTATTCACCAAGAATGCCTATGGAAAGGGATGGAGCCTTCATTAGCTGCTCGTGGCATCGAGGCTACTCCGATAGAAGCGGCCAAATTGCTAAAACTGTTTCACAACCTATACAGTAACGCTGGCGAAATCAGGACGCTGCTTCGGTACGTTATAACATCGCCATGGTAATGAACCCAGCAAACGGTTAATCTTACTTCAACAACATGGGACATTTAAAAAGTAAACGTATAGGGGCTCTTTTCAGAATAACATCTTCAGATGAAACGCATTACGACAGACCGGATGAGTAAAACCAATCATATCAACCATAAGGCTTGTTGTTTTTAAGTTTAACACAATTATTTTCTCTTACAATTTAAATATAAACAATCACATTACGAAAAATGGCCACAGCATCTACAGTTTAAGCTACTAATTTTAAATATATTTCAATTATATTTTGCGGCAATATTTGCATGAACTATATCACGACATACAATGAAATATATAATTAACTATGCTAACAAAACATAATCTGAAGAAATAGCAAGAAACATACGAAGAGATGCTTCTCACCGCTGCGCCATCGCTCTGTCAGAAAGTTTATGTTCAAACTGCACTGATTTTGTTTCTATGGAAACCAGCGAAATTTTTCATTGGTCGAAAGGATGAAGATATGTACTGACGCTATTTTCAACGAATGAAAACGAGAATTAATTGTCAGGGCGGGACGAATTTGAAGGTGAACCAATCAATAGTAGTATGTTTAGCTCGTGCTTGTTTTGGCTGAGCGTGATTGGATTTGTTGATCTAACCGCCTTCAAGCCCGTAAACCATGTATCTACTTGTCAATGGGAAACCACGCAGTTCTGTCTATAAATACTGACTGTAATTTTTTTATGACATTATGTCTTTGCTATGCAGTATTACGGTAATGCGTAATACCGCGATGTTTGGGGTGCCCCGCTGTTTTTTTTCCATAGCTGGTGAACGCAATTAGCATTTTAGCCACGTTGGTAGGTCCGCTTTTGAGAAAGAACACTATAGTTCTTGTTATTCACATTCTGTGTCCTGGTGTTTTTAATTTCTCATAATGTGAACAAAGATATGTCATATACAAGTTTTTTGAGAGACTAAATTTTGGTTTGATTTATAATTTATTTAATGGTAAATAAAGTTCTTATACAGCCATTTTAGAATTAGTGCAGTCTTTCGTTTAGAATTAGCGCAATATTCTTAAAAACTGCATGTTCAAACCAAACGCCATGCCATAATAACTGCTTTACAGATATTTCATTCAGGAATCTATGGAGGGTATACTGTAGGTAGGCCTGTTTGTGTGTGTGTGTGCGCGCGTTTGGGTGGGTGGTTATGTACATAGTGCTATAAAAACATGTTATTTTGACTTTGTAGGGACATGTTTTCGGTCCCGAAAGTAAGATACTGAATTTTATTAAATTCTGTGAATGCAGTCAAATGAATAATTCAAAAAGTCTTGCATTTTGTTTGGTTGCTTACTGTTACTGCTTGGTAACTACTGCAATGTTTAAGGTTGCCATAGTTAGGATTGGGGTTACGCCCATACAAATGAATGGAGAATCCCCACAAAGATTCAAATACCTAATCTGTGTGTGTGTGTGTGTGTGTGGAGTAGGTGTATATTACATTGTGGGGACCAAATGTCCCCCACAATGTGACAAAAACCCCGTTATTTTGATGTTTTGGGGGGCATTTTCAGGTACTCACAAAGATCTGTAAATACAGTCAAAAAACTAAAAATGCCAAAAGTCTTGTATTTGGTTTGGTTACATATGGTTAAGGTTAGGGGTTGGTAGGGGTTAAAGTTGTCATGTTGGGATTACAGTTTTCCCCATAGAAATGAATGGAGAGTCCCCACGAAGATATGATTACACAGCTGTATGTGTGTGTGTGTTGTGTGTGGTATCAGATCAGTCCCTGAGAGTTCAGTAGTCAGGCGCCATGTTTCTGAGTCTGGTTGTGGAGGCCTGAATGCTTTTCCAGATGCCAGAGTGAAAAGATTATGTGAGGGGTGGGTGCGGTCATCCACAATGTTGGTGGCTTTGCGGATGGAGCGTGTGATGTGAATGTCCATGATGGAGGGGAGAGAGACTCTAATAATCTTCTCAGCTATCCTCACTATCCGCTGGTCTTATGATCTGAGGCGAGGCAGTTCCCAATTCAGACCGTGATGCAGCTGCTCAGGATGCTCTTGTCTAAGGAATCAAAAATGTGGTTCCATGGGGTTCCAGACAGTGACCTTTTTTGGAGACAGTGAGACTAAATTTTATACCTAGGTGCACCAGTTATGACATTGGTCAGGTAGGCTGTGGTCTGTTAGTTGGTGACAAGTGGCTGGTGATCCATGCAACCCAAGCAGAAGTGAGCAGAACTTGTATCAGCCAAATAGACAGGAGAAAGCGGATTTTTCATTGGACTTCAGGACTCCTGAGTAACAGATAAAGACAGAGAAACAGTAAAGTTATGGAGAATCAGGAAGTAAGTGCCAGTCTGCGCAGATCTGAGGTCAGTGAGACACACATAAGGCTCCTCTGATGCTCCTCTTCATCCGCTGATGGGCCTCCAGGTGAGAATCACAAATCAAACATAATAACAACTGACACAAAGGCCTGAGGTCAGACCCTCGGTATGCAGCACACAGTGTGTCTGCAGTCTCACCCTCACATCGTGTATGATGACATTTCTGCTTTTTAGATTGAGTGCCTGTCTGAGAATAACTTCTGCATCATGCTAATTATTTAGCTGTTTCGTGCTCATAGGCAAAAGAAAAATGAGGATTAAGTTAAATATATCAGAAATAAATTTCTAATGTGGCTCAAGGCCACAGTAAAGTGGACCATCACATCAAGTAAGTACAAAACAGCCTTTACTAATACGCTAAGGGTTAAAACAACATATAAGATGTGCATAATCTGACAGTATATCAGCGTGAGAGCAAGGCTGGCCCTGGAAGTGGTGTGCATGCAATGGCAGAGCAAAGTTAGAGACACCCGCTAAAAACTTTCATTTCATCTCACTTGCTCCTTTCTTCTTTTTCCTTCTTTTTTTCCCTCCTAATCTGTCCATCCTCTTCGGCCAGCTCACCCACTGCATCACCATGCCGCCTAAAAATGAAATAAATAAATTTTTTAAATTTAAAAAATGAAATCGATCAACATGAGAGGCCTATACAGAGTTTATAGAACCCCTCATGGTAAAGCAAACATGTTTGTCACAGCAGTGCATTCAGACCATGATTCTGCTAAAGCTGCCGGACAGGACAAAGGGAAAAAAAAGAAGAAGGTGGGGGTCAGTGCAGCAGTGGGTAGTTCAGGTCCAGAATGTAAAAATCCAGACCAAGATTTAGTTTCAACCAAACAGCTGAGTACTCTGTATCAGTGTCATTCTTAAAGTCGTGTTTCAACTTCTGGCAAAGTTCTCCCAGGAGCCTATCTCTGTTGTATGTACAGTCGGCATGTAATTCATTCCTGCCCAGGTCCCTGACAAACAGTTGGAGGCAGAATTACTTGTTATCAGAGTATGTGAATTTTTACACACACCAGCAGCTGTGACAGAATAAGATATTTCCTTTATACTGCTGCCACATAGTGGACACAAAGAAGACTGCAGTCAATTCTAAAATCAGTCAGTCAACATGCTACCACCACAGACTATAATCGGGAAGTGATCAAACTTCATGGAACAATATGAATATAAACAAACAGATGTAGTAAGTATATTGTGCAAAATGTATCTTCATCTTAACTACGCTGAATGGTGGAATCCCAGAGTAAGTGATCCTCACCTGGAGGCCCATCAGTGAAGAAGAGGATGAAGAGGAGCATCAGAGGAGCCTTATGTGTGTATCGCTGACCTCAGATCTGTGGAGACTGACACTCACTTCCTGACTCTCCTTAACCTCACTGCCTCCCTTTTTGTGGGTTTTAAATGTTTAAAAATCATCCATCTATCTTTGATTTTCATAAACTGTTTGTGCACTGATGCATTTCCTGTCTATTTCATGTCTGTAAAAAGGAAAACAGTTTGATGCTGCTGTTGTCCTGCTCTTACCAGGAATAAATATTTTGATTTCATCTAGAATCTTTTTTTAGAAACATGATTTCATAGCAAAATTATTGATAGCTGGTCTTCACAGTGAATCATTCATGCTCACAGAGTTTAAACTACAAACAAATTAATCAAATAAGTCTAGTTCTTTTCTAAACTGTTACTTCCTCATATTGCAAATGAGCAAAGAGCAGTGAAATCAGACTTATTCTGAAAAGCAGAAAAGTCGTCATACAGGATGTGAGTGTGAGACTGCAGAAACACTGTGTGCTACATACAGAGGGTCTGACCTCAGGCCTTTGTTTCAGTCTTTATTATGTTTTGTACAGTTTTAAAATGTCACTGCAGTAGGTCCTTTTCATATGTGTGGATCAGCACAAATCAAGAGGTCCGTTAGGAAGGTGTCTGTATGACAGGGGTGGGGGTATCCTGGGGGGGGTGGGGGCAAAGTCAGGTAATTCACTTCATCTGGGTCTTATCAGCAGTCCTGTGTTTCTCTCAGCACCACAATGATGTTTCACACATAATGGGGTCCGTGGGCCTCCTCAGTTATATTCAGGCTTTCAAAGTTCTTCAATCATAAAAAGTCACATGGATCTGACACTCTGACACTGTTATATTAATTTGTTTAAATTCATTGAAAATACTATATATTACAGCTAGTATTTGGATCCGTCTGCTCTTTATCCGTTCCTCACTGGCATACCTGGGTCTCTGTGCAGTGCTTTCCGGAAGCATCAGAACCATTCATAAGGGAATCTATGTTTGGCTGCCCTCTAGTGGATACACAAAATTTGGCTACTTAAGTAGCTTGACTATATTTCCCTCCTAGTTTAGTTTAGTTCCTAATTTAATTTAACAGATGAAACTGAAGGCAGAGCTGGAAATTAGTTCAGTCATGACTTCAGAAGTTACGCTGACAAGGGATTCTGTACAATCAGAGATGAAGCTGCTGGATGGGCTGGTCATCGCCTGCTTTTTCTGACTGATGTAGGTCTGGATGTAAAGTTACAAACTGCTTAATGTGTATCAATCTGTTTTATAATGTTCACACAAAAAAGTGCTTTTAATGTGTCTGCACCTTGTATCTCCCACAATGTGCTTCTGCATTTGATATCTTCTTGACTTGGGGATAAAGAGATTTAACTGGATGGATTTTACTTTTGTGAAGCACTACAGTCCAAAGCTGAACTGATTGTTCAAAGCTTTTTGGTTTTTAAGCAAAACTACTTCATTTAATTTATCTGAAACCCACTTTGCGCCTTTCTAGACTCAACAAAGCATCATTGCCAACAAAATAAGTGAGTTACAGTTAAATCAGGTAAAGAAGTTTCATTTGGAATTTACTGATCCAGGTTTTCAGCACCACGGACAGCAACTAGACTTACTGTCATTTAATGGGAGTGAAAGCAGAAACCAATAGATCACACAGGGATATTTTCATTTGATGGTGTCTTTCTTTTTACTTTTGATATGCCGTCTTCCTCCTTAGCTGATATGTGAGGCTGCTGTCAGCTGAGACAAGCTGGTGTGATTTTACGCAGAGTGATAAGTGGGCAGTCCTGTTTTCGTGTGTTACATTTTCATTTGATGTTGGCCAATATGTATGTGGTACTGTTTCCTCCTTAACTGACATGCACAGGCTGTTGTTAGCAGAGACAAGCTGGTGTATTTGTACTGCAGATTGAAAAGTGGGCGTTCCCGATTACATCACTCTTTTAAAGAGTCCCTGATTGGTGGGCTCTGACGAGGAGGGGTGACCTAAAAACTCCAAACCATTTATCCCTCCATCCATCCATCCATTTTCCAAACCGCTTATCCTACTGGGTCGTGGGGGGTCCGGAGCCTATCCCGGAAGCAATGGGCACGGGAACAAACCTGGATGGGGGGCCAGCCCATCGCAGCCAAACCATTTAAGTTTGTGAAATTCATTTTTAATAATTACCAATTTCAGAAAAATATGAAATGTTTTGTAAAGTATCAATTTATTAATCATGTATTTAAACAAATTATGACCAGTATAAAAGACACATACAAAACTGTACAAAAGTCTTGGGCTGTCGAAGAAAATGATGTTCAAATGATCTTCATCTTGGTCTAGAATTATAATATTTTGTCCGTCAAAGTGTGGCAGCCCAGTCATTTCAAAATCTCTTCTAAAGTTAGTAAAACATTTGTACCAACCATCCAATAGACCTATATCTTTTTATAACACAACTCCTATGGCTAATCAATGCATCATTAACATTTTGTCACGGGAGACGGCAGCGATCGCGGGCAGGCGGGTAAGAAGCAGGCAGACAGCCGAGAATCAGGGCAAACGAGGGGTTTAATCTCAGGGACGAGGGCACGAACATCAACTGACATCAATGACGGACAAAGGACTCGGGTAAGACACGGACTGAAATACACAGGACTGAGCAAATTAACTAGATACAGCTGGGTACAATCGGGAGAAAACACGTGGGTAATCAGGGGGCGTGGCACACAGGAGGAGCGGACGAGCCGGGCATGACACATTTGTTTAATTAAATTAATTAATTAAGTGAGCTGGTGGCAGAATTTAACAAATACATGGAATGGCTGGGGTGCCCCTGAGGAGAGGTTTAGGATCCAAAGCGTGGTTCATCTAGCGATCCAACAAGGCATCAGTAACTTTATGGAGAAAAGAAGAAATTCTTGTTAGTTTTTATTGTGTCACTTTTAATTTGCATATATTTTTATGATAATTGTGTTTTTGTTCTGAGCAAATATACACAACCCAATTAAATAGCATTAAACGTTTTCTTTGATGGCCCAAGACTTTTGCATAGTACCATATTTTTTCAGAATCAAGAGACAATTTAATAAAAACCAGTCTTACCTTCACAAGATAACGATTATTAAACATTAACCAGCAGGTGGCAGCAAAGCACTTGTGAATAAGTGGCCAATACGTGGTTGTACAGGTTGCCAGCAGATAATCATCCCCTCTGTGTTTAACTGACTCTCATGCTATGACTGTACAGACTGAGCAGGGCCGAGTGAGAGAGGCTTCACTGCAGTTAGCATAACCGTTTATTTTACAGCTCGTCTGACTCATTCTGCTCCACGAAGGTCATCTCCTCTGCCAGCTTCCTCTGATCCAGGGAGACCCTCTGCTTCTCTCTGATTGGTTCCCGCTTTCTACAGGAGGTCCAGTGCAGCTGAATGGTGATGATGGTGCAAATCAGGTAAAACACACCAGTCCCAGCTTTCAGTACAGCATCCAGAACCTGCTCCCACCTGTGAGACATATAATACACCAGTGTGTCTGTCAGTCACACATATCACATTTAAACCTGAAGAACAAAACAGTGAATCTGTTCTGACTGAAGTAAAACCACCTTGATAATCGACAGCAGCACCGATCAGCTCAGTCCTACATACAGAGCCAGCTGGACCAAAGAGCTGAATAAGAGGGTGGATGTGAACAGTAAAGTCTTACATGCTTTATAGAAACACGGTACAGCCACATCTGTACTATTACACAGGACACATGTGAGGAACAGGAGACATTAACAAAGAGCATGAAAATAGCTAGAGATTATCACACAACATGTTACACTATTTTGTAAAAACAGGCCTGCAGTCATTCCCCAGCAGCACAGGGCAGAAGGCAAGGGCTCACCCTGGATGGGATGGGATCTCAAGTTTATTATTAAGAAAATGAAATTAAAAATATTTTTTTCCCTTAAAATTAAAATGACAGTTTCCCATTACTGTGTGATCAGGTAAATGCTGCTAGCTGGACCCCCACACTACTTTAGATGCTGCTGAATGCTTACCTCTGTTTTTCATTATCCCCTCCGTCTTCATCATGTGCAGAGAAAAGGAGAGCAGTGGAAACAGGAGAAAGGATAGTTAATAAAAAGCAGGGTTTGCACTGTCGCCTCACTCCTCTGGCACGTGTACTCAAGTCTTCGCTGGAGTTCCGTGTGTATGGAGTTTGCACTGTGCGTTTTTGGATTGTTGGAGGAAACCCACACAGCATGTGGAGAACATGCAGACTCCACACAGACAGAGCAGAAGCCAGATTCAAACCCCTAAACATGGAGGCGTGAAGCAACAGCGCCGCCTACTGGACCACCGTGCCACTATCATTGAAACAATAATCCCAATAAATAACTCTGTTTCACAACAGCTGATAAATAGGGAATTATCCCCACAAAGAAGCACAAACCCCTTCGTGAGTGAAACTGCTGGGTTGATTAGTATGTATCTATTTATATTCAAGCATAAATAATTCACAGGCAGATTTAAATCAATTACTTATGTTTAACAGTAATATGAACTGGAATCTGCAGGATTCCAGCAGCACACCAATACCAGCCAGTGTCCTTCCTTTCCAGCCCACTCATTGTCACAATGAAGGTTTTATTTTCTGTGTCATCCCTGATCAGGACAGGCCTCCCATGCAAACTCACTGATCTCTCTGATGCACAGGAGCCCCCAATCTTACACCACATCCTTTGTCTTTTGTTGTTTCCATAGTAACACTGACACTGTCTCCATCCACACCCGTCACCTCCTGTTTGTCCACTGACAGCCCTGGAGGACTTCAACACACAGGTAAAACACTCAAAGATTTGCACAGCAATGAAATGTTTATGAATATCAGCCCATTACAACATACATACTGTATGTAAATGTTTGGCCAATAAACTGACATTTTTTAACATATTGCTTATCATATTTAACCTCATGAAGTCGCCCGATTTAGCTGACACTGTTACTTCTTCCAAGTCTCGTTTATCATATTGAATTAAATTAAAATGCAGATTTTTAAAATATTAAAACATTTTTTCCATCAGTGTTTGTGTTAAGGTCCTTCCTTTTTGACTCAGTGACATGTTACATACTGTGCATCTCATTGGCTACAGTCTGCAGTACAGACATCTTACCATCAGTGACTGACAGATTAACCTGATCAGAGAGGCTCCACTGATCTTCACACCACACCAGTACCGATCGGAGTTCTCAGCTGTCAGATTGTTGATGGTCACAGTGAAGACTCGCTGGTCAGGATCATCTCTGACTCACACTTTACCCTCCAGTGGAGAGTCAGTGTGTACTATGGGAGTACATGACCTCACATTATACCCTCTTCACCAGTATTTCACATGAGTTTTATATCTGTCACCATAGGAACATGGGATTGTTACAGATCATCCTCTCTGTACACAGGCCCATTTCACTGTAGACACACTGTCAGCACCTGTGGGGAAAATAATTAACTGAATAAGGATTTTCCATCTTATGACATCTCTAAGTAATTATGCTTGGTTTGTGTAATACTTAGATTAGGTCATGTGTAATTAACAGAACAGTGATGATGTATAAAAGTCAAAGACCATCATTTTACTATAAGAACAAGGAAAACAAAACTAGTGTCTGATCTTGGGAAGGGCTTCAGCAGGATGTGGGATCGAGAATCTGAGCCTGGCAGTGTGTTCTAGGGTCTGAGAGGAAAACCAGGACCTTAAATCCCTAGTAAAAGGCCTAGATGAGGTGAATGAAAATTTAGTGATTTTATATTTATTACTAGATTATTGTATAACTTTTGCACTGTTTTTTGAACTTGGTTGTTGCTTAGTCTTGTTTTTCCTTGGAGCACCATTATACCAAACAGAATTCCTTGTACGGTCAACCTACTTGGCAATAAACCACAGTCTGATTCTGATTATTTTTTGTGTAACATTGTGTAACATTGGCCAATGTCTCTACTTTTACTATATATTTATATTATTTTGACCTACAGCACTTTGGCACAACATAGATTGTTTTTAAATGTTCTATAGAAATAAAAATAATTCAACTTGATATAGAAACGTATTTCAAGTCATCCATCTTGCCGAGATGGGGGTTGCGCTGTGACCCCTGGTGGACAAATTATGCAGCAACAGTACTCATATCATGGTTGAAAGTTCTGTCTTCAGTCTCTCTGTTTCTTTTTAGTTATCATTAATTGGTCATTATAAACCAAATGCTGATAGCGATTTATCACAGACTCCTGCATTAATGAATTAAAATATTCATGATGAATAAAGAAGATGAATTGGCGCTAATGTGTATTTTTACTGTGTTATTGATGAGATATATATTACAGTACACGGATCGCTCTGGTGTCTCAGAAATTGTCTCCATTTTTTCATACCAATTTATCATTAGTACAGTAGTGCTTGCAGTTCACAAATGCTTTGGCCTACAAACAATTTGGTTCGCAAAAACTAAATTTGGTCAATGAACAAACTCGACCAGATTCCTTTTATTATACTAGTGTAACACCGGCGGGGCGCATATCCCAGCATGCCCCGCGTACAATTGTAAATAGAAGGACCACGACAGGCACCCAACAAGCACCGAACCCAAATACACAGATGAGAAACACAATGTTGTCAGAAGCTGAACTGCGAAATGCAGATGCAGTGAGAGATTTACACAAACTAAATACACGTTAGGAGCGGACAGGGTATACACACAAGACATGGGCAAAGTGTAAAGTGAGGTAGACCTTCAACAGCACGTCAGTCCATTGCAGGGCAATGGAAGCTGGAGAAATGCCATGTGAACAGCAGAAATGTGGTCATACAGGATGTGAGGGTGAGACTGTGTGCTGTATACAGAGGGTCTGACCTCACGGCTTTGTTTCAGTCTTTAGTATTGTGATGACATTGTGATAGCCCAGTGATAACTATACTGGATGGGTGGTACCCCTTCAAAGAGCAAGGGGAGATGGGATACCATTGTGGTATGCAAGCAGGTCCTCAGGGTTGTCACACATGTTTTTCTGAGGTGTACACTGCTGGTTGCATGAGCCCCTGGATGAGACACTGGTCAGTGCCCTGCAGAATCGCTGTGGGCAGTGTGAGGACTTCTGCCCTCTCAGTTAAACAATAGGTGCAGGGACTGAGTCAAATGAGTCTCTCTGCATCCTGCTTAATGATATCAAGGGGTTGTGTAGGCGTGTCTGTGCTCACATGGCTCTATCAGTACAGAGTGAACTGGCCAGGGATCAGTTTATCTAGACACTTAACCCCAGATAGCTCACATTCAGACACAGCCAACCCCTCTGCGTCCCTAGACGAGGCCCTGGAACTGGCTTTGGAGAGAGAAATTGTGGGCAGCGAGGTGGCGGGGAACGAGGCGGGAGAAATCAACCAAGCTGTAAACGCCAAAGGGCTTGGAGGACCCAGGCCCTCAGGTTTACTTCCTGGATGCAGACTGCCTGTAGGCTGACAGGCAGCAGCACCCCCCCACCCCTCAATCCTCAGACAGTGTCCCAAGTTCACCGCCACCCAGGGTTCCGCCAAGGGCACGCATAGCCGGGAAGATGTGGGCCAACAAGGTTAATTTCCGGAACTTCCTTGGTGACACCGGGGAGGTGGCCCTGCTGCCACCTGCTGCAGAGGTGGTGACTACGGATTGGACTCACAGAGGCAACTTCTGTCACATACCCACCATAGTGATGTGAGTCGCATGTACTGCCCTAGTCCATACAGGTTCCACTGCAACCCTGGTGAGACCAGACACTGTCTAGAACTGACATTGGTGCAGGTGAGAACAATGACTGGTGACCTGGCCCCTTTAAGAGGGACGGGGTTGTTCCCTTTTGACATGGGGGGTTTAGTTGTGAATAGTAACTATGTGGATGGCTGACATGCTCGATCCCTCCATCCTGGGCCTGAATTTCCCCCGGAGCACGGCATGTGTGCTGGACTTTGGGCACAACATGCTGAGATTCCCTGCGGTCCATGTGTACAGTGGGGCCGCTGGCCCCGCAGCCTCTGCAGCTGACTGCCCACCCCTTACTGCCACTGGGCCTGTACCTCCACATCAGCTAGAGATCCCTTCCTCTGCTACAGTCACATTGGCCCCTGAGCCCACATGTGTCCCCTCCAGTGTAGCGCTGCTGCCTCACTCACTTCACTGGAGTCTAACGGGGTTTATCAGAGCGACTTACCTGAATCTGCCATTGGAGGAGCCCATGATGACCACACGGTTGCCCTTGTGCCACTGCAATCCCACTGCCCTGGTCCTCTACCTCACACCATTGATCCCCTGCCCCACCCATACGGTTGTGTGCCTCTTCAGGTTTGCAGCCTCCTCCTGCACTGAGCGGCCATTTCAGAAGTTTAATTATTTAATTATACAGTAATACACACGTTTCCAACCATTAAAAACATTATCCAGACTTAAAGTCACTTGAATAAAAATATTTAAAAACTTGTTAGCATTTCAATATAGTATCTGGTTGGACTGTGTACTTCCTCTTTGTTTACATGGATAACATAACACTCACAGCACAAAGTATGCTATCCTCAGCATTCGTATCTCCGCAACATTCCAAAGATCCATCATAGGCCTTTAGTCTAAAAACAAGCTAAAATGGTCACTGAGAACCTTTGCGTCCATTGATTTCCATCAGCTGTGTTTGGAAAGTTCGAAAGAATTTCTGAGGCTACTGAACAGAGCCAGGGTTGCCAGCTCTCACCCATTTGGTGTGACACTCACACCTTCAGACTCTCACGCTCACGCAAGAAATCTTATTAAATCTTAGGGCAAATCTATATTATTTCATTATAAACCTAAAATTCGCTATATCAAAAGCACTGGGGTACTTTGAAAACCCTGCAAACTATTTATAAAGTAATAAAACTGTTACGTACATGTAAATCTGTGTGCATACTTGTTTCAAACTGAAAATCTTATGCCAGCCAGCTAAACAAATTAGACAACCCTGCTACAGGCCGCTCTGTTCAGTTTTCGCTGAATGCTAAGGGTTCCCAGGCAAGCTACTGACCCTCCAAATTTCACAGACCTCTCGGCCACCCAGTAATCTGTAACTTTAGTGCTGAAAGCTTGACAGTGAGTGTATCATGTGAGGCAGCTGTGGAAATACAGACTCTCCTCTGTGCCTCAAAAAACCTTCTACAGCGGCAATGTGGGATCTGTGCTCTCCAGGAGCATAACTGCTCGGTACGGCAGCTCCAGCTCTGAGGGCCGCCGAGTCCCGCTGAGGGTGATACCATGCGCCCAGAGAATCACCAGGACAGAACTACCGCCCTGCATAAGTCCCCGGGGCCTTATGGCCGGGACTGAGAGGCCGAGGAGAAGCTTCTACCCCCAGGCCCGTAGGATCATTAACATCACAGATTAAAAGCTAAAATATGCTATAACTACAATCTGTACTTTAAACATTTCTACATATTTTTTATACATTTTCATCTTTATTGTTATATTTTCTTATTATTGTCACGATCGGTCAGGTGCAGACAGGCAATCGTGCATGCAGGCGGGTAAGGAATCAGGCAAACAGGACTGGAAGCCGAAAATCAGGGCAAACGAGGGTTTAATAAAAGACAAAGGCACGAACATCGACCAACATCAATGACGGACGAGGGAAACCGGGGAGACCAGGACTTAAATACACAGGACTAATCAAAGTAACTAGACGAAGCTGGAGACGATCAGGGAAATACACCTGGGTAATCAGGGGGCGTGGCACACACGAGGAGCGGACGAGCCGGGCATGACAATTATCTTTCTGTAGTTTCAGTACTTCTTTTGTTAATTCACGTTGTTTAATTTTGATGTCCTTTTACTAGTGTGTTTATTACACCGACTGGAGTAACGACAATTTCATTTCGCTGCCAGTGTACCACTACATTTGTACAACAAATAAAAATCTTGAATTTATTGTGTTACCCCCATCACATTATTTAATGTGTTCCTCATGAATTTCATTGTTTTTCTCAAAATAAACACGTATTCCAATTTTGGTTCTTGCAACACATTTCCAAAAAAGTTGGGACAGGAGCGATTTAGGCCCGTAGTGAGGTAAATTGGTTAAATAATGATGTGATTTGAAACAAGTGATGTCAACAGGTGATTGTAATTATGATTTGGTACAAAAACAGCACAAATACGTGAGAAAATTATTGAAATGTTTAAAAACAATGTTCCTCAAAGAACGACAGGAAGAGATGTGGATATTTCACCTTCATCAGTGCATACCATAATTAAAAGATTGAAGGAATCTGAAGCAATTTCAGTGCGTAAAGGACAAGGAAGCAAGCCTAAGTTGAACTACCGTGATCTCCGATCCCTCAGCATCCCACTGCATCAAGAATCGTCATTCATCTATAAGCGATATGACCACATATGACTACTTTGGCAAACCTTTGTCAAGTACCACAATACGTAGTTACATCCACAAATGCCAGTTAAAACTGTACTGTGCCAAAAGCAAGCCCCATCTTAACAGTGTCCAGAAGCGCCGTCGGCTTCTCTGGGCTCAGAACGCATCTGAGTTGGACCATCACACAGTGAAAACGTGTACTGTGGTCAGATGAATCAGTATTTCAGGTATTTTTTGTGAGAAATGGATGCCGTGTGCTCCAGACCAAAGAAGAAAAGGATCACCCAGACTGTTACCAGCAATAAGTCCAAAAGCCAGGGTCTGTCATGGTATGGGGTTGTGTCAGTGCCCTTGGCAAAGGTAACTTGCAGTTCTGTGATGGCACCATTAATGCTGAAAAGTACATAGAGATTTTGGAGCACAATATGTTACCTTCAAGAAGACATTTTTTCCAGGGACGCCCATGCATTTTTCAACAAACAATGCGAAACCACATTCTGCACACATTACAAAGTCCTGGCTGTGGAGGAAGAGGGTATGGGTACTTGACTGCCTGCAGTCCCGACCTGTCTCCAATAGAGAATGTGTGGTTCATTTTGAAGCGCAATATGTGACAACGAAGACCCCGTACTGTTGTCCGCTTTAAGACTTGTTTGCAGGAAGAATGGGACAAAATTACACCTGAAACACTACATCACTTGGTGTCTTCAGTCCCTAAATGCCTTTTAAGTGTTGTGAAAAGGAATGGCGACATTACAAAGTACTAAATGCTTTACTGTCCCAACTTTTTTTGAAATGTGTTCTAAGAACCAAAATTGGAATACGTGTTTGAAAAAGAACAATGAAATTCACGAGGAACACATTAAATAATGTGCTGTTGTATTGTTTTCAATGTAATACAGGTCAAAGATAATTTAACAAAGTGCTGTTTTCAGTTTGATTTTCATTTTACATACCATCCCAACTTTTTCTGATTTGGGGTTGTAAAATGTCAACACAAAAGCTTTTTCTGTGTGAACATTATAAAACAGATTAATTCGTATTAAACAATTTCAAAGACATAGACATCTAATATGTGTGTGTCTGTGAGAGAGAGCATTTCAATTAATGCCTATAGTTCAATATTTGTTATATGTGCTGAATTTCATGGTCATCATTTTGGAAAAAAAGCTACCTAAACCATACGGGACTTAGAAATGGGTTAAAACTGACAGGACGATACCAGATATCAAATTGTATAGTTAGGATGAATGTACTGTTAAACATCAGCACCATTGGAGGAGTCATGCATGGTGAGGCAGGGGGATATCTGTACATTAATGGGCGATGCATTACTGGGGATCTTTGGCGCCACCTTTTGACCAGTTACAGTCGTCATCAACATTAAAAAAACATTTCCTTTTCCACTGCGTGAAAAAACAAATTGCACCCTATTTATAGAGTGGGAGACTACTTTTTGCAAGGATTTATATCTCCTGAAATTGCTTCTTCACAGATAAGCACCAGAATGTTCTTTTCCCAGATGGTAGTAGGGACAAAATCTCCTACCACTGATAATTCTGACCATACACAAATTTTTATTTTTCTGAGTCTTGCGATTTTACCGTATCAAAAATAACCAGTAAATCCTATTATTATCCTGCTACCCCCATTCTACCAAAACTCATGAAATGATACATTTGGAGGAGGAAGATTTCTAATTGATCCTTTATACCCACCAACCAGACCAGTATAAGAAGCTGTACGATGTAAAGCCTCTTTAAATGGGTACAGACTACTTCCGTTTTTTGTAATAAGTATCTCATAAATTTGACTTTACACTTTTGCATGGTATTGATAGATTTTGAAAGTTAATTACTTAACACAATTCTTATTAAAACTGTTCATTATACAACCTGAATGTCCCAAGGTAGCACATTAGTACAAAAGACGCTGTATGATGTATTATTGTAGCAGTCAGATGTTATTTTAACCAATGTACAGGTTTACCTTTAATTTAATTCTACAAACATAATCAAAATCACTTGTGAAAAAGACATTTAGTCATTTACTAAGGCAGATACAACCTGTGGAAGCACAGCTAAAAGCATACCATCACCCATTATAGAGTGACCCATTGTCTTTGTAACTGAGTAATCACAACTAAGTGCAATTTACTATAATGAAACTGTACACAGAAACTGTAAAGGCAAAGGTAATTTATTATGATGAAATGCTTCCAAAATGCCCAGTGTGCTTCAGCGTTTCTCCTTTTCTCCAGTCGTCGACAGGTCCTGTTTATTAGGTGATCTGTGATGTAGGAGATCCTGAGAATGGCTGCTGCTCCAAGGATGATTGGCAGGTGGCTTTTCCCAGGAACAGCGGGCTGGAGATGTAAAGGTGGGATGGAGAAAATAAAGTGTAGGGGAATACAGAGTACAAACAACCATAAGAAACACACGGCCCATGGCCATATGTCCACAAGACAACCACCCGCCCAACCCGAGAGGGAGCCCACGAGGGACTAAGGGGGGCCCAACCCCTGTAAAAGGAGGTCCGCAGAGGGGGGACAGACAGCGAGCCCCCCAGTCCCTCCCGCAAGCCCTCCACCGAGGGAAGCGGGTCCAGGGCCAAAGGGCCCCATCAACCGGGAACACTCCCCTGGCGGACGGTCCCCCCAGCCCGCTCCCCGGCAGGACGGATCACCGCCCACTGTAGCGACCCGGCACGTCCCCCCCCTCCCCGACACTGCAGGATGATCTAAGGGAGACCCATACAAACAAAGTGCACCCCCCCCCCCCACCACCCAGGAGCGGACCTGCGTCAACTGGGGAGCGGCAGACCCCCCGCCCAGCCCAGACCGAACCCTACAATTCGCCTAGAAGGGCTCAGAGCATCCCTAGATACCCCGGACCGCCTGCCAGGGCCCCACCACGGCGCAGCAGAGCCAAGGACCACCCAGCCCGCAGCCCACAAGAGGAGACGGCCCACACCGGCCAGAGCCGTCTTCTACCTGCCGGGCCACCCCACACGCGCAGGGCCAGAGACAGAGAGTTAGGGGGGACCCCTCAGCCCCCACTGATTCCCCGTCCCATGTTAATGTGAAGTGTGCATGTACAAGTGTGAGAGAGTTGTGTGTTTATGTCTACAATGCATTAAAATTAGTGGGTGCAGTTCGAGTATGAGGGCCCCACCACTGGCAGATGGCAGAGTCCCCCATCCCCCTCCCTGCACCCCAAGGCCCTAATGTAGCATGGACTGTGTATATAACTAAAGTGCAAAAAGCAGGTGAACAGTCGAGGCACGGGCACCCCACCGCTGGCAGACGGCAGAACCCCACCTGCCTAAACCCACCTCCTCAGCCCTAGTGTCATGTGGTGTCTAATGTGCAAGTAAAACCTCCCCACTGCCCCTCAAAGCTCTAGTGTTGTATGAAATGTGGTGTCCGGCCCAGGGGAGCAATAAGGGCGTGCAGGAGTGGGCCCCCCCCGGCACCGGGGCCAGATCCCCGACTGGCCCCGATTAGTCCTCATCCCCGACCCCACACAACCGGCAGGGGCGGCCAACCGAGGGGGTTCAGGGGCGCCACATTAACAATTGTTAATAAACATTCCACTATACATCTCAAAATTTAGCACACTTAATTCATTATCTTTGATACTGTTTCAAACATTTAATGTTCCCCAAACAGCAGCAGAAGAACCACAGCTTCATCTTCCTTGTATTTTGGCTCTTCTCTGTGTCAAGAGCTCTACAAGCTCAACTTTAATATTATTTTTCCACCACTTCTACATCTTCTATCTATACCAGACCCACATCTATCTCTACACCGCCAGTTTCCTCTCTGAAGAGTCTCAGAGACAATGCCAGCATTGCCTATCACTCTCACACCCTCCCCTCCCTTACACCAGTCCGTCACACCTCCCAGTCCCCCCATAACCTCCCCAGCCTGGACAGTGGGGGGTGTCGCTGGTGAGCACTCCTCCAAACCTTTCCTCTCTCCCCAGTCGATCACCTCGTCCCACAGGTCCCAGGCTCCCCAGTGCTGGTCGTTGGTCCAGGAAACAGCTTTCGGAATTTTCATTCTGGTTAACATAATTAACTAGCCGTCTGTGATACTCTCAAAGCCAAACTAGACACTGTATTTTCAACGTACTCCAGACATTTGCTAAATGCTATTCACCAAGAATGCCTATGGAAAGGGATGGAGCCTTCATTAGCTGCTCGTGGGATCGAGGCTACTCCGATAGAAGCGGCCAAATTGCTAAAACTGTTTCACAACCTATACAGTAACGCTGGCGAAATCAGGACGCTGCTTCGGTACGTTATAACATCGCCATGGTAATGAACCCAGCAAACGGTTAATCTTACTTCAACAACATGGGACATTTAAAAAGTAAACGTATAGGGGCTCTTTTCAGAATAACATCTTCAGATGAAACGCATTACGACAGACCGGATGAGTAAAACCAATCATATCAACCATAAGGCTTGTTGTTTTTAAGTTTAACACAATTATTTTCTCTTACAATTTAAAAATAAACAATCACATTACGAAAAATGGCCACAGCATCTACAGTTTAAGCTACAAATTTTAAATATATTTCAATTATATTTTGCGGCAATATTTGCATGAACTATATCACGACATACAATGAAATATATAATTAACTATGCTAACAAAACATAATCTGAAGAAATAGCAAGAAACATACGAAGAGATGCTTCTCACCGCTGCGCCATCGCTCTGTCAGAAAGTTTATGTTCAAACTGCACTGATTTTGTTTCTATGGAAACCAGCGAAATTTTTCATTGGTCGAATGGATGAAGATGTGTACTGACGCCATTTTCAACGAATGAAAACGAGAATTAATTGTCAGGGCGGGACGAATTTGAAGGTGAACCAATCAAAAGTAGTATGTTTAGCTCGTGCTTGTTTTGGCTGAGCGTGATTGGATTTGTTGATCTAACCGCCTTCAAGCCCGTAAACCATGTATCTACTTGTCAATGGGAAACCACGCAGTTCTGTCTATAAATACTGACTGTAATTTTTTTATGACATTATGTCTTTGTTATGCAGTATTACGGTAATGTGTAATACCGCGATGTTTGGGGTGCCCCGCTGTTTTTTTTCCATAGCTGGTGAACGCAATTAGCATTTTAGCCACGTTGGTAGGTCCGCTTTTGAGAAAGAACACTATAGTTCTTGTTATTCACATTCTGTGTCCTGGTGTTTTTAATTTCTCATAATGTGAACAAAGATATGTCATATACAAGTTTTTTGAGAGACTAAATTTTGGTTTGATTTATAATTTATTTAATGGTAAATAAAGTTCTTATATAGCCATTTTAGAATTAGTGCAGTCTTTCGTTTAGAATTAGCGCAATATTCTTAAAAACTGCATGTTCAAACCAAACGCCATGCCATAATAACTGCTTTACAGATATTTCATTCAGGAATCTATGGAGGGTATACTGTAGGTAGGCCTGTTTGTGTGTGTGTGTGCGCGCGTTTGGGTGGGTGGTTATGTACATAGTGCTATAAAAACATGTTATTTTGACTTTGTAGGGACATGTTTTCGGTCCCGAAAGTAAGATACTGAATTTTATTAAATTCTGTGAATGCAGTCAAATGAATAATTCAAAAAGTCTTGCATTTTGTTTGGTTGCTTACTGTTACTGCTTGGTAAATACTGCAATGTTTAAGGTTGCCATAGTTAGGATTGGGGTTACGCCCATACAAATGAATGGAGAATCTCCACAAAGATTCAAATACCTAATCTGTGTGTGTGTGTGTGTGTGTGGAGTAGGTGTATATTACATTGTGGGGACCAAATGTCCCCCACAATGTGACAAAAACCCCGTTATTTTGATGTTTTGGGGGGCATTTTCAGGTACTCACAAAGATCTGTAAATACAGTCAAAAAACTAAAAATGCCAAAAGTCTTGTATTTGGTTTGGTTACATATGGTTAAGGTTAGGGGTTGGTAGGGGTTAAAGTTGTCATGTTGGGATTACAGTTTTCCCCATAGAAATGAATGGAGAGTCCCCACGAAGATATGATTACACAGCTGTATGTGTGTGTGTGTTGTGTGTGGTATCAGATCAGTCCCTGAGAGTTCAGTAGTCAGGCGCCATGTTTCTGAGTCTGGTTGTGGAGGCCTGAATGCTTTTCCAGATGCCAGAGTGAAAAGATTATGTGAGGGGTGGGTGCGGTCATCCACAATGTTGGTGGCTTTGCGGATGGAGCGTGTGATGTGAATGTCCATGATGGAGGGGAGAGAGACTCTAATAATCTTCTCAGCTATCCTCACTATCCGCTGGTCTTATGATCTGAGGCGAGGCAGTTCCCAATTCAGACCGTGATGCAGCTGCTCAGGATGCTCTTGTCTAAGGAATCAAAAATGTGGTTCCATGGGGATCCAGACAGTGACCTTTTTTGGAGACAGTGAGACTAAATTTTATACCTAGGTGCACCAGTTATGACATTGGTCAGGTAGGCTGTGGTCTGTTAGTTGGTGACAAGTGGCTGGTGATCCATGCAACCCAAGCAGAAGTGAGCAGAACTTGTATCAGCCAAATAGACAGGAGAAAGCGGATTTTTCATTGGACTTCAGGATTCCTGAGTAACAGATAAAGACAGAGAAACAGCAAAGTTATGGAGAATCAGGAAGTAAGTGCCAGTCTGCGCAGATCTGAGGTCAGTGAGACACACATAAGGCTCCTCTGATGCTCCTCTTCATCCGCTGATGGGCCTCCAGGTGAGAATCACAAATCAAACATAATAACAACTGACACAAAGGCCTGAGGTCAGACCCTCTGTATGCAGCACACAGTGTGTCTGCAGTCTCACCCTCACATCGTGTATGATGACATTTCTGCTTTTTAGATTAAGTGCCTGTCTGAGAATAACTTCTGCATCATGCTAATTATTTAGCTGTTTTGTGCTCATGGGCAAAAGAAAAATGAGGATTAAGTTAAATATATCAGAAATAAATTTCTAATGTGGCTCAAGGCCACAGTAAAGTGGACCATCACATCAAGTAAGTACAAAACAGCCTTTACTAATACGCTAAGGGTTAAAACAACATATAAGATGTGCATAATCTGACAGTATATCAGCGTGAGAGCAAGGCTGGCCCTGGAAGTGGTGTGCATGCAATGGCAGAGCAAAGTTAGAGACACCCGCTAAAAGCTTTCATTTCATCTCACTTGCTCCTTTCTTCTTTTTCCTTCTTTTTTTCCCTCCTAATCTGTCCATCCTCTTCGGCCAGCTCACCCACTGCATCACCATGCCGCCTAAAAATGAAATAAATAAATTTTTTAACTTTAAAAAATGAAATCGATCAACATGAGAGGCCTATACAGAGTTTATAGAACCCCTCATGGTAAAGCAAACATGTTTGTCACAGCAGTGCATTCAGACCATGATTCTGCTAAAGCTGCCGGACAGGACAAAGGGAAAAAAAAGAAGAAGGTGGGGGTCAGTGCAGCAGTGGGTAGTTCAGGTCCAGAATGTAAAAATCCAGACCAAGATTTAGTTTCAACCAAACAGCTGAGTACTCTGTATCAGTGTCATTCTTAAAGTCGTGTTTCAACTTCTGGCAAAGTTCTCCCAGGAGCCTATCTCTGTTGTATGTACAGTCGGCATGTAATTCATTCCTGCCCAGGTCCCTGACAAACAGTTGGAGGCAGAATTACTTGTTATCAGAGTATGTGAATTTTTACACACACCAGCAGCTGTGACAGAATAAGATATTTCCTTTATACTGCTGCCACATAGTGGACACAAAGAAGACTGCAGTCAATTCTAAAATCAGTCGGTCAACATGCTACCACCACAGACTATAATCGGGAAGTGATCAAACTTCATGGAACAATATGAATATAAACAAACAGATGTAGTAAGTATATTGTGCAAAATGTATCTTCATCTTAACTACGCTGAATGGTGGAGTCCCAGAGTAAGTGATCCTCACCTGGAGGCCCATCAGTGAAGAAGAGGATGAAAAGGAGCATCAGAGGAGCCTTATGTGTGTATCGCTGACCTCAGATCTGTGGAGACTGACACTGACTTCCTGACTCTCCTTAACCTCACTGCCTCCCTTTTTGTGGGTTTTAAATGTTTAAAAATCATCCATCTATCTTTGATTTTCATAAACTGTTTGTGCACTGATGCATTTCCTGTCTATTTCTTGTCTGTAAAAAGGAAAACAGTTTGATGCTGCTGTTGTCCTGCTCTTACCAGGAATAAATATTTTGATTTCATCTAGAATCTTATCATTTTAGAAACATGATTTCATAGCAAAATTATTGATAGCTGGTCTTCACAGTGAATCATTCATGCTCACAGAGTTTAAACTACAAACAAATTAATCAAATAAGTCTAGTTCTTTTCTAAACTGTTACTTCCTCATATTGCAAATGAGCAAAGAGCAGTGAAATCAGACTTATTCTGAAAAGCAGAAAAGTCGTCATACAGGATGTGAGTGTGAGACTCTGCAGAAACACTGTGTGCTACATACAGAGGGTCTGACCTCAGGCCTTTGTTTCAGTCTTTATTATGTTTTATACAGTTTTAAAATGTCACTGCAGTAGGTCCTTTTCATATGTGTGGATCAGCACAAATCAAGAGGTCCGTTAGGAAGGTGTCTGTATGACAGGGGTGGGGGTATCCTGGGGGGGGGGATGGGTGGGGGCAAAGTCAGGTAATTCACTTCATCTGGGTCTTATCAGCAGTCCTGTGTTTCTCTCAGCACCACAATGATGTTTCACACATAATGGGGTCCGTGGGCCTCCTCAGTTATATTCAGGCTTTCAAAGTTCTTCAATCATAAAAAGTCACATGGATCTGACACTCTGACACTGTTATATTAATTTGTTTAAATTCATTGAAAATACTATATATTACAGCTAGTATTTGGATCCGTCTGCTCTTTATCCGTTCCTCACTGGCATACCTGGGTCTCTGTGCAGTGCTTTCCGGAAGCATCAGAACCATTCATAAGGGAATCTATGTGTGGCTGCCCTCTAGTGGATACACAAAATTCGGCTACTTAAGTAGCTTGACTATATTTCCCTCCTAGTTTAGTTTAGTTCCTAATTTAATTTAACAGATGAAACTGAAGGCAGAGCTGGAAATTAGTTTAGTCATGACTTCAGAAGTTACGCTGACATGGGATTCTGTACAATCAGAGATGAAGCTGCTGGATGGGATGGTCATCGCCTGCTTTTTCTGACTGATGTAGGTCTGGATGTAAAGTTACAAACTGCTTAATGTGTATCAATCTGTTTTATAATGTTCACACAAAAAAAGTGCTTTTAATGTGTCTGCACCTTGTATCTCCCACAATGTGCTTCTGCATTTGATATCTTCTTGACTTGGGGATAAAGAGATTTAACTGGATGGATTTTACTTTTGTGAAGCACTACAGTCCAAAGCTGAACTGATTGTTCAAAGCTTTTTGGTTTTTAAGCAAAACTACTTCATTTAATTTATCTGAAACCCACTTTGCGCCTTTCTAGACTCAACAAAGCATCATTGCCAACAAATAAGTGAGTTACAGTTAAATCAGGTAAAGAAGTTTCATTTGGAATTTACTGATCCAGGTTTTCAGCACCACGGACACCAACTAGACTTACTGTCATTTAATGGGAGTGAAAGCAGAAACCAATAGATCACACAGGGATATTTTCATTTGATGGTGTCTTTCTTTTTACTTTTGATATGCCGTCTTCCTCCTTAGCTGATATGTGAGGCTGCTGTCAGCTCAGACAAGCTGGTGTGATTTTACGCAGAGTGATAAGTGGGCAGTCCTGTTTTCGTGTGTTACATTTTCATTTGATGTTGGCCAATATGTATGTGGTACTGTTTCCTCCTTAACTGACATGCACAGGCTGTTGTTAGCAGAGACAAGCTGGTGTATTTGTACTGCAGATTGAAAAGTGGGCGTTCCCGATTACATCACTCTTTTAAAGAGTCCCTGATTGGTGGGCTCTGACGAGGAGGGGTGACCTAAAAACTCCAAACCATTTATCCCTCCATCCATCCATCCATTTTCCAAACCGCTTATCCTACTGGGTCGTGGGGGGTTCGGAGCCTATCCCGGAAGCAATGGGCACGGGAACAAACCTGGATGGGGGGCCAGCCCATCGCAGCCAAACCATTTAAGTTTGTGAAATTCATTTTTAATAATTACCATCCATCCATCCATCCATTTTCCAAACCGCTTATTCTACTGGGTCGTGGGGGGTCCGGAGCCTATCCCGGAAGCAATGGGCACGGGAACAACCCTGGATGGGGGGCCAGCCCATCGCAGCCAAACCATTTAAGTTTGTGAAATTCATTTTTAATAATTACCAATTTCAGAAAAATATGAAATGTTTTGTAAAGTATCCATTTATTAATCATGTATTTAAACAAATTATGACCAGTATAAAAGACACATACAAAACTGTACAAAAGTCTTGGGCTGTCGAAGAAAATGATGTTCAAATGATCTTCATCTTGGTCTAGAATTATAATATTTTGTCCGTCAAAGTGTGGCAGCCCAGTCATTTCAAAATCTCTTCTAAAGTTAGTAAAACATTTGCACCAACCATCCAATAGACCTATATCTTTTTATAACACAACTCCTATGGCTAATCAATGCATCATTAACATTTTGTCACGGGAGACGGCAGCGATCGTGCGGGCAGGCGGGTAAGAAGCAGGCAGACAGCCGAGAATCAGGGCAAACGAGGGGTTTAATCTCAGGGACGAGGGCACGAACATCAACTGACATCAATGACGGACAAAGGACTCGGGTAAGACACGGACTGAAATACACAGGACTGAGCAAATTAACTAGATACAGCTGGGTACAATCGGGAGAAAACACGTGGGTAATCAGGGGGCGTGGCACACAGGAGGAGCGGACGAGCCGGGCATGACACATTTGTTTAATTAAATTAATTAATTAAGTGAGCTGGTGGCAGAATTTAACAAATACATGGAATGGCTGGGGTGCCCCTGAGGAGAGGTTTAGGATCCAAAGCGTGGTTCATCTAGCGATCCAACAAGGCATCAGTAACTTTATGGAGAAAAGAAGAAATTCTTGTTAGTTTTTATTGTGTCACTTTTAATTTGCATATATTTTTATGATAATTGTGTTTTTGTTCTGAGCAAATATACACAACCCAATTAAATAGCATTAAACGTTTTCTTTGATGGCCCAAGACTTTTGCATAGTACCATATTTTTTCAGAATCAAGAGACAATTTAATAAAAACCAGTCTTACCTTCACAAGATAACGATTATTAAACATTAACCAGCAGGTGGCAGCAAAGCACTTGTGAATAAGTGGCCAATACGTGGTTGTACAGGTTGCCAGCAGATAATCATCCCCTCTGTTTAACTGACTCTCATGCTATGACTGTACAGACTGAGCAGGGCCGAGTGAGAGAGGCCTCACTGCAGTTAGCATAACCGTTTATTTTGCAGCTCGTCTGACTCATTCTGCTCCACGAAGGTCATCTCCTCTGCCAGCTTCCTCTGATCCAGGGAGACCCTCTGCTTCTCTCTGATTGGTTCCCGCTTTCTACAGGAGGTCCAGTGCAGCTGAATGGTGATGATGGTGCAAATCAGGTAAAACACACCAGTCCCAGCTTTAAGTACAGCATCCAGAACCTGCTCCCACCTGTGAGACATATAATACACCAGTGTGTCTGTCAGTCACACATATCACATTTAAACCTGAAGAACAAAACAGTGAATCTGTTCTGACTGAAGTAAAACCACCTTGATAATCGACAGCAGCACCGATCAGCTCAGTCCTACATACAGAGCCAGCTGGACCAAAGAGCTGAATAAGAGGGTGGATGTGAACAGTAAAGTCTTACATGCTTTATAGAAACACGGTACAGCCACATCTGTACTATTACACAGGACACATGTGAGGAACAGGAGACATTAACAAAGAGCATGAAAATAGCTAGAGATTATCACACAACATGTTACACTATTTTGTAAAAACAGGCCTGCAGTCATTCCCCAGCAGCACAGGGCAGAAGGCAAGGGCTCACCCTGGATGGGATGGGATCTCAAGTTTATTATTAAGAAAATGAAATAAAAAATATTTTTTTCCCTTAAAATTAAAATGACAGTTTCCCATTACTGTGTGATCAGGTAAATGCTGCTAGCTGGACCCCCACACTACTTTAAATGCTGCTGAATGCTTACCTCTGTTTTTCATTATCCCCTCCTTCTTCATCATGTGCAGAGAAAAGGAGAGCAGTGGAAACAGGAGAAAGGATAGTTAATAAAAAGCAGGGTTTGCACTGTCGCCTCACTCCTCTGGCACGTGTACTCAAGTCTTCGCTGGAGTTCCGTGTGTATGGAGTTTGCATGCTCCCCCTGTGTCATTGTGGGGTTCCCTCCAGGGACTCTGATTTCCCCCCACAGTCCAAAAACATGCTGAGGCTAATTGGAGTTGTCAAATTGCCGGTAGGTGTGCTTGTGCGAGGGAATGGAGTGTGAGCGTGTCCTGCAATTGGTTGGCACCCTGTCATGGGACGTTCCCTGCCTTGCGCCCATAGGGACCCTGAGTTAGACAAGCAGTTTCAGACAATGGATGGATGCAGCACTGGAACAGATATTACAGAGTACAATTGTAACACTGGTCTACGCTGCAATGAAAAACCACCTACAGACATGTTAGTCAGTCTGCACACCATTAGTAACAATTCATCCTCACAAAGATGAAAAAATGCCTGAATTATGTTGCAAGCTACATGGATTTGTCTGGATTTGTATACATAACAAGTGACTGGCTGTATGTCTGTGGAAAATGCTGTGATTTTTGTCATATTACAGACTGATCATAAACTAGAAGACACACATTCAATATTAAAGACACCAATTAGCCTGACTGTGCGTTTTTGGATTGTTGGAGGAAACCCACACAGCATGTGGAGAACATGCAGACTCCACACAGACAGAGCAGAAGCCAGATTCAAACCCCTAAACATGGAGGCGTGAAGCAACAGCGCCGCCTACTGGACCACCGTGCCACTATCATTGAAACAATAATCCCAATAAATAACTCTGTTTCACAACAGCTGATAAATAGGGGATTATCCCCACAAAGAAGCACAAACCCCTTCGTGAGTGAAACTGCTGGGTTGATTAGTATGTATCTATTTATATTCAAGCATAAATAATTCACAGGCAGATTTAAATCAATTACTTATGTTTAACAGTAATATGAACTGGAATCTGCAGGATTCCACAACCAGCCACCAATACCAGCCAGTGTCCTTCCTCTCCAGCCCACTCATTGTCACAATGAAGGTTTTATTTTCTGTGTCATCCCTGATCAGGACAGGCCTCCCATGCAAACTCACTGATCTCTCTGATGCACAGGAGCCCCCAATCTTACACCACATCCTTTGTCTTTTGTTGTTTCCATAGTAACACTGACACTGTCTCCATCCACACCCGTCACCTCCTGTTTGTCCACTGACAGCCCTGGAGGACTTCAACACACAGGTAAAACACTCAAAGATTTGCACAGCAATGAAATGTTTATGAATATCAGCCCATTACAACATACATACTGTATGTAAATGTTTGGCCAATAAACTGACATTTTTTAACATATTGCTTATCATATTTAACCTCATGAAGTCGCCCGATTTAGCTGACACTGTTACTTCTTCCAAGTCTTGTTTATCATATTGAATTAAATTAAAATGCAGATTTTTAAAATATTAAAACATTTTTTTCATCAGTGTTTGTGTTAAGGTCCTTCCTTTTTGACTCAGTGACATGTTACATACTGTGCATCTCATTGGCTACAGTCTGCAGTACAGACATCTTACCATCAGTGACTGACAGATTAACCTGATCAGAGAGGCTCCACTGATCTTCACACCACACCAGTACCGATCGGAGTCCTCAGCTGTCAGATTGTTGATGGTCACAGTGAAGACTCGCTGGTCAGGATCATCTCTGACTCACCCTTTACCCTCCTGTGGAGAGTCAGTGTGTACTATGGGAGTACATGACCTCACATTATACCCTCTGCACCAGTATTTCACATGAGTTTTATATCTATCACCATAGGAACATGGGATTGTTACAGATCATCCTCTCTGTACACAGGCCCATTTCACTGTAGACACACTGTCAGCACCTGTGGGGAAAATAATTAACTGAATAAGGATTTTCCATCTTATGACATCTCTAAGTAATTATGCTTGGTTTGTGTAATACTTAGATTAGGTCATGTGTAATTAACAGAACAGTGATGATGTATAAAAGTCAAAGACCATCATTTTACTATAAGAACAAGGAAAACAAAACTAGTGTCTGATCTTGGGAAGGGCTTCAGCAGGATGTGGGATCGGGAATCTGAGCCTGGCAGTGTGTTCTAGGGCCTGAGAGGAAAACCAGGACCTTAAATCCCTAGTAAAAGGCCTAGATGAGGGTTTCCGGTAATGGCGGCTTGCTGAGAAGACGTGCCCACTTCTGCTCCGCTATGTTTCTGTAAAATCCTGAATAATACTCGTTTATTGGACGTTGAACAAGACCAGTAGTGATGCCTCTCTCGCAAAAGAAACTTGGTAAAAACATTAGTAGACCGACTCAGTCGAAATTGTCTAACTTCACTTCTAAGTCGAGCTCCGAGGCTAGCTGTGAAGCTAATGTTAGTGGTGAAGATAGCGAGAATAATACCAACACCTGTCAGGTGATGGAGGAGAAAATTGACAAGCCAAATGAGAGGGGAAAGACGGTCGAAAGCTTAGACGCAGTACTGGCGGCTATTGCAAACTTGAAATCGGATTTTTCCTCCAAACTGGACGGTATTTTGTCAGCAATAGAGACTGTGAGGAAGGATGTTAATGAGTGTGCTAAGCGGGTTGGTGAGGCGGAGGCCCGGATATCTGCAGCAGAAGATAGTATCACCACCTTGGAAGCAAAGGCACGGACTCTTGAAAATAACAACAAAGATCTCGAAGACAAAGTGCTGGATCTGGAGGCCAGATCGCGACGTTCTAACTTGAGACTTGTTAACCTGCCCGAGGGCGCGGAAGGAGAGGACGCGTGCGTCTTCTTGGAAAACTGGCTGCCGGAGGCTCTGAACTTGGCACCGCTACATACCGCTCTGACGCTGGAGAGAGCTCATCGGATCGGCCAGAAGAATACGTCAAACACCGCTGCACCGAGGACAATGATCATGAAGTTCCTAAATTACAAGGATAAAATGACCGTGATAAGAGCTGCCAGGGCAAAGGGACAGATTCTTTTCAAGAACCGTCCGGTGAGATTTTATGAGGACCTGGCGACCGGTGTACACAGAAAACAGAAAGAGTTTAACGCCGTGAGACAACAGCTTCGCTCCATGGGGATCCGGTACAGCATGATTCCTCCCGCGCGACTGATAGTGACATACAACGGAAAGTCTCGCATCTTTAACCAGCCAGGTGAAGCGGAGAATTTTGTGAAGGCTCTGAGGTCAGAAAGTGGACTGGGTTGAGAATGTAATCATTGACATGCTGTGTGTTGGCATGAAGGAATAATTACTGAGCTTTAAGTTTTAAAAGAAGAGTGAAAGAGAAAGGCCAATTTGTTATATTTGTTTATCGGTCCAGAGGCTTACAGCTACTATTAGTAGCCTAATTTTCTTAATGTATCCAATAACGAGTTTTTCTGTTTATGTAGCGGGGTGGGGTAGGGGGGAAAGGTGTTTAGGCATAGTCGGTTGATCCTCACTTTTGGGTGGAACAACCTTTAGCTGTTAGACAGGTACCAGTATATATAGGGGGAGGGAAATGGGTACCAAAGTTCAAGTTAAAGGGGTATGTTCAATACTTATTGTTGTGGGTGTAGTTTTTGACATTCAGATGTTATTTGTTTCTCTATCCTTTAATATTTCAAATGTGTTGGGAAGCTCATTTAGTGCTGTGTGTTATGTCTGGTGGAATAAGAATTAAAATTTCTTCTTGGAACTGCAGAGGACTACAAAAACTGGAGAAGGTAAAACAAGTAATGACTAGGGTGAAATCTATGCACTCTGATATCATGCTACTTCAGGAAACACACCTGTTGTCTAGTCAAGAGGCGAAGATTAGGAGGAGGTGGCAGGGCAGTATATATTCTGCACCCTTCACCTCTCAGGCAAGAGGTGTTATGATTTTGATCCACAAATCTATACCATTCCATGTGACAAGGGTTATTAAAGACAAGGCGGGGAGATATATTATTTTACAGGGCACACTTATTACGGAAAAAATAATCCTGATAAATATCTATGCTCCAAACATTGACGACCCAAAGTTTTTTCATAATCTTTTTTTGACAGCATCATCTCTGTCTGGTAGCTTCATTATAGGAGGGGATTTTAATTGTACATTGAATCCAGAATTGGATAGGAGCTCAGGTATTGATTTCTCGCATCCTAAAAGTAGACAAACTATTCAACATTTTATGAAAGAACTTGATCTGAGGGATATTTGGAGGGATATGAACCCCAAGGTCTTAAAATACTCCTGCTACTCAAATACACTTTTTTTTTTTTTTTTTTTAGTTTCTGGCAATATGAGGTACAAAATAAAGGATTGTCACTACGATAGCATTTTAATATCTGACCATTCGCCAAACTCATTAATATATGAAGATTTAAGACTAAAAAGAGATCCCCCTAGATGGAGATTTAAACAAAAATAGACAATCAAATAAATATTTATTTTGAAACTAATACGGATTAAACGTCACCCTGCACAAGGTGGGAAGCATTTAAGGCCTACGTAAGAGGTCAGATTATTAGTTTTACAAGTTATAGAGCAAACCAAACTTATAAGAAAACAAAAAAGTTGGAGGCGGAGATTGAGCTGCTTGAGGGAGAATACTTTCAAACCTTTTGTCCAAGAGTCCATCAAAAGCTTTTATTACTAAGAACACAGTATAACGAACTTTCTGCTTCTAAAGCAGCCTCACATCTTTTGCGTCTTAAACAATCATTCTATGACCAAGGGGAAAAGCCCGGGAAATTATTAGCCTGGCGCCTCCGACAATTACAAAATGAGAAAAACATTACTTCAGTTGTAAACAGTGATGGACAGATCATTGTTGACCCTCTAGGAATTAATGAAACTTTTAAGTTTTTTTATGAAAAACTATACAGCTCAGACATAACACATATGGGACAAGAGCAAAATCTCTTCTTAGATACCCTTCAGATACCTAGCATTTCAGAACTAATAAGTGCAGACCTTAATACACCTATAACAAAGGAGGAAATATCTATAGCAATAGATCATTTGAAAACAGGTAAAACCCCAGGCCCAGATGGGCTGCCGACAGAAATTTATCGGAAATTTAAAACTAAATTGCTGTCCCCTCTTTTTGACATGTTCGCGGATTCATTTGAGAAGGGAATCCTTCCGGCTTCATTAAGAGGAGCTCTGATAACTTTACTACCCAAACCAGGTAAACCGTGCAATAAATGTGGAAACCTAAGACCAATAAGTCTTCTTAATGTGGATTTAAAGATACTTTGTAAAATTTTGGCTCGAAGACTGGAGAGATTCTTACCTGATCTAATTCCCTGTGACCAGAATGGGTTTATTGCAGGTAGACAGGGATTTCATAATGTGAGACGAGTGTTGGATATTCTTCATAATCAGGAAGGAAAAACAGACAATGCTTTACTATCACTGGATGCCAAAAAGGCCTTTGATAGAGTTGAGTGGCCCTACTTATTTGAAATATTAAAAAGATTTGGCTGTGGGGATAATTTCTGTCGGTGGATTAGACTTCTATATAATGAACCATATGCTGAAATACTGACAAATGGAATTATATCTAAACCATTTGAAATTAAACGGGGATGTAGGCAAGGGTGCCCTTTGTCCCCCTTATTGTTTATTTTAGCAATTGAACCGTTTGCCATTGCGGTGCGGTCTCATAAAAACATAACTGGTTTATCAGTAAATCAACAGGAACATAGAATTGCTTTATTTGCAGATGATGTCATCCTTTTTTTGGAAAAACTGAAAGATTCTATCCCAGCCTTGTTGGATTTATTACACACATTTGGACGGATATCAGGATATAAAGTGAACAAAGAAAAATCTTCATTAATGATACTTAACTCAGAAGAGAGAAGAAGTGCCGGAAATTCTTTCCAATTCAAAATGGTAGACTGTTTTACCTATCTCGGGATTAGGATAGTGCCATGTTTGAGAGACATTGTTGGAGCTAACTACACCCCTATGATAAATTCCATCATCTCATCTGTAGATAGATGGAAACCCTTGCCCTTGTCACTTATAGCAAGAATTAATGTTCTTAAACTAAACATAATGCCCAAACTTCTGTACTTGTTCCAGAACATTCCATTGTCACCTCCTGCTAATTTATTCTCACACCTGAAAACAATTTTTGTAGGTTTTTTGTGGAATAATAGACGACCGAGGCTGCGTTTATCACTCTTGTACTTACCGTATGAAAGAGGAGGCCTCAAATGTCCCAATCCACTTTGGTACTATTGGGCAGCTCAATTGAGGACTATGATGTATTATTTTACAGATAAATCCCTCCCGCCTTGGATGAATATTGAAAACTGCTCGGTACCTCTTCCCCTTCCCCAATACCTATATTCAGCAAAAGTCAAAATGTTGAAAAAAAAGACAAAAAATCCTATAGTCAGAAATATGATTATAATCTGGTATCAGGTTAAGAAATATCTGGGTGAATCCACCTCTCTCGCACGCTTCAGCCCAATATGGGGTAATCATTTTTTCCCTCCAGGCAGAGCAGACCCTGGTTTTAGGAAGTGGGCTGACAAAGGTTTAAAGACAATAGGGGACCTCATGGGATCAGAGGATGAGACTTTGATGTCATTTGAGGAGTTGATTGCCAAGTATGATATTCCATGCAAACATCGATTTAAATATCTACAAATGAGAAACTTTATTAGATTATCTCAAAATCAATGCTTGTCAATCCCTCCGTTATCCACATTGGAAACAGAAATGAAAAAAGATTGCTTTGGAAAGGGAATAATCTCCAAACTATATAATATATTAGTAGAGGGTTCCCCTGAATCTTCTTTAGGGAAACTTAATGCCTGGAGGGAAGACTTACAGGAGGACTTATCCTCCGAAGACTGGGAGGAGGCATGTGCTGAAGCACAAACACAAACTACCAGTACCCGTCTTAAAGTACTGCAATATAATTGGCTAATGAGGACATATGTGACTCCAGAAAAGCTTAATAAGTATAATGGTGATAGCCCAGACTTGTGTTTCAGGTGTGGAGAGGAGAAAGGGACATTCTTCCACTGTATCTGGGAATGCAATAAAGTACAGTTGTTTTGGAAAGAGATCAAACAAGCTCTGGATACTATATTGGGTATACAATTAGATCTTGACCCTAAACTATTTATTTTAGGTTTATATCCTGATGGACATCTTATGTCTAGAAAGATAATTACCGCCATGGACTTATGTCTACTGTTAGCAAAAAGAGTCATAGCACTCTCATGGAGGAAGAGCAGTAAACCAAAACTCATTAACTGGATAAAGGAACTGTCCACAACTTTACCTATGGAGAAAATTACTTACATTGTCAAGGGAAAACTGTCACTTTTTCAAAACATTTGGGGTCCCTTTATGCAATATATGGAAAATGTGGATCTTAGTAGTATTGTGAATGAGGCAGATGAGATGTAATTGATGTCGGCCCTCTGCAGCTTCCTAAACTAAATAAATTTGAGTTTGTAATTTTGAACAATACAGAACAGTACAATTGAGGTGGAGTTGAGCAACCCTTGGAAAATAGAGAAACTTATTTGTTGTTGGGGTTATTTATTTATTTATTTATTTATTTATTTATTTGTTTATTTTTTATGTTTTTTGGGGTTTTTTTTGGGCTTTGTGTTTTTCTTTTATTTGATTAAGTTATTATTTACAGGTCATATTTTGTACTTCCACCTAAATATTTTTCTATCATCTTTTAAATGTCTGATTTGCAAGGAAGGTTGATTGATTGTTATACAATAATTTAGTTGCCTTGGATGCTCCTTTCGATGTGGAAGCACTCAAACTTCTGTAATTTCTGTATTTTTTAAAATTTTAATAAAGATATTGTTGGAAAAAAAAGGCCTAGATGAGGTGAATGAATGGGCTTGTCACTGTGTGGGATGGCCACACCCCTTCAGTACTATGGCCTTATTTGTAAACATATCCAGTCCTGTGATACAGGCCCTCTCATATTCCCTCTATACATGCTTCCTTTGGGCTCTATTTGTGAACGTTATTATGTAAAATATCATTGCTATGCTGGTGATACGCAGCTCTATCTGCCATTAAAACCTGGTGACTGCTGCTCTCTGGTGGCCCTTTCTAACTGTCTGGAGGATATTAAGAACAGGACAGCAATGACTTTCGTCCAGATTAATGAAAACAAGACAGAGGTAATGAGTTTTGGTCACTGTTCATGATCTCAGAGAACAATTAGGGCCTCATTCAGAAAACTTCCAGTCACATACTAAAAATCTTGGTGTCATCTTTGATTCATCACTGAGTTTGATAAACAAATAAATGCTGTTGTGAAGGGGTGTTTCTGTCAGCTGAGTTCAATAGCCTGGCTTAAACCACACCTTTCAGCCAAAGACCTGGAGAGTTACTCCTGCTTTTATCCTGATTGGGTTACTGCCGTTCTCTGTACCCAGGTTTACCAGAAGCATCTTTATTCTGACTACACCTTGTTCAAAACGGTGCTACCAGGCTCTCAACAAAAAATAGACACCAAATTTCCCCTGTGTTGGCTGCATTGCATTGGCTACCTGTTAAGTTTTGAGAATTTCTGAGAATACAGTTTAAAGATTTCTTATTTCTTTCTAAGGCGATACATGGCATAGGTCCCCAGTCCGTCTCGGAGCTAATTCAGCCTTACACCGCTTCTTATTAGATGCATCTCTGTACTGACCCTGCACACACAGGAACACATTTTATTTATCTATTTAATCTGACTATTCTGCTTTGCACATCATGTATTTAACATTTATAGTGATTTTATATTTATTACTAGATTATTGTATAACTTTTGCACTGTTTTTTGAACTTGGTTGTTGCTTAGTCTTGTTTTTCCATGGAGCACCATTATACCAAAAAGAATTCCTTGTAGGGTCAACCTACTTGGCAATAAACCACAGTCTGATTCTGATTATTTTTTGTGTAACATTGTGTAACATTGGCCAATGTCTCTACTTTTACTATATATTTATATTATTTTGACCTACAGCACTTTGGCACAACATAGATTGTTTTTAAATGTGCTATAGAAATAAAAATAATTCAACTTGATATAGAAACATATTTCAAGTCATCCATCTTGCCGAGATGGGGGTTGCGCTGTGACCCCTGGTGGACAAATTATGCAGCAACAGTACTCATATCATGGTTGAAAGTTCTGTCTTCAGTCTCTCTGTTTCTTTTTAGTTATCATTAATTGGCCATTATAAACCAAATGCTGATAGCGATTTATCACAGACTCCTGCATTAATGAATTAAAATATTCATGATGAATAAAGAAGATGAATTGGCGCTAATGTGTATTTTTACTGTGTTATTGATAAGATAAATATTACAGTACACGGATCGCTCTGGTGTCTCAGAAATTGTCTCCATTTTTTCATACCAATTTATCATTAGTACAGTAGTGCTTGCAGTTCACAAATGCTTTGGCCTACAAACAATTTGGTTCGCAAAAACTAAATTTGGTCAATGAACAAACTCGACCAGATTCCTTTTTTTATACTAGTGTAACACCGGCGGGGCGCATATCCCAGCATGCCCCGCGTACAATTGTAAATAGAAGGACCACGACAGGCACCCAACAAGCACCGAACCCAAATACACAGATGGGAAACACAATGTTGTCAGAAGCTGAACTGCGAAATGCAGATGCAGTGATAGATTTACACAAACTAAATACACGTTAGGAGCGGACAGGGTATACACACAAGACATGGGCAAAGTGTAAAGTGAGGTAGACCTTCAACAGCACGTCAGTCCATTGCAGGGCAATGGAAGCTGGAGAATTGCCATGTGAACAGCAGAAATGTGGTCATACAGGATGTGAGGGTGAGACTGTGTGCTGTATACAGAGGGTCTGACCTCACGGCTTTGTTTCAGTCTTTAGTATTGTGATGACATTGTGATAGCCCAGTGATAACTATACTGGATGGGTGGTACCCCTTCAAAGAGCAAGGGGAGATGGGATACCATTGTGGTATGCAAGCAGGTCCTCAGGGTTGTCACACATGTTTTTCTGAGGTGTACACTGCTGGTTGCTTGAGCCCCTGGATGAGACACTGGTCAGTGCCCTGCAGAATCGCTGTGGGCAGTGTGAGGACTTCTGCCCTCTCAGTTAAACAATAGGTGCAGGGACTGAGTCAAATGAGTCTCTCTGCATCCTGCTTAATGATATCAAGGGGTTGTGTAGGCGTGTCTGTGCTCACATGGCTCTATCAGTACAGAGTGAACTGGCCAGGGATCAGTTTATCTAGACACTTAACCCCAGATAGCTCACATTCAGACACAGCCAACCCCTCTGCGTCCCTAGACGAGGCCCTGGAACTGGCTTTGGAGAGAGAAATTGTGGGCAGCAAGGTGGCGGGGAACGAGGCGGGAGAAATCAACCAAGCTGTAAATGCCAAAGGGCTTGGAGGACCCAGGCCCTCAGGTTTACTTCCTGGAGGCAGACTGCCTGTAGGCTGACAGGCAGCAGCACCCCCCCCCCCACCCCTCAATCCTCAGACAGTGTCCCAAGTTCACCGCCACCCAGGGTTCCGCCAAGGGCACGCATAGCCGGGAAGATGTGGGCCAACAAGGTTAATTTCCGGAACTTCCTTGTTGACACCGGGGAGGTGGCCCTGCTGCCACCTGCTGCAGAGGTTGTGACTACGGATTGGACTCACAGAGGCAACTTCTGTCACATACCCACCATAGTGATGTGAGTCGCATGTACTGCCCTAGTCCATACAGGTTCCACTGCAACCCTGGTGAGACCAGACACTGTCTAGAACTGACATTGGTGCAGGTGAGAACAATGACTGGTGACCTGGCCCCTTTAAGAGGGACGGGGTTGTTCCCTTTTGACATGGGGGGTTTAGTTGTGAATAGTAACTATGTGGATGGCTGACATGCTCGATCCCTCCATCCTGGGCCTGAATTTCCCCCGGAGCACGGCATGTGTGCTGGACTTTGGGCACAACATGCTGAGATTCCCTGCGGTCCATGTGTTCAGTGGGGCCGCTGGCCCCGCAGCCTCTGCAGCTGACTGCCCACCCCTTACTGCCACTGGGCCTGTACCTCCACATCAGCTAGAGATCCCTTCCTCTGCTACAGTCACATGGGCCCCTGAGCCCACATGTGTCCCCTCCAGTGTAGCGCTGCAGCCTCACTCACTTCACTGGAGTCTAACGGGGTTTATCAGAGCGACTTACCTGAAGCTGCCATTGGAGGAGCCCATGATGACCACACGGTTGCCCTTGTGCCACTGCAATCCCACTGCCCTGGTCCTCTACCTCACACCATTGATCCCCTGCCCCACCCATACGGTTGTGTGCCTCTTCAGGTTTGCAGCCTCCTCCTGCACTGAGCGGCCATTTCAGAAGTTTAATTATTTAATTATACAGTAATACACACGTTTCCAACCATTAAAAACATTATCCAGACTTAAAGTCACTTGAATAAAAATATTTAAAAACTTGTTAGCATTTCAATATAGTATCTGGTTGGACTGTGTACTTCCTCTTTGTTTACATGGTTAACATAACACTCACAGCACAAAGTATGCTGTCCTCAGCATTCGTATCTCCGCAACATTCCAAAGATCCATCATAGGCCTTTAGTCTAAAAACAAGCTAAAATGGTCACTGAGAACCTTTGCGTCCATTGATTTCCATCAGCTGTGTTTGGAAAGTTCGAAAGAATTTCTGAGGCTACTGAACAGAGCCAGGGTTGCCAGCTCTCACCCATCTGGTGTGACACTCACACCTTCAGACTCTCACGCTCACGCAAGAAATCTTATTAAATCTTAGGGCAAATCTATATTATTTCATTATAAACCTAAAATTCGCTATATCAAATGCACTGGGGTACTTTGAAAACCCTGCAAACTATTTACAAGGTAATAAAACTGTTACGTACATGTAAATCTGTGTGCATACTTGTTTCAAACTGAAAATCTTATGCCAGCCAGCTAAACAAATTAGACAACCCTGCTACAGGGCTCTCTGTTCAGTTTTCGCTGAATGCTAAGGCTTCCCAGGCAAGCTACTGACCCTCCAAATTTCACAGACCTCTCGGCCACCCAGTAATCTGTAACTTTAGTGCTGAAAGCCTGACAGTGAGTGTATCATGTGAGGCAGCTGTGGAAATACAGACTCTCGTCTGTGCCACAAAAAACCTTCTACAGCGGCAATGTGGGATCTGTGCTCTCCGGGAGCATAACTGCTCGGTACGGCAGCTCCAGCTCTGAGGGCCGCCGAGTCCCGCTGAGGGTGATACGATGCGCCCAGAGAATCACCAGGACAGAACTGCCGCCCTGCATAAGTCCCCGGGGCCTTATGGCCGGGACTGAGAGGCCGAGGAGAAGCTTCTACCCCCGGCCAGTAGGATCATTAACATCACAGATTAAAAGCTAAAATATGCTATAACTACAATCTGTACTTTAAACATTTCTACAAATTTTTTATACATTTTCATCTTTACTTTTTATATACCTTTTATTGTTATATTTTCTTATTATCTTTCTGTAGTTTCAGTTAATTCACGTTGTTTAATTTTGATGTCCTTTTACTAGTGTGTTTATTACACCGACTGGAGTAACGACAATTTCATTTCGCTGCCAGTGTACCACTACATTTGTACGACAAATAAAAATCTTGAATTTATTGTGTTACCCCCATCACATTATTTAATGTGTTCCTCATGAATTTCATTGTTTTCCTCAAAATAAACACGTATTCCAATTTTGGTTCTTGCAACACATTTCCAAAAAAGTTGGGACAGGAGCGATTTAGGGCCAGTAGTGAGGTAAATTGGTTAAATAATGATGTGATTTGAAACAAGTGATGTCAACAGGTGATTGTAATTATGATTTGGTACAAAAGCAGCACAAATACGTGAGAAAATTATTGAAATGTTTAAAAACAATGTTCCTCAAAGAACGACAGGAAGAGATTTGGATATTTCACCTTCATCAGTGCATACCATAATTAAAAGATTGAAGGAATCTGAAGCAATTTCAGTGCGTAAAGGACAAGGAAGCAAGCCTAAGTTGAACTACCGTGATCTCCGATCCCTCAGCATCCCACTGCATCAAGAATCGTCATTCATCTATAAGCGATATGACCACATATGACTACTTTGGCAAACCTTTGTCAAGTACCACAATACGTAGTTACATCCACAAATGCCAGTTAAAACTGTACTGTGCCAAAAGCAAGCCCCATCTTAACAGTGTCCAGAAGCGCCGTCGGCTTCTCTGGGCTCAGAACGCATCTGAGTTGGACCATCACACAGTGAAAACGTGTACTGTGGTCAGATGAATCAGTATTTCAGGTATTTTTTGTGAGAAATGGATGCCGTGTGCTCCAGACCAAAGAAGAAAAGGATCACCCAGACTGTTACCAGCAATAAGTCCAAAAGCCAGGGTCTGTCATGGTATGGGGTTGTGTCAGTGCCCTTGGCAAAGGTAACTTGCAGTTCTGTGATGGCACCATTAATGCTGAAAAGTACATAGAGATTTTGGAGCACAATATGTTACCTTCAAGAAGACATTTTTTCCAGGGACGCCCATGCATTTTTCAACAAACAATGCGAAACCACATTCTGCACACATTACAAAGTCCTGGCTGTGGAGGAAGAGGGTATGGGTACTTGACTGCCTGCAGTCCCGACCTGTCTCCAATAGAGAATGTGTGGTTCATTTTGAAGCGCAATATGTGACAACGAAGACCCCGTACTGTTGTCCGCTTTAAGACTTGTTTGCAGGAAGAATGGGACAAAATTACACCTGAAACACTACATCACTTGGTGTCTTCAGTCCCTAAATGTCTTTTAAGTGTTGTGAAAAGGAATGGCGACATTACAAAGTACTAAATGCTTTACTGTCCCAACTTTTTTTGAAATGTGTTCTAAGAACCAAAATTGGAATACGTGTTTGAAAAAGAACAATGAAATTCACGAGGAACACATTAAATAATGTGCTGTTGTATTGTTTTCAATGTAATACAGGTCAAAGATAATTTAACAAAGTGCTGTTTTCAGTTTGATTTTCATTTTACATACCATCCCAACTTTTTCTGATTTGGGGTTGTAAAATGTGAACACAAAAGCTTTTTTTGTGTGAACATTATAAAACAGATTAATTCGTATTAAACAATTTCAAAGACATAGACATCTAATATGTGTGTGTCTGTGAGAGAGAGCATTTCAATTAATGCCTATAGTTCAATATTTGTTATATGTGCTGAATTTCATGGTCATCATTTTGGAAAAAAAGCTACCTAAACCATACGGGACTTAGAAATGGGTTAAAACTGACAGGACGATACCAGATATCAAATTGTATAGTTAGGATGAATGTACTGTTAAACATCAGCACCATTGGAGGAGTCATGCATGGTGAGGCAGGGGGATATCTGTACATTAATGGGCGATGCATTACTGGGGATCTTTGGCGCCACCTTTTGACCAGTTACAGTCGTCATCAACATTAAAAAAACATTTCCATTTCCACTGCGTGAAAAAACAAATTGCACCCTATTTATAGAGTGGGAGACTACTTTTTGCAAGGATTTATATCTCCTGAAATTGCTTCTTCACAGATAAGCACCAGAATGTTCTTTTCCCAGATGGTAGTAGGGACAAAATCTCCTACCACTGATAATTCTGACCATACACAAATTTTTATTTTTCTGCGTCTTGCGATTTTACCGTATCAAAAATAACCAGTAAATCCTATTATTATCCTGCTACCCCCACTCTACCAAAACTCATGAAATGATATGATACATTTGGAGGAGGAAGATTTCTAATTGATCCTTTATACCCACCAACCAGACCAGTATAAGAAGCTGTATGATGTAAAGCCTCTTTAAATGGGTACAGACTACTTCCGTTTATTGTAATAAGTATCTCATAAATTTGACTTTACACTTTTGCATGGTATTGATAGATTTTGAAAGTTAATTACTTAACACAATTCTTATTAAAATTGTTCATTATACAACCTGAATGTCTCAAGGTAGCACATTAGTACAAAAGACGCTGTATGATGTATTATTGTAGCAGTCAGATGTTATTTTAACCAATGTACAGGTTTACCTTTAATTTAATTCTACAAACATAATCAAAATCACTTGTGAAAAAGACATTTAGTCATTTACTAAGGCAGATACAACCTGTGGAAGCACAGCTAAAAGCATACCATCACCCATTATAGAGTGACCCATTGTCTTTGTAACTGAGTAATCACAACTAAGTGCAATTTACTATAATGAAACTGTACACAGAAACTGTAAAGGCAAAGGTAATTTATTATGATGAAATGCTTCCAAAATGCCCAGTGTGCTTCAGCGTTTCTCCTTTTCTCCAGTCGTCGACAGGTCCTGTGTTTATTAGGTGATCTGTGATGTAGGAGATCCTGAGAATGGCTGCTGCTCCAAGGATGATTGGCAGGTGGCTTTTCCCAGGAACAGCGGGCTGGAGATGTAAAGGTGGGATGGAGAAAATAAAGTGTAGGGGAATACAGAGTACAAACAACCATAAGAAACACACGGCCTATGGCCATATGTCCACAAGACAACCACCCGCCCAACCCGAGAGGGAGCCCACGAGGGACTAAGGGGGGCCCAACCCCTGTAAAAGGAGGTCCGCAGAGGGGGGACAGACAGCAAGCCCCCCAGTCCCTCCCGCAAGCCCTCCACCGAGGGAAGCGGGTCCAGGGCCAAAGGGCCCCATCAACCGGGAACACTCCCCTGGCGGACGGTCCCCCCAGCCCGCTCCCCGGCAGGACGGATCACCGCCCACTGTAGCGACCCGGCACGTCCCCCCCCTCCCCGACACTGCAGGATGATCTAAGGGAGACCCATACAAACAAAGTGCACCATCCCCCCCCCCCCCCACCACCCAGGAGCGGACCTGCGTCAACTGGGGAGCGGCAGATCCCCCGCCCAGCCCAGACCGAACCCTACAATTCGCCTAGAAGGGCTCAGAGCATCCCTAGATACCCCGGACCGCCTGCCAGGGCCCCACCACGGCGCAGCAGAGCCAAGGACCACCCAGCCCGCAGCCCACAAGAGGAGACGGCCCACACCGGCCAGGGCCATCTTCTACCTGCCGGGCCACCCCACACGCGCAGGGCCAGAGACAGAGAGTTAGGGGGGGCCCCTCAGCCCCCACTGATTCCCCGTCCCATGTTAATGTGAAGTGTGCATGTACATGTGTGAGAGAGTTGTGTGTTTATGTCTACAATGCATTAAAATTAGTGGGTGCAGTTCGAGTATGAGGGCCCCACCACTGGCAGATGGCAGAGTCCCCCATCCCCCTCCCTGCACCCCAAGGCCCTAATGTAGCATGGACTGTGTATATAACTAAAGTGCAAAAAGCAGGTGAACAGTCGAGGCACGGGCACCCCACCGCTGGCAGACGGCAGAACCCCACCTGCCTAAACCCACCTCCTCAGCCCTAGTGTCATGTGGTGTCTAATGTGCAAGTAAAACCTCCCCACTGCCCCTCAAAGCTCTAGTGTTGTATGAAATGTGGTGTCCGGCCCAGGGGAGCAATAAGGGCGTGCAGGAGTGGGCCCCCCCCGGCACCGGGGCCAGATCCCCGACTGGCCCCGATTAGTCCTCATCCCCGACCCCACACAACCGGCAGGGGCGGCCAACCGAGGGGGTTCAGGGGCGCCACATTAACAATTGTTAATAAACATTCCACTATACATCTCAAAATTTTGCACACTTAATTCATTATCTTTGATACTGTTTCAAACATTTAATGTTCCCCAAACAGCAGCAGAAGAACCACAGCTTCATCTTCCTTGTATTTTGGCTCTTCTCTGTGTCAAGAGCTCTACAAGCTCAACTTTAATATTAATTTTCCACCACTTCTACATCTTCTATCTATACCAGACCCACATCTATCTCTACACCGCCAGTTTCCTCTCTGAAGAGTCTCAGAAACAATGCCAGCATTGCCTATCACTCTCACACCCTCCCCTCCCTTACACCAGTCCGTCACACCTCCCAGTCCCCCCATAACCTCCCCAGCCTGGACAGTGGGGGGTGTCGCTGGTGAGCACTCCTCCAAACCTTTCCTCTCTCCCCAGTCGATCACCTCGTCCCACAGGTCCCAGGCTCCCCAGTGCTGGTCGTTGGTCCAGGAAACAGCTTTCGGAATTTTCATTCTGGTTAACATAATTAACTAGCCGTCTGTGATACTCTCAAAGCCAAACTAGACACTGTGTATTTTCAACGTACTCCAGACATTTGCTAAATGCTATTCACCAAGAATGCCTATGGAAAGGGATGGAGCCTTCATTAGCTGCTCGTGGCATCGAGGCTACTCCGATAGAAGCGGCCAAATTGCTAAAACTGTTTCACAACCTATACAGTAACGCTGGCGAAATCAGGACGCTGCTTCGGTACGTTATAACATCGCCATGGTAATGAACCCAGCAAACGGTTAATCTTACTTCAACAACATGGGACATTTAAAAAGTAAACGTATAGGGGCTCTTTTCAGAATAACATCTTCAGATGAAACGCATTACGACAGACCGGATGAGTAAAACCAATCATATCAACCATAAGGCTTGTTGTTTTTAAGTTTAACACAATTATTTTCTCTTACAATTTAAATATAAACAATCACATTACGAAAAATGGCCACAGCATCTACAGTTTAAGCTACTAATTTTAAATATATTTCAATTATATTTTGCGGCAATATTTGCATGAACTATATCACGACATACAATGAAATATATAATTAACTATGCTAACAAAACATAATCTGAAGAAATAGCAAGAAACATACGAAGAGATGCTTCTCACCTCTGCGCCATCGCTCTGTCAGAAAGTTTATGTTCAAACTGCACTGATTTTGTTTCTATGGAAACCAGCGAAATTTTTCATTGGTCGAAAGGATGAAGATGTGTACTGACGCCATTTTCAACGAATGAAAACGAGAATTAATTGTCAGGGCGGGACGAATTTGAAGGTGAACCAATCAATAGTAGTATGTTTAGCTCGTGCTTGTTTTGGCTGAGCGTGATTGGATTTGTTGATCTAACCGCCTTCAAGCCCGTAAACCATGTATCTACTTGTCAATGGGAAACCACGCAGTTCTGTCTATAAATACTGACTGTAATTTTTTTATGACATTATGTCTTTGCTATGCAGTATTACGGTAATGCGTAATACCGCGATGTTTGGGGTGCCCCGCTGTTTTTTTTCCATAGCTGGTGAACGCAATTAGCATTTTAGCCACGTTGGTAGGTCCGCTTTTGAGAAAGAACACTATAGTTCTTGTTATTCACATTCTGTGTCCTGGTGTTTTTAATTTCTCATAATGTGAACAAAGATATGTCATATACAAGTTTTTTGAGAGACTAAATTTTGGTTTGATTTATAATTTATTTAATGGTAAATAAAGTTCTTATATAGTCATTTTAGAATTAGTGCAGTCTTTCGTTTAGAATTAGCGCAATATTCTTAAAAACTGCATGTTCAAACCAAACGCCATGCCATAATAACTGCTTTACAGATATTTCATTCAGGAATCTATGGAGGGTATACTGTAGGTAGGCCTGTTTGTGTGTGTGTGTGCGCGCGTTTGGGTGGGTGGTTATGTACATAGTGCTATAAAAACATGTTATTTTGACTTTGTAGGGACATGTTTTCGGTCCCGAAAGTAAGATACTGAATTTTATTAAATTCTGTGAATGCAGTCAAATGAATAATTCAAAAAGTCTTGCATTTTGTTTGGTTGCTTACTGTTACTGCTTGGTAACTACTGCAATGTTTAAGGTTGCCATAGTTAGGATTGGGGTTACGCCCATACAAATGAATGGAGAATCCCCACAAAGATTCAAATACCTAATCTGTGTGTGTGTGTGTGTGTGTGTGTGTGTGTGTGTGTGTGTGTGTGTGTGTGGAGTAGGTGTATATTACATTGTGGGGACCAAATGTCCCCCACAATGTGACAAAAACCCCGTTATTTTGATGTTTTGGGGGGCATTTTCAGGTACTCACAAAGATCTGTAAATACAGTCAAAAAACTAAAAATGCCAAAAGTCTTGTATTTGGTTTGGTTACATATGGTTAAGGTTAGGGGTTGGTAGGGGTTAAAGTTGTCATGTTGGGATTACAGTTTTCCCCATAGAAATGAATGGAGAGTCCCCACAAAGATATGATTACACAGCTGTATGTGTGTGTGTGTTGTGTGTGGTATCAGATCAGTCCCTGAGAGTTCAGTAGTCAGGCGCCATGTTTCTGAGTCTGGTTGTGGAGGCCTGAATGCTTTTCCAGATGCCAGAGTGAAAAGATTATGTGAGGGGTGGGTGCGGTCATCCACAATGTTGGTGGCTTTGCGGATGGAGCGTGTGATGTGAATGTCCATGATGGAGGGGAGAGAGACTCTAATAATCTTCTCAGCTATCCTCACTATCCGCTGGTCTTATGATCTGAGGCGAGGCAGTTCCCAATTCAGACCGTGATGCAGCTGCTCAGGATGCTCTTGTCTAAGGAATCAAAAATGTGGTTCCATGGGGTTCCAGACAGTGACCTTTTTTGGAGACAGTGAGACTAAATTTTATACCTAGGTGCACCAGTTATGACATTGGTCAGGTAGGCTGTGGTCTGTTAGTTGGTGACAAGTGGCTGGTGATCCATGCAACCCAAGCAGAAGTGAGCAGAACTTGTATCAGCCAAATAGACAGGAGAAAGCGGATTTTTCATTGGACTTCAGGACTCCTGAGTAACAGATAAAGACAGAGAAACAGCAAAGTTATGGAGAATCAGGAAGTAAGTGCCAGTCTGCGCAGATCTGAGGTCAGTGAGACACACATAAGGCTCCTCTGATGCTCCTCTTCATCCGCTGATGGGCCTCCAGGTGAGAATCACAAATCAAACATGATAACAACTGACACAAAGGCCTGAGGTCAGACCCTCGGTATGCAGCACACAGTGTGTCTGCAGTCTCACCCTCACATCGTGTATGATGACATTTCTGCTTTTTAGATTAAGTGCCTGTCTGAGAATAACTTCTGCATCATGCTAATTATTTAGCTGTTTCGTGCTCATGGGCAAAAGAAAAATGAGGATTAAGTTAAATATATCAGAAATAAATTTCTAATGTGGCTCAAGGCCACAGTAAAGTGGACCATCACATCAAGTAAGTACAAAACAGCCTTTACTAATACGCTAAGGGTTAAAACAACATATAAGATGTGCATAATCTGACAGTATATCAGCGTGAGAGCAAGGCTGGCCCTGGAAGTGGTGTGCATGCAATGGCAGAGCAAAGTTAGAGACACCCGCTAAAAACTTTCATTTCATCTCACTTGCTCCTTTCTTCTTTTTCCTTCTTTTTTTCCCTCCTAATCTGTCCATCCTCTTCGGCCAGCTCACCCACTGCATCACCATGCCGCCTAAAAATGAAATAAATAAATTTTTTAAATTTAAAAAATGAAATCGATCAACATGAGAGGCCTATACAGAGTTTATAGAACCCCTCATGGTAAAGCAAACATGTTTGTCACAGCAGTGCATTCAGACCATGATTTTTCCCCATGAAGGGAAAAAAAAGAAGAAGGTGGGGGTCAGTGCAGCAGTGGGTAGTTCAGGTCCAGAATGTAAAAATCCAGACCAAGATTTAGTTTCAACCAAACAGCTGAGTACTCTGTATCAGTGTCATTCTTAAAGTCGTGTTTCAACTTCTGGCAAAGTTCTCCCAGGAGCCTATCTCTGTTGTATGTACAGTCGGCATGTAATTCATTCCTGCCCAGATCCCTGACAAACAGTTGGAGGCAGAATTACTTGTTATCAGAGTATGTGAATTTTTACACACACCAGCAGCTGTGACAGAATAAGATATTTCCTTTATACTGCTGCCACATAGTGGACACAAAGAAGACTGCAGTCAATTCTAAAATCAGTCGGTCAACATGCTACCACCACAGACTATAATCGGGAAGTGATCAAACTTCATGGAACAATATGAATATAAACAAACAGATGTAGTAAGTATATTGTGCAAAATGTATCTTCATCTTAACTACGCTGAATGGTGGAGTCCCAGAGTAAGTGATCCTCACCTGGAGGCCCATCAGTGAAGAAGAGGATGAAGAGGAGCATCAGAGGAGCCTTATGTGTGTATCGCTGACCTCAGATCTGTGGAGACTGACACTCACTTCCTGACTCTCCTTAACCTCACTGCCTCCCTTTTTGTGGGTTTTAAATGTTTTAAAAATCATCCATCTATCTTTGATTTTCATAAACTGTTTGTGCACTGATGCATTTCCTGTCTATTTCTTGTCTGTTAAAAGGAAAACAGTTTGATGCTGCTGTTGTCCTGCTCTTACCAGGAATAAATATTATGATTTCATCTAGAATCTTATCATTTTAGAAACATGATTTCATAGCAAAATTATTGATAGCTGGTCTTCACAGTGAATCATTCATGCTCACAGAGTTTAAACTACAAACAAAATAATCAAATAAGTCTAGTTCTTTTCTAAACTGTTACTTCCTCATATTGCAAATGAGCAAAGAGCAGTGAAATCAGACTTATTCTGAAAAGCAGAAAAGTCGTCATACACGATGTGAGTGTGAGACTCTGCAGAAACACTGTGTGCTACATACAGAGGGTCTGACCTCAGGCCTTTGTTTCAGTCTTTATTATGTTTTATACAGTTTTAAAATGTCACTGCAGTAGGTCCTTTTCATATGTGTGGATCAGCACAAATCAAGAGGTCCGTTAGGAAGGTGTCTGTATGACAGGGGTGGGGGTATCCTGGGGGGGGGGGGGGGGGGGATGGGTGGGGGCAAAGTCAGGTAATTCACTTCATCTGGGTCTTATCAGCAGTCCTGTGTTTCTCTCAGCACCACAATGATGTTTCACACATAATGGGGTCCGTGGGCCTCCTCAGTTATATTCAGGCTTTCAAAGTTCTTCAATCATAAAAAGTCACATGGATCTGACGCTCTGACACTTATATTTTATATTAATTTGTTTAAATTCATTGAAAATACTATATATTACAGCTAGTATTTGGATCCGTCTGCTCTTTATCCGTTCCTCACTGGCATACCTGGGTCTCTGTGCAGTGCTTTCCGGAAGCATCAGAACCATTCATAAGGGAATCTATGTGTGGCTGCCCTCTAGTGGATACACAAAATTCGGCTACTTAAGTAGCTTGACTATATTTCCCTCCTAGTTTAGTTTAGTTCCTAATTTAATTTAACAGATGAAACTGAAGGCAGAGCTGGAAATTAGTTTAGTCATGACTTCAGAAGTTACGCTGACAAGGGATTCTGTACAATCAGAGATGAAGCTGCTGGATGGGATGGTCATCGCCTGCTTTTTCTGACTGATGTAGGTCTGGATGTAAAGTTACAAACTGCTTAATGTGTATCAATCTGTTTTATAATGTTCACACAAAAAAGTGCTTTTAATGTGTCTGCACCTTGTATCTCCCACAATGTGCTTCTGCATTTGATATCTTCTTGACTTGGGGATAAAGAGATTTAACTGGATGGATTTTACTTTTGTGAAGCACTACAGTCCAAAGCTGAACTGATTGTTCAAAGCTTTTTGGTTTTTAAGCAAAACTACTTCATTTAATTTATCTGAAACCCACTTTGCGCCTTTCTAGACTCAACAAAGCATCATTGCCAACAAAATAAGTGAGTTACAGTTAAATCAGGTAAAGAAGTTTCATTTGGAATTTACTGATCCAGGTTTTCAGCACCACGGACACCAACTAGACTTACTGTCATTTAATGGGAGTGAAAGCAGAAACCAATAGATCACACAGGGATATTTTCATTTGATGGTGTCTTTCTTTTTACTTTTGATATGCCGTCTTCCTCCTTAGCTGATATGTGAGGCTGCTGTCAGCTGAGACAAGCTGGTGTGATTTTACGCAGAGTGATAAGTGGGCGGTCCTGTTTTCGTGTGTTACATTTTCATTTGATGTTGGCCAATATGTATGTGGTACTGTTTCCTCCTTAACTGACATGCACAGGCTGTTGTTAGCAGAGACAAGCTGGTGTATTTGTACTGCAGATTGAAAAGTGGGCGTTCCCGATTACATCACTCTTTTAAAGAGTCCCTGATTGGTGGGCTCTGACGAGGAGGGGTGACCTAAAAACTCCAAACCATTTATCCCTCCATCCATCCATCCATTTTCCAAACCGCTTATCCTACTGGGTCGTGGGGGGTCCGGAGCCTATCCCGGAAGCAATGGGCACGGGAACAAACCTGGATGGGGGGCCAGCCCATCGCAGCCAAACCATTTAAGTTTGTGAAATTCATTTTTAATAATTACCAATTTCAGAAAAATATGAAATGTTTTGTAAAGTATCAATTTATTAATCATGTATTTAAACAAATAATGACCAGTATAAAAGACACATACAAAACTGTACAAAAATCTTGGGCTGTCGAAGAAAATGATGTTCAAATGATCTTCATCTTGGTCTAGAATTATAATATTTTGTCCGTCAAAGTGTGGCAGCCCAGTCATTTCAAAATCTCTTCTAAAGTTAGTAAAACATTTGCACCAACCATCCAATAGACCTATATCTTTTTATAACACAACTCCTATGGCTAATCAATGCATCATTAACATTTTGTCACGGGAGACGGCAGCGATCGCGGGCAGAGCGGCGATCGTGCGGGCAGGCGGGTAAGAAGCAGGCAGACAGCCGAGAATCAGGGCAAACGAGGGGTTTAATCTCAGGGACGAGGGCACGAACATCAACTGACATCAATGACGGACAAAGGACTCGGGTAAGACACGGACTGAAATACACAGGACTGAGCAAATTAACTAGATACAGCTGGGTACAATCGGGAGAAAACACGTGGGTAATCAGGGGGCGTGGCACACAGGAGGAGCGGACGAGCCGGGCATGACACATTTGTTTAATTTAATTAATTAATTAAGTGAGCTGGTGGCAGAATTTAACAAATACATGGAATGGCTGGGGTGCCCCTGAGGAGAGGTTTAGGATCCAAAGCGTGGTTCACCTAGCGATCCAACAAGGCATCAGTAACTTTATGGAGAAAAGAAGAAATTCTTGTTAGTTTTTATTGTGTCACTTTTAATTTGCATATATTTTTATGATAATTGTGTTTTTGTTCTGAGCAAATATACACAACCCAATTAAATAGCATTAAACGTTTTCTTTGATGGCCCAAGACTTTTGCATAGTACCATATTTTTTCAGAATCAAGAGACAATTTAATAAAAACCAGTCTTACCTTCACAAGATAACGATTATTAAACATTAACCAGCAGGTGGCAGCAAAGCACTTGTGAATAAGTGGCCAATACGTGGTTGTACAGGTTGCCAGCAGATAATCATCCCCTCTGTTTAACTGACTCTCATGCTATGACTGTACAGACTGAGCAGGGCCGAGTGAGAGAGGCCTCACTGCAGTTAGCATAACCGTTTATTTTACAGCTCGTCTGACTCATTCTGCTCCACGAAGGTCATCTCCTCTGCCAGCTTCCTCTGATCCAGGGAGACCCTCTGCTTCTCTCTGATTGGTTCCCGCTTTCTACAGGAGGTCCAGTGCAGCTGAATGGTGATGATGGTGCAAATCAGGTAAAACACACCAGTCCCAGCTTTCAGTACAGCATCCAGAACCTGCTCCCACCTGTGAGACATATAATACACCAGTGTGTCTGTCAGTCACACATATCACATTTAAACCTGAAGAACAAAACAGTGAATCTGTTCTGACTGAAGTAAAACCACCTTGATAATCGACAGCAGCACCGATCAGCTCAGTCCTACATACAGAGCCAGCTGGACCAAAGAGCTGAATAAGAGGGTGGATGTGAACAGTAAAGTCTTACATGCTTTATAGAAACACGGTACAGCCACATCTGTACTATTACACAGGACACATGTGAGGAACAGGAGACATTAACAAAGAGCATGAAAATAGCTAGAGATTATCACACAACATGTTACACTATTTTGTAAAAACAGGCCTGCAGTCATTCCCCAGCAGCACAGGGCAGAAGGCAAGGGCTCACCCTGGATGGGATGGGATCTCAAGTTTATTATTAAGAAAATGAAATAAAAAAAAAAATTTTCCCTTAAAATTAAAATGACAGTTTCCCATTACTGTGTGATCAGGTAAATGCTGCTAGCTGGACCCCCACACTACTGTAAATGCTGCTGAATGCTTACCTCCGTTTTTCATTATCCCCTCCTTCTTCATCATGTGCAGAGAAAAGGAGAGCAGTGGAAACAGGAGAAAGGATAGTTAATAAAAAGCAGGGTTTGCACTGTCGCCTCACTCCTCTGGCACGTGTACTCAAGTCTTCGCTGGAGTTCCGTGTGTATGGAGTTTGCATGCTCCCCCTGTGTCATTGTGGGGTTCCCTCCAGGGACTCTGATTTCCCCCCACAGTCCAAAAACATGCTGAGGCTAATTGGAGTTGTCAAATTGCCGGTAGGTGTGCTTGTGCGAGGGAATGGAGTGTGAGCGTGTCCTGTAATTGGTTGGCACCCTGTCATGGGACGTTCCCTGCCTTGCGCCCATAGGGACCCTGAGTTAGACAAGCAGTTTCAGACAATGGATGGATGCAGCACTGGAACAGATATTACAGAGTACAATTGTAACACTGGTCTACGCTGCAATGAAAAACCACCTACAGACATGTTAGTCAGTCTGCACACCATTAGTAACAATTCATCCTCACAAAGATGAAAAAATGCCTGAATTATGTTGCAAGCTACATGGATTTGTCTGGATTTGTATACATAACAAGTGACTGGCTGTATGTCTGTGGAAAATGCTGTGATTTTTGTCATATTACAGACTGATCATAAACTAGAAGACACACATTCAATATTAAAGACACCAATTAGCCTGACTGTGCGTTTTTGGATTGTTGGAGGAAACCCACACAGCATGTGGAGAACATGCAGACTCCACACAGACAGAGCAGAAGCCAGATTCAAACCCCTAAACATGGATGCGTGAAGCAACAGCGCCGCCTACTGGACCACCGTGCCACTATCATTGAAACAATAATCACAATAAATAACTCTGTTTCACAACAGCTGATAAATAGGGGATTATCCCCACAAAGAAGCACAAACCCCTTCGTGAGTGAAACTGCTGGGTTGATTAGTATGTATCTATTTATATTCAAGCATAAATAATTCACAGGCAGATTTAAATCAATTACTTATGTTTAACAGTAATATGAACTGGAATCTGCAGGATTCCAGCAGCACACCAATACCAGCCAGTGTCCTTCCTCTCCAGCCCACTCATTGTCACAAAGAAGGTTTCATTTTCTGTGTCATCCCTGATCAGGACAGGCCTCCCATGCAAACTCACTGATCTCTCTGATGCACAGGAGCCCCCAATCTTACACCACATCCTTTGTCTTTTGTTGTTTCCATAGTAACACTGACACTGTCTCCATCCACACCCGTCACCTCCTGTTTGTCCACTGACAGCCCTGGAGGACTTCAACACACAGGTAAAACACTCAAAGATTTGCACAGCAATGAAATGTTTATGAATATCAGCCCATTACAACATACATACTGTATGTAAATGTTTGGCCAATAAACTGACATTTTTTAACATATTGCTTATCATATTTAACCTCATGAAGTCGCCCGATTTAGCTGACACTGTTACTTCTTCCAAGTCTCGTTTATCATATTGAATTAAATTAAAATGCAGATTTTTAAAATATTAAAACATTTTTTCCATCAGTGTTTGTGTTAAGGTCCTTCCTTTTTGACTCAGTGACATGTTACATACTGTGCATCTCATTGGCTACAGTCTGCAGTACAGACATCTTACCATCAGTGACTGACAGATTAACCTGATCAGAGAGGCTCCACTGATCTTCACACCACACCAGTACCGATCGGAGTCCTCAGCTGTCAGATTGTTGATGGTCACAGTGAAGACTCGCTGGTCAGGATCATCTCTGACTCACACTTTACCCTCCAGTGGAGAGTCAGTGTGTACTATGGGAGTACATGACCTCACATTATACCCTCTGCACCAGTACGGGACTCCACTCCAACAACCGCTGCAAACACCGCGCCTCCCTGAGAGCCATCACCCATCAGCTCATCAGCCACTGCAACCAACTGCAAAGACCTCCCTCTTTCCTGCATCCAAGTAAACCTCCTTTCCTTTCTAACAACCTAAACTGTCCTATTCACCTGCTATATTCCTTTAGGTTTATATTCCTACAAACTTCTTGCTTTGCAGAACAGTTTTTCCCTTTTTAGGTTAATCATTTTAAATCTGGTCACTGCATTTTCATGATTACATCGTTTGTGTCTTTTCCGTTATTTCATGTTTATTGTTTGTTAGGTATAATATTTTGTCCGTCAAAGTGTGGCAGCCCAGTCATTTCAAAATCTCTTCTAAAGTTAGTAAAACATTTGCACCAACCATCCAATAGACCTATATATTTTCATAACACAACTCCTATGTCTAATCAATGCATCATTAACATTTGTTTAATTAAATTAATTATTTAAGTGAGCTGGTGGCGGAATTTAACAAATACATGGAATGGCTGGGGTGCCCCTGAGGAGAGGTTTAGGATCCAAAGCGTGGTTCATCTAGCGAACCAACAAGGCATCAGTAACTTTATGGAGAAAAGAAGAAATTCTTGTTAGTTTTTATTGTGTCACTTTTAATTTGCATATATTTTTATGATAATTGTGTTTTTGTTCTGAGCAAATATACACAACCCAATTAAATAGCATTAAACGTTTTCTTTGATGGCCCAAGACTTTTGCATAGTACCATATTTTTTCAGAATCAAGAGACAATTTAATAAAAACCAGTCTTACCTTCACAAGATAACGATTATTAAACATTAACCAGCAGGTGGCAGCAAAGCACTTGTGAATAAGTGGCCAATACGTGGTTGTACAGGTTGCCAGCAGATAATCATCCCCTCTGTTTAACTGACTCTCATGCTATGACTGTACAGACTGAGCAGGGCTGAGTGAGAGAGGCCTCACTGCAGTTAGCATAACCGTTTATTTTACAGCTCGTCTGACTCATTCTGCTCCACGAAGGTCATCTCCTCTGCCAGCTTCCTCTGATCCAGGGAGACCCTCTGCTTCTCTCTGATTGGTTCCCGCTTTCTACAGGAGGTCCAGTGCAGCTGAATGGTGATGATGGTGCAAATCAGGTAAAACACACCAGTCCCAGCTTTCAGTACAGCATCCAGAACCTGCTCCCACCTGTGAGACATATAATACACCAGTGTGTCTGTCAGTCACACATATCACATTTAAACCTGAAGAACAAAACAGTGAATCTATTCTGACTGAAGTAAGTAAGACTAAGAAAAGGTCACTTTTATTTTATTGTTTGTTAGGTATAATGTCTGTCTTATGTTAGTTGTAGGAATAAATGTATGTCTTTTTACACAACGTCAGCCTCCGTCATTGAGTGCTCACAATAGTCCCTGCCTCTGCGATCTGGCTACTACGCTCTGAAACCTCAAACTCGCCTGAAATATCGCGAGACTCTCTTTCATTGGCCGTGAGGGGAGCTTCGCTACCGATCGTTTACATTACCTGGTGACCCAGCTCGCTGGACGAGCCTACTAACCCAGGTTATTAAGCGATACGGGTTATTAATGAATCCCATTTAAGTCTCACATTAACAGACTCACTGGGATTCGCATTTGTGTTTGGAGGAGCCGACCATTCGGCATAACAATTGGTTACTAATCAGCATCAAATAATAATTAATTAAAAGTTAATTAATTTCAAAACATTTTGGTGGAGATATTAAAATATACCTGAGCTAATAATTCCTACAGCTGTCAGATTGTTGATGGTCACAGTGAAGACTCGCTGGTCAGGATCATCTCTGACTCACACTTTACCCTCCAGTGGAGAGTCAGTGTGTACTATGGGAGTACATGACCTCACATTATACCCTCTGCACCAGTATTTCACATGAGTTTTATATCTGTCACCATAGGAACATGGGATTGTTACAGATCATCCTCTCTGTACACAGGCCCATTTCACTGTAGACACACTGTCAGCACCTGTGGGGAAAATAATTAACTGAATAAGGATTTTCCATCTTATGACATCTCTAAGTAATTATGCTTGGTTTGTGTAATACTTAGATTAGGTCATGTGTAATTAACAGAACAGTGATGATGTATAAAAGTCAAAGACCATCATTTTACTATAAGAACAAGGAAAACAAAACTAGTGTCTGATCTTGGGAAGGGCTTCAGCAGGATGTGGGATCGGGAATCTGAGCCTGGCAGTGTGTTCTAGGGTCTGAGAGGAAAACCAGGACCTTAAATCCCTAGTAAAAGGCCTAGATGAGGTGAATGAATGGGCTTGTCACTGTGTGGGATGGCCACACCCCTTAAGTACTATGGCCTTACTTGTAAACATATCCAGTCCTGTGATACAGGCCCTCTCATATTCCCTCTATACATGCTTCCTTTGCGCTCTATTTGTGAACGTTATTATGTAAAATATCATTGCTATGCTGGTGATACGCAGCTCTATCTGCCATTAAAACCTGGTGACTGCTGCTCTCTGGTGGCCCTTTCTAACTGTCTGGAGGATATTAAGAACAGGACAGCAATGACTTTCGTCCAGATTAATGAAAACAAGACAGAGGTAATGAGTTTTGGTCACTGTTCATGATCTCAGAGAACAATTAGGGCCTCATTCAGAAAACTTCCAGTCACATACTAAAAATCTTGGTGTCATCTTTGATTCATCACTGAGTTTGATAAACAAATAAATGCTGTTGTGAAGGGGTGTTTCTGTCAGCTGAGTTCAATAGCCTGGCTTAAACCACACCTTTCAGCCAAAGACCTGGAGAGTTACTCCTGCTTTTATCCTGATTGGGTTACTGCCGTTCTCTGTACCCAGGTTTACCAGAAGCATCTTTATTCTGACTACACCTTGTTCAAAACGGTGCTACCAGGCTCTCAACAAAAAATAGACACCAAATTTCCCCTGTGTTGGCTGCATTGCATTGGCTACCTGTTAAGTTTTGAGAATTTCTGAGAATACAGTTTAAAGATTTCTTATTTCTTTCTAAGGCGATACATGGCATAGGTCCCCAGTCCGTCTCGGAGCTAATTCAGCCTTACACCGCTTCTTATTAGATGCATCTCTGTACTGACCCTGCACACACAGGAACACATTTTATTTATCTATTTAATCTGACTATTCTGCTTTGCACATCATGTATTTAACATTTATAGTGATTTTATATTTATTACTAGATTATTGTATAACTTTTGCACTGTTTTTTGAACTTGGTTGTTGCTTAGTCTTGTTTTTCCATGGAGCACCATTATACCAAACAGAATTCCTTGTAGGGTCAACCTACTTGGCAATAAACCACAGTCTGATTCTGATTATTTTTTGTGTAACATTGTGTAACATTGGCCAATGTCTCTACTTTTACTATATATTTATATTATTTTGACCTACAGCACTTTGGCACAACATAGATTGTTTTTAAATGTTCTATAGAAATAAAAATAATTCAACTTGATATAGAAACGTATTTCAAGTCATCCATCTTGCCGAGATGGGGGTTGCGCTGTGACCCCTGGTGGACAAATTATGCAGCAACAGTACTCATATCATGGTTGAAAGTTCTGTCTTCAGTCTCTCTGTTTCTTTTTAGTTATCATTAATTGGCCATTATAAACCAAATGCTGATAGCGATTTATCACAGACTCCTGCATTAATGAATTAAAATATTCATGATGAATAAAGAAGATGAATTGGCGCTAATGTGTATTTTTACTGTGTTATTGATGAGATATATATTACAGTACACGGATCGCTCTGGTGTCTCAGAAATTGTCTCCATTTTTTCATACCAATTTATCATTAGTACAGTAGTGCTTGCAGTTCACAAATGCTTTGGCCTACAAACAATTTGGTTCGCAAAAACTAAATTTGGTCAATGAACAAACTCGACCAGATTCCTTTTTTTATACTAGTGTAACACCGGCGGGGCGCATATCCCAGCATGTCCCGCGTACAATTGTAAATAGAAGTACCACGACAGGCACCCAACAAGCACCGAACCCAAATACACAGATGGGAAACACAATGTTGTCAGAAGCTGAACTGCGAAATGCAGATGCAGTGATAGATTTACACAAACTAAATACACGTTAGGAGCGGACAGGGTATACACACAAGACATGGGCAAAGTGTAAAGTGAGGTAGACCTTCAACAGCACGTCAGTCCATTGCAGGGCAATGGAAGCTGGAGAAATGCCATGTGAACAGCAGAAATGTGGTCATACAGGATGTGAGGGTGAGACTGTGTGCTGTATACAGAGGGTCTGACCTCACGGCTTTGTTTCAGTCTTTAGTATTGTGATGACATTGTGATAGCCCAGTGATAACTATACTGGATGGGTGGTACCCCTTCAAAGAGCAAGGGGAGATGGGATACCATTGTGGTATGCAAGCAGGTCCTCAGGGTTGTCACACATGTTTTTCTGAGGTGTACACTGCTGGTTGCTTGAGCCCCTGGATGAGACACTGGTCAGTACCCTGCAGAATCGCTGTGGGCAGTGTGAGGACTTCTGCCCTCTCAGTTAAACAATAGGTGCAGGGACTGAGTCAAATGAGTCTCTCTGCATCCTGCTTAATGATATCAAGGAGTTGTGTAGGCGTGTCTGTGCTCACATGGCTCTATCAGTACAGAGTGAACTGGCCAGGGATCAGTTTATCTAGACACTTAACCCCAGATAGCTCACATTCAGACACAGTCAACCCCTCTGCGTCCCTAGACGAGGCCCTGGAACTGGCTTTGGAGAGAGAAATTGTGGGCAGCGAGGTGGCGGGGAACGAGGCGGGAGAAATCAACCAAGCTGTGAAGAAACGCCAAAGGGCTTGGAGGACCCAGGCCCTCAGGTTTACTTCCTGGATGCAGACTGCCTGTAGGCTGACAGGCAGTAGCACCCCCCCACCCCTCAGTCCTCAGACAGTGTCCCAAGTTCACCGCCACCCAGGGTTCCGTCAAGGGCACGCATAGCCGGGAAGATGTGGGCCAACAAGGTTAATTTCCTGAACTTTCTTGTTGACACCGGGGAGGTGGCCCTGCTGCCACCTGCTGCAGAGGTGGTGACTACGGATTGGACTCACAGAGGCAACTTCTGTCACATACCCACCATAGTGATGTGAGTCGCATGTACTGCCCTAGTCCATACAGGTTCCACTGCAACCCTGGTGAGACCAGACACTGTCTAGAACTGACATTGGTGCAGGTGAGAACAATGACTGGTGACCTGGCCCCTTTAAGAGGGACGGGGTTGTTCCCTTTTGACATGGGGGGTTTAGTTGTGAATAGTAACTATGTGGATGGCTGACATGCTCGATCCCTCCATCCTGGGCCTGAATTTCCCCCGGAGCACGGCATGTGTGCTGGACTTTGGGCACAACATGCTGAGATTCCCTGCGGTCCATGTGTACAGTGGGGCCGCTGGCCCCGCAGCCTCTGCAGCTGACTGCCCACCCCTTACTGCCACTGGGCCTGTACCTCCACATCAGCTAGAGATCCCTTCCTCTGCTACAGTCACATTGGCCCCTGAGCCCACATGTGTCCCCTCCAGTGTAGCGCTGCTGCCTCACTCACTTCACTGGAGTCTAACGGGGTTTATCAGAGCGACTTACCTGAAGCTGCCATTGGAGGAGCCCATGATGACCACACGGTTGCCCTTGTGCCACTGCAATCCCACTGCCCTGGTCCTCTACCTCACACCATTGATCCCCTGCCCCACCCATACGGTTGTGTGCCTCTTCAGGTTTGCAGCCTCCTCCTGCACTGAGCGGCCATTTCAGAAGTTTAATTATTTAATTATACAGTAATACACACGTTTCCAACCATTAAAAACATTATCCAGACTTAAAGTCACTTGAATAAAAATATTTAAAAACTTGTTAGCATTTCAATATAGTATCTGGTTGGACTGTGTACTTCCTCTTTGTTTACATGGTTAACATAACACTCACAGCACAAAGTATGCTGTCCTCAGCATTTGTATCTCCGCAACATTCCAAAGATCCATCATAGGCCTTTAGTCTAAAAACAAGCTAAAATGGTCACTGAGAACCTTTGCGTCCATTGATTTCCATCAGCTGTGTTTGGAAAGTTCGAAAGAATTTCTGAGGCTACTGAACAGAGCCAGGGTTGCCAGCTCTCACCCATCTGGTGTGACACTCACACCTTCAGACTCTCACGCTCACGCAAGAAATCTTATTAAATCTTAGGGCAAATCTATATTATTTCATTATAAACCTAAAATTCGCTATATCAAATGCACTGGGGTACTTTGAAAACCCTGCAAACTATTTACAAGGTAATAAAACTGTTACGTACATGTAAATCTGTGTGCATACTTGTTTCAAACTGAAAATCTTATGCCAGCCAGCTAAACAAATTAGACAACCCTGCTACAGGGCTCTCTGTTCAGTTTTCGCTGAATGCTAAGGCTTCCCAGGCAAGCTACTGACCCTCCAAATTTCACAGACCTCTCGGCCACCCAGTAATCTGTAACTTTAGTGCTGAAAGCCTGACAGTGAGTGTATCATGTGAGGCAGCTGTGGAAATACAGACTCTCGTCTGTGCCACAAAAAACCTTCTACAGCGGCAATGTGGGATCTGTGCTCTCCGGGAGCATAACTGCTCGGTACGGCAGCTCCAGCTCTGAGGGCCGCCGAGTCCCGCTGAGGGTGATACGATGCGCCCAGAGAATCACCAGGACAGAACTGCCGCCCTGCATAAGTCCCCGGGGCCTTATGGCCGGGACTGAGAGGCCGAGGAGAAGCTTCTACCCCCGGCCAGTAGGATCATTAACATCACAGATTAAAAGCTAAAATATGCTATAACTACAATCTGTACTTTAAACATTTCTACATATTTTTTATACATTTTCATCTTTACTTTTTATATACCTTTTATTGTTATATTTTCTTATTATCTTTCTGTAGTTTCAGTTAATTCACGTTGTTTAATTTTGATGTCCTTTTACTAGTGTGTTTATTACACCGACTGGAGTAACGACAATTTCATTTCGCTGCCAGTGTACCACTACATTTGTACGACAAATAAAAATCTTGAATTTATTGTGTTACCCCCATCACATTATTTAATGTGTTCCTCATGAATTTCATTGTTTTCCTCAAAATAAACACGTATTCCAATTTTGGTTCTTGCAACACATTTCCAAAAAAGTTGGGACAGGAGCGATTTAGGGCCAGTAGTGAGGTAAATTGGTTAAATAATGATGTGATTTGAAACAAGTGATGTCAACAGGTGATTGTAATTATGATTTGGTACAAAAGCAGCACAAATACGTGAGAAAATTATTGAAATGTTTAAAAACAATGTTCCTCAAAGAACGACAGGAAGAGATTTGGATATTTCACCTTCATCAGTGCATACCATAATTAAAAGATTGAAGGAATCTGAAGCAATTTCAGTGCGTAAAGGACAAGGAAGCAAGCCTAAGTTGAACTACCGTGATCTCCGATCCCTCAGCATCCCACTGCATCAAGAATCGTCATTCATCTATAAGCGATATGACCACATATGACTACTTTGGCAAACCTTTGTCAAGTACCACAATACGTAGTTACATCCACAAATGCCAGTTAAAACTGTACTGTGCCAAAAGCAAGCCCCATCTTAACAGTGTCCAGAAGCGCCGTCGGCTTCTCTGGGCTCAGAACGCATCTGAGTTGGACCATCACACAGTGAAAACGTGTACTGTGGTCAGATGAATCAGTATTTCAGGTATTTTTTGTGAGAAATGGATGCCGTGTGCTCCAGACCAAAGAAGAAAAGGATCACCCAGACTGTTACCAGCAATAAGTCCAAAAGCCAGGGTCTGTCATGGTATGGGGTTGTGTCAGTGCCCTTGGCAAAGGTAACTTGCAGTTCTGTGATGGCACCATTAATGCTGAAAAGTACATAGAGATTTTGGAGCACAATATGTTACCTTCAAGAAGACATTTTTTCCAGGGACGCCCATGCATTTTTCAACAAACAATGCGAAACCACATTCTGCACACATTACAAAGTCCTGGCTGTGGAGGAAGAGGGTATGGGTACTTGACTGCCTGCAGTCCCGACCTGTCTCCAATAGAGAATGTGTGGTTCATTTTGAAGCGCAATATGTGACAACGAAGACCCCGTACTGTTGTCCACTTTAAGACTTGTTTGCAGGAAGAATGGGACAAAATTACACCTGAAACACTACATCACTTGGTGTCTTCAGTCCCTAAATGTCTTTTAAGTGTTGTGAAAAGGAATGGCGACATTACAAAGTAGTAAGTGCTTTACTGTCCCAACTTTTTTTGAAATGTGTTCTAAGAACCAAAATTGGAATACGTGTTTGAAAAAGAACAATGAAATTCACGAGGAACACATTAAATAATGTGCTGTTGTATTGTTTTCAATGTAATACAGGTCAAAGATAATTTAACAAAGTGCTGTTTTCAGTTTGATTTTCATTTTACATACCATCCCAACTTTTTCTGATTTGGGGTTGTAAAATGTGAACACAAAAGCTTTTTTTGTGTGAACATTATAAAACAGATTAATTCGTATTAAACAATTTCAAAGACATAGACATCTAATATGTGTGTGTCTGTGAGAGAGAGCATTTCAATTAATGCCTATAGTTCAATATTTGTTATATGTGCTGAATTTCATGGTCATCATTTTGGAAAAAAAGCTACCTAAACCATACGGGACTTAGAAATGGGTTAAAACTGACAGGACGATACCAGATATCAAATTGTATAGTTAGGATGAATGTACTGTTAAACATCAGCACCATTGGAGGAGTCATGCATGGTGAGGCAGGGGGATATCTGTACATTAATGGGCGATGCATTACTGGGGATCTTTGGCGCCACCTTTTGATCAGTTACAGTCGTCATCAACAATAAAAAAACATTTCCATTTCCACTGCGTGAAAAAACAAATTGCACCCTATTTATAGAGTGGGAGACTACTTTTTGCAAGGATTTATATCTCCTGAAATTGCTTCTTCACAGATAAGCACCAGAATGTTCTTTTCCCAGATGGTAGTAGGGACAAAATCTCCAACCACTGATAATTCTGACCATACACAAATTTTTATTTTTCTGCGTCTTGCGATTTTACCGTATCAAAAATAACCAGTAAATCCTATTATTATCCTGCTACCCCCACTCTACCAAAACTCATGAAATGATATGATACATTTGGAGGAGGAAGATTTCTAATTGATCCTTTATACCCACCAACCAGACCAGTATAAGAAGCTGTATGATGTAAAGCCTCTTTAAATGGGTACAGACTACTTCCGTTTATTGTAATAAGTATCTCATAAATTTGACTTTACACTTTTGCATGGTATTCATAGATTTTGAAAGTTAATTACTTAACACAATTCTTATTAAAATTGTTCATTATACAACCTGAATGTCTCAAGGTAGCACATTAGTACAAAAGACGCTGTATGATGTATTATTGTAGCAGTCAGATGTTATTTTAACCAATGTACAGGTTTACCTTTAATTTAATTCTACAAACATAATCAAAATCACTTGTGAAAAAGACATTTAGTCATTTACTAAGGCAGATACAACCTGTGGAAGCACAGCTAAAAGCATACCATCACCCATTATAGAGTGACCCATTGTCTTTGTAACTGAGTAATCACAACTAAGTGCAATTTACTATAATGAAACTGTACACAGAAACTGTAAAGGCAAAGGTAATTTATTATGATGAAATGCTTCCAAAATGCCCAGTGTGCTTCAGCGTTTCTCCTTTTCTCCAGTCGTCGACAGGTCCTGTGTTTATTAGGTGATCTGTGATGTAGGAGATCCTGAGAATGACTGCTGCTCCAAGGATGATTGGCAGGTGGCTTTTCCCAGGAACAGCGGGCTGGAGATGTAAAGGTGGGATGGAGAAAATAAAGTGTAGGGGAATACAGAGTACAAACAACCATAAGAAACACACGGCCCATGGCCATATGTCCACAAGACAACCACCCGCCCAACCCGAGAGGGAGCCTACGAGGGACTAAGGGGGGCCCAACCCCTGTAAAAGGAGGTCTGCAGAGGGGGGACAGACAGCGAGCCCCCCAGTCCCTCCCGCAAGCCCTCCACCGAGGGAAGCGGGTCCAGGGCCAAAGGGCCCCATCAACCGGGAACACTCCCCTGGCGGACGGTCCCCCCAGCCCGCTCCCCGGCAGGACGGATCACCGCCCACTGTAGCGACCCGGCACGTCCCCCCCCTCCCCGACACTGCAGGATGATCTAAGGGAGACCCATACAAACAAAGTGCACCCCCCCCCCCCCCCACCACCCAGGAGCGGACCTGCGTCAACTGGGGAGCGGCAGACCCCCCGCCCAGCCCAGACCGAACCCTACAATTCGCCTAGAAGGGCTCAGAGCATCCCTAGATACCCCGGACCGCCTGCCAGGGCCCCACCACGGCGCAGCAGAGCCAAGGACCACCCAGCCCGCAGCCCACAAGAGGAGACGGCCCACACCGGCCAGAGCCGTCTTCTACCTGCCGGGCCACCCCACACGCGCAGGGCCAGAGACAGAGAGTTAGGGGGGACCCCTCAGCCCCCACTGATTCCCCGTCCCATGTTAATGTGAAGTGTGCATGTACAAGTGTGAGAGAGTTGTGTGTTTATGTCTACAATGCATTAAAATTAGTGGGTGCAGTTCGAGTATGAGGGCCCCACCACTGGCAGATGGCAGAGTCCCCCATCCCCCTCCCTGCACCCCAAGGCCCTAATGTAGCATGGACTGTGTATATAACTAAAGTGCAAAAAGCAGGTGAACAGTCGAGGCACGGGCACCCCACCGCTGGCAGACGGCAGAACCCCACCTGCCTAAACCCACCTCCTCAGCCCTAGTGTCATGTGGTGTCTAATGTGCAAGTAAAACCTCCCCACTGCCCCTCAAAGCTCTAGTGTTGTATGAAATGTGGTGTCCGGCCCAGGGGAGCAATAAGGGCGTGCAGGAGTGGGCCCCCCCCGGCACCGGGGCCAGATCCCCGACTGGCCCCGATTAGTCCTCATCCCCGACCCCACACAACCGGCAGGGGCGGCCAACCGAGGGGGTTCAGGGGCGCCACATTAACAATTGTTAATAAACATTCCACTATACATCTCAAAATTTAGCACACTTAATTCATTATCTTTGATACTGTTTCAAACATTTAATGTTCCCTAACAGCAGCAGAAGAACCACAGCTTCATCTTCCTTGTATTTTGGCTCTTCTCTGTGTCAAGAGCTCTACAAGCTCAACTTTAATATTAATTTTCCACCACTTCTACATCTTCTTTCTATACCAGACCCACATCTATCTCTACACCGCCAGTTTCCTCTCTGAAGAGTCTCAGAAACAATGCCAGCATTGCCTATCACTCTCACACCCTCCCCTCCCTTACACCAGTCCGTCACACCTCCCAGTCCCCCCATAACCTCCCCAGCCTGGACAGTGGGGGGTGTCGCTGGTGAGCACTCCTCCAAACCTTTCCTCTCTCCCCAGTCGATCACCTCGTCCCACAGGTCCCAGGCTCCCCAGTGCTGGTCGTTGGTCCAGGAAACAGCTTTCGGAATTTTCATTCTGGTTAACATAATTAACTAGCCGTCTGTGATACTCTCAAAGCCAAACTAGACACTGTATTTTCAACGTACTCCAGACATTTGCTAAATGCTATTCACCAAGAATGCCTATGGAAAGGGATGGAGCCTTCATTAGCTGCTCGTGCATCGAGGCTACTCCGATAGAAGCGGCCAAATTGCTAAAACTGTTTCACAACCTATACAGTAACGCTGGCGAAATCAGGACGCTGCTTCGGTACGTTATAACATCGCCATGGTAATGAACCCAGCAAACGGTTAATCTTACTTCAACAACATGGGACATTTAAAAAGTAAACGTATAGGGGCTCTTTTCAGAATAACATCTTCAGATGAAACGCATTACGACAGACCGGATGAGTAAAACCAATCATATCAACCATAAGGCTTGTTGTTTTTAAGTTTAACACAATTATTTTCTCTTACAATTTAAATATAAACAATCACATTACGAAAAATGGCCACAGCATCTACAGTTTAAGCTACTAATTTTAAATATATTTCAATTATATTTTGCGGCAATATTTGCATGAACTATATCACGACATACAATGAAATATATAATTAACTATGCTAACAAAACATAATCTGAAGAAATAGCAAGAAACATACGAAGAGATGCTTCTCACCGCTGCGCCATCGCTCTGTCAGAAAGTTTATGTTCAAACTGCACTGATTTTGTTTCTATGGAAACCAGCGAAATTTTTCATTGGTCGAAAGGATGAAGATATGTACTGACGCCATTTTCAACGAATGAAAACGAGAATTAATTGTCAGGGCGGGACGAATTTGAAGGTGAACCAATCAATAGTAGTATGTTTAGCTCGTGCTTGTTTTGGCTGAGCGTGATTGGATTTGTTGATCTAACCGCCTTCAAGCCCGTAAACCATGTATCTACTTGTCAATGGGAAACCACGCAGTTCTGTCTATAAATACTGACTGTAATTTTTTTATGACATTATGTCTTTGCTATGCAGTATTACGGTAATGCGTAATACCGCGATGTTTGGGGTGCCCCGCTGTTTTTTTTCCATAGCTGGTGAACGCAATTAGCATTTTAGCCACGTTGGTAGGTACGCTTTTGAGAAAGAACACTATAGTTCTTGTTATTCACATTCTGTGTCCTGGTGTTTTTAATTTCTCATAATGTGAACAAAGATATGTCATATACAAGTTTTTTGAGAGACTAAATTTTGGTTTGATTTATAATTTATTTAATGGTAAATAAAGTTCTTATATAGCTATTTTAGAATTAGTGCAGTCTTTCGTTTAGAATTAGCGCAATATTCTTAAAAACTGCATGTTCAAACCAAACGCCATGCCATAATAACTGCTTTACAGATATTTCATTCAGGAATCTATGGAGGGTATACTGTAGGTAGGCCTGTTTGTGTGTGTGTGTGCGCGCGTTTGGGTGGGTGGTTATGTACATAGTGCTATAAAAACATGTTATTTTGACTTTGTAGGGACATGTTTTCGGTCCCGAAAGTAAGATACTGAATTTTATTAAATTCTGTGAATGCAGTCAAATGAATAATTCAAAAAGTCTTGCATTTTGTTTGGTTGCTTACTGTTACTGCTTGGTAACTACTGCAATGTTTAAGGTTGCCATAGTTAGGATTGGGGTTACGCCCATACAAATGAATGGAGAATCTCCACAAAGATTCAAATACCTAATCTGTGTGTGTGTGTGTGTGTGTGGAGTAGGTGTATATTACATTGTGGGGACCAAATGTCCCCCACAATGTGACAAAAACCCCGTTATTTTGATGTTTTGGGGGGCATTTTCAGGTACTCACAAAGATCTGTAAATACAGTCAAAAAACTAAAAATGCCAAAAGTCTTGTATTTGGTTTGGTTACATATGGTTAAGGTTAGGGGTTGGTAGGGGTTAAAGTTGTCATGTTGGGATTACAGTTTTCCCCATAGAAATGAATGGAGAGTCCCCACGAAGATATGATTACACAGCTGTATGTGTGTGTGTGTTGTGTGTGGTATCAGATCAGTCCCTGAGAGTTCAGTAGTCAGGCGCCATGTTTCTGAGTCTGGTTGTGGAGGCCTGAATGCTTTTCCAGATGCCAGAGTGAAAAGATTATGTGAGGGGTGGGTGCGGTCATCCACAATGTTGGTGGCTTTGCGGATGGAGCGTGTGATGTGAATGTCCATGATGGAGGGGAGAGAGACTCTAATAATCTTCTCAGCTATCCTCACTATCCGCTGGTCTTATGATCTGAGGCGAGGCAGTTCCCAATTCAGACCGTGATGCAGCTGCTCAGGATGCTCTTGTCTAAGGAATCAAAAATGTGGTTCCATGGGGTTCCAGACAGTGACCTTTTTTGGAGACAGTGAGACTAAATTTTATACCTAGGTGCACCAGTTATGACATTGGTCAGGTAGGCTGTGGTCTGTTAGTTGGTGACAAGTGGCTGGTGATCCATGCAACCCAAGCAGAAGTGAGCAGAACTTGTATCAGCCAAATAGACAGGAGAAAGTGGATTTTTCATTGGACTTCAGGACTCCTGAGTAACAGATAAAGACAGAGAAACAGCAAAGTTATGGAGAATCAGGAAGTAAGTGCCAGTCTGCGCAGATCTGAGGTCAGTGAGACACACATAAGGCTCCTCTGATGCTCCTCTTCATCCGCTGATGGGCCTCCAGGTGAGAATCACAAATCAAACATAATAACAACTGACACAAAGGCCTGAGGTCAGACCCTCTGTATGCAGCACACAGTGTGTCTGCAGTCTCACCCTCACATCGTGTATGATGACATTTCTGCTTTTTAGATTAAGTGCCTGTCTGAGAATAACTTCTGCATCATGCTAATTATTTAGCTGTTTTGTGCTCATGGGCAAAAGAAAAATGAGGATTAAGTTAAATATATCAGAAATAAATTTCTAATGTGGCTCAAGGCCACAGTAAAGTGGACCATCACATCAAGTAAGTACAAAACAGCCTTTACTAATACGCTAAGGGTTAAAACAACATATAAGATGTGCATAATCTGACAGTATATCAGCGTGAGAGCAAGGCTGGCCCTGGAAGTGGTGTGCATGCAATGGCAGAGCAAAGTTAGAGACACCCGCTAAAAACTTTCATTTCATCTCACTTGCTCCTTTCTTCTTTTTCCTTCTTTTTTTCCCTCCTAATCTGTCCATCCTCTTTGGCCAGCTCACCCACTGCAATACTTTACGGGTTAAAAATGAAATAAATAAATTTTTTAAATTTAAAAAATGAAATCGATCAACATGAGAGGCCTATACAGAGTTTATAGAACCCCTCATGGTAAAGCAAACATGTTTGTCACAGCAGTGCATTCAGACCATGATTCTGCTAAAGCTGCCGGACAGGACAAAGGGAAAAAAAAAGAAGAAGGTGGGGGTCAGTGCAGCAGTGGGTAGTTCAGGTCCAGAATGTAAAAATCCAGACCAAGATTTAGTTTCAACCAAACAGCTGAGTACTCTGTATCAGTGTCATTCTTAAAGTCGTGTTTCAACTTCTGGCAAAGTTCTCCCAGGAGCCTATCTCTGTTGTATGTACAGTCGGCATGTAATTCATTCCTGCCCAGATCCCTGACAAACAGTTGGAGGCAGAATTACTTGTTATCAGAGTATGTGAATTTTTACACACACCAGCAGCTGTGACAGAATAAGATATTTCCTTTATACTGCTGCCACATAGTGGACACAAAGAAGACTGCAGTCAATTCTAAAATCAGTCGGTCAACATGCTACCACCACAGACTATAATCGGGAAGTGATCAAACTTCATGGAACAATATGAATATAAACAAACAGATGTAGTAAGTATATTGTGCAAAATGTATCTTCATCTTAACTACGCTGAATGGTGGAGTCCCAGAGTAAGTGATCCTCACCTGGAGGCCCATCAGTGAAGAAGAGGATGAAGAGGAGCATCAGAGGAGCCTTATGTGTGTATCGCTGACCTCAGATCTGTGGAGACTGACACTGACTTCCTGACTCTCCTTAACCTCACTGCCTCCCTTTTTGTGGGTTTTAAATGTTTTAAAAATCATCCATCTATCTTTGATTTTTATAAACTGTTTGTGCACTGATGCATTTCCTGTCTATTTCTTGTCTGTAAAAAGGAAAACAGTTTGATGCTGCTGTTGTCCTGCTCTTACCAGGAATAAATATTTTGATTTCATCTAGAATCTTATCATTTTAGAAACATGATTTCATAGCAAAATTATTGATAGCTGGTCTTCACAGTGAATCATTCATGCTCACAGATTTTAAACTACAAACAAATTAATCAAATAAGTCTAGTTCTTTTCTAAACTGTTACTTCCTCATATTGCAAATGAGCAAAGAGCAGTGAAATCAGACTTATTCTGAAAAGCAGAAAAGTCGTCATACAGGATGTGAGTGTGAGACTCTGCAGAAACACTGTGTGCTACATACAGAGGGTCTGACCTCAGGCCTTTGTTTCAGTCTTTATTATGTTTTATACAGTTTTAAAATGTCACTGCAGTAGGTCCTTTTCATATGTGTGGATCAGCACAAATCAAGAGGTCCGTTAGGAAGGTGTCTGTATGACAGGGGTGGGGGTATCCTGGGGGGGGGGGGGGGATGGGTGGGGGCAAAGTCAGGTAATTCACTTCATCTGGGTCTTATCAGCAGTCCTGTGTTTCTCTCAGCACCACAATGATGTTTCACACATAATGGGGTCCGTGGGCCTCCTCAGTTATATTCAGGCTTTCAAAGTTCTTCAATCATAAAAAGTCACATGGATCTGACACTCTGACACTGTTATATTAATTTGTTTAAATTCATTGAAAATACTATATATTACAGCTAGTATTTGGATCTGTCTGCTCTTTATCCGTTCCTCACTGGCATACCTGGGTCTCTGTGCAGTGCTTTCCGGAAGCATCAGAACCATTCATAAGGGAATCTATGTGTGGCTGCCCTCTAGTGGATACACAAAATTCGGCTACTTAAGTAGCTTGACTATATTTCCCTCCTAGTTTAGTTTAGTTCCTAATTTAATTTAACAGATGAAACTGAAGGCAGAGCTGGAAATTAGTTTAGTCATGACTTCAGAAGTTACGCTGACAAGGGATTCTGTACAATCAGAGATGAAGCTGCTGGATGGGATGGTCATCGCCTGCTTTTTCTGACTGATGTAGGTCTGGATGTAAAGTTACAAACTGCTTAATGTGTATCAATCTGTTTTATAATGTTCACACAAAAAAGTGCTTTTAATGTGTCTGCACCTTGTATCTCCCACAATGTGCTTCTGCATTTGATATCTTCTTGACTTGGGGATAAAGAGATTTAACTGGATGGATTTTACTTTTGTGAAGCACTACAGTCCAAAGCTGAACTGATTGTTCAAAGCTTTTTGGTTTTTAAGCAAAACTACTTCATTTAATTTATCTGAAACCCACTTTGCGCCTTTCTAGACTCAACAAAGCATCATTGCCAACAAAATAAGTGAGTTACAGTTAAATCAGGTAAAGAAGTTTCATTTGGAATTTACTGATCCAGGTTTTCAGCACCACGGACACCAACTAGACTTACTGTCATTTAATGGGAGTGAAAGCAGAAACCAATAGATCACACAGGGATATTTTCATTTGATGGTGTCTTTCTTTTTACTTTTGATATGCCGTCTTCCTCCTTAGCTGATATGTGAGGCTGCTGTCAGCTGAGACAAGCTGGTGTGATTTTACGCAGAGTGATAAGTGGGCGGTCCTGTTTTCGTGTGTTACATTTTCATTTGATTTTGGCCAATATGTATGTGGTACTGTTTCCTCCTTAACTGATATGCACAGGCTGTTGTTAGCAGAGACAAGCTGGTGTATTTGTACCGCAGATTGAAAAGTGGGCGTTCCCGATTACATCACTCTTTTAAAGAGTCCCTGATTGGTGGGCTCTGACGTGGAGGGGTGACCTAAAAACTCCAAACCATTTATCCATCCATCCATCCATCCATTTTCCAAACCGCTTATCCTACTGGGTCGTGGGGGGTCCGGAGCCTATCCCGGAAGCAATGGGCACGGGAACAACCCTGGATGGGGGGCCAGCCCATCGCAGCCAAACCATTTAAGTTTGTGAAATTCATTTTTAATAATTACCAATTTCAGAAAAATATGAAATGTTTTGTAAAGTATCAATTTATTAATCATGTATTTAAACAAATTATGACCAGTATAAAAGACACATACAAAACTGTACAAAAGTCTTGGGCTGTCGAAGAAAATGATGTTCAAATGATCTTCATCTTGGTCTAGAATTATAATATTTTGTCCGTCAAAGTGTGGCAGCCCAGTCATTTCAAAATCTCTTCTAAAGTTAGTAAAACATTTGCACCAACCATCCAATAGACCTATATATTTTTATAACACAACTCCTATGGCTAATCAATGCATCATTAACATTTGTGTAATTAAATTAATTAATTAAGTGAGCTGGTGGCGGAATTTAACAAATACATGGAATGGCTGGGATGCCCCTGAGGAGAGGTTTAGGATCCAAAGCGTGGTTCATCTAGCGATCCAACAAGGCATCAGTAACTTTATGGAGAAAAGAAGAAATTCTTTTTAGTTTTTATTGTGTCACTTTTGATTTGCATATATTTTTATGATAATTGTGTTTTTGTTCTGAGCAAATATACACAACCCAATTAAATAGCATTAAACGTTTTCTTTGATGGCCCAAGACTTTTGCATAGTACCATATTTTTTCAGAATCAAGAGACAATTTAATAAAAACCAGTCTTACCTTCACAAGATAACGATTATTAAACATTAACCAGCAGGTGGCAGCAAAGCACTTGTGAATAAGTGGCCAATACGTGGTTGTACAGGTTGCCAGCAGATAATCATCCCCTCTGTTTAACTGACTCTCATGCTATGACTGTACAGACTGAGCAGGGCCGAGTGAGAGAGGCCTCACTGCAGTTAGCATAACCGTTTATTTTACAGCTCGTCTGACTCATTCTGCTCCACGAAGGTCATCTCCTCTGCCAGCTTCCTCTGATCCAGGGAGACCCTCTGCTTCTCTCTGATTGGTTCCCGCTTTCTACAGGAGGTCCAGTGCAGCTGAATGGTGATGATGGTGCAAATCAGGTAAAACACACCAGTCCCAGCTTTCAGTACAGCATCCAGAACCTGCTCCCACCTGTGAGACATATAATACACCAGTGTGTCTGTCAGTCACACATATCACATTTAAACCTGAAGAACAAAACAGTGAATCTGTTCTGACTGAAGTAAAACCACCTTGATAATCGACAGCAGCACCGATCAGCTCAGTCCTACATACAGAGCCAGCTGGACCAAAGAGCTGAATAAGAGGGTGGATGTGAACAGTAAAGTCTTACATGCTTTATAGAAACACGGTACAGCCACATCTGTACTATTACACAGGACACATGTGAGGAACAGGAGACATTAACAAAGAGCATGAAAATAGCTAGAGATTATCACACAACATGTTACACTATTTTGTGAAAACAGGCCTGCAGTCATTCCCCAGCAGCACAGGGCAGAAGGCAAGGGCTCACCCTGGATGGGATGGGATCTCAAGTTTATTATTAAGAAAATGAAATAAAAAATATTTTTTTCCCTTAAAATTAAAATGACAGTTTCCCATTACTGTGTGATCAGGTAAATGCTGCTAGCTGGACCCCCACACTACTGTAAATGCTGCTGAATGCTTACCTCCGTTTTTCATTATCCCCTCCTTCTTCATCATGTGCAGAGAAAAGGAGAGCAGTGGAAACAGGAGAAAGGATAGTTAATAAAAAGCAGGGTTTGCACTGTTGCCTCACTCCTCTGGCACGTGTACTCAAGTCTTCGCTGGAGTTCCGTGTGTATGGAGTTTGCATGCTCCCCCTGTGTCATTGTGGGGTTTCCTCCAGGGACTCTGATTTCCCCCCACAGTCCAAAAACATGCTGAGGCTAATTGGAGTTGTCAAATTGCCGGTAGATGTGCTTGTGCGAGGGAATGGAGTGTGAGCGTGTCCTGCAATGGGTTGGCACCCTGTCATGGGACGTTCCCTGCCTTGCGCCCATAGGGACCCTGAGTTAGACAAGCAGTTTCAGACAATGGATGGATACAGCACTGGAACAGATATTACAGAGTACAACTGTAACACTGGTCTACGCTGCAATGAAAAACCACCTACAGACATGTTAGTCAGTCTGCACACCATTAGTAACAATTCATCCTCACAAAGATGAAAAAATGCCTGAATTATGTTGCAAGCTACATGGATTTGTCTGGATTTGTATACATAACAAGTGACTGGCTGTATGTCTGTGGAAAATGCTGTGATTTTTGTCATATTACAGACTGATCATAAACTAGAAGACACACATTCAATATTAAAGACACCAATTAGCCTGACTGTGCGTTTTTGGATTGTTGGAGGAAACCCACACAGCATGTGGAGAACATGCAGACTCCACACAGACAGAGCAGAAGCCAGATTCAAACCCCTAAACATGGAGGCATGAAGCAACAGCGCCGCCTACTGGACCACCGTGCCACTATCATTGAAACAATAATCCCAATAATTAACTCTGTTTCACAACAGCTGATAAATAGGGGATTATCCCCACAAAGAAGCACAAACCCCTTCGTGAGTGAAACTGCTGGGTTGATTAGTATGTATCTATTTATATTCAAGCATAAATAATTCACAGGCAGATTTAAATCAATTACTTATGTTTAACAGTAATATGAACTGGAATCTGCAGGATTCCAGCAGTACACCAATACCAGCCAGTGTCCTTCCTCTCCAGCCCACTCATTGTCACAATGAAGGTTTTATTTTCTGTGTCATCCCTGATCAGGACAGGCCTCCCATGCAAACTCACTGATCTCTCTGATGCACAGGAGCCCCCAATCTTACACCACATCCTTTGTCTTTTGTTGTTTCCATAGTAACACTGACACTGTCTCCATCCACACCCGTCACCTCCTGTTTGTCCACTGACAGCCCTGGAGGACTTCAACACACAGGTAAAACACTCAAAGATTTGCACAGCAATGAAATGTTTATGAATATCAGCCCATTACAACATACATACTGTATGTAAATGTTTGGCCAATAAACTGACATTTTTTAACATATTGCTTATCATATTTAACCTCATGAAGTCGCCCGATTTAGCTGACACTGTTACTTCTTCCAAGTCTCGTTTATCATATTGAATTAAATTAAAATGCAGATTTTTAAAATATTAAAACATTTTTTCCATCAGTGTTTGTGTTAAGGTCCTTCCTTTTTGACTCAGTGACATGTTACATACTGTGCATCTCATTGGCTACAGTCTGCAGTACAGACATCTTACCATCAGTGACTGACAGATTAACCTGATCAGAGAGGCTCCACTGATCTTCACACCACACCAGTACCGATCGGAGTCCTCAGCTGTCAGATTGTTGATGGTCACAGTGAAGACTCGCTGGTCAGGATCATCTCTGACTCACCCTTTACCCTCCTGTGGAGAGTCAGTGTGTACTATGGGAGTACATGACCTCACATTATACCCTCTGCACCAGTATTTCACATGAGTTTTATATCTGTCACCATAGGAACATGGGATTGTTACAGATCATCCTCTCTGTACACAGGCCCATTTCACTGTAGACACACTGTCAGCACCTGTGGGGAAAATAATTAACTGAATAAGGATTTTCCATCTCATGACATCTCTAAGTAATTATGCTTGGTTTGTGTAATACTTAGATTAGGTCATGTGTAATTAACAGAACAGTGATGATGTATAAAAGTCAAAGACCATCATTTTACTATAAGAACAAGGAAAACAAAACTAGTGTCTGATCTTGGGAAGGGCTTCAGCAGGATGTGGGATCGGGAATCTGAGCCTGGCAGTGTGTTCAAGGGTCTGAGAGGAAAACCAGGACCTTAAATCCCTAGTAAAAGGCCTAGATGAGGTGAATGAATGGGCTTGTCACTGTGTGGGATGGCCACACCCCTTCAGTACTATGGCCTTACTTGTAAACATATCCAGTCCTGTGATACAGGCCCTCTCATATTCCCTCTATACATGCTTCCTTTGCGCTCTATTTGTGAACGTTATTATGTAAAATATCATTGCTATGCTGGTGATACGCAGCTCTATCTGCCATTAAAACCTGGTGACTGCTGCTCTCTGGTGGCCCTTTCTAACTGTCTGGAGGATATTAAGAACAGGACAGCAATGACTTTCGTCCAGATTAATGAAAACAAGACAGAGGTAATGAGTTTTGGTCACTGTTCATGATCTCAGAGAACAATTAGGGCCTCATTCAGAAAACTTCCAGTCACATACTAAAAATCTTGGTGTCATCTTTGATTCATCACTGAGTTTGATAAACAAATAAATGCTGTTGTGAAGGGGTGTTTCTGTCAGCTGAGTTCAATAGCCTGGCTTAAACCACACCTTTCAGCCAAAGACCTGGAGAGTTACTCCTGCTTTTATCCTGATTGGGTTACTGCCGTTCTCTGTACCCAGGTTTACTAGAAGCATCTTTATTCTGACTACACCTTGTTCAAAACGGTGCTACCAGGCTCTCAACAAAAAATAGACACCAAATTTCCCCTGTGTTGGCTGCATTGCATTGGCTACCTGTTAAGTTTTGAGAATTTCTGAGAATACAGTTTAAAGATTTCTTATTTCTTTCTAAGGCAATACATGGTATAGGTCCCCAGTCCGTCTCGGAGCTAATTCAGCCTTACACCGCTTCTTATTAGATGCATCTCTGTACTGACCCTGCACACACAGGAACACATTTTATTTATCTATTTAATCAGACTATTCTGCTTTGCACATCATGTATTTAACATTTATAGTGATTTTATATTTATTACTAGATTATTGTATAACTTTTGCACTGTTTTTTGAACTTGGTTGTTGCTTAGTCTTGTTTTTCCATGGAGCACCATTATACCAAAAAGAATTCCTTGTAGGGTCAACCTACTTGACAATAAACCACAGTCTGATTCTGATTATTTTTTGTGTAACATTGTGTAACATTGGCCAATGTCTCTACTTTTACTATATATTTATATTATTTTGACCTACAGCACTTTGGCACAACATAGATTGTTTTTAAATGTGCTATAGAAATAAAAATAATTCAACTTGATATAGAAACATATTTCAAGTCATCCATCTTGCCGAGATGGGGGTTGCGCTGTGACCCCTGGTGGACAAATTATGCAGCAACAGTACTCATATCATGGTTGAAAGTTCTGTCTTCAGTCTCTCTGTTTCTTTTTAGTTATCATTAATTGGCCATTATAAACCAAATGCTGATAGCGATTTATCACAGACTCCTGCATTAATGAATTAAAATATTCATGATGAATAAAGAAGATGAATTGGCGCTAATGTGTATTTTTACTGTGTTATTGATAAGATAAATATTACAGTACACGGATCGCTCTGGTGTCTCAGAAATTGTCTCCATTTTTTCATACCAATTTATCATTAGTACAGTAGTGCTTGCAGTTCACAAATGCTTTGGCCTACAAACAATTTGGTTCGCAAAAACAAAATTTGGTCAATGAACAAACTCGACCAGATTCCTTTTTTTATACTAGTGTACAACCGACGGTGCGCATATCCCAGCATGCCCTGCGTACAATTGTAAATTGTACGCTTGTTCCTTTGGCTCTCAGCGGAGGCGGTCGCACTTCTCTCCCTCTCCGTCCCCTTATCTTCCCTGCTTCGCTCCTCTCGTCTCGTCTAGTCTACTGTCTTATACTTGAGAGACTCTCTCAGCCCTGCTCTCCAAACTACGAAAAACGATGGATTTGATCAGCTGGTCTCTCAACGCAATTGACACCATCTTCTCGACGAGAAGCCTAGGTTCGGGGGAACCTGACTGTCCGGCGGGAACGTATGCTGCTGGCTACACGATGGACGGATGGGAGCGGTGGAGGGTCGTGTGCCTGGCAGCTCTTTCCGTGGAGGACATTGAAGACATCTACCTATTCGGAACCATGATTACAGGTATTATGCTGATTGGATTAGGCATTGCCCTGGTTTATCAAAGATTGAAGAAGACGGTGACAGCTGCTCAAAAGCCCCACTAGGCTGGCCGGAATGATTGATGGAGTGGGCAGAGCTGTTAGCACTCAGACTGTGACAATTGATCGGAAACTGGATAACATCACAGTGACTATGGATCGCAAACTGGATAACATCATGGAGAAGCTCACAGCTTTGCAAAACTTATTGGATGGCAGAGACCAGCGTGGACATTAGTGGAGCTGGAAATTACAGCTTCTCGTACAAAAACCCAAACAACCCTATTCTATCAGGTTTTGGCTCCCCCCAATCAGCACTGGCCTCGGCCAAGGCCGCTGCTGAACTAACAACTCCCCCTGAAGGACAAGGCAGTGAGACTCTCTTGCATTCCTCTCCCCCGATCCCAAGGACTTACCGCTCCCTCCCCCCCATCCAACGCCTTCGCCGCTTCATACCCCCAGCGTGAACAGGCGGGTCTGTTGACCAGCGCCTACATGGCTGCAGGACCGGATGGCTGTCTGTCTCTGCTGGACTACCTCCACCACCCCTTTTCCCTCACCCGTTGCAAGTCGTGTCATTTTTATGTTGTAAGGTGTGACCATGTGCTTATGTTGCTGAGGTGTTTTTTTTTCGGTTCCCACAATGTCCTCCCCACTGGAGTACAGTCTGGGGGCTGCTTTTTTATTCTCCTCCTCTCTCCTCATGTTACTCTGTTTCTTTTCTTCTCTTCTCTCCTCCCCTGTCTCCCGGCCGGTCTACCCCCTACTGTGATGTTGTATATGTAAGGTCGGGCGATGGCCTGTTTTTCGCTGGTACTTGTGACTAGTGACATGGTATATTGCAACAGCAATAAAGGGTTTGAATCAAATCAAATCAAATCAAATAAATAGAAGGACCACGACAGGCACCCAACAAGCACCGAACCCAAATACACAGATGGGAAACACAATGTTGTCAGAAGCTGAACTGCGAAATGCAGATGCAGTGATAGATTTACACAAACTAAATACACGTTAGGAGCGGACAGGGTATACACACAAGACATGGGCAAAGTGTAAAGTGAGGTAGACCTTCAACAGCACGTCAGTCCATTGTAGGGCAATGGAAGCTGGAGAATTGCCATGTGAACAGCAGAAATGTGGTCATACAGGATGTGAGGGTGAGACTGTGTGCTGTATACAGAGGGTCTGACCTCACGGCTTTGTTTCAGTCTTTAGTATTGTGATGACATTGTGATAGCCCAGTGATAACTATACTGGATGGGTGGTACCCCTTCAAAGAGCAAGGGGAGATGGGATACCATTGTGGTATGCAAGCAGGTCCTCAGGGTTGTCACACATGTTTTTCTGAGGTGTACACTGCTGGTTGCTTGAGCCCCTGGATGAGACACTGGTCAGTACCCTGCAGAATCGCTGTGGGCAGTGTGAGGACTTCTGCCCTCTCAGTTAAACAATAGGTGCAGGGACTGAGTCAAATGAGTCTCTCTGCATCCTGCTTAATGATATCAAGGAGTTGTGTAGGCGTGTCTGTGCTCACATGGCTCTATCAGTACAGAGTGAACTGGCCAGGGATCAGTTTATCTAGACACTTAACCCCAGATAGCTCACATTCAGACACAGTCAACCCCTCTGCGTCCCTAGACGAGGCCCTGGAACTGGCTTTGGAGAGAGAAATTGTGGGCAGCGAGGTGGCGGGGAACGAGGCGGGAGAAATCAACCAAGCTGTGAAGAAACGCCAAAGGGCTTGGAGGACCCAGGCCCTCAGGTTTACTTCCTGGATGCAGACTGCCTGTAGGCTGACAGGCAGTAGCACCCCCCCACCCCTCAGTCCTCAGACAGTGTCCCAAGTTCACCGCCACCCAGGGTTCCGTCAAGGGCACGCATAGCCGGGAAGATGTGGGCCAACAAGGTTAATTTCCTGAACTTTCTTGTTGACACCGGGGAGGTGGCCCTGCTGCCACCTGCTGCAGAGGTGGTGACTACGGATTGGACTCACAGAGGCAACTTCTGTCACATACCCACCATAGTGATGTGAGTCGCATGTACTGCCCTAGTCCATACAGGTTCCACTGCAACCCTGGTGAGACCAGACACTGTCTAGAACTGACATTGGTGCAGGTGAGAACAATGACTGGTGACCTGGCCCCTTTAAGAGGGACGGGGTTGTTCCCTTTTGACATGGGGGGTTTAGTTGTGAATAGTAACTATGTGGATGGCTGACATGCTCGATCCCTCCATCCTGGGCCTGAATTTCCCCCGGAGCACGGCATGTGTGCTGGACTTTGGGCACAACATGCTGAGATTCCCTGCGGTCCATGTGTACAGTGGGGCCGCTGGCCCCGCAGCCTCTGCAGCTGACTGCCCACCCCTTACTGCCACTGGGCCTGTACCTCCACATCAGCTAGAGATCCCTTCCTCTGCTACAGTCACATTGGCCCCTGAGCCCACATGTGTCCCCTCCAGTGTAGCGCTGCTGCCTCACTCACTTCACTGGAGTCTAACGGGGTTTATCAGAGCGACTTACCTGAAGCTGCCATTGGAGGAGCCCATGATGACCACACGGTTGCCCTTGTGCCACTGCAATCCCACTGCCCTGGTCCTCTACCTCACACCATTGATCCCCTGCCCCACCCATACGGTTGTGTGCCTCTTCAGGTTTGCAGCCTCCTCCTGCACTGAGCGGCCATTTCAGAAGTTTAATTATTTAATTATACAGTAATACACACGTTTCCAACCATTAAAAACATTATCCAGACTTAAAGTCACTTGAATAAAAATATTTAAAAACTTGTTAGCATTTCAATATAGTATCTGGTTGGACTGTGTACTTCCTCTTTGTTTACATGGTTAACATAACACTCACAGCACAAAGTATGCTGTCCTCAGCATTTGTATCTCCGCAACATTCCAAAGATCCATCATAGGCCTTTAGTCTAAAAACAAGCTAAAATGGTCACTGAGAACCTTTGCGTCCATTGATTTCCATCAGCTGTGTTTGGAAAGTTCGAAAGAATTTCTGAGGCTACTGAACAGAGCCAGGGTTGCCAGCTCTCACCCATCTGGTGTGACACTCACACCTTCAGACTCTCACGCTCACGCAAGAAATCTTATTAAATCTTAGGGCAAATCTATATTATTTCATTATAAACCTAAAATTCGCTATATCAAATGCACTGGGGTACTTTGAAAACCCTGCAAACTATTTACAAGGTAATAAAACTGTTACGTACATGTAAATCTGTGTGCATACTTGTTTCAAACTGAAAATCTTATGCCAGCCAGCTAAACAAATTAGACAACCCTGCTACAGGGCTCTCTGTTCAGTTTTCGCTGAATGCTAAGGCTTCCCAGGCAAGCTACTGACCCTCCAAATTTCACAGACCTCTCGGCCACCCAGTAATCTGTAACTTTAGTGCTGAAAGCCTGACAGTGAGTGTATCATGTGAGGCAGCTGTGGAAATACAGACTCTCGTCTGTGCCACAAAAAACCTTCTACAGCGGCAATGTGGGATCTGTGCTCTCCGGGAGCATAACTGCTCGGTACGGCAGCTCCAGCTCTGAGGGCCGCCGAGTCCCGCTGAGGGTGATACGATGCGCCCAGAGAATCACCAGGACAGAACTGCCGCCCTGCATAAGTCCCCGGGGCCTTATGGCCGGGACTGAGAGGCCGAGGAGAAGCTTCTACCCCCGGCCAGTAGGATCATTAACATCACAGATTAAAAGCTAAAATATGCTATAACTACAATCTGTACTTTAAACATTTCTACATATTTTTTATACATTTTCATCTTTACTTTTTATATACCTTTTATTGTTATATTTTCTTATTATCTTTCTGTAGTTTCAGTTAATTCACGTTGTTTAATTTTGATGTCCTTTTACTAGTGTGTTTATTACACCGACTGGAGTAACGACAATTTCATTTCGCTGCCAGTGTACCACTACATTTGTACGACAAATAAAAATCTTGAATTTATTGTGTTACCCCCATCACATTATTTAATGTGTTCCTCATGAATTTCATTGTTTTCCTCAAAATAAACACGTATTCCAATTTTGGTTCTTGCAACACATTTCCAAAAAAGTTGGGACAGGAGCGATTTAGGGCCAGTAGTGAGGTAAATTGGTTAAATAATGATGTGATTTGAAACAAGTGATGTCAACAGGTGATTGTAATTATGATTTGGTACAAAAGCAGCACAAATACGTGAGAAAATTATTGAAATGTTTAAAAACAATGTTCCTCAAAGAACGACAGGAAGAGATTTGGATATTTCACCTTCATCAGTGCATACCATAATTAAAAGATTGAAGGAATCTGAAGCAATTTCAGTGCGTAAAGGACAAGGAAGCAAGCCTAAGTTGAACTACCGTGATCTCCGATCCCTCAGCATCCCACTGCATCAAGAATCGTCATTCATCTATAAGCGATATGACCACATATGACTACTTTGGCAAACCTTTGTCAAGTACCACAATACGTAGTTACATCCACAAATGCCAGTTAAAACTGTACTGTGCCAAAAGCAAGCCCCATCTTAACAGTGTCCAGAAGCGCCGTCGGCTTCTCTGGGCTCAGAACGCATCTGAGTTGGACCATCACACAGTGAAAACGTGTACTGTGGTCAGATGAATCAGTATTTCAGGTATTTTTTGTGAGAAATGGATGCCGTGTGCTCCAGACCAAAGAAGAAAAGGATCACCCAGACTGTTACCAGCAATAAGTCCAAAAGCCAGGGTCTGTCATGGTATGGGGTTGTGTCAGTGCCCTTGGCAAAGGTAACTTGCAGTTCTGTGATGGCACCATTAATGCTGAAAAGTACATAGAGATTTTGGAGCACAATATGTTACCTTCAAGAAGACATTTTTTCCAGGGACGCCCATGCATTTTTCAACAAACAATGCGAAACCACATTCTGCACACATTACAAAGTCCTGGCTGTGGAGGAAGAGGGTATGGGTACTTGACTGCCTGCAGTCCCGACCTGTCTCCAATAGAGAATGTGTGGTTCATTTTGAAGCGCAATATGTGACAACGAAGACCCCGTACTGTTGTCCACTTTAAGACTTGTTTGCAGGAAGAATGGGACAAAATTACACCTGAAACACTACATCACTTGGTGTCTTCAGTCCCTAAATGTCTTTTAAGTGTTGTGAAAAGGAATGGCGACATTACAAAGTAGTAAGTGCTTTACTGTCCCAACTTTTTTTGAAATGTGTTCTAAGAACCAAAATTGGAATACGTGTTTGAAAAAGAACAATGAAATTCACGAGGAACACATTAAATAATGTGCTGTTGTATTGTTTTCAATGTAATACAGGTCAAAGATAATTTAACAAAGTGCTGTTTTCAGTTTGATTTTCATTTTACATACCATCCCAACTTTTTCTGATTTGGGGTTGTAAAATGTGAACACAAAAGCTTTTTTTGTGTGAACATTATAAAACAGATTAATTCGTATTAAACAATTTCAAAGACATAGACATCTAATATGTGTGTGTCTGTGAGAGAGAGCATTTCAATTAATGCCTATAGTTCAATATTTGTTATATGTGCTGAATTTCATGGTCATCATTTTGGAAAAAAAGCTACCTAAACCATACGGGACTTAGAAATGGGTTAAAACTGACAGGACGATACCAGATATCAAATTGTATAGTTAGGATGAATGTACTGTTAAACAGCAGCACCATTGGAGGAGTCATGCATGGTGAGGCAGGGGGATATCTGTACATTAATGGGCGATGCATTACTGGGGATCTTTGGCGCCACCTTTTGACCAGTTACAGTCGTCATCAACATTAAAAAAACATTTCCATTTCCACTGCGTGAAAAAACAAATTGCACCCTATTTATAGAGTGGGAGACTACTTTTTGCAAGGATTTATATCTCCTGAAATTGCTTCTTCACAAATAAGCACCAGAATGTTCTTTTCCCAGATGGTAGTAGGGACAAAATCTCCTACCACTGATAATTCTGACCATACACAAATTTTTATTTTTCTGCGTCTTGCGATTTTACCGTATCAAAAATAACCAGTAAATCCTATTATTATCCTGCTACCCCCACTCTACCAAAACTCATGAAATGATATGATACATTTGGAGGAGGAAGATTTCTAATTGATCCTTTATACCCACCAACCAGACCAGTATAAGAAGCTGTATGATGTAAAGCCTCTTTAAATGGGTAGACTACTTCCGTTTATTGTAATAAGTATCTCATAAATTTGACTTTACACTTTTGCATGGTATTGATAGATTTTGAAAGTTAATTACTTAACACAATTCTTATTAAAATTGTTCATTATACAACCTGAATGTCTCAAGGTAGCACATTAGTACAAAAGACGCTGTATGATGTATTATTGTAGCAGTCAGATGTTATTTTAACCAATGTACAGGTTTACCTTTAATTTAATTCTACAAACATAATCAAAATCACTTGTGAAAAAGACATTTAGTCATTTACTAAGGCAGATACAACCTGTGGAAGCACAGCTAAAAGCATACCATCACCCATTATAGAGTGACCCATTGTCTTTGTAACTGAGTAATCACAACTAAGTGCAATTTACTATAATGAAACTGTACACAGAAACTGTAAAGGCAAAGGTAATTTATTATGATGAAATGCTTCCAAAATGCCCAGTGTGCTTCAGCGTTTCTCCTTTTCTCCAGTCGTCGACAGGTCCTGTGTTTATTAGGTGATCTGTGATGTAGGAGATCCTGAGAATGGCTGCTGCTCCAAGGATGATTGGCAGGTGGCTTTTCCCAGGAACAGCGGGCTGGAGATGTAAAGGTGGGATGGAGAAAATAAAGTGTAGGGGAATACAGAGTACAAACAACCATAAGAAACACACGGCCCATGGCCATATGTCCACAAGACAACCACCCGCCCAACCCGAGAGGGAGCCTACGAGGGACTAAGGGGGGCCCAACCCCTGTAAAAGGAGGTCCGCAGAGGGGGGACAGACAGCGAGCCCCCCAGTCCCTCCCGCAAGCCCTCCACCGAGGGAAGCGGGTCCAGGGCCAAAGGGCCCCATCAACCGGGAACACTCCCCTGGCGGACGGTCCCCCCAGCCCGCTCCCCGGCAGGACGGATCACCGCCCACTGTAGCGACCCGGCACGTCCCCCCCCTCCCCGACACTGCAGGATGATCTAAGGGAGACCCATACAAACAAAGTGCACCCCCCCCCCCCCCACCACCCAGGAGCGGACCTGCGTCAACTGGGGAGCAGCAGACCCCCCGCCCAGCCCAGACCGAACCCTACAATTCGCCTAGAAGGGCTCAGAGCATCCCTAGATACCCCGGACCGCCTGCCAGGGCCCCACCACGGCGCAGCAGAGCCAAGGACCACCCAGCCCGCAGCCCACAAGAGGAGACGGCCCACACCGGCCAGAGCCGTCTTCTACCTGCCGGGCCACCCCACACGCGCAGGGCCAGAGACAGAGAGTTAGGGGGGACCCCTCAGCCCCCACTGATTCCCCGTCCCATGTTAATGTGAAGTGTGCATGTACAAGTGTGAGAGAGTTGTGTGTTTATGTCTACAATGCATTAAAATTAGTGGGTGCAGTTCGAGTATGAGGGCCCCACCACTGGCAGATGGCAGAGTCCCCCATCCCCCTCCCTGCACCCCAAGGCCCTAATGTAGCATGGACTGTGTATATAACTAAAGTGCAAAAAGCAGGTGAACAGTCGAGGCACGGGCACCCCACCGCTGGCAGACGGCAGAACCCCACCTGCCTATACCCACCTCCTCAGCCCTAGTGTCATGTGGTGTCTAATGTGCAAGTAAAACCTCCCCACTGCCCCTCAAAGCTCTAGTGTTGTATGAAATGTGGTGTCCGGCCCAGGGGAGCAATAAGGGCGTGCAGGAGTGGGCCCCCCCCGGCACCGGGGCCAGATCCCCGACTGGCCCCGATTAGTCCTCATCCCCGACCCCACACAACCGGCAGGGGCGGCCAACCGAGGGGGTTCAGGGGCGCCACATTAACAATTGTTAATAAACATTCCACTATACATCTCAAAATTTAGCACACTTAATTCATTATCTTTGATACTGTTTCAAACATTTAATGTTCCCCAAACAGCAGCAGAAGAACCACAGCTTCATCTTCCTTGTATTTTGGCTCTTCTCTGTGTCAAGAGCTCTACAAGCTCAACTTTAATATTAATTTTCCACCACTTCTACATCTTCTATCTATACCAGACCCACATCTATCTCTACACCGCCAGTTTCCTCTCTGAAGAGTCTCAGAAACAATGCCAGCATTGCCTATCACTCTCACACCCTCCCCTCCCTTACACCAGTCCGTCACACCTCCCAGTCCCCCCATAACCTCCCCAGCCTGGACAGTGGGGGGTGTCGCTGGTGAGCACTCCTCCAAACCTTTCCTCTCTCCCCAGTCGATCACCTCGTCCCACAGGTCCCAGGCTCCCCAGTGCTGGTCGTTGGTCCAGGAAACAGCTTTCGGAATTTTCATTCTGGTTAACATAATTAACTAGCCGTCTGTGATACTCTCAAAGCCAAACTAGACACTGTATTTTCAACGTACTCCAGACATTTGCTAAATGCTATTCACCAAGAATGCCTATGGAAAGGGATGGAGCCTTCATTGGCTGCTCGTGGCATCGAGGCTACTCCGATAGAAGCGGCCAAATTGCTAAAACTGTTTCACAACCTATACAGTAACGCTGGCGAAATCAGGACGCTGCTTCGGTACGTTATAACATCGCCATGGTAATGAACCCAGCAAACGGTTAATCTTACTTCAACAACATGGGACATTTAAAAAGTAAACGTATAGGGGCTCTTTTCAGAATAACATCTTCAGATGAAACGCATTACGACAGACCGGATGAGTAAAACCAATCATATCAACCATAAGGCTTGTTGTTTTTAAGTTTAACACAATTATTTTCTCTTACAATTTAAATATAAACAATCACATTACGAAAAATGGCCACAGCATCTACAGTTTAAGCTACTAATTTTAAATATATTTCAATTATATTTTGCGGCAATATTTGCATGAACTATATCACGACATACAATGAAATATATAATTAACTATGCTAACAAAACATAATCTGAAGAAATAGCAAGAAACATACGAAGAGATGCTTCTCACCGCTGCGCCATCGCTCTGTCAGAAAGTTTATGTTCAAACTGCACTGATTTTGTTTCTATGGAAACCAGCGAAATTTTTCATTGGTCGAAAGGATGAAGATATGTACTGACGCCATTTTCAACGAATGAAAACGAGAATTAATTGTCAGGGCGGGACGAATTTGAAGGTGAACCAATCAATAGTAGTATGTTTAGCTCGTGCTTGTTTTGGCTGAGCGTGATTGGATTTGTTGATCTAACCGCCTTCAAGCCCGTAAACCATGTATCTACTTGTCAATGGGAAACCACGCAGTTCTGTCTATAAATACTGACTGTAATTTTTTTATGACATTATGTCTTTGCTATGCAGTATTACGGTAATGCGTAATACCGCGATGTTTGGGGTGCCCCGCTGTTTTTTTTCCATAGCTGGTGAACGCAATTAGCATTTTAGCCACGTTGGTAGGTCCGCTTTTGAGAAAGAACACTATAGTTCTTGTTATTCACATTCTGTGTCCTGGTGTTTTTAATTTCTCATAATGTGAACAAAGATATGTCATATACAAGTTTTTTGAGAGACTAAATTTTGGTTTGATTTATAATTTATTTAATGGTAAATAAAGTTCTTTTATAGCTATTTTAGAATTAGTGCAGTCTTTCGTTTAGAATTAGCGCAATATTCTTAAAAACTGCATGTTCAAACCAAACGCCATGCCATAATAACTGCTTTACAGATATTTCATTCAGGAATCTATGGAGGGTATACTGTAGGTAGGCCTGTTTGTGTGTGTGTGTGCGCGCGTTTGGGTGGGTGGTTATGTACATAGTGCTATAAAAACATGTTATTTTGACTTTGTAGGGACATATTTTCGGTCCCGAAAGTAAGATACTGAATTTTATTAAATTCTGTGAATGCAGTCAAATGAATGATTCAAAAAGTCTTGCATTTTGTTTGGTTGCTTACTGTTACTGCTTGGTAACTACTGCAATGTTTAAGGTTGCCATAGTTAGGATTGGGGTTACGCCCATACAAATGAATGGAGAATCTCCACAAAGATTCAAATACCTAATCTGTGTGTGTGTGTGTGTGTGTGTGTGTGTGTGTGTGGAGTAGGTGTATATTACATTGTGGGGACCAAATGTCCTCCACAATGTGACAAAAACCTGTTATTTTGATGTTTTGGGGGGCATTTTCAGGTACTCACAAAGATCTGTAAATACAGTCAAAAAACTAAAAATGCCAAAAGTCTTGTATTTCGTTTGGTTACATATGGTTAAGGTTAGGGGTTGGTAGGGGTTAAAGTTGTCATGTTGGGATTACAGTTTTCCCCATAGAAATGAATGGAGAGTCCCCACGAAGATATGATTACACAGCTGTATGTGTGTGTGTGTTGTGTGTGGTATCAGATCAGTCCCTGAGAGTTCAGTAGTCAGGCGCCATGTTTCTGAGTCTGGTTGTGGAGGCCTGAATGCTTTTCCAGATGCCAGAGTGAAAAGATTATGTGAGGGGTGGGTGCGGTCATCCACAATGTTGGTGGCTTTGCGGATGGAGTGTGTGATGTGAATGTCCATGATGGAGGGGAGAGAGACTCTAATAATCTTCTCAGCTATCCTCACTATCCGCTGGTCTTATGATCTGAGGCGAGGCAGTTCCCAATTCAGACCGTGATGCAGCTGCTCAGTTTGCTCTTGTCTAAGGAATCAAAAATGTGGTTCCATGGGGTTCCAGACAGTGACCTTTTTTGGAGACAGTGAGACTAAATTTTATACCTAGGTGCACCAGTTATGACATTGGTCAGGTAGGCTGTGGTCTGTTAGTTGGTGACAAGTGGCTGGTGATCCATGCAACCCAAGCAGAAGTGAGCAGAACTTGTATCAGCCAAATAGACAGGAGAAAGCGGATTTTTCATTGGACTTCAGGACTCCTGAGTAACAGATAAAGACAGAGAAACAGCAAAGTTATGGAGAATCAGGAAGTAAGTGCCAGTCTGCGCAGATCTGAGGTCAGTGAGACACACATAAGGCTCCTCTGATGCTCCTCTTCATCCGCTGATGGGCCTCCAGGTGAGAATCACAAATCAAACATAATAACAACTGACACAAAGGCCTGAGGTCAGACCCTCTGTATGCAGCACACAGTGTGTCTGCAGTCTCACCCTCACATCGTGTATGATGACATTTCTGCTTTTTAGATTAAGTGCCTGTCTGAGAATAACTTCTGCATCATGCTAATTATTTAGCTGTTTCGTGCTCATGGGCAAAAGAAAAATGAGGATTAAGTTAAATATATCAGAAATAAATTTCTAATGTGGCTCAAGGCCACAGTAAAGTGGACCATCACATCAAGTAAGTACAAAACAGCCTTTACTAATACGCTAAGGGTTAAAACAACATATAAGATTTGCATAATCTGACAGTATATCAGCGTGAGAGCAAGGCTGGCCCTGGAAGTTGTGTGCATGCAATGGCAGAGCAAAGTTAGAGACACCCGCTAAAAACTTTCATTTCATCTCACTTGCTCCTTTCTTCTTTTTCCTTCTTTTTTTCCCTCCTAATCTGTCCATCCTCTTCGGCCAGCTCACCCACTGCAATACTTTACGGGTTAAAAATGAAATAAATAAATTTTTTAAATTTAAAAAATGAAATCGATCAACATGAGAGGCCTATACAGAGTTTATAGAACCCCTCATGGTAAAGCAAACATGTTTGTCACAGCAGTGCATTCAGACCATGATTCTGCTAAAGCTGCCGGACAGGACAAAGGGAAAAAAAAAGAAGAAGGTGGGGGTCAGTGCAGCAGTGGGTAGTTCAGGTACAGAATGTAAAAATCCAGACCAAGATTTAGTTTCAACCAAACAGCTGAGTACTCTGTATCAGTGTCATTCTTAAAGTCGTGTTTCAACTTCTGGCAAAGTTCTCCCAGGAGCCTATCTCTGTTGTATGTACAGTCGGCATGTAATTCATTCCTGCCCAGATCCCTGACAAACAGTTGGAGGCAGAATTACTTGTTATCAGAGTATGTGAATTTTTACACACACCAGCAGCTGTGACAGAATAAGATATTTCCTTTATACTGCTGCCACATAGTGGACACAAAGAAGACTGCAGTCAATTCTAAAATCAGTCGGTCAACATGCTACCACCACAGACTATAATCGGGAAGTGATCAAACTTCATGGAACAATATGAATATAAACAAACAGATGTAGTAAGTATATTGTGCAAAATGTATCTTCATCTTAACTACGCTGAATGGTGGAGTCCCAGAGTAAGTGATCCTCACCTGGAGGCCCATCAGTGAAGAAGAGGATGAAGAGGAGCATCAGAGGAGCCTTATGTGTGTATCGCTGACCTCAGATCTGTGGAGACTGACACTCACTTCCTGACTCTCCTTAACCTCACTGCCTCCCTTTTTGTGGGTTTTAAATGTTTTAAAAATCATCCATCTATCTTTGATTTTCATAAACTGTTTGTGCACTGATGCATTTCCTGTCTATTTCTTGTCTGTTAAAAGGAAAACAGTTTGATGCTGCTGTTGTCCTGCTCTTACCAGGAATAAATATTTTGATTTCATCTAGAATCTTATCATTTTAGAAACATGATTTCATAGCAAAATTATTGATAGCTGGTCTTCACAGTGAATCATTCATGCTCACAGAGTTTAAACTACAAACAAATTAATCAAATAAGTCTAGTTCTTTTCTAAACTGTTACTTCCTCATATTGCAAATGAGCAAAGAGCAGTGAAATCAGACTTATTCTGAAAAGCAGAAAAGTCGTCATACAGGATGTGAGTGTGAGACTCTGCAGAAACACTGTGTGCTACATACAGAGGGTCTGACCTCAGGCCTTTGTTTCAGTCTTTATTATGTTTTATACAGTTTTAAAATGTCACTGCAGTAGGTCCTTTTCATATGTGTGGATCAGCACAAATCAAGAGGTCCGTTAGGAAGGTGTCTGTATGACAGGGGTGGGGGTATCCTGGGGGGGGTGATGGGTGGGGGCAAAGTCAGGTAATTCACTTCATCTGGGTCTTATCAGCAGTCCTGTGTTTCTCTCAGCACCACAATGATGTTTCACACATAATGGGGTCCGTGGGCCTCCTCAGTTATATTCAGGCTTTCAAAGTTCTTCAGTCATAAAAAGTCACATGGATCTGACACTCTGACACTGTTATATTAATTTGTTTAAATTCATTGAAAATACTATATATTACAGCTAGTATTTGGATCCGTCTGCTCTTTATCCGTTCCTCACTGGCATACCTGGGTCTCTGTGCAGTGCTTTCCGGAAGCATCAGAACCATTCATAAGGGAATCTATGTGTGGCTGCCCTCTAGTGGATACACAAAATTCGGCTACTTAAGTAGCTTGACTATATTTCCCTCCTAGTTTAGTTTAGTTCCTAATTTAATTTAACAGATGAAACTGAAGGCAGAGCTGGAAATTAGTTTAGTCATGACTTCAGAAGTTACGCTGACAAGGGATTCTGTACAATCAGAGATGAAGCTGCTGGATGGGCTGGTCATCGCCTGCTTTTTCTGACTGATGTAGGTCTGGATGTAAAGTTACAAACTGCTTAATGTGTATCAATCTGTTTTATAATGTTCACACAAAAAAGTGCTTTTAATGTGTCTGCACCTTGTATCTCCCACAATGTGCTTCTGCATTTGATATCTTCTTGACTTGGGGATAAAGAGATTTAACTGGATGGATTTTACTTTTGTGAAGCACTACAGTCCAAAGCTGAACTGATTGTTCAAAGCTTTTTGGTTTTTAAGCAAAACTACTTCATTTAATTTATCTGAAACCCACTTTGCGCCTTTCTAGACTCAACAAAGCATCATTGCCAACAAAATAAGTGAGTTACAGTTAAATCAGGTAAAGAAGTTTCATTTGGAATTTACTGATCCAGGTTTTCAGCACCACGGACACCAACTAGACTTACTGTCATTTAATGGGAGTGAAAGCAGAAACCAATAGATCACACAGGGATATTTTCATTTGATGGTGTCTTTCTTTTTACTTTTGATATGCCATCTTCCTCCTTAGCTGATATGTGAGGCTGCTGTCAGCTGAGACAAGCTGGTGTGATTTTACGCAGAGTGATAAGTGGGCGGTCCTGTTTTCGTGTGTTACATTTTCATTTGATGTTGGCCAATATGTATGTGGTACTGTTTCCTCCTTAACTGATATGCACAGGCTGTTGTTAGCAGAGACAAGCTGGTGTATTTGTACCGCAGATTGAAAAGTGGGCGTTCCCGATTACATCACTCTTTTAAAGAGTCCCTGATTGGTGGGCTCTGACGAGGAGGGGTGACCTAAAAACTCCAAACCATTTATCCATCCATCCATCCATCCATTTTCCAAACCGCTTATCCTACTGGGTCGTGGGGGGTCCGGAGCCTATCCCGGAAGCAATGGGCACGGGAACAACCCTGGATGGGGGGCCAGCCCATCGCAGCCAAACCATTTAAGTTTGTGAAATTCATTTTTAATAATTACCAATTTCAGAAAAATATGAAATGTTTTGTAAAGTATCAATTTATTAATCATGTATTTAAACAAATAATGACCAGTATAAAAGACACATAGAAAACTGTACAAAAGTCTTGGGCTGTCGAAGAAAATGATGTTCAAATGATCTTCATCTTGGTCTAGAATTATAATATTTTGTCCGTCAAAGTGTGGCAGCCCAGTCATTTCAAAATCTCTTCTAAAGTTAGTAAAACATTTGCACCAACCATCCAATAGACCTATATATTTTTATAACACAACTCCTATGGCTAATCAATGCATCATTAACATTTGTTTAATTAAATTAATTAATTAAGTGAGCTGGTGGCGGAATTTAACAAATACATGGAATGGCTGGGGTGCCCCTGAGGAGAGGTTTAGGATCCAAAGCGTGGTTCATCTAGCGATCCAACAAGGCATCAGTAACTTTATGGAGAAAAGAAGAAATTCTTGTTAGTTTTTATTGTGTCACTTTTAATTTGCATATATTTTTATGATAATTGTGTTTTTGTTCTGAGCAAATATACACAACCCAATTAAATAGCATTAAACGTTTTCTTTGATGGCCCAAGACTTTTGCATAGTACCATATTTTTTCAGAATCAAGAGACAATTTAATAAAAACCAGTCTTACCTTCACAAGATAACGATTATTAAACATTAACCAGCAGGTGGCAGCAAAGCACTTGTGAATAAGTGGCCAATACGTGGTTGTACAGGTTGCCAGCAGATAATCATCCCCTCTGTTTAACTGACTCTCATGCTATGACTGTACAGACTGAGCAGGGCCGAGTGAGAGAGGCCTCACTGCAGTTAGCATAACCGTTTATTTTACAGCTCGTCTGACTCATTCTGCTCCACGAAGGTCATCTCCTCTGCCAGCTTCCTCTGATCCAGGGAGACCCTCTGCTTCTCTCTGATTGGTTCCCGCTTTCTACAGGAGGTCCAGTGCAGCTGAATGGTGATGATGGTGCAAATCAGGTAAAACACACCAGTCCCAGCTTTCAGTACAGCATCCAGAACCTGCTCCCACCTGTGAGACATATAATACACCAGTGTGTCTGTCAGTCACACATATCACATTTAAACCTGAAGAACAAAACAGTGAATCTATTCTGACTGAAGTAAGTAAGACTAAGAAAAGGTCACTCTTGAAACTGAAATATAAATTATGAAAGATATTCTACAGAGAAAATGATTAGATGGAGAACAATGAATTAGTGTTCACATCCCAGGGCACTGATAGTGAACAGGTGAGATAAATGATTTCATTAACATATTTTAATGTATCTATTGTATCAGGGTGGCATGGTGGTGCAGTGGTTTGCACTGTCGCCTCACTCCTCTGGCACGTGTACTCAAGTCTTCGCTGGAGTTCCGTGTGTATGGAGTTTGCATGCTCCCCCTGTGTCATTGTGGGGTTCCCTCCAGGGACTCTGATTTCCCCCCACAGTCCAAAAACATGCTGAGGCTAATTGGAGTTGTCAAATTGCCGGTAGGTGTGCTTGTGCGAGGGAATGGAGTGTGAGCGTGTCCTGCAATGGGTTGGCACCCTGTCATGGGACGTTCCCTGCCTTGCGCCCATAGGGACCCTGAGTTAGACAAGCAGTTTCAGACAATGGATGGATGCAGCACTGGAACAGATATTACAGAGTACAACTGTAACACTGGTCTACGCTGCAATGAAAAACCACCTACAGACATGTTAGTCAGTCTGCACACCATTAGTAACAATTCATCCTCACAAAGATGAAAAAATGCCTGAATTATGTTGCAAGCTACATGGATTTGTCTGGATTTGTATACATAACAAGTGACTGGCTGTATGTCTGTGGAAAATGCTGTGATTTTTGTCATATTACAGACTGATCATAAACTAGAAGACACACATTCAATATTAAAGACACCAATTAGCCTGACTGTGCGTTTTTGGATTGTTGGAGGAAACCCACACAGCATGTGGAGAACATGCAAACTCCACACAGACAGAGCAGAAGCCAGATTCAAACCCCTAAACATGGAGGCGTGAAGCAACAGCGCCGCCTACTGGACCACCGTGCCACTATCATTGAAACAATAATCCCAATAAATAACTCTGTTTCACAACAGCTGATAAATAGGGGATTATCCCCACAAAGAAGCACAAACCCCTTCGTGAGTGAAACTGCTGGGTTGATTAGTATGTATCTATTTATATTCAAGCATAAATAATTCACAGGCAGATTTAAATCAATTACTTATGTTTAACAGTAATATGAACTGGAATCTGCAGGATTCCACAACCAGCCACCAATACCAGCCAGTGTCCTTCCTCTCCAGCCCACTCATTGTCACAATGAAGGTTTTATTTTCTGTGTCATCCCTGATCAGGACAGGCCTCCCATGCAAACTCACTGATCTCTCTGATGCACAGGAGCCCCCAATCTTACACCACATCCTTTGTCTTTTGTTGTTTCCATAGTAACACTGACACTGTCTCCATCCACACCCGTCACCTCCTGTTTGTCCACTGACAGCCCTGGAGGACTTCAACACACAGGTAAAACACTCAAAGATTTCCACAGCAATGAAATGTTTATGAATATCAGCCCATTACAACATACATACTGTATGTAAATGTTTGGCCAACCCCTGACATTTTTTAACATATTGCTTATCATATTTAACCTCATGAAGTCGCCCGATTTAGCTGACACTGTTACTTCTTCCAAGTCTCGTTTATCATATTGAATTAAATTAAAATGCAGATTTTTAAAATATTAAAACATTTTTCCATCAGTGTTTGTGTTAAGGTCCTTCCTTTTTGACTCAGTGACATGTTACATACTGTGCATCTCATTGGCTACAGTCTGCAGTACAGACATCTTACCATCAGTGACTGACAGATTAACCTGATCAGAGAGGCTCCACTGATCTTCACACCACACCAGTACCGATCGGATTCCTCAGCTGTCAGATTGTTGATGGTCACAGTGAAGACTCGCTGGTCAGGATCATCTCTGACTCACACTTTACCCTCCTGTGGAGAGTCAGTGTGTACTATGGGAGTACATGACCTCACATTATACCCTCTGCACCAGTACGGGACTCCACTCCAACAACCGCTGCAAACACCGCGCCTCCCTGAGAGCCATCACCCATCAGCTCATCAGCCACTGCAACCAACTGCAAAGACCTCCCTCTTTCCTGCATCCAAGTAAACCAACTTCCTTTCCTTTCTAACAACCTAAACTGTCCTATTCACCTGCTATATTCCTTTAGGTTTATATTCCTACAAACTGCTTGCTTTGCAGAACAGTTTTTCCCTTTTTAGGTTAATCATTTTAAATCTGGTCACTGCATTTTCATGATTACATCGTTTGTGTCTTTTCTGTTATTTCATGTTTATTGTTTGTTAGGTATAATGTCTGTCTTATGTTAGTTGTAGGAATAAATGCATGTCTTTTTACACAACTTCAGCCTCCGTCATTGAGTGCTCACAATAGTCCCTGCCTCTGCGATCTGGCTACTACGCTCTGAAACCTCAAACTCGCCTGAAATATCGCGAGACTCTCTCTCATTGGCCGTGAGGGGAGCTTCGCTACCGATCGTTTACATTACCTGGTGACCCAGCTCGCTGGACGAGCCTACTAACCCAGGTTATTAAGCGATACGGGTTATTAATGAATCCCATTTAAGTCTCACATTAACAGACTCACTGGGATTCGCATTTGAGTTTGGAGGAGCCGACCATTCGGCATAACAATTGGTTACTAATCAGCATCAAATAATAATTAATTAAAAGTTAATTAATTTCAAAACATATTGGTGGAGATATTAAAATATACCTGAGCTAATAATTCCTACAGCTGTCAGATTGTTGATGGTCACAGTGAAGACTCGCTGGTCAGGATCATCTCTGACTCACACTTTACCCTCCAGTGGAGAGTCAGTGTGTACTATGGGAGTACATGACCTCACATTATACCCTCTGCACCAGTATTTCACATGAGTTTTATATCTGTCACCATAGGAACATGGGATTGTTACAGATCATCCTCTCTGTACACAGGCCCATTTCACTGTAGACACACTGTCAGCACCTGTGGGGAAAATAATTAACTGAATAAGGATTTTCCATCTTATGACATCTCTAAGTAATTATGCTTGGTTTGTGTAATACTTAGATTAGGTCATGTGTAATTAACAGAACAGTGATGATGTATAAAAGTCAAAGACCATCATTTTACTATAAGAACAAGGAAAACAAAACTAGTGTCTGATCTTGGGAAGGGCTTCAGCAGGATGTGGGATCGGGAATCTGAGCCTGGCAGTGTGTTCTAGGGTCTGAGAGGAAAACCAGGACCTTAAATCCCTAGTAAAAGGCCTAGATGAGGGTTTCCGGTAATGGCGGCTTGCTGAGAAGACGTGCCCACTTCTGCTCCGCTATGTTTCTGTAAAATCCTGAATAATACTCGTTTATTGGACGTTGAACAAGACCAGTAGTGATGCCTCTCTCGCAAAAGAAACTTGGTAAAAACATTAGTAGACCGACTCAGTCGAAATTGTCTAACTTCACTTCTAAGTCGAGCTCCGAGGCTAGCTGTGAAGCTAATGTTAGTGGTGAAGATAGCGAGAATAATACCAACACCTGTCAGGTGATGGAGGAGAAAATTGACAAGCCAAATGAGAGGGGAAAGACGGTCGAAAGCTTAGACGCAGTACTGGCGGCTATTGCAAACTTGAAATCGGATTTTTCCTCCAAACTGGACGGTATTTTGTCAGCAATAGAGACTGTGAGGAAGGATGTTAATGAGTGTGCTAAGCGGGTCGGTGAGGCGGAGGCCCGGATATCTGCAGCAGAAGATAGTATCACCACCTTGGAAGCAAAGGCACGGACTCTTGAAAATAACAACAAAGATCTCGAAGACAAAGTGCTGGATCTGGAGGCCAGATCGCGACGTTCTAACTTGAGACTTGTTAACCTGCCCGAGGGCGCGGAAGGAGAGGACGCGTGCGTCTTCTTGGAAAACTGGCTGCCGGAGGCTCTGAACTTGGCACCGCTACATACCGCTCTGACGCTGGAGAGAGCTCATCGGATCGGCCAGAAGAATACGTCAAACACCGCTGCACCGAGGACAATGATCATGAAGTTCCTAAATTACAAGGATAAAATGACCGTGATAAGAGCTGCCAGGGCAAAGGGACAGATTCTTTTCAAGAACCGTCCGGTGAGATTTTATGAGGACCTGGCGACCGGTGTACACAGAAAACAGAAAGAGTTTAACGCCGTGAGACAACAGCTTCGCTCCATGGGGATCCGGTACGGCATGATTCCTCCCGCGCGACTGATAGTGACATACAACGGAAAGTCTCGCATCTTTAACCAGCCAGGTGAAGCGGAGAATTTTGTGAAGGCTCTGAGGTCAGAAAGTGGACTGGGTTGAGAATGTAATCATTGACATGCTGTGTGTTGGCATGAAGGAATAATTACTGAGCTTTAAGTTTTAAAAGAAGAGTGAAAGAGAAAGGCCAATTTGTTATATTTGTTTATCGGTCCAGAGGCTTACAGCTACTATTAGTAGCCTAATTTTCTTAATGTATCCAATAATGAGTTTTTCTGTTTATGTAGCGGGGTGGGGTAGGGGGGAAAGGTGTTTAGGCATAGTCGGTTGATCCTCACTTTTGGGTGGAACAACCTTTAGCTGTTAGACAGGTACCAGTATATATAGGGGGAGGGAAATGGGTACCAAAGTTCAAGTTAAAGGGGTATGTTCAATACTTATTGTTGTGGGTGTAGTTTTTGACATTCAGATGTTATTTGTTTCTCTATCCTTTAATATTTCAAATGTGTTGGGAAGCTCATTTAGTGCTGTGTGTTATGTCTGGTGGAATAATAATTAAAATTTCTTCTTGGAACTGCAGAGGACTACAAAAACTGGAGAAGGTAAAACAAGTAATGACTAGGGTGAAATCTATGCACTCTGATATCATGCTACTTCAGGAAACACACCTGTTGTCTAGTCAAGAGGCGAAGATTAGGAGGAGGTGGCAGGGCAGTATATATTCTGCACCCTTCACCTCTCAGGCAAGAGGTGTTATGATTTTGATCCACAAATCTATACCATTCCATGTGACAAGGGTTATTAAAGACAAGGCGGGGAGATATATTATTTTACAGGGCACACTTATTACGGAAAAAATAATCCTGATAAATATCTATGCTCCAAACATTGACGACCCAAAGTTTTTTCATAATCTTTTTTTGACAGCATCATCTCTGTCTGGTAGCTTTATTATAGGAGGGGATTTTAATTGTACATTGAATCCAGAATTGGATAGGAGCTCAGGTATTGATTTCTCGCATCCTAAAAGTAGACAAACTATTCAACATTTTATGAAAGAACTTGATCTGAGGGATATTTGGAGGGATATGAACCCCAAGGTCTTAAAATACTCCTGCTACTCAAATACACTTTTTTTTTTTTTTTTTTTTTAGTTTCTGGCAATATGAGGTACAAAATAAAGGATTGTCACTACGATAGCATTTTAATATCTGACCATTCGCCAAACTCATTAATATATGAAGATTTAAGACTAAAAAGAGATCCCCCTAGATGGAGATTTAAACAAAAATAGACAATCAAATAAATATTTATTTTGAAACTAATACGGATTAAACGTCACCCTGCACAAGGTGGGAAGCATTTAAGGCCTACGTAAGAGGTCAGATTATTAGTTTTACAAGTTATAGAGCAAACCAAACTTATAAGAAAACAAAAAAGTTGGAGGCGGAGATTGAGCTGCTTGAGGGAGAATACTTTCAAACCTTTTGTCCAAGAGTCCATCAAAAGCTTTTATTACTAAGAACACAGTATAACGAACTTTCTGCTTCTAAAGCAGCCTCACATCTTTTGCGTCTTAAACAATCATTCTATGACCAAGGGGAAAAGCCCGGGAAATTATTAGCCTGGCGCCTCCGACAATTACAAAATGAGAAAAACATTACTTCAGTTGTAAACAGTGATGGACAGATCATTGTTGACCCTCTAGGAATTAATGAAACTTTTAAGTTTTTTTTTAATGAAAAACTATACAGCTCAGACATAACACATATGGGACAAGAGCAAAATCTCTTCTTAGATACCCTTCAGATACCTAGCATTTCAGAACTAATAAGTGCAGACCTTAATACACCTATAACAAAGGAGGAAATATCTATAGCAATAGATCATTTGAAAACAGGTAAAACCCCAGGCCCAGATGGGCTGCCGACAGAAATTTATAGGAAATTTAAAACTAAATTGCTGTCCCCTCTTTTTGACATGTTCGCGGATTCATTTGAGAAGGGAATCCTTCCGGCTTCATTAAGAGGAGCTCTGATAACTTTACTACCCAAACCAGGTAAACCGTGCAATAAATGTGGAAACCTAAGACCAATAAGTCTTCTTAATGTGGATTTAAAGATACTTTGTAAAATTTTGGCTCGAAGACTGGAGAGATTCTTACCTGATCTAATTCCCTGTGACCAGAATGGGTTTATTGCAGGTAGACAGGGATTTCATAATGTGAGACGAGTGTTGGATATTCTTCATAATCAGGAAGGAAAAACAGACAATGCTTTACTATCACTGGATGCCAAAAAGGCCTTTGATAGAGTTGAGTGGCCCTACTTATTTGAAATATTAAAAAGATTTGGCTGTGGGGATAATTTCTGTCGGTGGATTAGACTTCTATATAATGAACCATATGCTGAAATACTGACAAATAAAATTATATCTAAACCATTTGAAATTAAACGGGGATGTAGGCAAGGGTGCCCTTTGTCCCCCTTATTGTTTATTTTAGCAATTGAACCGTTTGCCATTGCGGTGCGGTCTCATAAAAACATAACTGGTTTATCAGTAAATCAACAGGAACATAGAATTGCTTTATTTGCAGATGATGTCATCCTTTTTTTGGAAAAACTGAAAGATTCTATCCCAGCCTTGTTGGATTTATTACACACATTTGGACGGATATCAGGATATAAAGTGAACAAAGAAAAATCTTCATTAATGATACTTAACTCAGAAGAGAGAAGAAGTGCCGGAAATTCTTTCCAATTCAAAATGGTAGACTGTTTTACCTATCTCGGGATTAGGATAGTGCCATGTTTGAGAGACATTGTTGGAGCTAACTACACCCCTATGATAAATTCCATCATCTCATCTGTAGATAGATGGAAACCCTTGCCCTTGTCACTTATAGCAAGAATTAATGTTCTTAAACTAAACATAATGCCCAAACTTCTGTACTTGTTCCAGAACATTCCATTGTCACCTCCTGCTAATTTATTCTCACACCTGAAAACAATTTTTGTAGGTTTTTTGTGGAATAATAGACGACCGAGGCTGCGTTTATCACTCTTGTACTTACCGTATGAAAGAGGAGGCCTCAAATGTCCCAATCCACTTTGGTACTATTGGGCAGCTCAATTGAGGACTATGATGTATTATTTTACAGATAAATCCCTCCCGCCTTGGATGAATATTGAAAACTGCTCGGTACCTCTTCCCCTTCCCCAATACCTATATTCAGCAAAAGTCAAAATGTTGAAAAAAAAGACAAAAAATCCTATAGTCAGAAATATGATTATAATCTGGTATCAGGTTAAGAAATATCTGGGTGAATCCACCTCTCTCGCACGCTTCAGCCCAATATGGGGTAATCATTTTTTCCCTCCAGGCAGAGCAGACCCTGGTTTTAGGAAGTGGGCTGACAAAGGTTTAAAGACAATAGGGGACCTCATGGGATCAGAGGATGAGACTTTGATGTCATTTGAGGAGTTGATTGCCAAGTATGATATTCCATGCAAACATCGATTTAAATATCTACAAATGAGAAACTTTATTAGATTATCTCAAAATCAATGCTTGTCAATCCCTCCGTTATCCACATTGGAAACAGAAATGAAAAAAGATTGCTTTGGAAAGGGAATAATCTCCAAACTATATAATATATTAGTAGAGGGTTCCCCTGAATATTCTTTAGGGAAACTTAATGCCTGGAGGGAAGACTTACAGGAGGACTTATCCTCCGAAGACTGGGAGGAGGCATGTGCTGAAGCACAAACACAAACTACCAGTACCCGTCTTAAAGTACTGCAATATAATTGGCTAATGAGGACATATGTGACTCCAGAAAAGCTTAATAAGTATAATGGTGATAGCCCAGACTTGTGTTTCAGGTGTGGAGAGGAGAAAGGGACATTCTTCCACTGTATCTGGGAATGCAATAAAGTACAATTGTTTTGGAAAGAGATCAAACAAGCTCTGGATACTATATTGGGTATACAATTAGATCTTGACCCTAAACTATTTATTTTAGGTTTATATCCTGATGGACATCTTATGTCTAGAAAGATAATTACCGCCATGGACTTATGTCTACTGTTAGCAAAAAGAGTCATAGCACTCTCATGGAGGAAGAGCAGTAAACCAAAACTCATTAACTGGATAAAGGAACTGTCCACAACTTTACCTATGGAGAAAATTACTTACATTGTCAAGGGAAAACTGTCACTTTTTCAAAACATTTGGGGTCCCTTTATGCAATATATGGAAAATGTGGATCTTAGTAGTATTGTGAATGAGGCAGATGAGATGTAATTGATGTCGGCCCTCTGCAGCTTCCTAAACTAAATAAATTTGAGTTTGTAATTTAGAACAATACAGAACAGTACAACTGAGGTGGAGTTGAGCAACCCTTGGAAAATAGAGAAACTTATTTGTTGTTGGGGTTTTTTATTTATTTATTTATTTATTTATTTATTTATTTATTTATTATGTTTTTTGGGGGTTTTTTTGGGCTTTGTGTTTTTCTTTTATTTGATTAAGTTATTATTTACAGGTCATATTTTGTACTTCCACCTAAATATTTTTCTATCATCTTTTAAATGTCTGATTTGCAAGGAAGGTTGATTGATTGTTATACAATAATTTAGTTGCCTTGGATGCTCCTTTCGATGTGGAAGCACTCAAACTTCTGTAATTTCTGTATTTTTTAAAATTTTAATAAAGATATTGTTGGAAAAAAACGGCCTAGATGAGGTGAATGAATGGGCTTGTCACTGTGTGGGATGGCCACACCCCTTCAGTACTATGGCCTTATTTGTAAACATATCCAGTCCTGTGATACAGGCCCTCTCATATTCCCTCTATACATGCTTCCTTTGGGCTCTATTTGTGAACGTTATTATGTAAAATATCATTGCTATGCTGGTGATACGCAGCTCTATCTGCCATTAAAACCTGGTGACTGCTGCTCTCTGGTGGCCCTTTCTAACTGTCTGGAGGATATTAAGAACAGGACAGCAATGACTTTCGTCCAGATTAATGAAAACAAGACAGAGGTAATGAGTTTTGGTCACTGTTCATGATCTCAGAGAACAATTAGGGCCTCATTCAGAAAACTTCCAGTCACATACTAAAAATCTTGGTGTCATCTTTGATTCATCACTGAGTTTGATAAACAAATAAATGCAGTTGTGAAGGGGTGTTTCTGTCAGCTGAGTTCAATAGCCTGGCTTAAACCACACCTTTCAGCCAAAGACCTGGAGAGTTACTCCTGCTTTTATCCTGATTGGGTTACTGCCGTTCTCTGTACCCAGGTTTACCAGAAGCATCTTTATTCTGACTACACCTTGTTCAAAACGGTGCTACCAGGCTCTCAACAAAAAATAGACACCAAATTTCCCCTGTGTTGGCTGCATTGCATTGGCTACCTGTTAAGTTTTGAGAATTTCTGAGAATACAGTTTAAAGATTTCTTATTTCTTTCTAAGGCGATACATGGCATAGGTCCCCAGTCCGTCTCGGAGCTAATTCAGCCTTACACCGCTTCTTATTAGATGCATCTCTGTACTGACCCTGCACACACAGGAACACATTTTATTTATCTATTTAATCTGACTATTCTGCTTTGCACATCATGTATTTAACATTTATAGTGATTTTATATTTATTACTAGATTATTGTATAACTTTTGCACTGTTTTTTGAACTTGGTTGTTGCTTAGTCTTGTTTTTCCATGGAGCACCATTATACCAAACAGAATTCCTTGTAGGGTCAACCTACTTGGCAATAAACCACAGTCTGATTCTGATTATTTTTTGTGTAACATTGGCCAATGTCTCTACTTTTACTATATATTTATATTATTTTGACCTACAGCACTTTGGCACAACATAGATTGTTTTTAAATGTTCTATAGAAATAAAAATAATTCAACTTGATATAGAAACGTATTTCAAGTCATCCATCTTGCCGAGATGGGGGTTGCGCTGTGACCCCTGGTGGACAAATTATGCAGCAACAGTACTCATATCATGGTTGAAAGTTCTGTCTTCAGTCTCTCTGTTTCTTTTTAGTTATCATTAATTGGCCATTATAAACCAAATGCTGATAGCGATTTATCACAGACTCCTGCATTAATGAATTAAAATATTCATGATGAATAAAGAAGATGAATTGGCGCTAATGTGTATTTTTACTGTGTTATTGATGAGATATATATTACAGTACACGGATCGCTCTGGTGTCTCAGAAATTGTCTCCATTTTTTCATACCAATTTATCATTAGTACAGTAGTGCTTGCAGTTCACAAATGCTTTGGCCTACAAACAATTTGGTTCGCAAAAACTAAATTTGGTCAATGAACAAACTCGACCAGATTCCTTTTTTTATACTAGTGTAACACCGGCGGGGCGCATATCCCAGCATGTCCCGCGTACAATTGTAAATAGAAGGACCACGACAGGCACCCAACAAGCACCGAACCCAAATACACAGATGGGAAACACAATGTTGTCAGAAGCTGAACTGCGAAATGCAGATGCAGTGATAGATTTACACAAACTAAATACACGTTAGGAGCGGACAGGGTATACACACAAGACATGGGCAAAGTGTAAAGTGAGGTAGACCTTCAACAGCACGTCAGTCCATTGCAGGGCAATGGAAGCTGGAGAAATGCCATGTGAACAGCAGAAATGTGGTCATACAGGATGTGAGGGTGAGACTGTGTGCTGTATACAGAGGGTCTGACCTCACGGCTTTGTTTCAGTCTTTAGTATTGTGATGACATTGTGATAGCCCAGTGATAACTATACTGGATGGGTGGTACCCCTTCAAAGAGCAAGGGGAGATGGGATACCATTGTGGTATGCAAGCAGGTCCTCAGGGTTGTCACACATGTTTTTCTGAGGTGTACACTGCTGGTTGCTTGAGCCCCTGGATGAGACACTGGTCAGTGCCCTGCAGAATCGCTGTGGGCAGTGTGAGGACTTCTGCCCTCTCAGTTAAACAATAGGTGCAGGGAAATGAGTCAAATGAGTCTCTCTGCATCCTGCTTAATGATATCAAGGGGTTGTGTAGGAGAGAGAGATGCAATACCGCTTTCGTCAAAATGACAGGTCGGGTCAAAGGTCACGTTCAAAAGTTCAGTGGGCGGAGCTTATGTTGTAGTGGGTTGAGCTTGGTTGTGTAACTGACGCAATAGCATGTGGATTTAATTATTTATTTAAATATTTTTTTTTGTCTTCTTCCCCGGGGGTTGGTTGTGTAACTGCTGCAATGGTATTTGTATTTAATTATTTATTTATTATTTTAAATGATTGTGGCTTAGGGGGCATGGGTTGGTTGTGTTAGTGCTGCAATGGTATTTGGATTTAATTATTTATTATTTTAAATGCTTATTTTAAATGTTTATTATTTTAAAATGATATTGAGGAGAGTGCTTATGAGTGTGTATTATTTTAAAAATGATATTGATGAGAGTGCTTATGAGCGTGTGTTATTTGAATAAGTTATTATTATTATTATTTTGTGGGGCGCGGGCGGGAGTGAGCGTGGCTGGGTTACCTGATGGAGCGCGAGCGTACGGTGTGCGGTAGCGTGGTAAGGTCCCCGGGCTTCGGAGAATCAGCAAAGGACTTATTCACATACTGTTGCGGTAGCGCGGAAAGGTCTGCACGGCTTTGGATAATCCTCGGAGAGAGCGATGCGGGAGAGCTGAGAGGCGTGCTGCTGCGCGAGTCTGAGACAAACTGTGAGAGACTGTGGGATAAAATGGTAAAGTTGGAGCAAAGAATGAGAGGAGGAGGTGCAGGGTCTATCGTCCAATAAAAACGCTCGGCGCTAGTTTTGACCGTGTGTTTTTTCCTCACGCGAGCGTTTGTATCACATCGGCGTATGGCGCCAATTTGTAAAGGTCATAAGTCGAGACATACATCGAGTCTGTCAATTTGTCCGCCAGTAAATTCTGCAGGGCCGTGCCACCTGGCCATCGAGGCGCCCCCCTACCCGGCCACGCGGGCCATACATCGAGTCTGACACTTTTGCCCTCCAGTAAATTCTGTTTAAAGTTTTGTTTTCACATACGTCCCAAATTACAGATAATTTTCTTACACAGGCACGAGTAGCATCATCAAGGCCGTACCACCTGGTCATACATCAAGTCTGACAATTTCCCCGCCAGTAAATTCTGTTTATAGTTTTGTTTGTCATACATGACCGTGCAGATATGGGGTGACAGAGACAATTAAATTGTATTACGTCGAGCGGGGGGCCTTTTCCTCCTCCTAGAGGCACAACGCCTTACCAAAGTTTGTACCAGCCAAAGAACCACAAGTTTCATCGAGACCTTACCCGGTAAGTATATTATTTCTTTTATTCCTGTTATAAAAATGCTATTCAATTAAAAAATAACATTCTAATAATAGGTATTCTCTTTTTTTTTTCTATGTACGAGAGAGAGAGAGAGACTACGCCGACCGGTCAAGAGAAAATCTGCGAGAGAATCAACAGGTATGGACGGAGCAACACCCCCAGCGGCTATACCCGAAGCCTTATTAAATGAAATAGCCATTATCAACAATGCTAATAATGAAAATGATGCGGATTACTCTGCTCAACACGACTCGCCACCAGCGGCGTCTGCTGAAACAGTGGCCCAGGACCCCTGTTTTCTCCCATCCTTAGAGACATTAACAAGCATGTTAAATGAAAGGGGTTCTGAAGCAGAAGCGGGGCTACCCCCCACCGACGAGGTCGCATGGTCCCCCGCGGATTCTGAATTGTGGGAGGCCTTGTCAGACGTGGAATTTCTTCTCGATGCTGAGGAGATTGAAAATGAATTTGGGCTGGGACAATTTGAAAATGTTCAACAGGAAGGTGGCGGTGCCGTCGGTGACGTGGATCCCCAGCCTGACGGGGTCCTTCATCGCCGCAGATTCAATAACGTACAGATTAGGCGGATTCTAAATATCCCGCGACCTAGAAACGAAGGCAATTTCCGCGAGTACTATGAAAATGTAATCGAGGGGTTTCAAAATATTGTGAATGAGGCGATTCCTTACGCCGTATGGGGAGCCTATATACAGGTCACCCTGCGCGCTGACTTTTTAAACGACGAGCTGTCGCAAATTGTACGGTATGGGGTGGGGGAGCTGACAGACTTGCAGCAGCTGCTGGATCGCCTGGTACAGTCTAATCAAGAGATTTTAAACGATTCCAACCTAGAAGTAATCGTAGACGTAATAAATATCCCACGCGGCGGTGGGAACAAACGTAAACTACAGACCATGTTAGCTTCAGAAATAATTTCTAAAAAAGCCAGACACATGTTTATCATTAATAACAACACCAACGCGTGTTTCGCCATAAACTTGGCGCATCTGCTGCACGAAAACTTTACTGACGCCGAGGCTGAAAAGCTCGGCCTGGAGTTACAGGAGAAAGCGGGATTCACCCCCGATCACGCAGTCGCTTTGAATGACATTATCAATTTCGAGAAAATCATTGATTGCAAAGCAGTGGTGTATTATCAACAACCTTATTCAAACAATCTCCAAATTTACCAGACACCCACGCCTAGCGACGGTAGACGGGCGGTGTATTTCTTTTTACACAATCAGCATTTTTACGGCATTAAAAGCGTAAAGGGCTTCTTAGGCGTGGGGTACGTTTGCCCGAGCTGTTTCAAAGGGTACGATTCGCCTCACTCTCATCAATGCGAAAAATTTTGTAGCGTCTGTCAGACTAATTGCAGAGAAGGTGAAAGCACACCGGCGATACTATGTGAGCGTTGTAATTTCAGATGTTTAAATGACACCTGCTTTGAGCGCCACCGTACGCCTAGGGTCTGCCCAGTTAGGGGGGAGCTCGCTACCCCCTGTGACAAGTTCAGAAAATGCAAAGCCTGCGGGCTCAGATACTACCTCACTCCCGAGAACCCAAAACCGCACTCGTGTAAAGCGGAAAAATGTAATATCTGCGACGCTAAACTCCACACGGCCGTGTCAGACATATCCACCCCACATCTCTGCTATCTAAATCCACCCGAGAAGCCTAACATAGGGGAACGGGCCGAAAGGGGTGAGGGGCGTAAAAAGGCCACCGAATATGTGTTTTTTGACTTTGAAACATCTCAGAGGTCGGGTACCCATATCCCGGTGTACGTCTGCGCCATCTCCGATCAGAACGAGACAATGACCGCCGAGGGGCCCAACTGCGCGCTACAGTTTCTCAGACATTTCAGGGCGCCCTGTTATAGAGGCGTCTGTTTCATTAGTCACTACGGTAAGGCATTCGATAATTACATCATACTGAACGCGATGGTGAAGGAAGGCGTGGAACCGCGTGTGGTATCGCAGGGGAATAAAATCATTCTCATCCTGGACAGCCTGTTTGAGCAGAGGTACATCGACAGTCACTCCTTTCTAAGCATGCCGTTGAGAAAAATCCCCGATGCGATGGGATGCTCAACTCAGATGCGAAAAGGCTATTTTCCGCATCATTTCACAGACGTGGAAAACTTTAGTTACGTGGGACCCTACCCCCCTCCCGATCAATTTGGGCCCGATCAAATGTCCACCAAAGAACGCGACAAGTTTTATCAATGGTACGACGCTGTAAAGCACCAGACCTTTAATTTTCACAAAGAGATGATCGCTTACTGTAAGAACGACGTGGAGATTCTGAGAGAGGGCTGCTTGCGCTTCCTGCGGGAGTTTAAAACGCTCACGGGTTGCGATCCCTTCTCCGCGGCCACCATCGCTTCGGCCGCGTTGCTAGTTTACAGGACAAATTTCCTGCCCAGAGATACGATCGCGATCCCGGATGTATGGGATTACAGGAGGCAATACAAAAGTTATTCGAGCGTGTCCATCCAGTGGCTGGAATTCATCGGGCGCGCGCGCGGCATCGAAATTCGACACGCGCTGCGCGGGGGTGAAGTGAGTGTGGGGCGCTTTCACTTAGACGGATACGCCGAGATTGAGGGGGAGAAATGGGCTTTCGAGTTTCTAGGCTGTCAGTTTCATGGCTGTCCTACCTGCAACAACGAACACGATATCTGCCCCCTGACCCGCGAGAGCTTCGGTGCCCTGTACGTTAAAACAAGGGAAAAACTCGAGTCGTTGCGCCAAGAGTTTAATATGAACGTGGAATCCATCTGGGAACACGAATGGGCTCACGCTAAAACTCACGACCCACAGGTACAGCGTTTCCTGTCAGACTTTGAGCCCCCTGAGCCCCTAAGGCCGCGAGAAGCGCTTTTTGGGGGTCGGACGTCGGCCATTCGCCTGCGTTACGACGTCACGGGGCAAGAGCGCGTCCGCTACGTGGATTTCACGTCGCTGTACCCGTACACTCTGGCTAAATGTGAATTCCCCGTGGGGCACCCGGAAATCATTCATTCGAATTTTAAGCCTCTGAATGAATACTTTGGCCTGATCAAAGCCACGGTCAACACCCCGCGCGAGCTGTTTTTCCCCGTCCTACCCAGCAGACTGCCAAATGGGAAACTGGTGTTTACACTGTGCAGGACGTGCGCGATCGAGAACAGACAGGAGGGGGCGTGCGGGCATTCCGACGCAGAGCGGGCATTGATAGGCGTGTGGGTAACTGCGGAGCTAAATCTGGCTTTAGACAGGGGGTACTCGCTCGTTAAAATTCACGAAGTGTGGCATTTTCCCCAGACCAGCGGCGACCTGTTTAGAGATTACATTAAAACCTTTCTCAAAGTGAAGCAGCAGGCTTCGGGCTACCCCGACGACGCGACCGATGACGTGGGTCGCAGGGAGTACATAAAAAACTATCTCGAGCGTGAGGGGATCGAATTGGAGCCCGATCAGATAGTGTCTAATGAAGGGAAGCGGCAAGTGTCCAAACTTCTGCTTAACTCTCTGTGGGGTAAACTGGCGCAGAGGAGCAACATGCTCCAGACATGTATAGTGTCTGACCCGGGGGAATTTTTTAATTTTTTCTGCTCGGACCTGTACGAGATTTCCAGCTTCGCGTTTGTCAACGACGAGGTCGCCCTCATCCGCTGGCGTTTCAAGTCTTCCTACAAAGTGCCGCCGGGAAAAACTAACATATTCATAGCGTGTCAAACTACCGCGTGGGGTCGGTTGACGCTTTACAAAGAACTGGAAAGATTGGGGCGGAGGGTGCTGTATCACGACACCGACAGCATCGTGTACATAAGCAGGCCTGGTGAATATGACCCGACCTTAGGCAATTACCTGGGCGAGCTGATGTCCGAATTAGCCCCCGACGAATACATTGCTTCGTGGGGTGCGCTGGGACCAAAAAGTTACTGTTACCGACTCAACAACGGGAAAACACAAATGAAATGTAAGGGTATAACTCTAAATTACGAAACCTGTCAAAAGGTAAACTTTGACAGTATGATCGGATTGATTGAAAACTACATCGGAGGTTGTAGGAATAACCCCGCTATAATGACGCAGTACAACAAAATCGAACGCGACATGAAAAGCTTTTGCCTGTTTAATAGGCCTCTAGATAAAAAGGTCAGGGTCGTCTACGACAAACGCAGATTGCTGGCTAGCGGGGAAACTCTGCCTTTCGGTTACTGAAATGTAAAACTAGCAGCATCGCAAAAGGGCTTTTAAAGTTTTTTCTAAAAATCAAAGATGTTCATTTGTTTTAAAATGAAAAGTTTTTTTCAAAGATGTTTTTTAAAATCAAAGTAAGATGTACAAATGTTTTAAACTGAGAAATGTTCCTAGTAAGATGTTTTTAAAAATGAAAAGTTTTTTTCAAAGATGTTTTTTAAAATCAAAGTAAGATGTACAAATGTTTTAAACTGAGAAATGTTCCTAGTAAGATGTTTTTAAAAATGAAAAGTTTTTTACAAAGATGTTTTCTAAAAATCAAAGATGTTCATTTGTTTTAAAATGATCATAGTATGATGTTTTTAAAATGTTCATAGTAAGATGTTTTTAAAAATGAAAGATGTTTTAAGATGTTTTTAAAATGTTCCTAGTAAGATGTTTTTTATTTTCAAACTTGTGTACTGAAATGTTTTGTACATTTATCACAAGAGTTTTTATTAAAAACTTACACATGCACTCTGTGTCTGTGAAAGCTGACACCCCTCCAGCAGTGGTTTGCACGTGTGTGTGTGTGTGTGTGTGTGTGTGTGTGTGTGTGTGTGTGTCCTCGGAAAGATTTAAAAGATTAGGGCAGTATTTACCGTTTCGTCAGTGTGTTTTTTTTTTTTTTTTGCAAAATGATGGGTAGCGGCGTGAGAGAGGTCGACTTTGATCACCGTTTAGAACTCCCGTTTACGGCTATAATCGCAGGGGCAAGTTCTTCGGGGAAAACCTATTTCACTAAAGAAATGCTTTTAAATCAGAGTCACTGTTTCATAGGGGGCCCCGTTAAAAAAATTGTGTGGTGTTTCGCTTCCCATCAGCCGCTTTATGATGAACTACGCGATCGGATCAGCGAAATTGAATTTATACAAGGGCTTCCCAAAAGCTGGGAGGATGAGGAGCGCTTCCCCTCAGGCTCCTTGATAATCATCGATGATTTGATGGACAGCGCGTCCGAAAACAAACTCGTGGCAGAAGCTTTCACGAGGTTCAGACATCACCGTCAAATCTCGGTCATCTACCTGGTGCAGAACGTATTTCACCAGGGCAAGTACAGCAGGACTATAGCCCTAAATACGACTTATTATTGTCTGTTTAAGAATGTGCGAGACAGAATGCAAATCAAAGTTTTAGCTCAGCAAATGTTTCCTTGGCAGAAAAAGTTTTTTCTAGATGCCTACCATGAGGCCACAGGGCCCGCGCACGGCTATTTATTGGTCGATTTGAGAGCCACGTGCCCAGAAGAGTTCCGACTCAGGACCGGATTATTACCGGGGTCGTTACCCATCGTCTTTCTACCGGCGAGCCATTGATTTATCACTACTAAGCTATGTCCGAACATCTCAGGAAACACCTGCCGACCCTTAAAGTTTTACAGAGGACGAGGGGGGTGAAACGTAAAAAGATTCTTACGGCTGACCCATCTAACGACATAATTTTGGCTCTCTCCGAAATCTGTCTCAATCTCATAAGAGGTCGCATACCTTTAACCGTAGCTCAATTTACCAAACTCAAGAAACAGAAAAGATTGATTAAACTTTTCGCATGTAAGAAAAACAGCGTCGCTAGGAAACGCGTGGCAATTCTTCAAAAAGGAGGATTCTTATTACCGCTCTTATCAGTGGCTCTGCCATTCGTTACAAGCCTGTTTGCCGGTAAGACGGCTAACTAGCCTTTTCCAGCAACATGAGCCAAGTCAAGAAAATGTTTATGCTCAGCCCCCAGCAACTGCGTACGCTGACCCAGAGGGCGACCTCGCATACCATCGGGGAATCGGCCCTGGGTGAACTCGAACACCAGATGCAGGGTTTAATAAATCAGCCGGCTATGCATCTGGATGAAAAAGTGAAGAGATACAACCAATTGCTACAGAGGTATCTGAATCTAGCCCGAAAAGAGGAAAATCAGGGGCGAGAAATTGTCCTTACAGAGCGGAAAGAAAAAACGGACGAGGAGGAGGAGGGGAGACAGCCTGACGGCGGCGGCGCGACTGGGGACAAATCTGTACAGGAAGTTATCCAGCAAGTGGCGCCTAGGGCTAGAAAGAACGTGGGGTACATCTTGCATAAACTGCTCGATTCCGACGGGGCGGTACGTTGGACCCAGTCGGGTGAACTCATCATCAGAGATAGACCCATTAAAGGTTCCCATATTTTAGATTTGATGAAAACTTTATCGCAGCCTAAATCCCACGCCGGCGGATATCCTAAAGGCTGGGAACCCTTTTTAAACGTGATATCAGAATTAAACATCCCCCTCACGAGCGTGGGTAACATCCAAGCCAGGAAAGCCCTAAGTCATCTTAAAGATTACGGCGGAAGGGATCCCCCGCCTCACTCCTCCCCTCCTGTGAAACAGAAGCTCGGGAGACGTAGAAAACGTATTGTTGACGACTCACCACCACCGCTTGAGGGAACCCCTCACACACCGCGCGATTCCTCCCCAGAATATCGTTTATGGCCTTTAAAGGGTACTCCTTATGCTCCATGGATAGATTACAACGATTAAGTGTTTTATATACGTGTGTGAAAAAGAATTAAAACGCCTGTAACGCGTCGGTTAATAAAATGTAAAATTTATTGAATAAAGGGTGTCACATTTTTATTTTTTCCCCAACATGAATCTAACAAGCATAACAATCTTTAAATAGTTTTAACGAACATACATTTTGCGGCTTTGAAAGTTTATCGGCATTAACACGGCTAATACACTTGTGATATTTCTTGATAAACTCGGATACTAGAGCGTCATTTTTCCTCAAGTCGTCAGAGTACAACATCATAGTCTCTTGAAATGAAAGGCCCTTGAAGCGCCGGTAGAGGAAAAAGGCGACGTGGGCCCCGCACGTGGAAGAAAAGTCATGTTGAACTTGACGCGTATTATACCTTATTTCGGTAGCGTGCCTCCCCAAGAAGCTCATAAAACTCTTTGGGTAGTAAGGGGAATCGGGGGGATAACCGTAAGAATCAAAGAAGGAGGCTTTACCCTCTTGGGGCTCCAAAATTATCCCGATCCAGTGTTCACCCTCTCTATTCTGGTCATGCGTGTTTGCGACCAGAAAAGCGGGCCTGGTCTCTATGCGGGTGGGTAATAAATCGCTAGGCCACACGCCTCCAAAAGCATCCCCCAGCAGGGGCCGTAAAACGCATTCCAGCTGGTGAGTGTTCATGATGATGATGATTAAAAGTCCACCAGAACCTGTCTCTTGGCGTTTATTTCAATCACGCTGTCGAAGCAGGCGTAGACGATGAGACTCATGGTTCGAGGTAGTGGGGCTCTGAAACTTAAATCCAGACGGCACGTGCCGCTGATGGCGGGTGACAGGGCACCGCCGTCCAGCTCGTCGTCTCGGGAGAGATTGAGAGCAAATAGCGAGTATCCGTTTTCAAAATCCTCGCGGTTGATGCATAAGGGCGAATCCTTTAAATGCCTGTTTGTAGCCAGGAAAAGGTTGTAAAACTCTCTGACCGACTGCCTCGCTCTAAAATCGGGCTGGAACGGTTTGCTGGGTATGTGTCGCCCGTTGACTGAGAGGCTCAGAAATTCCAGGTCACAATGCTGAAACCTGAACGGGTTTCTGTTTCGCGTGCCCACGAACGCGGCGTGGTCCACGATCCCCAAAACGATGTAGCGCGGTAAGTTGCCCAGGAAGAGGTTGTCCTGCGGGCAAACCCGCGATTGTGCGGGCAGCGTATAATTTTTAACGACTACCCTGCTTATAGGGTACAGGGCGTTTGCTTTCATGAGAGCGGCCGAGTGACCCAGTGACACCGCCGGGGAGACCTCCACTTTTTTCACAAACAGGCTGGCCCTCAGTATTTTCAGCTCGTAATCGGTGTCATTTCTACACATGAGACTAAAGTCGCTTTTAGCCTTTACAAACTTTAAGCGTATATCCACGTTGTTTAACAGCATTCGTTCGCTGAAAAAAATATCGGCGTGTATAGGACCCATCAGAGAAAACTCCTGAGAGTTTCTACAGAAGGCGGCTCGCTTCTGTAACCCCATGTTGGGGCCCTGCGCTGAGACGTCCACGCTATCCAAGTCGCCCCCGACGTCTTTGTACCAGAGCCCTGCCGAAAACTGACTCTCTAGCGTATCCGTAGAAAAATTGAGCAGGGTCTCTATGACTGACCTATAGGGGTGCGTGGCCGACGAAGAACTGATCAGGACGTCGTTCAGACTCACATCCAGCTGGGAGAATATGCCGTTTAGCGGGTACTGTATAATACCGCAGGGGTCGGCGTCAAGCAGGGGGGCTCCATCGGCCCTAACGATCTTGAGCCTTAGATATAGCAGTGTAGAGTTGAGGTCCACATAGAAATTGCCCGACCCCGGTATTAGGAAATCCAAAACATCCTGATCGGTAATGGAATTTAATGGGTTGATTTCTACATAATTGGTCTGATCTATGGATAATTGCGTCATAGGGGCCGCAAACAGGTCCAATTCAGATTTGGTACATTCAGCCGAGAGCCGGTGAGCTAGAGCCATTCTTGTTTACGCTGCGTTTTCTCTCTCTTAAAATATGTCCCCAGGGGGTTTCCTGTTTCTCTTGGCGGATGGAGACTTGGGAATCCTGACGCCTCTGCCAGATTTTTTTTTCTTTTTTTTTTATGACCTTGCAGCAGGGCTAGAGGTGCTTGGGGTCTCTTTCTACTCCCCCTCCGAGAGAGGAACAGCAGACCCGACCCTTCCTGCTTGGGGTCACCTGTGTTTGTAAAACGGCCGCTGACTACAGAGCTGACTAGATCCGATCCTATTCCTTTGACCGCCGATTTCAAATGAGGTTTCGCTATATCGACCCCACGCTTAAGAAAGGGTAAAACGAATCTAAAAGCCCTACTGAGCATGGACCCCAACCCACGCCCGTACATCACGGGGCTCCCCGCAAAACCGGGGAGCCCATGTCCCGCCTGACTGGTGTAATACGTAATAAATCTCTGTGGATTGTGGTAAGCCATTGTTTTCTTTTTTTTTTAAACGGGGCGAAAGTGTAGCTTGACGATTGTTTTTCCGTAGGAGAAATTAATCAGAGTATTCTGATCGTTCTTTATCTCGATATGCAAATTCTGTAGGCTCTGCTTGTTCACCGGTACGTACTGCAGCTTGTGGAACGGCAAAGTGACTACGTCGCCGAACGCACCGTCTATTTTAACGGTTCTGAGGAGCGGGACTACAAATTCCCCCACGTGCTGCGGTTCCACGATGTTACAGTAGACGTACATATTGTAGAATCCCGCGTGAATGTCGCCCGGGTAGGGTGAGGTCGACCCGCTACCTCCTCCTAGGTTATACCACTGACCCGGCTCAAAGCCCAGCATGTAGGCCAGAGTAGGTTTAAATTGGATCTTGTATTTATGGTTTCCCGTCATATTAACCCTTCGTGTAATCTCGCTGTATGAGAAGGAAACTTCGGTACCTAATTTTTTTAACGTAGCGTTGATTTCTGTCACAATCTGTTTCAGAGATTCATAATAGCCCACTTTAATTTTCCGAGGAAAAAGGTAAGGTAGGTCCACTAAAGGATCGGCCTCTCTCTTTGCCTCCGCCTCCGTATCCCGCAATTCAAAAGTATTTTCCGGGTGTGTAACATTTCGCCACGTGTAACAATACATGATTTCAGCCAGAGCTACTTCGTAAGGCCCCCGTAGCTCTATAGGTCGCGAGAGCATCACGGTGTAATCCGAACTCTGGTTATCGGGGAAGATGGAGAGACAAGAGTTTGACGGTAGCGTGAGGTAAAAAGAGGGGCGGGCGTCCATTTTCTTTTTTTTCTTTTTTTTCTCTTTTTTAAAAAATTAAACCTGTATCAAGTCCGACCGCGGTATCCACGAATCGAACCTCGAGGGCCAACCCTGCCAATGTACTAAAATCCACTTTTTCCCCTTTCTGTCGGTCTTTGAGCCTATAACCTTCTCGACCTTGAACGCGCGTCTCGGAGATATTTTGACTTTCTGCAGCTCCGCTTCATAGAATGTTCCCTCGAGTATTTCACCACTCACGTCCCTCAATTTATATACCGGTGGGGATCTGGGTACACGTTCGCATATGACAAAGTACTCGTCCGTAAATGTCTGCTCGTACTTTTTGTCAAATATCTGACTGTGCTTGGAGACTCTCACAGTGTCCCCTATGTTAAACTTAAAACGTGGCCGTGTGCTTTTTTTCTTCAGGGGACCGTATAGATTATCAAATACTAGATGAGCATTATCGGGCCTGACCTCGGCAGGTTTCATTTTAATAGCGCTGTGAAATGACTGGTTGTACCCCTTTATTAGATCGTCCAACACGTCCACATATCGCCGGGTGTTTTTAGCCGTAAAGTACCTGTACATCCTCTCTTTTAACGTTCGATTAAATCTCTCTACGATGGAAGCTTTAAGTTCACTAGCCGTAGTGAAATGGGTGATTTTATGAGTTTTTAAAAGTTTCTGAAAAGTCCCATTTAAAAACTCCTTACCGGCATCCGTCTGTAGCTTGAGGGGGACGCCCCCCTCGGTTAAAATAGAATCAAAGGCTTGGGTTACAGCCGCCCCAGTCTTGTTTCTTAACGCGCGAGCATAGGCTTTTTTAGAAAAAACATCAATCACCGTAAGGAGGTATTTTAACCCGTCGTTGTACGTGGCCAGCCCTTGCATGTCGCATAAATCGGCCTGCCACTGATACATGGCTCTCGGAACAAACACTCTGTTCCTGGGGAAATTCTTTTTAACCGGTTTATGTAAAGTATAACTGTCTTGCATAGACAGCCAGTCTCTGATGTCATCAGCAGCCACTTTTTTCCCCGTATCTTGCTGCACGGCTCTCTGCAGTCTGGAGACACCTCCGTATGACCCCGGTTGGCTGGGGTCATAGTACGAACTGCTCAAGACGCGAGCTGTAGTCTTGGCAACAGACATGCTTTTCACACACTGAGTGGGGGGAGAGCGGGGTGCGGCGTTTTATAGCTGACTGTGGATGGGGGTTGTTAGGAGACTGAGTGAACATCAGTGAAATTTTTGTGTGTTTTTTCTACATTTAACCCATATTGTGTAGTTTGTTTTTTAATTATTATTATTTTACAAAAGAGTTTAGCTGGGGTGGGGATCGAACCCACGCGGACATACGTCCATTGGATCTTAAGTCCAACGCCTTAACCACTCGGCCACCCTGCTCAGCATTTTTACCCGTTATTTACAAAGACTATTACAACGGTATTCAAGTTTAAATTTTTTTTTATTTTTGCAATTAGTGAAAGATATATATATATATTTTAAAAAAGCTGGTATACAATTTGTGAAGGTTACATTTTCAAAATGCAGGTATACATTTAGTTACAGCCGTGACAGTTGTTGAGGTAGATTAGCGATGTCACATGCAGTAAAGTGGATATAGTGGCTTTTTCAACGATACATGTATGTAGAGTAGAAAGCATCTGATTAACATCGATAGGCTGCTTATCATGAAATTTAGAGGTGACTACATCTACTATTAAAGCGTAAAATACAAAAATGTGATTACAGTCAAATTCATTGTCAGGAATACAAGATAGACAAGCGCGTATGAGACTTTCGGGGGAATGTCTTTCTCCCTCTGACATCAGTTGAGTAAGTAAATCCATCCCCCGCTGATAATTTTCTCCGACTTGAGAAATCTCAAATAACACTCTATGAAAGCAGCAACAAGCATAATCATCCCGACAATCGCTTTTATCAATAGCACGCAACAATAGTGGACTAACTTTTTCTAAAAAAACATTTAACATAAACCGCCGTAAGGGTCTGCTGATACCGTTCCCCATCACAAGATGCTTTTTGTTTTAGTCTCGGGCCTCCCAACGAGTCAGAAATTCTTCTTCCAGGATCTGCTTAAACGCTGGGTTCTGTTCAAACAGATCTTGTTCCAGTCGAGTGATTTCCACCATGCCGTTGCGGGCCTCACGCAGATCGTACAGGATAGCTTCCACTGCCCCCTCCAACCTGCCGGCGGCCGCTCGGATGCCCAGGGTCGATAGAACGTGGGTCAAGGCGGGTGTCAGCCGATCGGTCCAGAGGTCACGCAACACAGAGTCAAAGTGTATGTAAAAGTAATTTCTGCCTGGAGGAAACAGACAAGGGTGTTGTCTCTGACTGGGGTGATCCACTTCACAACCGTAGCAGTTTCTCTCTTGATGCTTCCTGATGACTGAGGTTAAAAGGCCCACTATCATAGCCTTAATACAAGCCAACATCCCACGGCAGAGAGCCGGTCTGGAGAGAAGCGTGCAGATCTCAGGCGTCGGAGGGTCCTCTCCAGGATCAGAGGCCGGTGATGATGGGGGGGTTGGAAGGAGCTCCCCGGGATCAGAGGTCAGGGTTGCTGCTGGAGCCTCATTGTCCCCGCTTTCACCGTCGCTATAATTTGCTGCTGCTGCTGCTGCTGCCATGATGTTTGTGAAAAGGGGTTGTAACAGAGTCCACTTTATATAGCGACGGCGGGTGAGGGGGTGAGGGGGGTCCTTACGGCGTAGGTTTTGTCATCTCTTGCATCTGCTTACGCCCCCGACTCTCCTTAAACATCGCTTGGTAGTAACCAGACTTTTCTTGAATCATCTGCATCCAAATCACAAACGGTATTCTCAGGCCAAAACAGTCGCATTTAGGCCACTGCCATATATTCACCATTCTCTTGTCCAGCTCCCCGGTCGCGTCCCACTTCATAATGGTGGTACGCTGTTTACGAGCATCTCTATAGTGCATCTCCATTCTTCCAGTCTCGACCTCAAGGTCGGGGTCGGTGCTCTCCTCCATCATCGGGGTAACGACAGTCTTCAAGTTTCCCCATTCCGTTTCGGAAAAAGTCACCAGATACGGGTCGTCTTTCGGGGGGTCTGGGCCGTCTCCGGTGACCTGAAAGACGCGCAGTTCCTCCGCAACGTTGTCAAAGAGGCAGACCAGTTTATTCCCGTTGGGCAGCTCCCAGATAGCCCTCGGGTCTTCCGATGGTCGCATCATAGGTACCCGTCTACGTGCCGTATGAATCTTCCTGGGAGCCCCCGGAGGCTGCATAATGGCCTCCTGCTCCTGTTGAGTCTTAGAAGGTGAGGTTGAATCTTTAATTTCGGAAGTCTCAGACATGTCTGTATTTTTGAAAAGATAGAGTTGGCCCTGCAGCGCGAAGCTCCCTATATTCTACACGGCCTGCTCGTGGGGGCGTGGTACGGATGAAGATGATGCCTCTAGGAGGAGGAAAAGGCCCCCCGCTCGACGTAATACAATTTAATTGTCTCTGTCACCCCATATCTGCACGGTCATGTATGACAAACAAAACTATAAACAGAATTTACTGGCGGGCAAATTGTCAGACTTGATGTATGACCAGGTGGTACGGCCTTGATGATGCTACTCGTGCCTGTGTAAGAAAATTATCTGTAATTTGGGACGTATGTGAAAACAAAACTTTAAACAGAATTTACTGGAGGGCAAAAGTGTCAGACTCGATGTATGGCCCGCGTGGCCGGGTAGGGGGGCGCCTCGATGGCCAGGTGGCACGGCCCTGCAGAATTTACTGGCGGACAAATTGACAGACTCGATGTATGTCTCGACTTATGACCTTTACAAATTGGCGCCATACGCCGATGTGATACAAACGCTTGCGTGAGGAAAAAACACACGGTCAAAACTAGCGCCGAGCGTTTTTATTGGACGATAGACCCTGCACCTCCTCCTCTCATTCTTTGCTCCAACTTTACCATTTTATCCCACAGTCTCTCACAGTTTCTCTCAGACTCGCGCAGCAGCACGCCTCTCAGCTCTCCCGCATCGCTCTCTCCGAGGATTATCCAAAGCCGTGCGGACCTTTCCGCGCTACCGCACCAGTATGTGAATAAGTCCTTTGCTGATTCTCCGAAGCCCGGGGACCTTACCACGCTACCGCACACCGTACGCTCGCGCTCCATCAGGTAACCCAGCCACGCTCACTCCCGCCCGCGCCCCACAAAATAATAATAATAATAACTTATTCAAATAACACACGCTCATAAGCACTCTCATCAATATCATTTTTAAAATAATACACACTCATAAGCACTCTCCTCAATATCATTTTAAAATAATAAACATTTAAAATAAGCATTTAAAATAATAAATAATTAAATCCAAATACCATTGCATCACTAACACAACCAACCCATGCCCCCTAAGCCACAATCATTTAAAATAATAAATAAATAATTAAATCCAAATACCATCGCATCAGTTACACAACCAACCCCCGGGGAAGAAGAAGAAAAAAAAATATTTAAATAAATAATTAAATCCACATGCTATTGCGTCAGTTACACAACCAAGCTCAACCCACTACAACATAAGCTCCGCCCACTGAACTTTTGAACGTGACCTTTGACCCGACCTGTCATTTTGACAAAAGCGGTATTGCATCTCTCTCTTCTGGTATCGTCCTGTCAGTTTTAACCCATTTCTAAGTCCCGTATGGTTTAGGTAGCTTTTTTTCCAAAATGATGACCATGAAATTCAGCACATATAACAAATATTGAACTATAGGCATTAATTGAAATGCTCTCTCTCACAGACACACACATATTAGATGTCTATGTCTTTGAAATTGTTTAATACGAATTAATCTGTTTTATAATGTTCACACAAAAAAAGCTTTTGTGTTCACATTTTACAACCCCAAATCAGAAAAAGTTGGGATGGTATGTAAAATGAAAATCAAACTGAAAACAGCACTTTGTTAAATTATCTTTGACCTGTATTACATTGAAAACAATACAACAGCACATTATTTAATGTGTTCCTCGTGAATTTCATTGTTCTTTTTCAAACACGTATTCCAATTTTGGTTCTTAGAACACATTTCAAAAAAAGTTGGGACAGTAAAGCATTTAGTACTTTGTAATGTCGCCATTCCTTTTCACAACACTTAAAAGGCATTTAGGGACTGAAGACACCAAGTGATGTAGTGTTTCAGGTGTAATTTTGTCCCATTCTTCCTGCAAACAAGTCTTAAAGCGGACAACAGTACGGGGTCTTCGTTGTCACATATTGCGCTTCAAAATGAACCACACATTCTCTATTGGAGACAGGTCGGGACTGCAGGCAGTCAAGTACCCATACCCTCTTCCTCCACAGCCAGGACTTTGTAATGTGTGCAGAATGTGGTTTCGCATTGTTTGTTGAAAAATGCATGGGCGTCCCTGGAAAAAATGTCTTCTTGAAGGTAACATATTGTGCTCCAAAATCTCTATGTACTTTTCAGCATTAATGGTGCCATCACAGAACTGCAAGTTACCTTTGCCAAGGGCACTGACACAACCCCATACCATGACAGACCCTGGCTTTTGGACTTATTGCTGGTAACAGTCTGGGTGATCCTTTTCTTCTTTGGTCTGGAGCACACGGCATCCATTTCTCACAAAAAATACCTGAAATACTGATTCATCTGACCACAGTACACGTTTTCACTGTGTGATGGTCCAACTCAGATGCGTTCTGAGCCCAGAGAAGCCGACAGCGCTTCTGGACACTGTTAAGATGGGGCTTGCTTTTGGCACAGTACAGTTTTAACTGGCATTTGTGGATGTAACTACGTATTGTGGTACTTGACAAAGGTTTGCCAAAGTAGTCATATGTGGTCATATCGCTTATAGATGAATGACGATTCTTGATGCAGTGGGATGCTGAGGGATCGGAGATCACGGTAGTTCAACTTAGGCTTGCTTCCTTGTCCTTTACGCACTGAAATTGCTTCAGATTCCTTCAATCTTTTAATTATGGTATGCACTGATGAAGGTGAAATATCCAAATCTCTTCCTGTCGTTCTTTGAGGAACATTGTTTTTAAACATTTCAATAATTTTCTCACGTATTTGTGCTGCTTTTGTACCAAATCATAATTACAATCACCTGTTGACATCACTTGTTTCAAATCACATCATTATTTAACCAATTTACCTCACTACTGGCCCTAAATCGCTCCTGTCCCAACTTTTTTGGAAATGTGTTGCAAGAACCAAAATTGGAATACGTGTTTATTTTGAGGAAAACAATGAAATTCATGAGGAACACATTAAATAATGTGATGGGGGTAACACAATAAATTCAAGATTTTTATTTGTCGTACAAATGTAGTGGTACACTGGCAGCGAAATGAAATTGTCGTTACTCCAGTCGGTGTAATAAACACACTAGTAAAAGGACATCAAAATTAAACAACGTGAATTAACTGAAACTACAGAAAGATAATAAGAAAATATAACAATAAAAGGTATATAAAAAGTAAAGATGAAAATGTATAAAAAATATGTAGAAATGTTTAAAGTACAGATTGTAGTTATAGCATATTTTAGCTTTTAATCTGTGATGTTAATGATCCTACTGGCCGGGGGTAGAAGTTTCTCCTCGGCCTCTCAGTCCCGGCCATAAGGCCCCGGGGACTTATGCAGGGCGGCAGTTCTGTCCTGGTGATTCTCTGGGCGCATCGTATCACCCTCAGCGGGACTCGGCGGCCCTCAGAGCTGGAGCTGCCGTACCGAGCAGTTATGCTCCCGGAGAGCACAGATCCCACATTGCCGCTGTAGAAGGTTTTTTGTGGCACAGACGAGAGTCTGTATTTCCACAGCTGCCTCACATGATACACTCACTGTCAGGCTTTCAGCACTAAAGTTACAGATTACTGGGTGGCCGAGAGGTCTGTGAAATTTGGAGGGTCAGTAGCTTGCCTGGGAAGCCTTAGCATTCAGCGAAAACTGAACAGAGAGCCCTGTAGCAGGGTTGTCTAATTTGTTTAGCTGGCTGGCATAAGATTTTCAGTTTGAAACAAGTATGCACACAGATTTACATGTACGTAACAGTTTTATTACCTTGTAAATAGTTTGCAGGGTTTTCAAAGTACCCCAGTGCATTTGATATAGCGAATTTTAGGTTTATAATGAAATAATGTAGATTTGCCCTAAGATTTAATAAGATTTCTTGCGTGAGCGTGAGAGTCTGAAGGTGTGAGTGTCACACCAGATGGGTGAGAGCTGGCAACCCTGGCTCTGTTCAGTAGCCTCAGAAATTCTTTCGAACTTTCCAAACACAGCTGATGTAAATCAATGGACGCAAAGGTTCTCAGTGACCATTTTAGCTTGTTTTTAGACTAAAGGCCTATGATGGATCTTTGGAATGTTGCGGAGATACGAATGCTGAGGACAGCATACTTTGTGCTGTGAGTGTTATGTTAACCATGTAAACAAAGAGGAAGTACACAGTCCAACCAGATACTATATTGAAATGCTAACAAGTTTTTAAATATTTTTATTCAAGTGACTTTAAGTCTGGATAATGTTTTTAATGGTTGGAAACGTGTGTATTACTGTATAATTAAATAATTAAACTTCTGAAATGGCCGCTCAGTGCAGGAGGAGGCTGCAAACCTGAAGAGGCACACAACCGTATGGGTGGGGCAGGGGATCAATGGTGTGAGGTAGAGGACCAGGGCAGTGGGATTGCAGTGGCACAAGGGCAACCGTGTGGTCATCATGGGCTCCTCCAATGGCAGCTTCAGGTAAGTCGCTCTGATAAACCCCGTTAGACTCCAGTGAAGTGAGTGAGGCTGCAGCGCTACACTGGAGGGGACACATGTGGGCTCAGGGGCCCATGTGACTGTAGCAGAGGAAGGGATCTCTAGCTGATGTGGAGGTACAGGCCCAGTGGCAGTAAGGGGTGGGCAGTCAGCTGCAGAGGCTGCGGGGCCAGCGGCCCCACTGTACACATGGACCGCAGGGAATCTCAGCATGTTGTGCCCAAAGTCCAGCACACATGCCGTGCTCCGGGGGAAATTCAGGCCCAGGATGGAGGGATCGAGCATGTCAGCCATCCACATAGTTACTATTCACAACTAAACCCCCCATGTCAAAAGGGAACAACCCCGTCCCTCTTAAAGGGGCCAGGTCACCAGTCATTGTTCTCACCTGCATCAATGTCAGTTCTAGACAGTGTCTGGTCTCACCAGGGTTGCAGTGGAACCTGTATGGACTAGGGCAGTACATGTGACTCACATCACTATGGTGGGTATGTGACAGAAGTTGCCTCTGTGAGTCCAATCCGTAGTCACCACCTCTGCAGCAGGTGGCAGCAGGGCCACCTCCCCGGTGTCACCAAGGAAGTTCCGGAAATTAACCTTGTTGGCCCACATCTTCCCGGCTATGCGTGCCCTTGACGGAACCCTGGGTGGCGGTGAACTTGGGACACTGTCTGAGGACTGAGGGGTGGGGGGGTGCTACTGCCTGTCAGCCTACAGGCAGTCTGCATCCAGGAAGTAAACCTGAGGGCCTGGGTCCTCCAAGCCCTTTGGCGTTTCTTCACAGCTTGGTTGATTTCTCCCGCCTCGTTCCCCGCCACCTCGCTGCCCACAATTTCTCTCTCCAAAGCCAGTTCCAGGGCCTCGTCTAGGGACGCAGAGGGGTTGACTGTGTCTGAATGTGAGCTATCTGGGGTTAAGTGTCTAGATAAACTGATCCCTGGCCAGTTCACTCTGTACTGATAGAGCCATGTGAGCACAGACACGCCTACACAACCCCTTGATATCATTAAGCAGGATGCAGAGAGACTCATTTGACTCAGTCCCTGCACCTATTGTTTAACTGAGAGGGCAGAAGTCCTCACACTGCCCACAGCGATTCTGCAGGGTACTGACCAGTGTCTCATCCAGGGGCTCAAGCAACCAGCAGTGTACACCTCAGAAAAACATGTGTGACAACCCTGAGGACCTGCTTGCATACCACAATGGTATCCCATCTCCCCTTGCTCTTTGAAGGGGTACCACCCATCCAGTATAGTTATCACTGGGCTATCACAATGTCATCACAATACTAAAGACTGAAACAAAGCCGTGAGGTCAGACCCTCTGTATACAGCACACAGTCTCACCCTCACATCCTGTATGACCACATTTCTGCTGTTCACATGGCAATTCTCCAGCTTCCATTGCCCTACAATGGACTGACGAGCTGTTGAAGGTCTACCTCACTTTACACTTTGCCCATGTCTTGTGTGTATACCCTGTCCGATCCTAACGTGTATTTAGTTTGTGTAAATCTATCACTGCATCTGCATTTCGCAGTTCAGCTTCTGACAACATTGTGTTTCCCATCTGTGTATTTGGGTTCGGTGCTTGTTGGGTGCCTGTCGTGGTCCTTCTATTTACAATTGTACGCGGGGCATGCTGGGATATGCGCCCCGCCGGTGTTACACTAGTATAAAAAAAGGAATCTGGTCGAGTTTGTTCATTGACCAAATTTAGTTTTTGCGAACCAAATTGTTTGTAGGCCAAAGCATTTGTGAACTGCAAGCACTACTGTACTAATGATAAATTGGTATGAAAAAATGGAGACAATTTCTGAGACACCAGAGCGATCCGTGTACTGTAATATTTATCTTATCAATAACACAGTAAAAATACACATTAGCGCCAATTCATCTTCTTTATTCATCATGAATATTTTAATTCATTAATGCAGGAGTCTGTGATAAATCGCTATCAGCATTTGGTTTATAATGGCCAATTAATGATAACTAAAAAGAAACAGAGAGACTGAAGACAGAACTTTCAACCATGATATGAGTGCTGTTGCTGCATAATTTGTCCACCAGGGGTCACAGCGCAACCCCCATCTCGGCAAGATGGATGACTTGAAATACGTTTCTATATCAAGTTGAATTATTTTTATTTCTATAGAACATTTAAAAACAATCTATGTTGTGCCAAAGTGCTGTAGGTCAAAATAATATAAATATATAGTAAAAGTAGAGACATTGGCCAATGTTACACAATGTTACACAAAAAATAATCAGAATCAGACTGTGGTTTATTGCCAAGTAGGTTGACCCTACAAGGAATTCTGTTTGGTATAATGGTGCTCCATGGAAAAACAAGACTAAGCAACAACCAAGTTCAAAAAACAGTGCAAAAGTTATACAATAATCTAGTAATAAATATAAAATCACTATAAATGTTAAATACATGATGTGCAAAGCAGAATAGTCTGATTAAATAGATAAATAAAATGTGTTCCTGTGTGTGCAGGGTCAGTACAGAGATGCATCTAATAAGAAGCGGTGTAAGGCTGAATTAGCTCCGAGACGGACTGGGGACCTATGCCATGTATCGCCTTAGAAAGAAATAAGAAATCTTTAAACTGTATTCTCAGAAATTCTCAAAACTTAACAGGTAGCCAATGCAATGCAGCCAACACAGGGGAAATTTGGTGTCCATTTTTTGTTGAGAGCCTGGTAGCACCGTTTTGAACAAGGTGTAGTCAGAATAAAGATGCTTCTGGTAAACCTGGGTACAGAGAACGGCAGTAACCCAATCAGGATAAAAGCAGGAGTAACTCTCCAGGTCTTTGGCTGAAAGGTGTGGTTTAAGCCAGGCTATTGAACTCAGCTGACAGAAACACCCCTTCACAACAGCATTTATTTGTTTATCAAACTCAGTGATGAATCAAAGATGACACCAAGATTTTTAGTATGTGACTGGAAGTTTTCTGAATGAGGCCCTAATTGTTCTCTGAGATCATGAACAGTGACCAAAACTCATTACCTCTGTCTTGTTTTCATTAATCTGGACGAAAGTCATTGCTGTCCTGTTCTTAATATCCTCCAGACAGTTAGAAAGGGCCACCAGAGAGCAGCAGTCACCAGGTTTTAATGGCAGATAGAGCTGCGTATCACCAGCATAGCAATGATATTTTACATAATAACGTTCACAAATAGAGCCCAAAGGAAGCATGTATAGAGGGAATATGAGAGGGCCTGTATCACAGGACTGGATATGTTTACAAATAAGGCCATAGTACTGAAGGGGTGTGGCCATCCCACACAGTGACAAGCCCATTCATTCACCTCATCTAGGCCTTTTTTTTCCAACAATATCTTTATTAAAATTTTAAAAAATACAGAAATTACAGAAGTTTGAGTGCTTCCACATCGAAAGGAGCATCCAAGGCAACTAAATTATTGTATAACAATCAATCAACCTTCCTTGCAAATCAGACATTTAAAAGATGATAGAAAAATATTTAGGTGGAAGTACAAAATATGACCTGTAAATAATAACTTAATCAAATAAAAGAAAAACACAAAGCCCAAAAAAACCCCCAAAAAACATAAAAAATAAATAAATAAACAAATAAATAAATAAAAAACCCCAACAACAAATAAGTTTCTCTATTTTCCAAGGGTTGCTCAACTCCACCTCAATTGTACTGTTCTGTATTGTTCAAAATTACAAACTCAAATTTATTTAGTTTAGGAAGCTGCAGAGGGCCGACATCAATTACATCTCATCTGCCTCATTCACAATACTACTAAGATCCACATTTTCCATATATTGCATAAAGGGACCCCAAATGTTTTGAAAAAGTGACAGTTTTCCCTTGACAATGTAAGTAATTTTCTCCATAGGTAAAGTTGTGGACAGTTCCTTTATCCAGTTAATGAGTTTTGGTTTACTGGTCTTCCTCCATGAGAGTGCTATGACTCTTTTTGCTAACAGTAGACATAAGTCCATGGCGGTAATTATCTTTCTAGACATAAGATGTCCATCAGGATATAAACCTAAAATAAATAGTTTAGGGTCAAGATCTAATTGTATACCCAATATAGTATCCAGAGCTTGTTTGATCTCTTTCCAAAACAATTGTACTTTATTGCATTCCCAGATACAGTGGAAGAATGTCCCTTTCTCCTCTCCACACCTGAAACACAAGTCTGGGCTATCACCATTATACTTATTAAGCTTTTCTGGAGTCACATATGTCCTCATTAGCCAATTATATTGCAGTACTTTAAGACGGGTACTGGTAGTTTGTGTTTGTGCTTCAGCACATGCCTCCTCCCAGTCTTCGGAGGATAAGTCCTCCTGTAAGTCTTCCCTCCAGGCATTAAGTTTCCCTAAAGAAGATTCAGGGGAACCCTCTACTAATATATTATATAGTTTGGAGATTATTCCCTTTCCAAAGCAATCTTTTTTCATTTCTGTTTCCAATGTGGATAACGGAGGGATTGACAAGCATTGATTTTGAGATAATCTAATAAAGTTTCTCATTTGTAGATATTTAAATCGATGTTTGCATGGAATATCATACTTGGCAATCAACTCCTCAAATGACATCAAAGTCTCATCCTCTGATCCCATGAGGTCCCCTATTGTCTTTAAACCTTTGTCAGCCCACTTCCTAAAACCAGGGTCTGCTCTGCCTGGAGGGAAAAAATGATTACCCCATATTGGGCTGAAGCGTGCGAGAGAGGTGGATTCACCCAGATATTTCTTAACCTGATACCAGATTATAATCATATTTCTGACTATAGGATTTTTTGTCTTTTTTTTCAACATTTTGACTTTTGCTGAATATAGGTATTGGGGAAGGGGAAGAGGTACCGAGCAGTTTTCAATATTCATCCAAGGCGGGAGGGATTTATCTGTAAAATAATACATCATAGTCCTCAGTTGAGCTGCCCAATAGTACCAAAGTGGATTGGGACATTTGAGGCCTCCTCTTTCATACGGTAAGTACAAGAGTGATAAACGCAGCCTCGGTCGTCTATTATTCCACAAAAAACGTACAAAAATTGTTTTCAGGTGTGAGAATAAATTAGCAGGAGGTGACAATGGAATGTTCTGGAACAAGTACAGAAGTTTGGGCATTATGTTTAGTTTAAGAACATTAATTCTTGCTATAAGTGACAAGGGCAAGGGTTTCCATCTATCTACAGATGAGATGATGGAATTTATCATAGGGGTGTAGTTAGCTCCAACAATGTCTCTCAAACATGGCACTATCCTAATCCCGAGATAGGTAAAACAGTCTACCATTTTGAATTGGAAAGAATTTCCGGCACTTCTTCTCTCTTCTGAGTTAAGTATCATTAATGAAGATTTTTCTTTGTTCACTTTATATCCTGATATCCGTCCAAATGTGTGTAATAAATCCAACAAGGCTGGGATAGAATCTTTCAGTTTTTCCAAAAAAAGGATGACATCATCTGCAAATAAAGCAATTCTATGTTCCTGTTGATTTACTGATAAACCAGTTATGTTTTTATGAGACCGCACCGCAATGGCAAACGGTTCAATTGCTAAAATAAACAATAAGGGGGACAAAGGGCACCCTTGCCTACATCCCCGTTTAATTTCAAATGGTTTAGATATAATTCCATTTGTCAGTATTTCAGCATATGGTTCATTATATAGAAGTCTAATCCACCGACAGAAATTATCCCCACAGCCAAATCTTTTTAATATTTCAAATAAGTAGGGCCACTCAACTCTATCAAAGGCCTTTTTGGCATCCAGTGATAGTAAAGCATTGTCTGTTTTTCCTTCCTGATTATGAAGAATATCCAACACTCGTCTCACATTATGAAATCCCTGTCTACCTGCAATAAACCCATTCTGGTCACAGGGAATTAGATCAGGTAAGAATCTCTCCAGTCTTCGAGCCAAAATTTTACAAAGTATCTTTAAATCCACATTAAGAAGACTTATTGGTCTTAGGTTTCCACATTTATTGCACGGTTTACCTGGTTTGGGTAGTAAAGTTATCAGAGCTCCTCTTAATGAAGCCGGAAGGATTCCCTTCTCAAATGAATCCGCGAACATGTCAAAAAGAGGGGACAGCAATTTAGTTTTAAATTTCCTATAAATTTCTGTCGGCAGCCCATCTGGGCTTGGGGTTTTACCAATGATCTATTGCTATAGATATTTCCTCCTTTGTTATAGGTGTATTAAGCTCTGCACTTATTAGTTCTGAAATGCTAGGTATCTGAAGGGTATCTAAGAAGAGATTTTGCTCTTGTCCCATATGTGTTATGTCTGAGCTGTATAGTTTTTCATAAAAAAAACTTAAAAGTTTCATTAATTCCTAGAGGGTCAACAATGATCTGTCCATCACTGTTTACAACTGAAGTAATGTTTTTCTCATTTTGTAATTGTCGGAGGCGCCAGGCTAATAATTTCCCGGGCTTTTCCCCTTGGTCATAGAATGATTGTTTAAGACGCAAAAGATGTGAGGCTGCTTTAGAAGCAGAAAGTTCGTTATACTGTGTTCTTAGTAATAAAAGCTTTTGATGGACTCTTGGACAAATGGTTTGAAAGTATTCTCCCTCAAGCAGCTCAATCTCCGCCTCCAACTTTTTTGTTTTCTTATAAGTTTGGTTTGCTCTATAACTTGTAAAACTAATAATCTGACCTCTTACGTAGGCCTTAAATGCTTCCCACCTTGTGCAGGGTGACGTTTAATCCGTATTAGTTTCAAAATAAATATTTATTTGATTGTCTATTTTTGTTTAAATCTCCATCTAGGGGGATCTCTTTTTAGTCTTAAATCTTCATATATTAATGAGTTTGGCGAATGGTCAGATATTAAAATGCTATCGTAGTGACAATCCTTTATTTTGTACCTCATATTGCCAGAAACTAAAAAAAAAAAAAAAAAAAAAAGTGTATTTGAGTAGCAGGAGTATTTTAAGACCTTGGGGTTCATATCCCTCCAAATATCCCTCAGATCAAGTTCTTTCATAAAATGTTGAATAGTTTGTCTACTTTTAGGATGCGAGAAATCAATACCTGAGCTCCTATCCAATTCTGGATTCAATGTACAATTAAAATCCCCTCCTATAATAAAGCTACCAGACAGAGATGATGCTGTCAAAAAAAGATTATGAAAAAACTTTGGGTCGTCAATGTTTGGAGCATAGATATTTATCAGGATTATTTTTTCCGTAATAAGTGTGCCCTGTAAAATAATATATCTCCCCGCCTTGTCTTTAATAACCCTTGTCACATGGAATGGTATAGATTTGTGGATCAAAATCATAACACCTCTTGCCTGAGAGGTGAAGGGTGCAGAATATATACTGCCCTGCCACCTCCTCCTAATCTTCGCCTCTTGACTAGACAACAGGTGTGTTTCCTGAAGTAGCATGATATCAGAGTGCATAGATTTCACCCTAGTCATTACTTGTTTTACCTTCTCCAGTTTTTGTAGTCCTCTGCAGTTCCAAGAAGAAATTTTAATTCTTATTCCACCAGACATAACACACAGCACTAAATGAGCTTCCCAACACATTTGAAATATTAAAGGATAGAGAAACAAATAACATCTGAATGTCAAAAACTACACCCACAACAATAAGTATTGAACATACCCCTTTAACTTGAACTTTGGTACCCATTTCCCTCCCCCTATATATACTGGTACCTGTCTAACAGCTAAAGGTTGTTCCACCCAAAAGTGAGGATCAACCGACTATGCCTAAACACCTTTCCCCCCTACCCCACCCCGCTACATAAACAGAAAAACTCGTTATTGGATACATTAAGAAAATTAGGCTACTAATAGTAGCTGTAAGCTTCTGGACCGATAAACAAATATAACAAATTGGCCTTTCTCTTTCACTCTTCTTTTAAAACTTAAAGCTCAGTAATTATTCCTTCATGCCAACACACAGCATGTCAATGATTACATTCTCAACCCAGTCCACTTTCTGACCTCAGAGCCTTCACAAAATTCTCCGCTTCACCTGGCTGGTTAAAGATGCGAGACTTTCCGTTGTATGTCACTATCAGTCGCGCGGGAGGAATCATGCCGTACCGGATCCCCATGGAGCGAAGCTGTTGTCTCACGGCGTTAAACTCTTTCTGTTTTCTGTGTACACCGGTCGCCAGGTCCTCATAAAATCTCACCGGACGGTTCTTGAAAAGAATCTGTCCCTTTGCCCTGGCAGCTCTTATCACGGTCATTTTATCCTTGTAATTTAGGAACTTCATGATCATTGTCCTCGGTGCAGCGGTGTTTGACGTATTCTTCTGGCCGATCCGATGAGCTCTCTCCAGCGTCAGAGCGGTATGTAGCGGTGCCAAGTTCAGAGCCTCCGGCAGCCAGTTTTCCAAGAAGACGCACGCGTCCTCTCCTTCCGCGCCCTCGGGCAGGTTAACAAGTCTCAAGTTAGAACGTCGCGATCTGGCCTCCAGATCCAGCACTTTGTCTTCGAGATCTTTGTTGTTATTTTCAAGAGTCCGTGCCTTTGCTTCCAAGGTGGTGATACTATCTTCTGCTGCAGATATCCGGGCCTCCGCCTCACCGACCCGCTTAGCACACTCATTAACATCCTTCCTCACAGTCTCTATTGCTGACAAAATACCGTCCAGTTTGGAGGAAAAATCCGATTTCAAGTTTGCAATAGCCGCCAGTACTGCGTCTAAGCTTTCGACCGTCTTTCCCCTCTCATTTGGCTTGTCAATTTTCTCCTCCATCACCTGACAGGTGTTGGTATTATTCTCGCTATCTTCACCACTAACATTAGCTTCACAGCTAGCCTCGGAGCTCGACTTAGAAGTGAAGTTAGACAATTTCCACTGAGTCAGTCTACTAATGTTTTTACCAAGTTTCTTTTGCGAGAGAGGCATCACTACTGGTCTTGTTCAACGTCCAATAAACGAGTATTATTCAGGATTTTACAGAAACATAGCGGAGCAGAAGTGGGCACGTCTTCTCAGCAAGCCGCCATTACCGGAAACCCTCATCTAGGCCTTTTACTAGGGATTTAAGGTCCTGGTTTTCCTCTCAGACCCTAGAACACACTGCCAGGCTCAGATTCCCGATCCCACATCCTGCTGAAGCCCTTCCCAAGATCAGACACTAGTTTTGTTTTCCTTGTTCTTATAGTAAAATGATGGTCTTTGACTTTTATACATCATCACTGTTCTGTTAATTACACATGACCTAATCTAAGTATTACACAAACCAAGCATAATTACTTAGAGATATCATAAGATGGAAAATCCTTATTCAGTTAATTATTTTCCCCACAGGTGCTGACAGTGTGTCTACAGTGAAATGGGCCTGTGTACAGAGAGGATGATCTGTAACAATCCCATGTTCCTATGGTGACAGATATAAAACTCATGTGAAATACTGGTGCAGAGGGTATAATGTGAGGTCATGTACTCCCATAGTACACACTGACTCTCCACTGGAGGGTAAAGTGTGAGTCAGAGATGATCCTGACCAGCGAGTCTTCACTGTGACCATCAACAATCTGACAGCTGTAGGAATTATTAGCTCAGGTATATTTTAATATCTCCACCAATATGTTTTGAAATTAATTAACTTTTAATTAATTATTATTTGATGCTGATTAGTAACCAATTGTTATGCCGAATGGTCGGCTCCTCCAAACTCAAATGCGAATCCCAGTGAGTCTGTTAATGTGAGACTTAAATGGGATTCATTAATAACCCGTATCGCTTAATAACTTGGGTTAGTAGGCTCGTCCAGCGAGCTGGGTCACCAGGTAATGTAAACGATCGGTAGCGAAGCTCCCCTCACGGCCAATGAGAGAGAGTCTCGCGATATTTCAGGCGAGTTTGAGGTTTCAGAGCGTAGTAGCCAGATCGCAGAGGCAGGGACTATTGTGAGCACTCAATGACGGAGGCTGAAGTTGTGTAAAAAGACATGCATTTATTCCTACAACTAACATAAGAGAGACATTATACCTAACAAACAATAAACATGAAGTAACGGAAAAGACACAAACGATGTAATCATGAAAATGCAGTGACCAGATTTAAAATGATTAACCTAAAAAGGGAAAAACTGTTCTGCAAAGCAAGCAGTTTGTAGGAATATAAACCTAAAGGAATATAGCAGGTGAATAGGACAGTTTAGGTTGTTAGAAAGGAAAGGAAGTTGGTTTACTTGGATGCAGGAAAGAGGGAGGTCTTTGCAGTTGGTTGCAGTGGCTGATGAGCTGATGGGTGATGGCTCTCAGGGAGGCGCGGTGTTTGCAGCGGTTGTTGGAGTGGAGTCCCGTACTGGTGCAGAGGGTATAATGTGAAGTCATGTACTCCCATAGTACACACTGACTCTCCACAGGAGGGTAAAGTGTGAGTCAGAGATGATCCTGACCAGCGAGTCTTCACTGTGACCATCAACAATCTGACAGCTGAGGATTCCGATCGGTACTGGTGTGGTGTGAAGTACAGTGGAGCCTCTCTGATCAGGTTAATCTGTCAGTCACTGATGGTAAGATGTCTGTACTGCAGACTGTAGCCAATGAGATGCACAGTATGTAACATGTCACTGAGTCAAAAAGGAAGGACCTTAACACAAACAATGATGGAAAAATGTTTTAATATTTTAAAAATCTGCATTTTAATTTAATTCAATATGACAAACGAGACTTGGAAGAAGTAACAGTGTCAGCTAAATCGGGCGACTTCATGAGGTTAAATATGATAAGCAATATGTTAAAAAATGTCAGGGGTTGGCCAAACATTTACATACAGTATGTATGTTGTAATGGGCTGATATTCATAAACATTTCATTGCTGTGGAAATCGTTGAGTGTTTTACCTGTGTGTTGAAGTCCTCCAGGGCTGTCAGTGGACAAACAGGAGGTGACGGGTGTGGATGGAGACAGTGTCAGTGTTACTATGGAAACAACAAAAGACAAAGGATGTGGTGTAAGATTGGGGGCTCCTGTGCATCAGAGAGATCAGTGAGTTTGCATGGGAGGCCTGTCCTGATCAGGAATGACACAGAAAATAAAACCTTCATTGTGACAATGAGTGGGCTGGAGAGGAAGGACACTGGCTGGTATTGGTGGCTGGTTGTGGAATCCTGCAGATTCCAGTTCATATTACTGTTAAACATAAGTAATTGATTTAAATCTGCCTGTGAATTATTTATGCTTGAATATAAATAGATACATACTAATCAACCCAGCAGTTTCACTCACGAAGGGGTTTGTGCTTCTTTGTGGGGATAATCCCCTATTTATCAGCTGTTGTGAAACAGAGTTATTTATTGGGATTATTGTTTCAATGATAGTGGCACGGTGGTCCAGTAGGCGGCGCTGTTGCTTCACGCCTCCATGTTTAGGGGTTTGAATCTGGCTTCTGCTCTGTCTGTGTGGAGTCTGCATGTTCTCCACATGCTGTGTGGGTTTCCTCCAACAATCCAAAAACGCACAGTCAGGCTAATTGGTGTCTTTAATATTGAATGTGTGTCTTCTAGTTTATGATCAGTCTGTAATATGACAAAAATCACAGCATTTTCCACAGACATACAGCCAGTCACTTGTTATGTATACAAATCCAGACAAATCCATGTAGCTTGCAACATAATTCAGGCATTTTTTCATCTTTGTGAGGATGAATTGTTACTAATGGTGTGCAGACTGACTAACATGTCTGTAGGTGGTTTTTCATTGCAGCGTAGACCAGTGTTACAGTTGTACTCTGTAATATCTGTTCCAGTGCTGCATCCATCCATTGTCTGAAACTGCTTGTCTAACTCAGGGTCCCTATGGGCGCAAGGCAGGGAACGTCCCATGACAGGGTGCCAACCCATTGCAGGACACGCTCACACTCCATTCCCTCGCACAAGCACACCTACCGGCAATTTGACAACTCCAATTAGCCTCAGCATGTTTTTGGACTGTGGGGGGAAATCAGAGTCCCTGGAGGAAACCCCACAATGACACAGGGGGAGCATGCAAACTCCATACACACGGAATTCCAGCGAAGACTTGAGTACACGTGCCAGAGGAGTGAGGCGACAGTGCAAACCACTGCACCACCATGCCACCCTGATACAATAGATACATTAAAATATGTTAATAAAATCATTTATCTCACCTGTTCACTATCAGTGCCCTGGGATGTGAACACTAATTCATTGTTCTCCATCTAATCATTTTCTCTGTAGAATATCTTTCATAATTTATATTTCAGTTTCAAGAGTGACCTTTTCTTAGTCTTACTTACTTCAGTCAGAATAGATTCACTGTTTTGTTCTTCAGGTTTAAATGTGATATGTGTGACTGACAGACATACTGGTGTATTATATGTCTCACAGGTGGGAGCAGGTTCTGGATGCTGTACTGAAAGCTGGGACTGGTGTGTTTTACCTGATTTGCACCATCATCACCATTCAGCTGCACTGGACCTCCTGTAGAAAGCGGGAACCAATCAGAGAGAAGCAGAGGGTCTCCCTGGATCAGAGGAAGCTGGCAGAGGAGATGACCTTCGTGGAGCAGAATGAGTCAGACGAGCTGTAAAATAAACGGTTATGCTAACTGCAGTGAGGCCTCTCTCACTCAGCCCTGCTCAGTCTGTACAGTCATAGCATGAGAGTCAGTTAAACAGAGGGGATGATTATCTGCTGGCAACCTGTACAACCACGTATTGGCCACTTATTCACAAGTGCTTTGCTGCCACCTGCTGGTTAATGTTTAATAATCGTTATCTTGTGAAGGTAAGACTGGTTTTTATTAAATTGTCTCTTGATTCTGAAAAAATATGGTACTATACAAAAGTCTTGGGCCATCAAAGAAAACGTTTAATGCTATTTAATTGGGTTGTGTATATTTGCTCAGAACAAAAACACAATTATCATAAAAATATATGCAAATTAAAAGTGACACAATAAAAACTAACAAGAATTTCTTCTTTTCTCCATAAAGTTACTGATGCCTTGTTGGATCGCTAGGTGAACCACGCTTTGGATCCTAAACCTCTCCTCAGGGGCACCCCAGCCATTCCATGTATTTGTTAAATTCTGCCACCAGCTCACTTAATTAATTAATTAAATTAAACAAATGTGTCATGCCCGGCTCGTCCGCTCCTCCTGTGTGCCACGCCCCCTGATTACCCACGTGTTTTCTCCCGATTGTACCCAGCTGTATCTAGTTAATTTGCTCAGTCCTGTGTATTTCAGTCCGTGTCTTACCCGAGTCCTTTGTCCGTCATTGATGTCAGTTGATGTTCGTGCCCTCGTCCCTGAGATTAAACCCCTCGTTTGCCCTGATTCTCGGCTGTCTGCCTGCTTCTTACCCGCCTGCCCGCACGATCGCCGCTCTGCCCGCGATCGCTGCCGTCTCCCGTGACAAAATGTTAATGATGCATTGATTAGCCATAGGAGTTGTGTTATAAAAAGATATAGGTCTATTGGATGGTTGGTGCAAATGTTTTACTAACTTTAGAAGAGATTTTGAAATGACTGGGCTGCCACACTTTGACGGACAAAATATTATAATTCTAGACCAAGATGAAGATCATTTGAACATCATTTTCTTCGACAGCCCAAGACTTTTGTACAGTTTTGTATGTGTCTTTTATACTGGTCATAATTTGTTTAAATACATGATTAATAAATTGATACTTTACAAAACATTTCATATTTTTCTGAAATTGGTAATTATTAAAAATGAATTTCGCAAACTTAAATGGTTTGGCTGCGATGGGCTGGCCCCCCATCCAGGGTTGTTCCCGTGCCCATTGCTTCCGGGATAGGCTCCGGACCCCCCACGACCCAGTAGGATAAGCGGTTTGGAAAATGAATGGATGGATGGATGGATAAATGGTTTGGAGTTTTTAGGTCACCCCTCCTCGTCAGAGCCCACCAATCAGGGACTCTTTAAAAGAGTGATGTAATCGGGAACGCCCACTTTTCAATCTGCGGTACAAATATACCAGCTTGTCTCTGCTAACAACAGCCTGTGCATGTCAGTTAAGGAGGAAACAGTACCACATACATATTGGCCAACATCAAATGAAAATGTAACACACGAAAACAGGACCGCCCACTTATCACTCTGCGTAAAATCACACCAGCTTGTCTCAGCTGACAGCAGCCTCACATATCAGCTAAGGAGGAAGACGGCATATCAAAAGTAAAAAGAAAGACACCATCAAATGAAAATATCCCTGTGTGATCTATTGGTTTCTGCTTTCACTCCCATTAAATGACAGTAAGTCTAGTTGGTGTCCGTGGTGCTGAAAACCTGGATCAGTAAATTCCAAATGAAACTTCTTTACCTGATTTAACTGTAACTCACTTATTTTGTTGGCAATGATGCTTTGTTGAGTCTAGAAAGGCGCAAAGTGGGTTTCAGATAAATTAAATGAAGTAGTTTTGCTTAAAAACCAAAAAGCTTTGAACAATCAGTTCAGCTTTGGACTGTAGTGCTTCACAAAAGTAAAATCCATCCAGTTAAATCTCTTTATCCCCAAGTCAAGAAGATATCAAATGCAGAAGCACATTGTGGGAGATACAAGGTGCAGACACATTAAAAGCACTTTTTTGTGTGAACATTATAAAACAGATTGATACACATTAAGCAGTTTGTAACTTTACATCCAGACCTACATCAGTCAGAAAAAGCAGGCGATGACCAGCCCATCCAGCAGCTTCATCTCTGATTGTACAGAATCCCTTGTCAGCGTAACTTCTGAAGTCATGACTAAACTAATTTCCAGCTCTGCCTTCAGTTTCATCTGTTAAATTGAATTAGGAACTAAACTAAACTAGGAGGGAAATATAGTCAAGCTACTTAAGTAGCCGAATTTTGTGTATCCACTAGAGGGCAGCCACACATAGATTCCCTTATGAATGGTTCTGATGCTTCCGGAAAGCACTGCACAGAGACCCAGGTATGCCAGTGAGGAACGGATAAAGAGCAGACGGATCCAAATACTAGCTGTAATATATAGTATTTTCAATGAATTTAAACAAATTAATATAACAGTGTCAGAGTGTCAGATCCATGTGACTTTTTATGATTGAAGAACTTTGAAAGCCTGAATATAACTGAGGAGGCCCACGGACCCCATTATGTGTGAAACATCATTGTGGTGCTGAGAGAAACACAGGACTGCTGATAAGACCCAGATGAAGTGAATTACCTGACTTTGCCCCCCCCCATCCCCCCCCCCCAGGATACCCCCACCCCTGTCATACAGACACCTTCCTAACGGACCTCTTGATTTGTGCTGATCCACACATATGAAAAGGACCTACTGCAGTGACATTTTAAAACTGTATAAAACATAATAAAGACTGAAACAAAGGCCTGAGGTCAGACCCTCTGTATGTAGCACACAGTGTTTCTGCAGAGTCTCACACTCACATCCTGTATGACGACTTTTCTGCTTTTCAGAATAAGTCTGATTTCACTGCTCTTTGCTCATTTGCAATATGAGGAAGTAACAGTTTAGAAAAGAACTAGACTTATTTGATTAATTTGTTTGTAGTTTAAACTCTGTGAGCATGAATGATTCACTGTGAAGACCAGCTATCAATAATTTTGCTATGAAATCATGTTTCTAAAATGATAAGATTCTAGATGAAATCAAAATATTTATTCCTGGTAAGAGCAGGACAACAGCAGCATCAAACTGTTTTCCTTTTAACAGACAAGAAATAGACAGGAAATGCATCAGTGCACAAACAGTTTATGAAAATCAAAGATAGATGGATGATTTTTAAAACATTTAAAACCCACAAAAAGGGAGGCAGTGAGGTTAAGGAGAGTCAGGAAGTGAGTGTCAGTCTCCACAGATCTGAGGTCAGCGATACACACATAAGGCTCCTCTGATGCTCCTCTTCATCCTCTTCTTCACTGATGGGCCTCCAGGTGAGGATCACTTACTCTGGGACTCCACCATTCAGCGTAGTTAAGATGAAGATACATTTTGCACAATATACTTACTACATCTGTTTGTTTATATTCATATTGTTCCATGAAGTTTGATCACTTCCCGATTATAGTCTGTGGTGGTAGCATGTTGACCGACTGATTTTAGAATTGACTGCAGTCTTCTTTGTGTCCACTATGTGGCAGCAGTATAAAGGAAATATCTTATTCTGTCACAGCTGCTGGTGTGTGTAAAAATTCACATACTCTGATAACAAGTAATTCTGCCTCCAACTGTTTGTCAGGGATCTGGGCAGGAATGAATTACATGCCGACTGTACATACAACAGAGATAGGCTCCTGGGAGAACTTTGCCAGAAGTTGAAACACGACTTTAAGAATGACACTGATACAGAGTACTCAGCTGTTTGGTTGAAACTAAATCTTGGTCTGGATTTTTACATTCTGGACCTGAACTACCCACTGCTGCACTGACCCCCACCTTCTTCTTTTTTTTCCCTTTGTCCTGTCCGGCAGCTTTAGCAGAATCATGGTCTGAATGCACTGCTGTGACAAACATGTTTGCTTTACCATGAGGGGTTCTATAAACTCTGTATAGGCCTCTCATGTTGATCGATTTCATTTTTAAAATGTAAAAAATTTATTTATTTCATTTTTAACCCGTAAAGTATTGCAGTGGGTGAGCTGGCCGAAGAGGATGGACAGATTAGGAGGGAAAAAAAGAAGGAAAAAGAAGAAAGGAGCAAGTGAGATGAAATGAAAGTTTTTAGCGGGTGTCTCTAACTTTGCTCTGCCATTGCATGCACACCACTTCCAGGGCCAGCCTTGCTCTCACGCTGATATACTGTCAGATTATGCACATCTTATATGTTGTTTTAACCCTTAGCGTATTAGTAAAGGCTGTTTTGTACTTACTTGATGTGATGGTCCACTTTACTGTGGCCTTGAGCCACATTAGAAATTTATTTCTGATATATTTAACTTAATCCTCATTTTTCTTTTGCCCATGAGCACGAAACAGCTAAATAATTAGCATGATGCAGAAGTTATTCTCAGACAGGCACTTAATCTAAAAAGCAGAAATGTCATCATACACGATGTGAGGGTGAGACTGCAGACACACTGTGTGCTGCATACAGAGGGTCTGACCTCAGGCCTTTGTGTCAGTTGTTATTATGTTTGATTTGTGATTCTCACCTGGAGGCCCATCAGCGGATGAAGAGGAGCATCAGAGGAGCCTTATGTGTGTCTCACTGACCTCAGATCTGCGCAGACTGGCACTTACTTCCTGATTCTCCATAACTTTGCTGTTTCTCTGTCTTTATCTGTTACTCAAGAGTCCTGAAGTCCAATGAAAAATCCGCTTTCTCCTGTCTATTTGGCTGATACAAGTTCTGCTCACTTCTGCTTGGGTTGCATGGATCACCAGCCACTTGTCACCAACTAACAGACCACAGCCTACCTGACCAATGTCATAACTGGTGCACCTAGGTATAAAATTTAGTCTCACTGTCTCCAAAAAAGGTCACTGTCTGGAACCCCATGGAACCACATTTTTGATTCCTTAGACAAGAGCATCCTGAGCAGCTGCATCACGGTCTGAATTGGGAACTGCCTCGCCTCAGATCATAAGACCAGCGGATAGTGAGGATAGCTGAGAAGATTATTAGAGTCTCTCTCCCCTCCATCATGGACATTCACATCACACACTCCATCCGCAAAGCCACCAACATTGTGGATGACCGCACCCACCCCTCACATAATCTTTTCACTCTGGCATCTGGAAAAGCATTCAGGCCTCCACAACCAGACTCAGAAACATGGCGCCTGACTACTGAACTCTCAGGGACTGATCTGATACCACACACAACACACACACACATACAGCTGTGTAATCATATCTTCGTGGGGACTCTCCATTCATTTCTATGGGGAAAACTGTAATCCCAACATGACAACTTTAACCCCTACCAACCCCTAACCTTAACCATATGTAACCAAACCAAATACAAGACTTTTGGCATTTTTAGTTTTTTGACTGTATTTACAGATCTTTGTGAGTACCTGAAAATGCCCCCCAAAACATCAAAATAACAGGTTTTTGTCACATTGTGGAGGACATTTGGTCCCCACAATGTAATATACACCTAATCCACACACACACACACACAGAGTAGGTATTTGAATCTTTGTGGGGATTCTCCATTCATTTGTATGGGCGTAACCCCAATCCTAACTATGGCAACCTTAAACATTGCAGTAGTTACCAAGCAGTAACAGTAAGCAACCAAACAAAATGCAAGACTTTTTGAATTATTCATTTGACTGCATTCACAGAATTTAATAAAATTCAGTATCTTACTTTCGGGACCGAAAACATGTCCCTACAAAGTCAAAATAACATGTTTTTATAGCACTATGTACATAACCACCCACCCAAACGCGCGCGCACACACACACAAACAGGCCTACCTACAGTATACCCTCCATCTGTATCTGTAAAGCAGTTATTATGGCATGGCGTTTGGTTTGAACATGCAGTTTTTAAGAATATTGCGCTAATTCTAAACGAAAGACTGCACTAATTCTAAAATGGCTATATAAGAACTTTATTTACCATTAAATAAATTATAAATCAAACCAAAATTTAGTCTCTCAAAAAACTTGTATATGACTTATCATTGTTCACATTATGAGAAATTAAAAACACCAGGACACAGAATGTGAATAACAAGAACTATAGTGTTCTTTCTCAAAAGCGTACCTACCAACGTGGCTAAAATGCTAATTGCGTTCGTCAGCTATGGAAAAAAAACAGCGGGGCACCCCAAACATCGCGGTATTACGCATTACCGTGATACTGCGTAGCAAAGACATAATCTCATAAAAAAATTACAGTCAGTATTTATAGACAGAACTGCGTGGTTTCCCATTGACAAGTAGATACATGGTTTACGGGCTTGAAGGCGGTTAGATCAACAAATCCAATCACGCTCAGCCAAAACAAGCACGAGTAAACATACTACTATTGATTGGTTCACCTTCAAATTCGTCCCGCCCTGACAATTAATTCTCGTTTTCATTCGTTGAAAATGGCGTCAGTACATATCTTCATCCTTTCGACCAATGAAAAATTTCGCTGGTTTCCATAGAAACAAAATCAGTGCAGTTTGAACATAAACTTTCTGACAGAGCGATGGCGCAGCGGTGAGAAGCATCTCTTCGTATGTTTCTTGCTATTTCTTCAGATTATGTTTTGTTAGCATAGTTAATTATATATTTCATTGTATGTCGTGATATAGTTCATGCAAATATTGCCGCAAAATATAATTGAAATATATTTAAAATTAGTAGCTTAAACTGTAGATGCTGTGGCCATTTTTCGTAATGTGATTGTTTATATTTAAATTGTAAGAGAAAATAATTGTGTTAAACTTAAAAACAACAAGCCTTATGGTTGATATGATTGGTTTTACTCATCCGGTCTGTCGTAATGCGTTTCATCTGAAGATGTTATTCTGAAAAGAGCCCCTATACGTTTACTTTTTAAATGTCCCATGTTGTTGAAGTAAGATTAACCGTTTGCTGGGTTCATTACCATGGCGATGTTATAACGTACCGAAGCAGCGTCCTGATTTCGCCAGCGTTACTGTATAGGTTGTGAAACAGTTTTAGCAATTTGGCCGCTTCTATCGGAGTAGCCTCGATGCCACGAGCAGCCAATGAAGGCTCCATCCCTTTCCATAGGCATTCTTGGTGAATAGCATTTAGCAAATGTCTGGAGTACGTTGAAAATACACAGTGTCTAGTTTGGCTTTGAGAGTATCACAGACGGCTAGTTAATTATGTTAACCAGAATGAAAATTCCGAAAGCTGTTTCCTGGACCAACGACCAGCACTGGGGAGCCTGGGACCTGTGGGACGAGGTGATCGACTGGGGAGAGAGGAAAGGTTTGGAGGAGTGCTCACCAGCGACACCCCCCACTGTCCAGGCTGGGGAGGTTTCCTGGACCGGGGGCGGCATGGTGGTGCAGTGGTTAGCACTGTTGCCTCACACCTCTGGGACCCGGGTTCGAGTCTCCTCCTGGGTCACATGTGTGCGGAGTTTGCATGTTCTCCCCATGTCGTCGTGGGGTTTCCTCCGGGTACTCCGGTTTCCCCCCACAGTCCAGAAACATGCTGAGGCTAATTGGAGTTGCTGAATTGCCCATAGGTGTGCATGTGTGAGTGAATGGTGTGTGAGTGTGCCCTGCGATGGGCTGGCCCCCCATCCTTGGTTGTTCCCTGCCTCGTGCCCATTGATTCCGGGATAGGCTCCGGACCCCCCGCGACCCAATAGGATAAGCGGTTTGGAAAATGGATGGATGGATGTTTCCTGGACCAACGACCAGCACTGGGGAGCCTGGGACCTGTGGGACGAGGTGATCGACTGGGGAGAGAGGAAAGGTTTGGAGGGGTGCTCACCAGCGACACCCCCCACTGTCCAGGCTGGGGAGGTTATGGGGGGACTGGGAGGTGTGATGGACTGGTGTAAGGGAGGGGAGGGTGTGAGAGTGATAGGCAATGCTGGCATTGTTTCTGAGACTCTTCAGAGAGGAAACTGGCGGTGTAGAGATAGATGTGGGTCTGGTATAGATAGAAGATGTAGAAGTGGAGGAAAATTAATATTAAAGTTGAGCTTGTAGAGCTCTTGACACAGAGAAGAGCCAAAATACAAGGAAGATGAAGCTGTGGTTCTTCTGCTGCTGTTTGGGGAACATTAAATGTTTGAAACAGTATCAAAGATAATGAATTAAGTGTGCTAAATTTTGAGATGTATAGTGGAATGTTTATTAACAATTGTTAATGTGGCGCCCCTGAACCCCCTCGGTTGGCCGCCCCTGCCGGTTGTGTGGGGTCGGGGATGAGGACTAATCGGGGCCAGTCGGGGATCTGGCCCCGGTGCCGGGGGGGGCCCATTCCTGCACGCCCTTATTGCTCCCCTGGGCCGGACACCACATTTCATACAACACTAGAGCTTTGAGGGGCAGTGGGGAGGTTTTACTTGCACATTAGACACCACATGACACAAGGGCTGAGGAGGTGGGTATAGGCAGGTGGGGTTCTGCCGTCTGCCAGCGGTGGGGTGCCCGTGCCTCGACTGTTCACCTGCTTTTTGCACTTTAGTTATATACACAGTCCATGCTACATTAGGGCCTTGGGGTGCAGGGAGGGGGATGGGGGACTCTGCCATCTGCCAGTGGTGGGGCCCTCATACTCGAACTGCACCCACTAATTTTAATGCATTGTAGACATAAACACACAACTCTCTCACACTTGTACATGCACACTTCACATTAACATGGGATGGGGAATCAGTGGGGGCTGAGGGGCCCCCCCTAACTCTCTGTCTCTGGCCCTGCGCGTGTGGGGTGGCCCGGCAGGTAGAAGACGGCCCTGGCCGGTGTGGGCCGTCTCCTCTTGTGGGCTGCGGGCTGGGTGGTCCTTGGCTCTGCTGCGCCGTGGTGGGGCCCTGGCAGGCGGTCCGGGGTATCTAGGGATGCTCTGAGCCCTTCTAGGCGAATTGTAGGGTTCGGTCTGGGCTGGGCGGGGGGTCTGCCGCTCCCCAGTTGACGCAGGTCCGCTCCTGGGTGGTGGGGGGCGGGGTGCACTTTGTTTGTATGGGTCTCCCTTAGATCATCCTGCAGTGTCGGGGAGGGGGGGGACGTGCCGGGTCGCTACAGTGGGCGGTGATCCGTCCTGCCGGGGAGCGGGCTGGGGGGACCGTCCGCCAGGGGAGTGTTCCCGGTTGATGGGGCCCTTTGGCCCTGGACCCGCTTCCCTCGGTGGAGGGCTTGCGGGAGGGACTGGGGGGCTCGCTGTCTGTCCCCCCTCTGCGGACCTCCTTTTACAGGGGTTGGGCCCCCCTTAGTCCCTCGTGGGCTCCCTCTCGGGTTGGGCGGGTGGTTGTCTTGTGGACATATGGCCATGGGCCGTGTGTTTCTTATGGTTGTTTGTACTCTGTATTCCCCTACACTTTATTTTCTCCATCCCACCATTACATCTCCAGCCCGCTGTTCCTGGGAAAAGCCACCTGCCAATCATCCTTGGAGCAGCAGTCATTCTCAGGATCTCCTACATCACAGATCACCTAATAAACACAGGACCTGTCGACGACTGGAGAAAAGGAGAAACGCTGAAGCACACTGGGCATTTTGGAAGCATTTTATCATAATAAATTACCTTTGCCTTTACAGTTTCTGTGTACAGTTTCATTATAGTAAATTGCACTTAGTTGTGATTACTCAGTTACAAAGACAATGGGTCACTCTATAATGGGTGATGGTATGCTTTTAGCTGTGCTTCCACAGGTTGTATCTGCCTTAGTAAATGACTAAATGTCTGTTTCACAAGTGATTTTGATTATGTTTGTAGAATTAAATTAAAGGTAAACCTGTACATTGGTTAAAATAACATCTGACTGCTACAATAATACATCATACAGCGTCTTTTGTACTAATGTGCTACCTTGAGACATTCAGGTTGTATAATGAACAATTTTAATAAGAATTGTGTTAAGTAATTAACTTTCAAAATCTATCAATACCATGCAAAAGTGTAAAGTCAAATTCATGAGATACTTATTACAATAAACGGAAGTAGTCTGTACCCATTTAAAGAGGCTTTACATCATACAGCTTCTTATACTGGTCTGGTTGGTGGGTATAAAGGATCAATTAGAAATCTTCCTCCTCCAAATGTATCATATCATTTCATGAGTTTTGGTAGAGTGGGGGTAGCAGGATAATAATAGGATTTACTGGTTATTTTTGATACGGTAAAATCGCAAGACTCAGAAAAATAAAAATTTGTGTATGGTCAGAATTATCAGTGGTAGGAGATTTTGTCCCTACTACCATCTGGGAAAAGAACATTCTGGTGCTTATTTGTGAAGAAGCAATTTCAGGAGATATAAATCCTTGCAAAAAGTAGTCTCCCACTCTATAAATAGGGTGCAATTTGTTTTTTCACGCAGTGGAAATGGAAATGTTTTTTTAATGTTGATGACGACTGTAACTGGTCAAAAGGTGGCGCCAAAGATCCCCAGTAATGCATCGCCCATTAATGTACAGATATCCCCCTGCCTCACCATGCATGACTCCTCCAATGGTGCTGCTGTTTAACAGTACATTCATCCTAACTATACAATTTGATATCTGGTATCGTCCTGTCAGTTTTAACCCATTTCTAAGTCCCGTATGGTTTAGGTAGCTTTTTTTCCAAAATGATGACCATGAAATTCAGCACATATAACAAATATTGAACTATAGGCATTAATTGAAATGCTCTCTCTCACAGACACACACATATTAGATGTCTATGTCTTTGAAATTGTTTAATACGAATTAATCTGTTTTATAATGTTCACACAAAAAAAGCTTTTGTGTTCACATTTTACAACCCCAAATCAGAAAAAGTTGGGATGGTATGTAAAATGAAAATCAAACTGAAAACAGCACTTTGTTAAATTATCTTTGACCTGTATTACATTGAAAACAATACAACAGCACATTATTTAATGTGTTCCTCGTGAATTTCATTGTTCTTTTTCAAACACGTATTCCAATTTTGGTTCTTAGAACACATTTCAAAAAAAGTTGGGACAGTAAAGCATTTAGTACTTTGTAATGTCGCCATTCCTTTTCACAACACTTAAAAGGCATTTAGGGACTGAAGACACCAAGTGATGTAGTGTTTCAGGTGTAATTTTGTCCCATTCTTCCTGCAAACAAGTCTTAAAGCGGACAACAGTACGGGGTCTTCGTTGTCACATATTGCGCTTCAAAATGAACCACACATTCTCTATTGGAGACAGGTCGGGACTGCAGGCAGTCAAGTACCCATACACTCTTCCTCCACAGCCAGGACTTTGTAATGTGTGCAGAATGTGGTTTCGCATTGTTTGTTGAAAAATGCATGGGCGTCCCTGGAAAAAATGTCTTCTTGAAGGTAACATATTGTGCTCCAAAATCTCTATGTACTTTTCAGCATTAATGGTGCCATCACAGAACTGCAAGTTACCTTTGCCAAGGGCACTGACACAACCCCATACCATGACAGACCCTGGCTTTTGGACTTATTGCTGGTAACAGTCTGGGTGATCCTTTTCTTCTTTGGTCTGGAGCACACGGCATCCATTTCTCACAAAAAATACCTGAAATACTGATTCATCTGACCACAGTACACGTTTCCACTGTGTGATGGTCCAACTCAGATGCGTTCTGAGCCCAGAGAAGCCGACGGCGCTTCTGGACACTGTTAAGATGGGGCTTGCTTTTGGCACAGTACAGTTTTAACTGGCATTTGTGGATGTAACTACGTATTGTGGTACTTGACAAAGGTTTGCCAAAGTAGTCATATGTGGTCATATCACTTATAGTTGAATGACGATTCTTGATGCAGTGGGATGCTGAGGGATCGGAGATCACGGTAGTTCAACTTAGGCTTGCTTCCTTGTCCTTTACGCACTGAAATTGCTTCAGATTCCTTCAATCTTTTAATTATGGTATGCACTGATGAAGGTGAAATATCCAAATCTCTTCCTGTCGTTCTTTGAGGAACATTGTTTTTAAACATTTCAATAATTTTCTCACGTATTTGTGCTGCTTTTGTACCAAATCATAATTACAATCACCTGTTGACATCACTTGTTTCAAATCACATCATTATTTAACCAATTTACCTCACTACTGGCCCTAAATCGCTCACAGACGAGAGTCTGTATTTCCACAGCTGCCTCACATGATACACTCACTGTCAGGCTTTCAGCACTAAAGTTACAGATTACTGGGTGGCCGAGAGGTCTGTGAAATTTGGAGGGTCAGTAGCTTGCCTGGGAAGCCTTAGCATTCAGCGAAAACTGAACAGAGAGCCCTGTAGCAGGGTTGTCTAATTTGTTTAGCTGGCTGGCATAAGATTTTCAGTTTGAAACAAGTATGCACACAGATTTACATGTACGTAACAGTTTTATTACCTTGTAAATAGTTTGCAGGGTTTTCAAAGTACCCCAGTGCATTTGATATAGCGAATTTTAGGTTTATAATGAAATAATATAGATTTGCCCTAAGATTTAATAAGATTTCTTGCGTGAGCGTGAGAGTCTGAAGGTGTGAGTGTCACACCAGATGGGTGAGAGCTGGCAACCCTGGCTCTGTTCAGTAGCCTCAGAAATTCTTTCGAACTTTCCAAACACAGCTGATGGAAATCAATGGACGCAAAGGTTCTCAGTGACCATTTTAGCTTGTTTTTAGACTAAAGGCCTATGATGGATCTTTGGAATGTTGCGGAGATACGAATGCTGAGGACAGCATACTTTGTGCTGTGAGTGTTATGTTAACCATGTAAACAAAGAGGAAGTACACAGTCCAACCAGATACTATATTGAAATGCTAACAAGTTTTTAAATATTTTTATTCAAGTGACTTTAAGTCTGGATTATGTTTTTAATGGTTGGAAACGTGTGTATTACTGTATAATTAAATAATTAAACTTCTGAAATGGCCGCTCAGTGCAGGAGGAGGCTGCAAACCTGAAGAGGCACACAACCGTATGGGTGGGGCAGGGGATCAATGGTGTGAGGTAGAGGACCAGGGCAGTGGGATTGCAGTGGCACAAGGGCCACCGTGTGGTCATCATTGGCTCCTCCAATGGCAGCTTCAGGTAAGTCGCTCTGATAAACCCCGTTAGACTCCAGTGAAGTGAGTGAGGCTGCAGCGCTACACTGGAGGGGACACATGTGGGCTCAGGGGCCCATGTGACTGTAGCAGAGGAAGGGATCTCTAGCTGATGTGAAGGTACAGACCCAGTGGCAGTAAGGGGTGGGCAGTCAGCTGCAGAGGCTGCGGGGCCAGCGGCCCCACTGTACACATGGACCGCAGGGAATCTCAGCATGTTGTGCCCAAAGTCCAGCACACATGCCGTGCTCCGGGGGAAATTCAGGCCCAGGATGGAGGGATCGAGCATGTCAGCCATCCACATAGTTACTATTCACAACTAAACCCCCCATGTCAAAAGGGAACAACCCCGTCCCTCTTAAAGGGGCCAGGTCACCAGTCATTGTTCTCACCTGCACCAATGTCAGTTCTAGACAGTGTCTGGTCTCACCAGGGTTGCAGTGGAACCTGTATGGACTAGGGCAGTACATGCGACTCACATCACTATGGTGGGTATGTGACAGAAGTTGCCTCTGTGAGTCCAATCCGTAGTCACCACCTCTGCAGCAGGTGGCAGCAGGGCCACCTCCCCGGTGTCACCAAGGAAGTTCCGGAAATTAACCTTGTTGGCCCACATCTTCCCGGCTATGCGTGCCCTTGGCGGAACCCTGGGTGGCGGTGAACTTGGGACACTGTCTGAGGATTGAGGGGTGGGGGGGGGTGCTGCTGCCTGTCAGCCTACAGGCAGTCTGCATCCAGGAAGTAAACCTGAGGGCCTGGGTCCTCCAAGCCCTTTGGCGTTTACAGCTTGGTTGATTTCTCCCGCCTCGTTCCCCGCCACCTCGCTGCCCACAATTTCTCTCTCCAAAGCCAGGTCCAGGGCCTCGTCTAGGGACGCAGAGCGGTTGACTGTGTCTGAATGTGAGCTATCTGGGGTTAAGTGTCTAGATAAACTGATCCCTGGCCAGTTCACTCTGTACTGATAGAGCCATGTGAGCACAGACACGCCTACACAACCCCTTGATATCATTAAGCAGGATGCAGAGAGACTCATTTGACTCAATTCCTGCACCTATTGTTTAACTGAGAGGGCAGAAGTCCTCACACTGCCCACAGCGATTCTGCAGGGTACTGACCAGTGTCTCATCCAGGGGCTCAAGCAACCAGCAGTGTACACCTCAGAAAAGCATGTGTGACAACCCTGAGGACCTGCTTGCATACCACAATGGTATCCCATCTCCCCTTGCTCTTTGAAGGGGTACAACCCATCCAGTATAGTTATCACTGGGCTATCACAATGTCATCACAATACTAAAGACTGAAACAAAGCCGTGAGGTCAGACCCTCTGTATACAGCACACAGTCTCACCCTCACATCCTGTATGACCACATTTCTGCTGTTCACATGGCAATTCTCCAGCTTCCTTTGCCCTACAATGGACTGACGAGCTGTTGAAGGTCTACCTCACTTTACACTTTGCCCATGTCTTGTGTGTATACCCTGTCCGATCCTAACGTTTATTTAGTGTGTGTAAATCTCTCACTGCATCTGCATTTCGCAGTTCAGCTTCTGACAACATTGTGTTTCCCATCTGTGTATTTGGGTTCGGTGCTTGTTGGGTGCCTGTCGTGGTCCTTCTATTTACAATTGTACGCAGGGCATGCTGGGATATGCGCCCCGCCGGTGTTACACTAGTATAAAAAAAGGAATCTGGTCAAGTTTGTTCATTGACCAAATTTTGTTTTTGCGAACCAAATTGTTTGTAGGCCAAAGAATTTGTGAACTGCAAGCACTACTGTACTAATGATAAATTGGTATGAAAAAATGGAGACAATTTCTGAGACACCAGAGCGATCCGTGTACTGTAATATTTATCTTATCAATAACACAGTAAAAATACACATTAGCGCCAATTCATCTTCTTTATTCATCATGAATATTTTAATTCATTAATGCAGGAGTCTGTGATAAATCGCTATCAGCATTTGGTTTATAATAGCCAATTAATGATAACTAAAAAGAAACAGAGAGACTAAAGACACAACTTTCAACCATGATATGAGTGCTGTTGCTGCATAATTTGTCCACCAGGGGTCACAGCGCAACCCCCATCTCGGCAAGATGGATGACTTGAAATATGTTTCTATATCAAGTTGAATTATTTTTATTTCTATAGCACATTTAAAAACAATCTATGTTGTGCCAAAGTGCTGTAGGTCAAAATAATATAAATATATAGTAAAAGTAGAGACATTGGCCAATGTTACACAATGTTACACAAAAAATAATCAGAATCAGACTGTGGTTTATTGCCAAGTAGGTTGACCCTACAAGGAATTCTTTTTGGTATAATGGTGCTCCATGGAAAAACAAGACTAAGCAACAACCAAGTTCAAAAAACAGTGCAAAAGTTATACAATAATCTAGTAATAAATATAAAATCACTATAAATGTTAAATACATGATGTGCAAAGCAGAATAGTCAGATTAAATAGATAAATAAAATGTGTTCCTGTGTGTGCAGGGTCAGTACAGAGATGCATCTAATAAGAAGCGGTGTAAGGCTGAATTAGCTCCGAGACGGACTGGGGACCTATGCCATGTATCGCCTTAGAAAGAAATAAGAAATCTTTAAACTGTATTCTCAGAAATTCTCAAAACTTAACAGGTAGCCAATGCAATGTAGCCAACACAGGGGAAATTTGGTGTCTAATTTTTGTTGAGAGCCTGGTAGCACCGTTTTGAACAAGGTGTAGTCAGAATAAAGATGCTTCTGGTAAACCTGGGTACAGAGAACGGCAGTAACCCAATCAGGATAAAAGCAGGAGTAACTCTCCAGGTCTTTGGCTGAAAGGTGTGGTTTAAGCCAGGCTATTGAACTCAGCTGACAGAAACACCCCTTCACAACAGCATTTATTTGTTTATCAAACTCAGTGATGAATCAAAGATGACACCAAGATTTTTAGTATGTGACTGGAAGTTTTCTGAATGAGGCCCTAATTGTTCTCTGAGATCATGAACAGTGACCAAAACTCATTACCTCTGTCTTGTTTTCATTAATCTGGACGAAAGTCATTGCTGTCCTGTTCTTAATATCCTCCAGACAGTTAGAAAGGGCCACCAGAGAGCAGCAGTCACCAGGTTTTAATGGCAGATAGAGCTGCATATCACCAGCATAGCAATGATATTTTACATAATAACGTTCACAAATAGAGCGCAAAGGAAGCATGTATAGAGGGAATATGAGAGGGCCTGTATCACAGGACTGGATATGTTTACAAGTAAGGCCATAGTACTTAAGGGGTGTGGCCATCCCACACAGTGACAAGCCCATTCATTCACCTCATCTAGGCCTTTTACTAGGGATTTAAGGTCCTGGTTTTCCTCTCAGACCCTAGAACACACTGCCAGGCTCAGATTCCCGATCCCACATCCTGCTGAAGCCCTTCCCAAGATCAGACACTAGTTTTGTTTTCCTTGTTCTTATAGTAAAATGATGGTCTTTGACTTTTATACATTATCACTGTTCTGTTAATTACACATGACCTAATCTAAGTATTACACAAACCAAGCATAATTACTTAGAGATGTCATGAGATGGAAAATCCTTATTCAGTTAATTATTTTCCCCACAGGTGCTGACAGTGTGTCTACAGTGAAATGGGCCTGTGTACAGAGAGGATGATCTGTAACAATCCCATGTTCCTATGGTGACAGATATAAAACTCATGTGAAATACTGGTGCAGAGGGTATAATGTGAGGTCATGTACTCCCATAGTACACACTGACTCTCCACTGGAGGGTAAAGTGTGAGTCAGAGATGATCCTGACCAGCGAGTCTTCACTGTGACCATCAACAATCTGACAGCTGTAGGAATTATTAGCTCAGGTATATTTTAATATCTCCACCAATATGTTTTGAAATTAATTAACTTTTAATTAATTATTATTTGATGCTGATTAGTAACCAATTGTTATGCCGAATGGTCGGCTCCTCCAAACTCAAATGCGAATCCCAGTGAGTCTGTTAATGTGAGACTTAAATAGGATTCATTAATAACCCGTATCGCTTAATAACCTGGGTTAGTAGGCTCGTCCAGCGAGCTGGGTCACCAGGTAATGTAAACGATCGGTAGCGAAGCTCCCCTCACGGCCAATGAGAGAGAGTCTCGCGATATTTCAGGCGAGTTTGAGGTTTCAGAGCGTAGTAGCCAGATCGCAGAGGCAGGGACTATTGTGAGCACTCAATGACGGAGGCTGAAGTTGTGTAAAAAGACATGCATTTATTCCTACAACTAACATAAGACAGACATTATACCTAACAAACAATAAACATGAAATAACGGAAAAGACACAAACGATGTAATCATGAAAATGCAGTGACCAGATTTAAAATGATTAACCTAAAAAGGGAAAAACTGTTCTGCAAAGCAAGCAGTTTGTAGGAATATAAACCTAAAGGAATATAGCAGGTGAATAGGACAGTTTAGGTTGTTAGAAAGGAAAGGAAGTTGGTTTACTTGGATGCAGGAAAGAGGGAGGTCTTTGCAGTTGGTTGCAGTGGCTGATGAGCTGATGGGTGATGGCTCTCAGGGAGGCGCGGTGTTTGCAGCGGTTGTTGGAGTGGAGTCCCGTACTGGTGCAGAGGGTATAATGTGAGGTCATGTACTCCCATAGTACACACTGACTCTCCACAGGAGGGTAAAGTGTGAGTCAGAGATGATCCTGACCAGCGAGTCTTCACTGTGACCATCAACAATCTGACAGCTGAGGATTCCGATCGGTACTGGTGTGGTGTGAAGATCAGTGGAGCCTCTCTGATCAGGTTAATCTGTCAGTCACTGATGGTAAGATGTCTGTACTGCAGACTGTAGCCAATGAGATGCACAGTATGTAACATGTCACTGAGTCAAAAAGGAAGGACCTTAACACAAACACTGATGGAAAAATGTTTTAATGTTTTAAAAATCTGCATTTTAATTTAATTCAATATGATAAACGAGACTTGGAAGAAGTAACAGTGTCAGCTAAATCGGGCGACTTCATGAGGTTAAATATGATAAGCAATATGTTAAAAAATGTCAAGGGTTGGCCAAACATTTACATACAGTATGTAGGTTGTAATGGGCTGATATTCATAAACATTTCATTGCTGTGGAAATCGTTGAGTGTTTTACCTGTGTGTTGAAGTCCTCCAGGGCTGTCAGTGGACAAACAGGAGGTGACGGGTGTGGATGGAGACAGTGACAGGGGTTTGAATCTGGCTTCTGCTCTGTCTGTGTGGAGATGGCATGTTCTCCACATGCTGTGTGGGTTTCCTCCAACAATCCAAAAACGCACAGTCAGGCTAATTGGTGTCTTTAATATTGAATGTGTGTCTTCTAGTTTATGATCAGTATGTAATATGACAAAAATCACAACATTTTCCACAGACATACAGCCAGTCACTTGTTATGTATACAAATCCAGACAAATCCATGTAGCTTGCAACATAATTCAGGCATTTTTTCATCTTTGTGAGGATGAATTGTTACTAATGGTGTGCAGACTGACTAACATGTCTGTAGGTGGTTTTTCATTGCAGTGTAGACCAGTGTTACAGTTGTACTCTGTAATATCTGTTCCAGTGCTGCATCCATCCATTGTCTGAAACTGCTTGTCTAACTCAGGGTCCCTATGGGCGCAAGGCAGGGAACGTCCCATGACAGGGTGCCAACCCATTGCAGGACACGCTCACACTCCATTCCCTCGCACAAGCACATCTACCGGCAATTTGACAACTCCAATTAGCCTCAGCATGTTTTTGGACTGTGGGGGGAAATCAGAGTCCCTGGAGGAAACCCCACAATGACACAGGGGGAGCATGCAAACTCCATACACACGGAACTCCAGCGAAGACTTGAGTACACGTGCCAGAGGAGTGAGGCGACAGTGCAAACCCTGCTTTTTATTAACTATCCTTTCTCCTGTTTCCACTGCTCTCCTTTTCTCTGCACATGATGAAGAAGGAGGGGATAATGAAAAACGGAGGTAAGCATTCAGCAGCATTTACAGTAGTGTGGGGGTCAAGCTAGCAGCATTTACCTGATCACACAGTAATGGGAAACTGTCATTTTAATTTTAAGGGAAAAAAATATTTTTTATTTCATTTTCTTAATAATAAACTTGAGATCCCATCCCATCCAGGGTGAGCCCTTGCCTTCTGCCCTGTGCTGCTGGGGAATGACTGCAGGCCTGTTTTCACAAAATAGTGTAACATGTTGTGTGATAATCTCTAGCTATTTTCATGCTCTTTGTTAATGTCTCCTGTTCCTCACATGTGTCCTGTGTAATAGTACAGATGTGGCTGTACCGTGTTTCTATAAAGCATGTAAGACTTTACTGTTCACATCCACCCTCTTATTCAGCTCTTTGGTCCAGCTGGCTCTGTATGTAGGACTGAGCTGATCGGTGCTGCTGTCGATTATCAAGGTGGTTTTACTTCAGTCAGAACAGATTCACTGTTTTGTTCTTCAGGTTTAAATGTGATATGTGTGACTGACAGACACACTGGTGTATTATATGTCTCACAGGTGGGAGCAGGTTCTGGATGCTGTACTGAAAGCTGGGACTGGTGTGTTTTACCTGATTTGCACCATCATCACCATTCAGCTGCACTGGACCTCCTGTAGAAAGCGGGAACCAATCAGAGAGAAGCAGAGGGTCTCCCTGGATCAGAGGAAGCTGGCAGAGGAGATGACCTTCGTGGAGCAGAATGAGTCAGACGAGCTGTAAAATAAACGGTTATGCTAACTGCAGTGAGGCCTCTCTCACTCGGCCCTGCTCAGTCTGTACAGTCATAGCATGAGAGTCAGTTAAACAGAGGGGATGATTATCTGCTGGCAACCTGTACAACCACGTATTGGCCACTTATTCACAAGTGCTTTGCTGCCACCTGCTGGTTAATGTTTAATAATCGTTATCTTGTGAAGGTAAGACTGGTTTTTATTAAATTGTCTCTTGATTCTGAAAAAATATGGTACTATGCAAAAGTCTTGGGCCATCAAAGAAAACGTTTAATGCTATTTAATTGGGTTGTGTATATTTGCTCAGAACAAAAACACAATTATCATAAAAATATATGCAAATCAAAAGTGACACAATAAAAACTAACAAGAATTTCTTCTTTTCTCCATAAAGTTACTGATGCCTTGTTGGATCGCTAGATGAACCACGCTTTGGATCCTAAACCTCTCCTCAGGGGCATCCCAGCCATTCCATGTATTTGTTAAATTCCGCCACCAGCTCACTTAATTAATTAATTTAATTAAACAAATGTTAATGATGCATTGATTAGCCATAGGAGTTGTGTTATAAAAATATATAGGTCTATTGGATGGTTGGTGCAAATATTTTACTAACTTTAGAAGAGATTTTGAAATGACTGGGCTGCCACACTTTGACGGACAAAATATTATAATTCTAGACCAAGATGAAGATCATTTGAACATCATTTTCTTCGACAGCCCAAGACTTTTGTACAGTTTTGTATGTGTCTTTTATACTGGTCATAATTTGTTTAAATACATGATTAATAAATTGATACTTTACAAAACATTTCATATTTTTCTGAAATTGGTAATTATTAAAAATGAATTTCACAAACTTAAATGGTTTGGCTGCGATGGGCTGGCCCCCCATCCAGGGTTGTTCCCGTGCCCATTGCTTCCGGGATAGGCTCCGGACCCCCCACGACCCAGTAGGATAAGCGGTTTGGAAAATGGATGGATGGATAAATGGTTTGGAGTTTTTAGGTCACCCCTCCACGTCAGAGCCCACCAATCAGGGACTCTTTAAAAGAGTGATGTAATCGGGAACGCCCACTTTTCAATCTGCGGTACAAATACACCAGCTTGTCTCTGCTAACAACAGCCTGTGCATATCAGTTAAGGAGGAAACAGTACCACATACATATTGGCCAAAATCAAATGAAAATGTAACACACGTAAACAGGACCGCCCACTTATCACTCTGCGTAAAATCACACCAGCTTGTCTCAGCTGACAGCAGCCTCACATATCAGCTAAGGAGGAAGACGGCATATCAAAAGTAAAAAGAAAGACACCATCAAATGAAAATATCCCTGTGTGATCTATTGGTTTCTGCTTTCACTCCCATTAAATGACAGTAAGTCTAGTTGGTGTCCGTGGTGCTGAAAACCTGGATCAGTAAATTCCAAATGAAACTTCTTTACCTGATTTAACTGTAACTCACTTATTTTGTTGGCAATGATGCTTTGTTGAGTCTAGAAAGGCGCAAAGTGGGTTTCAGATAAATTAAATGAAGTAGTTTTGCTTAAAAACCAAAAAGCTTTGAACAATCAGTTCAGCTTTGGACTGTAGTGCTTCACAAAAGTAAAATCCATCCAGTTAAATCTCTTTATCCCCAAGTCAAGAAGATATCAAATGCAGAAGCACATTGTGGGAGATACAAGGTGCAGACACATTAAAAGCACTTTTTTGTGTGAACATTATAAAACAGATTGATACACATTAAGCAGTTTGTAACTTTACATCCAGACCTACATCAGTCAGAAAAAGCAGGCGATGACCAGCCCATCCAGCAGCTTCATCTCTGATTGTACAGAATCCCTTGTCAGCGTAACTTCTGAAGTCATGACTAAACTAATTTCCAGCTCTGCCTTCAGTTTCATCTGTTAAATTAAATTAGGAACTAAACTAAACTAGGAGGGAAATATAGTCAAGCTACTTAAGTAGCCGAATTTTGTGTATCCACTAGAGGGCAGCCACACATAGATTCCCTTATGAATGGTTCTGATGCTTCCGGAAAGCACTGCACAGAGACCCAGGTATGCCAGTGAGGAACGGATAAAGAGCAGACGGATCCAAATACTAGCTGTAATATATAGTATTTTCAATGAATTTAAACAAATTAATATAACAGTGTCAGAGTGTCAGATCCATGTGACTTTTTATGATTGAAGAACTTTGAAAGCCTGAATATAACTGAGGAGGCCCACGGACCCCATTATGTGTGAAACATCATTGTGGTGCTGAGAGAAACACAGGACTGCTGATAAGACCCAGATGAAGTGAATTACCTGACTTTGCCCCCACCCATCCCCCCCCCCCCAGGATACCCCCACCCCTGTCATACAGACACCTTCCTAACGGACCTCTTGATTTGTGCTGATCCACACATATGAAAAGGACCTACTGCAGTGACATTTTAAAACTGTATAAAACATAATAAAGACTGAAACAAAGGCCTGAGGTCAGACCCTCTGTATGTAGCACACAGTGTTTCTGCAGAGTCTCACACTCACATCCTGTATGACGACTTTTCTGCTTTTCAGAATAAGTCTGATTTCACTGCTCTTTGCTCATTTGCAATATGAGGAAGTAACAGTTTAGAAAAGAACTAGACTTATTTGATTAATTTGTTTGTAGTTTAAAATCTGTGAGCATGAATGATTCACTGTGAAGACCAGCTATCAATAATTTTGCTATGAAATCATGTTTCTAAAATGATAAGATTCTAGATGAAATCAAAATATTTATTCCTGGTAAGAGCAGGACAACAGCAGCATCAAACTGTTTTCCTTTTAACAGACAAGAAATAGACAGGAAATGCATCAGTGCACAAACAGTTTATGAAAATCAAAGATAGATGGATGATTTTTAAAACATTTAAAACCCACAAAAAGGGAGGCAGTGAGGTTAAGGAGAGTCAGGAAGTGAGTGTCAGTCTCCACAGATCTGAGGTCAGCGATACACACATAAGGCTCCTCTGATGCTCCTCTTCATCCTCTTCTTCACTGATGGGCCTCCAGGTGAGGATCACTTACTCTGGGACTCCACCATTCAGCGTAGTTAAGATGAAGATACATTTTGCACAATATACTTACTACATCTGTTTGTTTATATTCATATTGTTCCATGAAGTTTGATCACTTCCCGATTATAGTCTGTGGTGGTAGCATGTTGACCGACTGATTTTAGAATTGACTGCAGTCTTCTTTGTGTCCACTATGTGGCAGCAGTATAAAGGAAATATCTTATTCTGTCACAGCTGCTGGTGTGTGTAAAAATTCACATACTCTGATAACAAGTAATTCTGCCTCCAACTGTTTGTCAGGGATCTGGGCAGGAATGAATTACATGCCGACTGTACATACAACAGAGATAGGCTCCTGGGAGAACTTTGCCAGAAGTTGAAACACGACTTTAAGAATGACACTGATACAGAGTACTCAGCTGTTTGGTTGAAACTAAATCTTGGTCTGGATTTTTACATTCTGGACCTGAACTACCCACTGCTGCACTGACCCCCACCTTCTTCTTTTTTTTTTCCCTTTGTCCTGTCCGACAGCTTTAGCAGAATCATGGTCTGAATGCACTGCTGTGACAAACATGTTTGCTTTACCATGAGGGGTTCTATAAACTCTGTATAGGCCTCTCATGTTGATCGATTTCATTTTTTAAATGTAAAAAATGTATTTATTTCATTTTTAGGCGGCATGGTGATGCAGTGGGTGAGCTGGCCGAAGAGGATGGACAGATTAGGAGGGAAAAAAAGAAGGAAAAAGAAGAAAGGAGCAAGTGAGATGAAATGAAAGTTTTTAGCGGGTGTCTCTAACTTTGCTCTGCCATTGCATGCACACCACTTCCAGGGCCAGCCTTGCTCTCACGCTGATATACTGTCAGATTATGCACATCTTATATGTTGTTTTAACCCTTAGCGTATTAGTAAAGGCTGTTTTGTACTTACTTGATGTGATGGTCCACTTTACTGTGGCCTTGAGCCACATTAGAAATTTATTTCTGATATATTTAACTTAATCCTCATTTTTCTTTTGCCCATGAGCACGAAACAGCTAAATAATTAGCATGATGCAGAAGTTATTCTCAGACAGGCACTTAATCTAAAAAGCAGAAATGTCATCATACACGATGTGAGGGTGAGACTGCAGACACACTGTGTGCTGCATACAGAGGGTCTGACCTCAGGCCTTTGTGTCAGTTGTTATTATGTTTGATTTGTGATTCTCACCTGGAGGCCCATCAGCGGATGAAGAGGAGCATCAGAGGAGCCTTATGTGTGTCTCACTGACCTCAGATCTGCGCAGACTGGCACTTACTTCCTGATTCTCCATAACTTTGCTGTTTCTCTGTCTTTATCTGTTACTCAGGAGTCCTGAAGTCCAATGAAAAATCCGCTTTCTCCTGTCTATTTGGCTGATACAAGTTCTGCTCACTTCTGCTTGGGTTGCATGGATCACCAGCCACTTGTCACCAACTAACAGACCACAGCCTACCTGACCAATGTCATAACTGGTGCACCTAGGTATAAAATTTAGTCTCACTGTCTCCAAAAAAGGTCACTGTCTGGAACCCCATGGAACCACATTTTTGATTCCTTAGACAAGAGCAAACTGAGCAGCTGCATCACGGTCTGAATTGGGAACTGCCTCGCCTCAGATTATAAGACCAGCGGATAGTGAGGATAGCTGAGAAGATTATTAGAGTCTCTCTCCCCTCCATCATGGACATTCACATCACATGCTCCATCCGCAAAGCCACCAACATTGTGGATGACCGCACCCACCCCTCACATAATCTTTTCACTCTGGCATCTGGAAAAGCATTCAGGCCTCCACAACCAGACTCAGAAACATGGCGCCTGACTACTGAACTCTCAGGGACTGATCTGATACCACACACAACACACACACACACACAGCTGTGTAATCATATCTTCGTGGGGACTCTCCATTCATTTCTATGGGGAAAACTGTAATCCCAACATGACAACTTTAACCCCTACCAACCCCTAACCTTAACCATATGTAACCAAACCAAATACAAGACTTTTGGCATTTTTAGTTTTTTGACTGTATTTACAGATCTTTGTGAGTACCTGAAAATGCCCCCCAAAACATCAAAATAACAGGTTTTTGTCACATTGTGGGGGACATTTGGTCCCCACAATGTAATATACACCTAATCCACACACACACACAGAGTAGGTATTTGAATCTTTGTGGGGATTCTCCATTCATTTGTATGGGCGTAACCCCAATCCTAACTATGGCAACCTTAAACATTGCAGTAGTTACCAAGCAGTAACAGTAAGCAACCAAACAAAATGCAAGACTTTTTGAATTATTCATTTGACTGCATTCACAGAATTTAATAAAATTCAGTATCTTACTTTCGGGACCGAAAACATGTCCCTACAAAGTCAAAATAACATGTTTTTATAGCACTATGTACATAACCACCCACCCAAACGCGCGCACACACACACACAAACAGGCCTACCTACAGTATACCCTCCATAGATTCCTGAATGAAATATCTGTAAAGCAGTTATTATGGCATGGCGTTTGGTTTGAACATGCAGTTTTTAAGAATATTGCGCTAATTCTAAACGAAAGACTGCACTAATTCTAAAATGGCTATATAAGAACTTTATTTACCATTAAATAAATTATAAATCAAACCAAAATTTAGTCTCTCAAAAAACTTGTATATGACATATCTTTGTTCACATTATGAGAAATTAAAAACACCAGGACACAGAATGTGAATAACAAGAACTATAGTGTTCTTTCTCAAAAGCGGACCTACCAACGTGGCTAAAATGCTAATTGCGTTCACCAGCTATGGAAAAAAAACAGCGGGGCACCCCAAACATCGCGGTATTACGCATTACCGTAATACTGCATAGCAAAGACATAATGTCATAAAAAAATTACAGTCAGTATTTATAGACAGAACTGCGTGGTTTCCCATTGACAAGTAGATACATGGTTTACGGGCTTGAAGGCGGTTAGATCAACAAATCCAATCACGCTCAGCCAAAACAAGCACGAGCTAAACATACTACTATTGATTGGTTCACCTTCAAATTCGTCCCGCCCTGACAATTAATTCTCGTTTTCATTCGTTGAAAATGGCGTCAGTACATATCTTCATCCTTTCGACCAATGAAAAATTTCGCTGGTTTCCATAGAAACAAAATCAGTGCAGTTTGAACATAAACTTTCTGACAGAGCGATGGCGCAGCGGTGAGAAGCATCTCTTCGTATGTTTCTTGCTATTTCTTCAGATTATGTTTTGTTAGCATAGTTAATTATATATTTCATTGTATGTCGTGATATAGTTCATGCAAATATTGCCGCAAAATATAATTGAAATATATTTAAAATTAGTAGCTTAAACTGTAGATGCTGTGGCCATTTTTCGTAATGTGATTGTTTATATTTAAATTGTAAGAGAAAATAATTGTGTTAAACTTAAAAACAACAAGCCTTATGGTTGATATGATTGGTTTTACTCATCCGGTCTGTCGTAATGCGTTTCATCTGAAGATGTTATTCTGAAAAGAGCCCCTATACGTTTACTTTTTAAATGTCCCATGTTGTTGAAGTAAGATTAACCGTTTGCTGGGTTCATTACCATGGCGATGTTATAACGTACCGAAGCAGCGTCCTGATTTCGCCAGCGTTACTGTATAGGTTGTGAAACAGTTTTAGCAATTTGGCCGCTTCTATCGGAGTAGCCTCGATGCCACGAGCAGCTAATGAAGGCTCCATCCCTTTCCATAGGCATTCTTGGTGAATAGCATTTAGCAAATGTCTGGAGTACGTTGAAAATACACAGTGTCTAGTTTGGCTTTGAGAGTATCACAGACGGCTAGTTAATTATGTTAACCAGAATGAAAATTCCGAAAGCTGTTTCCTGGACCAACGACCAGCACTGGGGAGCCTGGGACCTGTGGGACGAGGTGATCGACTGGGGAGAGAGGAAAGGTTTGGAGGAGTGCTCACCAGCGACACCCCCCACTGTCCAGGCTGGGGAGGTTATGGGGGGACTGGGAGGTGTGACGGACTGGTGTAAGGGAGGGGAGGGTGTGAGAGTGATAGGCAATGCTGGCATTGTTTCTGAGACTCTTCAGAGAGGAAACTGGCGGTGTAGAGATAGATGTGGGTCTGGTATAGATAGAAGATGTAGAAGTGGTGGAAAATTAATATTAAAGTTGAGCTTGTAGAGCTCTTGACACAGAGAAGAGCCAAAATACAAGGAAGATGAAGCTGTGGTTCTTCTGCTGCTGTTTGGGGAACATTAAATGTTTGAAACAGTATCAAAGATAATGAATTAAGTGTGCTAAATTTTGAGATGTATAGTGGAATGTTTATTAACAATTGTTAATGTGGCGCCCCTGAACCCCCTCAGTTGGCCGCCCCTGCCGGTTGTGTGGGGTCGGGGATGAGGACTAATCGGGGCCAGTCGGGGATCTGGCCCCGGTGCCGGGGGGGGCCCACTCCTGCACGCCCTTATTGCTCCCCTGGGCCGGACACCACATTTCATACAACACTAGGGCTTTGAGGGGCAGTGGGGAGGTTTTACTTGCACATTAGACACCACATGACACTAGAGCTGAGGAGGTGGGTATAGGCAGGTGGGGTTCTGCATTCTGCCAGCGGTGGGGTGCCCGTGCCTCGACTGTTCACCTGCTTTTTGCACTTTAGTTATATACACAGTCCATGCTACATTAGGGCCTTGGGGTGCAGGGAGGGGGATGGGGGACTCTGCCATCTGCCAGTGGTGGGGCCCTCATACTCAAACTGCACCCACTAATTTTAATACATTGTAGACATAAACACACAACTCTCTCACACATGTACATGCACACTTCACATTAACATGGGACGGGGAATCAGTGGGGGCTGAGGGGTCCCCCCTAACTCTCTGTCTCTGGCCCTGCGCGTGTGGGGTGGCCCGGCAGGTAGAAGACGGCTCTGGCCGGTGTGGGCTGTCTCCTCTTGTGGGCTGCGGGCTGGGTGGTCCTTGGCTCTGCTGCGCCGTGGTGGGGCCCTGGCAGGCGGTCCGGGGTATCTAGGGATGCTCTGAGCCCTTCTAGGCGAATTGTAGGATTCGGTCTGGGCTTGGCGGGGGGTCTGCCGCTCCCCAGTTGACGCAGGTCCGCTCCTGGGTGGTGGGGGGAGGGGTGCACTTTGTTTGTATGGGTCTCCCTTAGATCATCCTGCAGTGTCGGGGAGGGGGGGGACGTGCCGGGTCGCTACAGTGGGCGGTGATCCGTCCTGCCGGGGAGCGGGCTGGGGGGACCGTCCGCCAGGGGAGTGTTCCCGGTTGATGGGGCCCTTTGGCCCTGGACCCGCTTCCCTCGGTGGAGGGCTTGCGGGAGGGACTGGGGGGCTCGTTGTCTGTCCCCCCTCTGCGGACCTCCTTTTACAGGGGTTGGGCCCCCCTTAGTCCCTCGTGGGCTCCCTCTCGGGTTGGGCGGGTGGTTGTCTTGTGGACATATGGCCATAGGCCGTGTGTTTCTTATGGTTGTTTGTACTCTGTATTCCCCTACACTTTATTTTCTCCATCCCACCTTTACATCTCCAGCCCGCTGTTCCTGGGAAAAGCCACCTGCCAATCATCCTTGGAGCAGCAGTCATTCTCAGGATCTCCTACATCACAGATCACCTAATAAACACAGGACCTGTCGACGACTGGAGAAAAGGAGAAACGCTGAAGCACACTGGGCATTTTGGAAGCATTTCATCATAATAAATTACCTTTGCCTTTACAGTTTCTGTGTACAGTTTCATTATAGTAAATTGCACTTAGTTGTGATTACTCAGTTACAAAGACAATGGGTCACTCTATAATGGGTGATGGTATGCTTTTAGCTGTGCTTCCACAGGTTGTATCTGCCTTAGTAAATGACTAAATGTCTTTTTCACAAGTGATTTTGATTATGTTTGTAGAATTAAATTAAAGGTAAACCTGTACATTGGTTAAAATAACATTTGACTGCTACAATAATACATCATACAGCGTCTTTTGTACTAATGTGCTACCTTGAGACATTCAGGTTGTATAATGAACAATTTTAATAAGAATTGTGTTAAGTAATTAACTTTCAAAATCTATCAATACCATGCAAAAGTGTAAAGTCAAATTTATGAGATACTTATTACAATAAACGGAAGTAGTCTGTACCCATTTAAAGAGGCTTTACATCATACAGCTTCTTATACTGGTCTGGTTGGTGGGTATAAAGGATCAATTAGAAATCTTCCTCCTCCAAATGTATCATATCATTTCATGAGTTTTGGTAGAGTGGGGGTAGCAGGATAATAATAGGATTTACTGGTTATTTTTGATACGATAAAATCGCAAGACGCAGAAAAATAAAAATTTGTGTATGGTCAGAATTATCAGTGGTAGGAGATTTTGTCCCTACTACCATCTGGGAAAAGAACATTCTGGTGCTTATCTGTGAAGAAGCAATTTCAGGAGATATAAATCCTTGCAAAAAGTAGTCTCCCACTCTATAAATAGGGTGCAATTTGTTTTTTCACGCAGTGGAAATGGAAATGTTTTTTTAATGTTGATGACGACTGTAACTGGTCAAAAGGTGGCGCCAAAGATCCCCAGTAATGCATCGCCCATTAATGTACAGATATCCCCCTGCCTCACCATGCATGACTCCTCCAATGGTGCTGATGTTTAACAGTACATTCATCCTAACTATACAATTTGATATCTGGTATCGTCCTGTCAGTTTTAACCCATTTCTAAGTCCCGTATGGTTTAGGTAGCTTTTTTTCCAAAATGATGACCATGAAATTCAGCACATATAACAAATATTGAACTATAGGCATTAATTGAAATGCTCTCTCTCACAGACACACACATATTAGATGTCTATGTCTTTGAAATTGTTTAATACGAATTAATCTGTTTTATAATGTTCACACAAAAAAAGCTTTTGTGTTCACATTTTACAACCCCAAATCAGAAAAAGTTGGGATGGTATGTAAAATGAAAATCAAACTGAAAACAGCACTTTGTTAAATTATCTTTGACCTGTATTACATTGAAAACAATACAACAGCACATTATTTAATGTGTTCCTCGTGAATTTCATTGTTCTTTTTCAAACACGTATTCCAATTTTGGTTCTTAGAACACATTTCAAAAAAAGTTGGGACAGTAAAGCATTTAGTACTTTGTAATGTCGCCATTCCTTTTCACAACACTTAAAAGGCATTTAGGGACTGAAGACACCAAGTGATGTAGTGTTTCAGGTGTAATTTTGTCCCATTCTTCCTGCAAACAAGTCTTAAAGCGGACAACAGTACGGGGTCTTCGTTGTCACATATTGCGCTTCAAAATGAACCACACATTCTCTATTGGAGACAGGTCGGGACTGCAGGCAGTCAAGTACCCATACCCTCTTCCTCCACAGCCAGGACTTTGTAATGTGTGCAGAATGTGGTTTCGCATTGTTTGTTGAAAAATGCATGGGCGTCCCTGGAAAAAATGTCTTCTTGAAGGTAACATATTGTGCTCCAAAATCTCTATGTACTTTTCAGCATTAATGGTGCCATCACAGAACTGCAAGTTACCTTTGCCAAGGGCACTGACACAACCCCATACCATGACAGACCCTGGCTTTTGGACTTATTGCTGGTAACAGTCTGGGTGATCCTTTTCTTCTTTGGTCTGGAGCACACGGCATCCATTTCTCACAAAAAAAACCTGAAATACTGATTCATCTGACCACAGTACACGTTTCCACTGTGTGATGGTCCAACTCAGATGCGTTCTGAGCCCAGAGAAGCCGACGGCGCTTCTGGACACTGTTAAGATGGGGCTTGCTTTTGGCACAGTACAGTTTTAACTGGCATTTGTGGATGTAACTACGTATTGTGGTACTTGACAAAGGTTTGCCAAAGTAGTCATATGTGGTCATATCGCTTATAGATGAATAACGATTCTTGATGCAGTGGGATGCTGAGGGATCGGAGATCACGGTAGTTCAACTTAGGCTTGCTTCCTTGTCCTTTACGCACTGAAATTGCTTCAGATTCCTTCAATCTTTTAATTATGGTATGCACTGATGAAGGTGAAATATCCAAATCTCTTCCTGTCGTTCTTTGAGGAACATTGTTTTTAAACATTTCAATAATTTTCTCAAGTATTTGTGCTGCTTTTGTACCAAATCATAATTACAATCACCTGTTGACATCACTTGTTTCAAATCACATCATTATTTAACCAATTTACCTCACTACTGGCCCTAAATCGCTCCTGTCCCAACTTTTTTGGAAATGTGTTGCAAGAACCAAAATTGGAATACGTGTTTATTTTGAGGAAAACAATGAAATTCATGAGGAACACATTAAATAATGTGATGGGGGTAACACAATAAATTCAAGATTTTTATTTGTCGTACAAATGTAGTGGTACACTGGCAGCGAAATGAAATTGTCGTTACTCCAGTCGGTGTAATAAACACACTAGTAAAAGGACATCAAAATTAAACAACGTGAATTAACAAAAGAAGTACTGAAACTACAGAAAGATAATAAGAAAATATAACAATAAAAGGTATATAAAAAGTAAAGATGAAAATGTATAAAAAATATGTAGAAATGTTTAAAGTACAGATTGTAGTTATAGCATATTTTAGCTTTTAATCTGTGATGTTAATGATCCTACTGGCCGGGGGTAGAAGCTTCTCCTCGGCCTCTCAGTCCCGGCCATAAGGCCCCGGGGACTTATGCAGGGCGGCAGTTCTGTCCTGGTGATTCTCTGGGCGCATCGTATCACCCTCAGCGGGACTCGGCGGCCCTCAGAGCTGGAGCTGCCGTACCGAGCAGTTATGCTCCCGGAGAGCACAGATCCCACATTGCCGCTGTAGAAGGTTTTTTGTGGCACAGACGAGAGTCTGTATTTCCACAGCTGCCTCACATGATACACTCACTGTCAGGCTTTCAGCACTAAAGTTACAGATTACTGGGTGGCCGAGAGGTCTGTGAAATTTGGAGGGTCAGTAGCTTGCCTGGGAAGCCTTAGCATTCAGCGAAAACTGAACAGAGAGCCCTGTAGCAGGGTTGTCTAATTTGTTTAGCTGGCTGGCATAAGATTTTCAGTTTGAAACAAGTATGCACACAGATTTACATGTACGTAACAGTTTTATTACCTTGTAAATAGTTTGCAGGGTTTTCAAAGTACCCCAGTGCATTTGATATAGCGAATTTTAGGTTTATAATGAAATAATATAGATTTGCCCTAAGATTTAATAAGATTTCTTGCGTGAGCGTGAGAGTCTGAAGGTGTGAGTGTCACACCAGATGGGTGAGAGCTGGCAACCCTGGCTCTGTTCAGTAGCCTCAGAAATTCTTTCGAACTTTCCAAACACAGCTGATGGAAATCAATGGACGCAAAGGTTCTCAGTGACCATTTTAGCTTGTTTTTAGACTAAAGGCCTATGATGGATCTTTGGAATGTTGCGGAGATACGAATGCTGAGGACAGCATACTTTGTGCTGTGAGTGTTATGTTAACCATGTAAACAAAGAGGAAGTACACAGTCCAACCAGATACTATATTGAAATGCTAACAAGTTTTAAAATATTTTTATTCAAGTGACTTTAAGTCTGGATAATGTTTTTAATGGTTGGAAACGTGTGTATTACTGTATAATTAAATAATTAAACTTCTGAAATGGCCGCTCAGTGCAGGAGGAGGCTGCAAACCTGAAGAGGCACACAACCATATGGGTGGGGCAGGGGATCAATGGTGTGAGGTAGAGGACCAGGGCAGTGGGATTGCAGTGGCAGAAGGGCAACCGTGTGGTCATCATGGGCTCCTCCAATGGCAGCTTCAGGTAAGTCACTCTGATAAACCCCGTTAGACTCCAGTGAAGTGAGTGAGGCAGCAGCGCTACACTGGAGGGGACACATGTGGGCTCAGGGGCCAATGTGACTGTAGCAGAGGAAGGGATCTCTAGCTGATGTGGAGGTACAGGCCCAGTGGCAGTAAGGGGTGGGCAGTCAGCTGCAGAGGCTGCGGGGCCAGCGGCCCCACTGTACACATGGACCGCAGGGAATCTCAGCATGTTGTGCCCAAAGTCCAGCACACATGCCGTGCTCCGGGGGAAATTCAGGCCCAGGATGGAGGGATCGAGCATGTCAGCCATCCACATAGTTACTATTCACAACTAAACCCCCCATGTCAAAAGGGAACAACCTCGTCCCTCTTAAAGGGGCCAGGTCACCAGTCATTGTTCTCACCTGCACCAATGTCAGTTCTAGACAGTGTCTGGTCTCACCAGGGTTGCAGTGGAACCTGTATGGACTAGGGCAGTACATGCGACTCACATCACTATGGTGGGTATGTGACAGAAGTTGCCTCTGTGAGTCCAATCCGTAGTCACAACCTCTGCAGCAGGTGGCAGCAGGGCCACCTCCCCGGTGTCAACAAGGAAGTTCCGGAAATTAACCTTGTTGGCCCACATCTTCCCGGCTATGTGTGCCCTTGACGGAACCCTGGGTGGCGGTGAACTTGGGACACTGTCTGAGGACTGAGGGGTGGGGGGGTGCTACTGCCTGTCAGCCTACAGGCAGTCTGCATCCAGGAAGTAAACCTGAGGGCCTGGGTCCTCCAAGCCCTTTGGCGTTTCTTCACAGCTTGGTTGATTTCTCCCGCCTCGTTCCCCGCCACCTCGCTGCCCACAATTTCTCTCTCCAAAGCCAGTTCCAGGGCCTCGTCTAGGGACGCAGAGGGGTTGACTGTGTCTGAATGTGAGCTATCTGGGGTTAAGTGTCTAGATAAACTGATCCCTGGCCAGTTCACTCTGTACTGATAGAGCCATGTGAGCACAGACACGCCTACACAACCCCTTGATATCATTAAGCAGGATGCAGAGAGACTCATTTGACTCAGTCCCTGCACCTATTGTTTAACTGAGAGGGCAGAAGTCCTCACACTGCCCACAGCGATTCTGCAGGGTACTGACCAGTGTCTCATCCAGGGGCTCAAGCAACCAGCAGTGTACACCTCAGAAAAACATGTGTGACAACCCTGAGGACCTGCTTGCATACCACAATGGTATCCCATCTCCCCTTGCTCTTTGAAGGGGTACCACCCATCCAGTATAGTTATCACTGGGCTATCACAATGTCATCACAATACTAAAGACTGAAACAAAGCCGTGAGGTCAGACCCTCTGTATACAGCACACAGTCTCACCCTCACATCCTGTATGACCACATTTCTGCTGTTCACATGGCATTTCTCCAGCTTCCATTGCCCTGCAATGACTGACGTGCTGTTGAAGGTCTACCTCACTTTACACTTTGCCCATGTCTTGTGTGTATACCCTGTCCGCTCCTAACGTGTATTTAGTTTGTGTAAATCTATCACTGCATCTGCATTTCGCAGTTCAGCTTCTGACAACATTGTGTTTCCCATCTGTGTATTTGGGTTCGGTGCTTGTTGGGTGCCTGTCGTGGTCCTTCTATTTACAATTGTACGCGGGGCATGCTGGGATATGCGCCCCGCCGGTGTTACACTAGTATAAAAAAAGGAATCTGGTCGAGTTTGTTCATTGACCAAATTTAGTTTTTGCGAACCAAATTGTTTGTAGGCCAAAGCATTTGTGAACTGCAAGCACTACTGTACTAATGATAAATTGGTATGAAAAAATGGAGACAATTTCTGAGACACCAGAGCGATCCGTGTACTGTAATATTTATCTTATCAATAACACAGTAAAAATACACATTAGCGCCAATTCATCTTCTTTATTCATCATGAATATTTTAATTCATTAATGCAGTAGTCTGTGATAAATCGCTATCAGCATTTGGTTTATAATGGCCAATTAATGATAACTAAAAAGAAACAGAGAGACTGAAGACAGAACTTTCAACCATGATATGAGTACTGTTGCTGCATAATTTGTCCACCAGGGGTCACAGCGCAACCCCCATCTCGGCAAGATGGATGACTTGAAATACGTTTCTATATTAAGTTGAATTATTTTTATTTCTATAGAACATTTAAAAACAATCTATGTTGTGCCAAAGTGCTGTAGGTCAAAATAATATAAATATATAGTAAAAGTAGAGACATTGGCCAATGTTACACAATGTTACACAAAAAATAATCAGAATCAGACTGTGGTTTATTGCCAAGTAGGTTGACCCTACAAGGAATTCTGTTTGGTATAATGGTGCTCCATGGAAAAACAAGACTAAGCAACAACCAAGTTCAAAAAACAGTGCAAAAGTTATACAATAATCTAGTAATAAATATAAAATCACTATAAATGTTAAATACATGATGTGCAAAGCAGAATAGTCTGATTAAATAGATAAATAAAATGTGTTCCTGTGTGTGCAGGGTCAGTACAGAGATGCATCTAATAAGAAGCGGTGTAAGGCTGAATTAGCTCCGAGACGGACTGGGGACCTATGCCATGTATCGCCTTAGAAAGAAATAAGAAATCTTTAAACTGTATTCTCAGAAATTCTCAAAACTTAACAGGTAGCCAATGCAATGCAGCCAACACAGGGGAAATTTGGTGTCTATTTTTTGTTGAGAGCCTGGTAGCACCGTTTTGAACAAGGTGTAGTCAGAATAAAGATGCTTCTGGTAAACCTGGGTACAGAGAACGGCAGTAACCCAATCAGGATAAAAGCAGGAGTAACTCTCCAGGTCTTTGGCTGAAAGGTGTGGTTTAAGCCAGGCTATTGAACTCAGCTGACAGAAACACCCCTTCACAACAGCATTTATTTGTTTATCAAACTCAGTGATGAATCAAAGATGACACCAAGATTTTTAGTATGTGACTGGAAGTTTTCTGAATGAGGCCCTAATTGTTCTCTGAGATCATGAACAGTGACCAAAACTCATTACCTCTGTCTTGTTTTCATTAATCTGGACGAAAGTCATTGCTGTCCTGTTCTTAATATCCTCCAGACAGTTAGAAAGGGCCACCAGAGAGCAGCAGTCACCAGGTTTTAATGGCAGATAGAGCTGCGTATCACCAGCATAGCAATGATATTTTACATAATAACGTTCACAAATAGAGCCCAAAGGAAGCATGTATAGAGGGAATATGAGAGGGCCTGTATCACAGGACTGGATATGTTTACAAATAAGGCCATAGTACTGAAGGGGTGTGGCCATCCCACACAGTGACAAGCCCATTCATTCACCTCATCTAGGCCTTTTTTTTTCCAACAATATCTTTATTAAAATTTTAAAAAATACAGAAATTACAGAAGTTTGAGTGCTTCCACATCGAAAGGAGCATCCAAGGCAACTAAATTATTGTATAACAATCAATCAACCTTCCTTGCAAATCAGACATTTAAAAGATGATAGAAAAATATTTAGGTGGAAGTACAAAATATGACCTGTAAATAATAACTTAATCAAATAAAAGAAAAACACAAAGCCCAAAAAAACCCCCAAAAAACATAAAAAATAAATAAATAAATAAATAAATAAATAAATAAAAAACCCCAACAACAAATAAGTTTCTCTATTTTCCAAGGGTTGCTCAACTCCACCTCAATTGTACTGTTCTGTATTGTTCAAAATTACAAACTCAAATTTATTTAGTTTAGGAAGCTGCAGAGGGCCGACATCAATTACATCTCATCTGCCTCATTCACAATACTACTAAGATCCACATTTTCCATATATTGCATAAAGGGACCCCAAATGTTTTGAAAAAGTGACAGTTTTCCCTTGACAATGTAAGTAATTTTCTCCATAGGTAAAGTTGTGGACAGTTCCTTTATCCAGTTAATGAGTTTTGGTTAACTGGTCTTCCTCCATGAGAGTGCTATGACTCTTTTTGCTAACAGTAGACATAAGTCCATGGCGGTAATTATCTTTCTAGACATAAGATGTCCATCAGGATATAAACCTAAAATAAATAGTTTAGGGTCAAGATCTAATTGTATACCCAATATAGTATCCAGAGCTTGTTTGATCTCTTTCCAAAACAATTGTACTTTATTGCATTCCCAGATACAGTGGAAGAATGTCCCTTTCTCCTCTCCACACCTGAAACACAAGTCTGGGCTATCACCATTATACTTATTAAGCTTTTCTGGAGTCACATATGTCCTCATTAGCCAATTATATTGCAGTACTTTAAGACGGGTACTGGTAGTTTGTGTTTGTGCTTCAGCACATGCCTCCTCCCAGTCTTCGGAGGATAAGTCCTCCTGTAAGTCTTCCCTCCAGGCATTAAGTTTCCCTAAAGAATATTCAGGGGAACCCTCTACTAATATATTATATAGTTTGGAGATTATTCCCTTTCCAAAGCAATCTTTTTTCATTTCTGTTTCCAATGTGGATAACGGAGGGATTGACAAGCATTGATTTTGAGATAATCTAATAAAGTTTCTCATTTGTAGATATTTAAATCGATGTTTGCATGGAATATCATACTTGGCAATCAACTCCTCAAATGACATCAAAGTCTCATCCTCTGATCCCATGAGGTCCCCTATTGTCTTTAAACCTTTGTCAGCCCACTTCCTAAAACCAGGGTCTGCTCTGCCTGGAGGGAAAAAATGATTACCCCATATTGGGCTGAAGCGTGCGAGAGAGGTGGATTCACCCAGATATTTCTTAACCTGATACCAGATTATAATCATATTTCTGACTATAGGATTTTTTGTCTTTTTTTTCAACATTTTGACTTTTGCTGAATATAGGTATTGGGGAAGGGGAAGAGGTACCGAGCAGTTTTCAATATTCATCCAAGGCGGGAGGGATTTATCTGTAAAATAATACATCATAGTCCTCAATTGAGCTGCCCAATAGTACCAAAGTGGATTGGGACATTTGAGGCCTCCTCTTTCATACGGTAAGTACAAGAGTGATAAACGCAGCCTCGGTCGTCTATTATTCCACAAAAAACGTACAAAAATTGTTTTCAGGTGTGAGAATAAATTAGCAGGAGGTGACAATGGAATGTTCTGGAACAAGTACAGAAGTTTGGGCATTATGTTTAGTTTAAGAACATTAATTCTTGCTATAAGTGACAAGGGCAAGGGTTTCCATCTATCTACAGATGAGATGATGGAATTTATCATAGGGGTGTAGTTAGCTCCAACAATGTCTCTCAAACATGGCACTATCCTAATCCCGAGATAGGTAAAACAGTCTACCATTTTGAATTGGAAAGAATTTCCGGCACTTCTTCTCTCTTCTGAGTTAAGTATCATTAATGAAGATTTTTCTTTGTTCACTTTATATCCTGATATCCGTCCAAATGTGTGTAATAAATCCAACAAGGCTGGGATAGAATCTTTCAGTTTTTCCAAAAAAAGGATGACATCATCTGCAAATAAAGCAATTCTATGTTCCTGTTGATTTACTGATAAACCAGTTATGTTTTTATGAGACCGCACCGCAATGGCAAACGGTTCAATTGCTAAAATAAACAATAAGGGGGACAAAGGGCACCCTTGCCTACATCCCCGTTTAATTTCAAATGGTTTAGATATAATTCCATTTGTCAGTATTTCAGCATATGGTTCATTATATAGAAGTCTAATCCACCGACAGAAATTATCCCCACAGCCAAATCTTTTTAATATTTCAAATAAGTAGGGCCACTCAACTCTATCAAAGGCCTTTTTGGCATCCAGTGATAGTAAAGCATTGTCTGTTTTTCCTTCCTGATTATGAAGAATATCCAACACTCGTCTCACATTATGAAATCCCTGTCTACCTGCAATAAACCCATTCTGGTCACAGGGAATTAGATCAGGTAAGAATCTCTCCAGTCTTCGAGCCAAAATTTTACAAAGTATCTTTAAATCCACATTAAGAAGACTTATTGGTCTTAGGTTTCCACATTTATTGCACGGTTTACCTGGTTTGGGTAGTAAAGTTATCAGAGCTCCTCTTAATGAAGCCGGAAGGATTCCCTTCTCAAATGAATCCGCGAACATGTCAAAAAGAGGGGACAGCAATTTAGTTTTAAATTTCCTATAAATTTCTGTCGGCAGCCCATCTGGGCCTGGGGTTTTACCTGTTTTCAAATGATCTATTGCTATAGATATTTCCTCCTTTGTTATAGGTGTATTAAGGTCTGCACTTATTAGTTCTGAAATGCTAGGTATCTGAAGGGTATCTAAGAAGAGATTTTGCTCTTGTCCCATATGTGTTATGTCTGAGCTGTATAGTTTTTCATAAAAAAAACTTAAAAGTTTCATTAATTCCTAGAGGGTCAACAATGATCTGTCCATCACTGTTTACAACTGAAGTAATGTTTTTCTCATTTTGTAATTGTCGGAGGCGCCAGGCTAATAATTTCCCGGGCTTTTCCCCTTGGTCATAGAATGATTGTTTAAGACGCAAAAGATGTGAGGCTGCTTTAGAAGCAGAAAGTTCGTTATACTGTGTTCTTAGTAATAAAAGCTTTTGATGGACTCTTGGACAAAAGGTTTGAAAGTATTCTCCCTCAAGCAGCTCAATCTCCGCCTCCAACTTTTTTGTTTTCTTATAAGTTTGGTTTGCTCTATAACTTGTAAAACTAATAATCTGACCTCTTACGTAGGCCTTAAATGCTTCCCACCTTGTGCAGGGTGACGTTTAATCCGTATTAGTTTCAAAATAAATATTTATTTGATTGTCTATTTTTGTTTAAATCTCCATCTAGGGGGATCTCTTTTTAGTCTTAAATCTTCATATATTAATGAGTTTGGCGAATGGTCAGATATTAAAATGCTATCGTAGTGACAATCCTTTATTTTGTACCTCATATTGCCAGAAACTAAAAAAAAAAAAAAAAAAAAAAAAAAAAGTGTATTTGAGTAGCAGGAGTATTTTAAGACCTTGGGGTTCATATCCCTCCAAATATCCCTCAGATCAAGTTCTTTTATAAAATGTTGAATAGTTTGTCTACTTTTAGGATGCGAGAAATCAATACCTGAGCTCCTATCCAATTCTGGATTCAATGTACAATTAAAATCCCCTCCTATAATAAAGCTACCAGACAGAGATGATGCTGTCAAAAAAAGATTATGAAAAAACTTTGGGTCGTCAATGTTTGGAGCATAGATATTTATCAGGATTATTTTTTCCGTAATAAGTGTGCCCTGTAAAATAATATATCTCACCGCCTTGTCTTTAATAACCCTTGTCACATGGAATGGTATAGATTTGTGGATCAAAATCATAACACCTCTTGCCTGAGAGGTGAAGGGTGCAGAATATATACTGCCCTGCCACCTCCTCCTAATCTTCGCCTCTTGACTAGACAACAGGTGTGTTTCCTGAAGTAGCATGATATCAGAGTGCATAGATTTCACCCTAGTCATTACTTGTTTTACCTTCTCCAGTTTTTGTAGTCCTCTGCAGTTCCAAGAAGAAATTTTAATTCTTATTCCACCAGACATAACACACAGCACTAAATGAGCTTCCCAACACATTTGAAATATTAAAGGATAGAGAAACAAATAACATCTGAATGTCAAAAACTACACCCACAACAATAAGTATTGAACATACCCCTTTAACTTGAACTTTGGTACCCATTTCCCTCCCCCTATATATACTGGTACCTGTCTAACAGCTAAAGGTTGTTCCACCCAAAAGTGAGGATCAACCGACTATGCCTAAACACCTTTCCCCCCTACCCCACCCCGCTACATAAACAGAAAAACTCGTTATTGGATACATTAAGAAAATTAGGCTACTAATAGTAGCTGTAAGCTTCTGGACCGATAAACAAATATAACAAATTGGCCTTTCTCTCTCACTCTTCTTTTAAAACTTAAAGCTCAGTAATTATTCCTTCATGCCAACACACAGCATGTCAATGATTACATTCTCAACCCAGTCCACTTTCTGACCTCAGAGCCTTCACAAAATTCTCCGCTTCACCTGGCTGGTTAAAGATGCGAGACTTTCCGTTGTATGTCACTATCAGTCGCGCGGGAGGAATCATGCCGTACCGGATCCCCATGGAGCGAAGCTGTTGTCTCACGGCGTTAAACTCTTTCTGTTTTCTGTGTACACCGGTCGCCAGGTCCTCATAAAATCTCACCGGACGGTTCTTGAAAAGAATCTGTCCCTTTGCCCTGGCAGCTCTTATCACGGTCATTTTATCCTTGTAATTTAGGAACTTCATGATCATTGTCCTTGGTGCAGCGGTGTTTGACGTATTCTTCTGGCCGATCCGATGAGCTCTCTCCAGCGTCAGAGCGGTATGTAGCGGTGCCAAGTTCAGAGCATCCGGCAGCCAGTTTTCCAAGAAGACGCACGCGTCCTCTCCTTCCGCGCCCTCGGGCAGGTTAACAAGTCTCAAGTTAGAACGTCGCGATCTGGCCTCCAGATCCAGCACTTTGTCTTCGAGATCTTTGTTGTTATTTTCAAGAGTCCGTGCCTTTGCTTCCAAGGTGGTGATACTATCTTCTGCTGCAGATATCCGGGCCTCCGCCTCACCGACCCGCTTAGCACACTCATTAACATCCTTCCTTACAGTCTCTATTGCTGACAAAATACCGTCCAGTTTGGAGGAAAAATCCGATTTCAAGTTTGCAATAGCCGCCAGTACTGCGTCTAAGCTTTCGACCGTCTTTCCCCTCTCATTTGGCTTGTCAATTTTCTCCTCCATCACCTGACAGGTGTTGGTATTATTCTCGCTATCTTCACCACTAACATTAGCTTCACAGCTAGCCTCGGAGCTCGACTTAGAAGTGAAGTTAGACAATTTCGACTGAGTCGGTCTACTAATGTTTTTACCAAGTTTCTTTTGCGAGAGAGGCATCACTACTGGTCTTGTTCAACGTCCAATAAACGAGTATTATTCAGGATTTTACAGAAACATAGCGGAGCAGAAGTGGGCACGTCTTCTCAGCAAGCCGCCATTACCGGAAACCCTCATCTAGGCCTTTTACTAGGGATTTAAGGTCCTGGTTTTCCTCTCAGACCCTAGAACACACTGCCAGGCTCAGATTCCCGATCCCACATCCTGCTGAAGCCCTTCCCAAGATCAGACACTAGTTTTGTTTTCCTTGTTCTTATAGTAAAATGATGGTCTTTGACTTTTATACATCGTCACTGTTCTGTTAATTACACATGACCTAATCTAAGTATTACACAAACCAAGCATAATTACTTAGAGATGTCATGAGATGGAAAATCCTTATTCAGTTAATTATTTTCCCCACAGGTGCTGACAGTGTGTCTACAGTGAAATGGGCCTGTGTACAGAGAGGATGATCTGTAACAATCCCATGTTCCTATGGTGACAGATATAAAACTCATGTGAAATACTGGTGCAGAGGGTATAATGTGAGGTCATGTACTCCCATAGTACACACTGACTCTCCACTGGAGGGTAAAGTGTGAGTCAGAGATGATCCTGACCAGCGAGTCTTCACTGTGACCATCAACAATCTGACAGCTGTAGGAATTATTAGCTCAGGTATATTTTAATATCTCCACCAAAATGTTTTGAAATTAATTAACTTTTAATTAATTATTATTTGATGCTGATTAGTAACCAATTGTTATGCCGAATGGTCGGCTCCTCCAAACACAAATGCGAATCCCAGTGAGTCTGTTAATGTGAGACTTAAATGGGATTCATTAATAACCCGTATCGCTTAATAACCTGGGTTAGTAGGCTCGTCCAGCGAGCTGGGTCACCAGGTAATGTAAACGATCGGTAGCGAAGCTCCCCTCACGGCCAATGAAAGAGAGTCTCGCGATATTTCAGGCGAGTTTGACGTTTCAGAGCGTAGTAGCCAGATCGCAGAGGCAGGGACTATTGTGAGCACTCAATGACGGAGGCTGAAGTTGTGTAAAAAGACATACATTTATTCCTACAACTAACATAAGACAGACATTATACCTAACAAACAATAAAATAAAAGTGACCTTTTCTTAGTCTTACTTACTTCAGTCAGAATAGATTCACTGTTTTGTTCTTCAGGTTTAAATGTGATATGTGTGACTGACAGACACACTGGTGTATTATATGTCTCACAGGTGGGAGCAGGTTCTGGATGCTGTACTGAAAGCTGGGACTGGTGTGTTTTACCTGATTTGCACCATCATCACCATTCAGCTGCACTGGACCTCCTGTAGAAAGCGGGAACCAATCAGAGAGAAGCAGAGGGTCTCCCTGGATCAGAGGAAGCTGGCAGAGGAGATGACCTTCGTGGAGCAGAATGAGTCAGACGAGCTGTAAAATAAACGGTTATGCTAACTGCAGTGAGGCCTCTCTCACTCGGCCCTGCTCAGTCTGTACAGTCATAGCATGAGAGTCAGTTAAACAGAGGGGATGATTATCTGCTGGCAACCTGTACAACCACGTATTGGCCACTTATTCACAAGTGCTTTGCTGCCACCTGCTGGTTAATGTTTAATAATCGTTATCTTGTGAAGGTAAGACTGGTTTTTATTAAATTGTCTCTTGATTCTGAAAAAATATGGTACTATGCAAAAGTCTTGGGCCATCAAAGAAAATGTTTAATGCTATTTAATTTGGTTGTGTATATTTGCTCAGAAAAAAAACACAATTATCATAAAAATATATGCAAATTAAAAGTGACACAATAAAAACTAACAAGAATTTCTTCTTTTCTCCATAAAGTTACTGATGCCTTGTTGGATCGCTAGATGAACCACGCTTTGGATCCTAAACCTCTCCTCAGGGGCACCCCAGCCATTCCATGTATTTGTTAAATTCCGCCACCAGCTCACTTAAATAATTAATTTAATTAAACAAATGTTAATGATGCATTGATTAGCCATAGGAGTTGTGTTATGAAAATATATAGGTCTATTGGATGGTTGGTGCAAATGTTTTACTAACTTTAGAAGAGATTTTGAAATGACTGGGCTGCCACACTTTGACGGACAAAATATTATACCTAACAAACAATAAACATGAAATAACGGAAAAGACACAAACGATGTAATCATGAAAATGCAGTGACCAGATTTAAAATGATTAACCTAAAAAGGGAAAAACTGTTCTGCAAAGCAAGCAGTTTGTAGGAATATAAACCTAAAGGAATATAGCAGGTGAATAGGACAGTTTAGGTTGTTAGAAAGGAAAGGAAGTTGGTTTACTTGGATGCAGGAAAGAGGGAGGTCTTTGCAGTTGGTTGCAGTGGCTGATGAGCTGATGGGTGATGGCTCTCAGGGAGGCGCGGTGTTTGCAGCGGTTGTTGGAGTGGAGTCCCGTACTGGTGCAGAGGGTATAATGTGAGGTCATGTACTCCCATAGTACACACTGACTCTCCACTGGAGGGTAAAGTGTGAGTCAGAGATGATCCTGACCAGCGAGTCTTCACTGTGACCATCAACAATCTGACAGCTGAGGACTCCGATCGGTACTGGTGTGGTGTGAAGATCAGTGGAGCCTCTCTGATCAGGTTAATCTGTCAGTCACTGATGGTAAGAAATAAGTTCCACCACCTCAACGTTGGTAACCTTCCTACACAACCTAACATGGTAGTTAGAAATCTTGGCGTTCTTGTCGATTCAGATCTATGCTTTGATGCTCACATAAGAAGTATTACTAGAACTGCATTTTATCATCTACGGAACATAGCCAAGCTTCGTAAGATGCTCTCACTTAATGATGCAGAAAAACTAATACATGCCTTCGTAAGTTCCAGACTGGATTACTGTAATGCCCTCCTATCGGGTTGCCCGTCTGGATCCTTGCATAAACTTCAGATGGTACAGAATGCTGCAGCCAGAGTTCTAACAAACACAAAAAAATTTGATCATATTACACCGGTCTTATCCTCTCTTCATTGACTGCCAGTTAAGTCTCGAATTGACTATAAAATACTGCTATTAACTTATAAAGCACTAAATGGCCTTGCACCAGAATACCTTAGTGAATTGCTGACCACATACAACCCTCCACGCTTGCTTCGCTCTCAAGCCATGGGATATCTGTTAGTGCCTAGGGTAGAAAGAGCTACGGCAGGCTGCAGAGCTTTCTCCTACAAAGCTCCTCTGCTGTGGAATGGTCTTCCACCGGATGTGCGGGTTTCAGGTTCACTCTCAATATTCAAGTCCAGACTAAAAACACACCTGTTTAGTTTAGAGTATAGGGACACTAGTTCTAGCCCTAGCTAACTCTTCACTCCCAGTCAGACCTGTAGTGTGAGGTGTAGAGTTGGGTGGGGATCGGTGCCATTGGCTTTGGATGAACTGGATTGTCAGTGCTGTCACTCTAGCTTCACAATCTCTTGTGGAACTGGAGTGCTGACATTTCAGGGACTCCCCATGCCGGCATTCCCACTTGCCTCTCCCTCCTACTGATGCTGCCATAGCCATATCTGCCGGAGCTTGCAGATTGCACTTCATATTGTACTCACCTAGCTTTTAGCACTGCCAATAGCCTCCTCTACTATGCCTAATTGTACATTTTATTTCCCCTACTCCTCCTGGGGGTGATGCCTGGAGACCTCAATCTATCAAGATATCCAGCACACCCGACCACCACCAGTGACGTCCCTGCATCCAGCTCGCCGTTCTGATCTTCCATTTTTGACCCGCTGCCTTACCTCTGGTTGCCTGGCAATTGGAAGAAGACTCGGCTTCGGCATTGGCTTATCTTCCTTGCTCTCCTCTCTCTATTTGACTATCCCTGCCGGCCCCTGGAGGATGGGCTTCCCCTTTGAGTCTGGTCCCTCTCAAGGTTTCTTCCTTCTAGGGAGTTTTTCCTTGCCACTGTCGCCTATGGCTTACTCACTGGGGGCTTTGGGTGAGGATACTGTAAAGCGCTTTGAGACAATGTAATGTTGTGATAATGCGCTATATAAAAATAAATTTGTTGTTGTTGTTGTTGTAAGATGTCTGTACTGCAGACTGTAGCCAATGAGATGCACAGTATGTAACATGTCACTGAGTCAAAAAGGAAGGACCTTAACACAAACACTGATGAAAAAAATGTTTTAATATTTTAAAAATCTGCATTTTAATTTAATTCAATATGATAAACGAGACTTGGAAGAAGTAACAGTGTCAGCTAAATCGGGCGACTTCATGAGGTTAAATATGATAAGCAATATGTTAAAAAATGTCAGTTTATTGGCCAAACATTTACATACAGTATGTATGTTGTAATGGGCTGATATTCATAAACATTTAATTGCTGTGCAAATCTTTGAGTGTTTTACCTGTGTGTTGAAGTCCTCCAGGGCTGTCAGTGGACAAACAGGAGGTGACGGGTGTGGATGGAGACAGTGTCAGTGTTACTATGGAAACAACAAAAGACAAAGGATGTGGTGTAAGATTGGGGGCTCCTGTGCATCAGAGAGATCAGTGAGTTTGCATGGGAGGCCTGTCCTGATCAGGGATGACACAGAAAATAAAACCTTCATTGTGACAATGAGTGGGCTGGAGAGGAAGGACACTGGCTGGTATTGGTGGCTGGTTGTGGAATCCTGCAGATTCCAGTTCATATTACTGTTAAACATAAGTAATTGATTTAAATCTGCCTGTGAATTATTTATGCTTGAATATAAATAGATACATACTAATCAACCCAGCAGTTTCACTCATGAAGGGGTTTGTGCTTCTTTGTGGGGATAATCCCCTATTTATCAGCTGTTGTGAAACAGAGTTATTTATTGGGATTATTGTTTCAATGATAGTGGCACGGTGGTCCAGTAGGCGGCGCTGTTGCTTCACGCCTCCATGTTTAGGGGTTTGAATCTGGCTTCTGCTCTGTCTGTGTGGAGTCTGCATGTTCTCCACATGCTGTGTGGGTTTCCTCCAACAATCCAAAAACGCACAGTCAGGCTAATTGGTGTCTTTAATATTGAATGTGTGTCTTCTAGTTTATGATCAGTCTGTAATATGACAAAAATCACAGCATTTTCCACAGACATACAGCCAGTCACTTGTTATGTATACAAATCCAGACAAATCCATGTAGCTTGCAACATAATTCAGGCATTTTTTCATCTTTGTGAGGATGAATTGTTACTAATGGTGTGCAGACTGACTAACATGTCTGTAGGTGGTTTTTCATTGCAGCGTAGACCAGTGTTACAGTTGTACTCTGTAATATCTGTTCCAGTGCTGCATCCATCCATTGTCTGAAACTGCTTGTCTAACTCAGGGTCCCTATGGGCGCAAGGCAGGGAACGTCCCATGACAGGGTGCCAACCCATTGCAGGACACGCTCACACTCCATTCCCTCGCACAAGCACACCTACCGGCAATTTGACAACTCCAATTAGCCTCAGCATGTTTTTGGACTGTGGGGGGAAATCAGAGTCCCTGGAGGAAACCCCACAATGACACAGGGGGAGCATGCAAACTCCATACACACGGAATTCCAGCGAAGACTTGAGTACACGTGCCAGAGGAGTGAGGCGACAGTGCAAACCACTGCACCACCATGCCACCCTGATACAATAGATACATTAAAATATGTTAATAAAATCATTTATCTCACCTGTTCACTATCAGTGCCCTGGGATGTGAACACTAATTCATTGTTCTCCATCTAATCATTTTCTCTGTAGAATATCTTTCATAATTTATATTTCAGTTTCAAGAGTGACCTTTTCTTAGTCTTACTTACTTCAGTCAGAATAGATTCACTGTTTTGTTCTTCAGGTTTAAATGTGATATGTGTGACTGACAGACACACTGGTGTATTATATGTCTCACAGGTGGGAGCAGGTTCTGGATGCTGTACTGAAAGCTGGGACTGGTGTGTTTTACCTGATTTGCACCATCATCACCATTCAGCTGCACTGGACCTCCTGTAGAAAGCGGGAACCAATCAGAGAGAAGCAGAGGGTCTCCCTGGATCAGAGGAAGCTGGCAGAGGAGATGACCTTCGTGGAGCAGAATGAGTCAGACGAGCTGTAAAATAAACGGTTATGCTAACTGCAGTGAGGCCTCTCTCACTCGGCCCTGCTCAGTCTGTACAGTCATAGCATGAGAGTCAGTTAAACAGAGGGGATGATTATCTGCTGGCAACCTGTACAACCACGTATTGGCCACTTATTCACAAGTGCTTTGCTGCCACCTGCTGGTTAATGTTTAATAATCGTTATCTTGTGAAGGTATGACTGGTTTTTATTAAATTGTCTCTTGATTCTGAAAAAATATGGTACTATACAAAAGTCTTGGGCCATCAAAGAAAACGTTTAATGCTATTTAATTGGGTTGTGTATATTTGCTCAGAACAAAAACACAATTATCATAAAAATATATGCAAATTAAAAGTGACACAATAAAAACTAACAAGAATTTCTTCTTTTCTCCATAAAGTTACTGATGCCTTGTTGGATCGCTAGGTGAACCACGCTTTGGATCCTAAACCTCTCCTCAGGGGCACCCCAGCCATTCCATGTATTTGTTAAATTCTGCCACCAGCTCACTTAATTAATTAATTTAATTAAACAAATGTTAATGATGCATTGATTAGCCATAGGAGTTGTGTTATAAAAATATATAGGTCTATTGGATGGTTGGTGCAAATGTTTTACTAACTTTAGAAGAGATTTTGAAATGACTGGGCTGCCACACTTTGACGGACAAAATATTATAATTCTAGACCAAGATGAAGATCATTTGAACATCATTTTCTTCGACAGCCCAAGACTTTTGTACAGTTTTGTATGTGTCTTTTATACTGGTCATAATTTGTTTAAATACATGATTAATAAATTGATACTTTACAAAACATTTCATATTTTTCTGAAATTGGTAATTATTAAAAATGAATTTCACAAACGTAAATGGTTTGGCTGCGATGGGCTGGCCCCCCATCCAGGGTTGTTCCCGTGCCCATTGCTTCCGGGATAGGCTCCGGACCCCCCACGACCCAGTAGGATAAGCGGTTTGGAAAATGGATGGATGGATGGATGGATAAATGGTTTGGAGTTTTTAGGTCACCCCTCCACGTCAGAGCCCACCAATCAGGGACTCTTTAAAAGAGTGATGTAATCGGGAACGCCCACTTTTCAATCTGCGGTACAAATACACCAGCTTGTCTCTGCTAACAACAGCCTGTGCATATCAGTTAAGGAGGAAACAGTACCACATACATATTGGCCAAAATCAAATGAAAATGTAACACACGAAAACAGGACCGCCCACTTATCACTCTGCGTAAAATCACACCAGCTTGTCTCAGCTGACAGCAGCCTCACATATCAGCTAAGGAGGAAGACGGCATATCAAAAGTAAAAAGAAAGACACCATCAAATGAAAATATCCCTGTGTGATCTATTGGTTTCTGCTTTCACTCCCATTAAATGACAGTAAGTCTAGTTGCTGTCCGTGGTGCTGAAAACCTGGATCAGTAAATTCCAAATGAAACTTCTTTACCTGATTTAACTGTAACTCACTTATTTTGTTGGCAATGATGCTTTGTTGAAAGTGGGTTTCAGATAAATTAAATGAAGTAGTTTTGCTTAAAAACCAAAAAGCTTTGAACAATCAGTTCAGCTTTGGACTGTAGTGCTTCACAAAAGTAAAATCCATCCAGTTAAATCTCTTTATCCCCAAGTCAAGAAGATATCAAATGCAGAAGCACATTGTGGGAGATACAAGGTGCAGACACATTAAAAGCACTTTTTTGTGTGAACATTATAAAACAGATTGATACACATTAAGCAGTTTGTAACTTTACATCCAGACCTACATCAGTCAGAAAAAGCAGGCGATGACCAGCCCATCCAGCAGCTTCATCTCTGATTGTACAGAATCCCTTGTCAGCGTAACTTCTGAAGTCATGACTAAACTAATTTCCAGCTCTGCCTTCAGTTTCATCTGTTAAATTAAATTAGGAACTAAACTAAACTAGGAGGGAAATATACTCAAGCTACTTAAGTAGCCGAATTTTGTGTATCCACTAGAGGGCAGCCACACATAGATTCCCTTATGAATGGTTCTGATGCTTCCGGAAAGCACTGCACAGAGACCCAGGTATGCCAGTGAGGAACGGATAAAGAGCAGACGGATCCAAATACTAGCTGTAATATATAGTATTTTCAATGAATTTAAACAAATTAATATAACAGTGTCAGAGTGTCAGATCCATGTGACTTTTTATGATTGAAGAACTTTGAAAGCCTGAATATAACTGAGGAGGCCCACGGACCCCATTATGTGTGAAACATCATTGTGGTGCTGAGAGAAACACAGGACTGCTGATAAGACCCAGATGAAGTGAATTACCTGACTTTGCCCCCACCCATCCCCCCCCCCCCCCCAGGATACCCCCACCCCTGTCATACAGACACCTTCCTAACGGACCTCTTGATTTGTGCTGATCCACACATATGAAAAGGACCTACTGCAGTGACATTTTAAAACTGTATAAAACATAATAAAGACTGAAACAAAGGCCTGAGGTCAGACCCTCTGTATGTAGCACACAGTGTTTCTGCAGAGTCTCACACTCACATCCTGTATGACGACTTTTCTGCTTTTCAGAATAAGTCTGATTTCACTGCTCTTTGCTCATTTGCAATATGAGGAAGTAACAGTTTAGAAAAGAACTAGACTTATTTGATTAATTTGTTTGTAGTTTAAACTCTGTGAGCATGAATGATTCACTGTGAAGACCAGCTATCAATAATTTTGCTATGAAATCATGTTTCTAAAATGATAAGATTCTAGATGAAATCAAAATATTTATTCCTGGTAAGAGCAGGACAACAGCAGCATCAAACTGTTTTCCTTTTTACAGACAAGAAATAGACAGGAAATGCATCAGTGCACAAACAGTTTATGAAAATCAAAGATAGATGGATGATTTTTAAAACATTTAAAACCCACAAAAAGGGAGGCAGTGAGGTTAAGGAGAGTCAGGAAGTGAGTGTCAGTCTCCACAGATCTGAGGTCAGCGATACACACATAAGGCTCCTCTGATGCTCCTCTTCATCCTCTTCTTCACTGATGGGCCTCCAGGTGAGGATCACTTACTCTGGGACTCCACCATTCAGCGTAGTTAAGATGAAGATACATTTTGCACAATATACTTACTACATCTGTTTGTTTATATTCATATTGTTCCATGAAGTTTGATCACTTCCCGATTATAGTCTGTGGTGGTAGCATGTTGACCGACTGATTTTAGAATTGACTGCAGTCTTCTTTGTGTCCACTATGTGGCAGCAGTATAAAGGAAATATCTTATTCTGTCACAGGTGCTGGTGTGTGTAAAAATTCACATACTCTGATAACAAGTAATTCTGCCTCCAACTGTTTGTCAGGGATCTGGGCAGGAATGAATTACATGCCGACTGTACATACAACAGAGATAGGCTCCTGGGAGAACTTTGCCAGAAGTTGAAACACGACTTTAAGAATGACACTGATACAGAGTACTCAGCTGTTTGGTTGAAACTAAATCTTGGTCTGGATTTTTACATTCTGGACCTGAACTACCCACTGCTGCACTGACCCCCACCTTCTTCTTTTTTTTCCCTTCAAGGGGAAAAATCATGGTCTGAATGCACTGCTGTGACAAACATGTTTGCTTTACCATGAGGGGTTCTATAAACTCTGTATAGGCCTCTCATGTTGATCGATTTAATTTTTTAAATTTAAAAAATTTATTTATTTCATTTTTAACCCGTAAAGTATTGCAGTGGGTGAGCTGGCCGAAGAGGATGGACAGATTAGGAGGGGAAAAAAGAAGGAAAAAGAAGAAAGGAGCAAGTGAGATGAAATGAAAGTTTTTAGCGGGTGTCTCTAACTTTGCTCTGCCATTGCATGCACACCACTTCCAGGGCCAGCCTTGCTCTCACGCTGATATACTGTCAGATTATGCACATCTTATATGTTGTTTTAACCCTTAGCGTATTAGTAAAGGCTGTTTTGTACTTACTTGATGTGATGGTCCACTTTACTGTGGCCTTGAGCCACATTAGAAATTTATTTCTGATATATTTAACTTAATCCTCATTTTTCTTTTGCCCATGAGCACGAAACAGCTAAATAATTAGCATGATGCAGAAGTTATTCTCAGACAGGCACTTAATCTAAAAAGCAGAAATGTCATCATACACGATGTGAGGGTGAGACTGCAGACACACTGTGTGCTGCATACCGAGGGTCTGACCTCAGGCCTTTGTGTCAGTTGTTATTATGTTTGATTTGTGATTCTTACCTGGAGGCCCATCAGCGGATGAAGAGGAGCATCAGAGGAGCCTTATGTGTGTCTCACTGACCTCAGATCTGCGCAGACTGGCACTTACTTCCTGATTCTCCATAACTTTACTGTTTCTCTGTCTTTATCTGTTACTCAGGAGTCCTGAAGTCCAATGAAAAATCCGCTTTCTCCTGTCTATTTGGCTGATACAAGTTCTGCTCACTTCTGCTTGGGTTGCATGGATCACCAGCCACTTGTCACCAACTAACAGACCACAGCCTACCTGACCAATGTCATAACTGGTGCACCTAGGTATAAAATTTAGTCTCACTGTCTCCAAAAAAGGTCACTGTCTGGAACCCCATGGAACCACATTTTTGATTCCTTAGGCAATTTTTACACTATGTGACAAACAAAAACAACACACAAGTTTGTCTCAACACAGGCTCCATAGTCAAGAAAGCACAGCAGCACCTCTACTTTCAGCGGAAGCTGAGAAAAGTCCATCTCCCATCCTCACAACATTTTACTGGGGAACTACTGAGAGCATCCTGAGCAGCTGCATCACGGTCTGATTTGGGAACTGCCTCGCCTCAGATCATAAGACCAGCGGATAGTGAGGATAGCTGAGAAGATTATTAGAGTCTCTCTCCCCTCCATCATGGACATTCACATCACACGCTCCATCCGCAAAGCCACCAACATTGTGGATGACCGCACCCACCCCTCACATAATCTTTTCACTCTGGCATCTGGAAAAGCATTCAGGCCTCCACAACCAGACTCAGAAACATGGCGCCTGACTACTGAACTCTCAGGGACTGATCTGATACCACACACAACACACACACACATACAGCTGTGTAATCATATCTTCGTGGGGACTCTCCATTCATTTCTATGGGGAAAACTGTAATCCCAACATGACAACTTTAACCCCTACCAACCCCTAACCTTAACCATATGTAACCAAACCAAATACAAGACTTTTGGCATTTTTAGTTTTTTGACTGTATTTACAGATCTTTGTGAGTACCTGAAAATGCCCCCCAAAACATCAAAATAACAGGTTTTTGTCACATTGTGGGGGACATTTGGTCCCCACAATGTAATATACACCTAATCCACACACACACACAGAGTATTTGAATCTTTGTGGGGATTCTCCATTCATTTGTATGGGCGTAACCCCAATCCTAACTATGGCAACCTTAAACATTGCAGTAGTTACCAAGCAGTAACAGTAAGCAACCAAATAAAATGCAAGACTTTTTGAATTATTCCTTTGGCTGCATTCAAAGAATTTAATAAAATTCAGTATCTTCTTACTTTCGGGACCGAAAACATGTCCCTACAAAGTCAAAATAACATGTTTTTATAGCACTATGTACATAACCACCCACCCAAACGCGCGCACACACACACACAAACAGGCCTACCTACAGTATACCCTCCATAGATTCCTGAATGAAATATCTGTAAAGCAGTTATTATGGCATGGCGTTTGGTTTGAACATGCAGTTTTTAAGAATATTGCGCTAATTCTAAACGAAAGACTGCACTAATTCTAAAATGGCTATATAAGAACTTTATTTACCATTAAATAAATTATAAATCAAACCAAAATTTAGTCTCTCAAAAAACTTGTATATGACTTATCATTGTTCACATTATGAGAAATTAAAAACACCAGGACACAGAATGTGAATAACAAGAACTATAGTGTTCTTTTTCAAAAGCGGACCTACCAACGTGGCTAATATGCTAATTGCGTTCACCAGCTATGGAAAAAAAAACAGCGGGGCACCCCAAACATCGCGGTATTACGCATTACCGTAATACTGCATAGCAAAGACATAATGTCATAAAAAAATTACAGTCAGTATTTATAGACAGAACTGCGTGGTTTCCCATTGACAAGTAGATACATGGTTTACGGCTTGAAGGCGGTCAGATCAACAAATCCAATCACGCTCAGCCAAAACAAGCACGAGCTAAACATACTACTTTTGATTGGTTCACCTTCAAATTCGTCCCGCCCTGACAATTAATTCTCGTTTTCATTCGTTGAAAATGGCGTCAGTACACATCTTCATCCTTTCGACCAATGAAAAATTTCGCTGGTTTCCATAGAAACAAAATCAGTGCAGTTTGAACATAAACTTTCTGACAGAGCGATGGCGCAGCGGTGAGAAGCATCTCTTCGTATGTTTCTTGCTATTTCTTCAGATTATGTTTTGTTAGCATAGTTAATTTTATATTTCATTTTATGTCGTGATATAGTTCATGCAAATATTGCCGCGAAATATAATTGAAATATATTTAAAATTAGTAGCTTAAACTGTAGATGCTGTGGCCATTTTTCGTAATGTGATTGTTTATATTTAAATTGTAAGAAAAAATAATTGTGTTAAACTTAAAAACAATAAGCCTTATGGTTGATATGATTGGTTTTACTCATCCGGTCTGTCGTAATGCGTTTCATCTGAAGATGTTATTCTGAAAAGAGCCCCTATACATTTACTTTTTAAATGTCCCATGTTGTTGAAGTAAGATTAACCGTTTGCTGGGTTCATTACCATGGCGATGTTATAACGTACCGAAGCAGCGTCCTGATTTCGCCAGCGTTACTGTATAGGTTGTGAAACAGTTTTAGCAATTTGGCCGCTTCTATCGGAGTAGCCTCGATCCCACGAGCAGCTAATGAAGGCTCCATCCCTTTCCATAGGCATTCTTGGTGAATAGCATTTAGCAAATGTCTGTATCTGAAAGTTTAAAAAAACTGAAAATTCACAGTGTCTAGTTTGGCTTTGAGAGTATCACAGACGGCTAGTTAATTATGTTAACCAGAATGAAAATTCCGAAAGCTGTTTCCTGGACCAACGACCAGCACTGGGGAGCCTGGGACCTGTGGGACGAGGTGATCGACTGGGGAGAGAGGAAAGGTTTGGAGGAGTGCTCACCAGCGACACCCCCCACTGTCCAGGTATGGGGAGGTTATGGGGGGACTGGGAGGTGTGACGGACTGGTGTAAGGGAGGTGAGGGTGTGAGAGTGATAGGCAATGCTGGCATTGTTTCTGAGACTCTTCAGAGAGGAAACTGGCGGTGTAGAGATAGATGTGGGTCTGGTATAGATAGAAGATGTAGAAGTGGTGGAAAATTAATATTAAAGTTGAGCTTGTAGAGCTCTTGACACAGAGAAGAGCCAAAATACAAGGAAGATGAAGCTGTGGTTCTTCTGCTGCTGTTTGGGGAACATTAAATGTTTGAAACGGTATCAAAGATAATGAATTAAGTGTGCTAAATTTTGAGATGTATAGTGGAATGTTTATTAACAATTGTTAATGTGGCGCCCCTGAACCCCCTCGGTTGGCCGCCCCTGCCGGTTGTGTGGGGTCGGGGATGAGGACTAATCGGGGCCAGTCGGGGATCTGGCCCCGGTGCCGGGGGGGGCCCACTCCTGCACGCCCTTGTTGCTCCCCTGGGCCGGACACCACATTTCATACAACACTAGGGCTTTGAGGGGCAGTGGGGAGGTTTTACTTGCACATTAGCACTAGATTTGCCGAGTTTTTATTCTCTGCTGAGAGTCCCAAGGTGTTTGTCACCCCTGCTGTGATTTTCGCAGGTCTTCAGCCCCATCCTCCTCCTGCTTTTGTTGTGCAAACACACCCATTACCTGTGAGGCCTGGCACATTTGCATTTTTTACTCAGAGTAGCTCAAATCCAAGGCAGACTAAACCTCTGTGTGTGATATGGAAACCTTCACAAAAGTCTGCCATATCTATACCAAATATCCCACACACTGACTGACCTGCAAATATGAAAGACGCACATTCACAAAATATATGGAAACACAAGTCTGTGTTATTTATAAAACAAATTGAGTGAAAATAGAATGAAAAGTTGCTAATAGAATGAAATGAATAAAATGAAAACATGCTAACACTTCAGTCTCCAATGCATGTTTGTATATAAATGTCATAAGCTGAGTGAAGTCATGGTCCATGGTTTTTGACATGCTCATACACATACAGAATAAAATGTCATTTCATTTTCATTGGCCATCACTGAATTATAACACCAAAAGTGAATTTTGTTTTTGTGTGATCTCTCCAGCTTTGCATGTTTGGCTGTTCATGTAAAAATTGATGTATCCGTGCCTCAGTTCCAGGTTCATCTCTTCGTCATCTTTCTGCCTTTTGTCTCAGTGGTTACTGTCCCACACAGTCTGTCTATCTTTCAAAGTCTGTGTTTGCAGCGTTTGAAAACCCAGTGACCATCATCCCTGTATTTGGCAATGGAGTTCCTTGGCTAGAAGAATCGGAAACAATCTTCTTTTTCCTTTCCACCCTGTAGATGCTTTGTACAGAACGTAGGCATTCACCGCCACCAAGTCCAGCATGTTGTAAAACACAGCTACTGGCCACTTGCTTGTTGCTGCTCGTACTGAATACATGCGCGCCATTCTAAACACTGACGTGGAGAATTCCTCTCCCTGTGCAGTGTCCTTTGCCAATGGAGGAAGTTCACGGCAAACATTATTCACCATGCCCAGTACAGTGAAGCAGTCTGTGTGACAGTGACAGTGAGGTGAAGAAATTGTCCGTTGTGACATTTCTCCCGTCATCCAGAAATGGCTCCATCAGACTCATGACCACGTTCTCTGCCAGCCTTCACCAAGAACTGTGCTGAAAGTTTCACTCCAGGAGAAAACATGAACATAGATGTACAGCTGTTCTCGACCAAGGTTCATTGTCCATGCAGTATATCGCATCCAAGCCGGACAAATTTGGGATCAAGTTCTGGATGGCCACGGATTTGGAGACCAAATACGTCTGCAACATGTCCCCTAACTTGGGAAAGGACCCCAGTCACCAGAAAAGGGAGAGGCTGGCAGAGAACATGGTCATGAGTCTGATGGAGCCATTTCTGGATGACGGGAGAAATGTCACAACGGACAATTTCTTCACCTCACTGGCACTGTCACACAGACTGCTTCAGCGCAAAACAACACTACTGAGCACAGGGAATAAAGTTTGGTATGAACTTCCTCCAATTTCAAAGGACACTGCACAGCAAGAGGAATTCTCCGCGTCAGTGCTTAGAAGTGGCAGTGTCTCCTTGACAATTTATGCACCTAAAAAAACAAGATTGTGTGTGTTCTGAGTTCTTTGGACCAAGATGTGGCGATCTGTGAAGGCAGAAAGAGGAAACCCAACACGATAACAGACTATAACCACATGAAGGTATGTGAATGTGTGTATAATTTTACATCAGTGCTACAATGTTTTCTGATATGTACTATACAGGCCTATATAGAAAGAAGGTAGAAAAAAAGCAAATACACTCATGACTCTCTCTCTCTCCGCTGTTATAGTGTGGTGTAAATGTGTTGGATCAAATGGCGCGCATGTATTTCGTAAGAGCAGCAACATGCAGGTGGCCAGTAGCTGTATTTTACAACATGCTGGACCTGGTGGTGGCAAATTCCTACGTTCTGTACAAGGCATGTACAGGGTGGGAAGGCAAAAGAAGATTATTTTTGAGTCATCTAGCCAAGGAACTCTATTGCCAATTTATGCCACAAAAGGCTATGGGGACAGAGGAAGGCTGCTGCTGTGCCAGGACTTGTATGGACAACTCAGTGTCAGGTACAGGAGAACTGCAACAGAAACCGCAGCAGGTTTACCAGTGCAAAGTGTTACAAATTCACTTGCGCCAAATGCAGGGATGATGGTCACTGGGTCTGCAAACACTGCAAAGTTTGAAACACTCAATTTTTTTTTATAAATAAAACAGACTTGTGCTTCCATATATTTTGTGAATGTGTGTCTTTCATATTTGCAGGTCAGTCAGTGTGTGGGATATTTGGTATAGATATGGCAGACTTTTGTGAAGGTTTCCATGTCACACACAGAGGTTTAGCCTGCCATGGATTTTAGCTGCTCTGAGTAAAAAAATGCAAATGTGCCAGGCCTCACAGGTAATGGGTGTGTTTGCACAACAAAAGCAGGAGGACAATGGCCCAAGAAACTCTCAGCAGGGACGCTAGTAGGTGTTAGGCCCAGGGAATTTGCGAAAATACGCGTAGATTTGGCAGTTCTAGTGCTAAATTAGACACCACATGACACTAGGGCTGAGGAGGTGGGTTTAGGCAGGTGGGGTTCTGCCGTCTGCCAGCGGTGGGGTGCCCGTGCCTCGACTGTTCACCTGCTTTTTGCACTTTAGTTATATACACAGTCCATGCTACATTAGGGCCTTGGGGTGCAGGGAGGGGGATGGGGGACTCTGCCATCTGCCAGTGGTGGGGCCCTCATACTCGAACTGTACCCACTAATTTTAATGCATTGTAGACATAAACACACAACTCTCTCACACTTGTACATGCACACTTCACATTAACATGGGACGGGGAATCAGTGGGGGCTGAGGGGTCCCCCCTAACTCTCTGTCTCTGGCCCTGCGTGTGTGGGGTGGCCCGGCAGGTAGAAGACGGCCCTGGCCGGTGTGGGCCGTCTCCTCTTGTGGGCTGCGGGCTGGGTGGTCCTTGGCTCTGCTGCGCCGTGGTGGGGCCCTGGCAGGCGGTCCGGGGTATCTAGGGATGCTCTGAGCCCTTCTAGGCGAATTGTAGGGTTCGGTCTGGGCTGGGCGGGGGGTCTGCCGCTCCCCGGTTGACGCAGGTCCGCTCCTGGGTGGTGGGGGGGGGGTGCACTTTGTTTGTATGGGTCTCCCTTAGATCATCCTGCAGTGTCGGGGAGGGGGGGGACGTGCCGGGTCGCTACAGTGGGCGGTGATCCGTCCTGCCGGGGAGCGGGCTGGGGGGACCGTCCGCCAGGGGAGTGTTCCCGGTTGATGGGGCCCTTTGGCCCTGGACCCGCTTCCCTCGGTGGAGGGCTTGCGGGAGGGACTGGGGGGCTCGCTGTCTGTCCCCCCTCTGCGGACCTCCTTTTACAGGGGTTGGGCCCCCCTTAGTCCCTCGTGGGCTCCCTCTCGGGTTGGGCGGGTGGTTGTCTTGTGGACATATGGCCATGGGCCGTGTGTTTCTTATGGTTGTTTGTACTCTGTATTCCCCTACACTTTATTTTCTCCATCCCACCTTTACATCTCCAGCCCGCTGTTCCTGGGAAAAGCCACCTGCCAATCATCCTTGGAGCAGCAGCCATTCTCAGGATCTCCTACATCACAGATCACCTAATAAACACAGGACCTGTCGACGACTGGAAAAAAGGAGAAACGCTGAAGCACACTGGGCATTTTGGAAGCATTTCATCATAATAAATTACCTTTGCCTTTACAGTTTCTGTGTACAGTTTCATTATAGTAAATTGCACTTAGTTGTGATTACTCAGTTACAAAGACAATGGGTCACTCTATAATGGGTGATGGTATGCTTTTAGCTGTGCTTCCACAGGTTGTATCTGCCTTAGTAAATGACTAAATGTCTTTTTCACAAGTGATTTTGATTATGTTTGTAGAATTAAATTAAAGGTAAACCTGTACATTGGTTAAAATAACATCTGACTGCTACAATAATACATCATACAGCGTCTTTTGTACCAATGTGCTACCTTGAGACATTCAGGTTGTATAATGAACAATTTTAATAAGAATTGTGTTAAGTAATTAACTTTCAAAATCTATCAATACCATGCAAAAGTGTAAAGTCAAATTTATGAGATACTTATTACAATAAACGGAAGTAGTCTGTACCCATTTAAAGAGGCTTTACATCGTACAGCTTCTTATACTGGTCTGGTTGGTGGGTATAAAGGATCAATTAGAAATCTTCCTCCTCCAAATGTATCATATCATTTCATGAGTTTTGGTAGAGTGGGGGTAGCAGGATAATAATAGGATTTACTGGTTATTTTTGATACGGTAAAATCGCAAGACGCAGAAAAATAAAAATTTGTGTATGGTCAGAATTATCAGTGGTAGGAGATTTTGTCCCTGCTACCATCTGGGAAAAGAACATTCTGGTGCTTATCTGTGAAGAAGCAATTTCAGGAGATATAAATCCTTGCAAAAAGTAGTCTCCCACTCTATAAATAGGGTGCAATTTGTTTTTTCACGCAGTGGAAATGGAAATGTTTTTTTAATGTTGATGACGACTGTAACTGGTCAAAAGGTGGCGCCAAAGATCCCCAGTAATGCATCGCCCATTAATGTACAGATATCCCCCTGCCTCACCATGCATGACTCCTCCAATGGTGCTGCTGTTTAACAGTACATTCATCCTAACTATACAATTTGATATCTGGTATCGTCCTGTCAGTTTTAACCCATTTCTAAGTCCCGTATGGTTTAGGTAGCTTTTTTTCCAAAATGATGACCATGAAATTCAGCACATATAACAAATATTGAACTATAGGCATTAATTGAAATGCTCTCTCTCACAGACACACACATATTAGATGTCTATGTCTTTCAAATTGTTTAATACGAATTAATTTGTTTTATAATGTTCACACAGAAAAAGCTTTTGTGTTCACATTTTACAACCCCAAATCAGAAAAAGTTGGGATGGTATGTAAAATGAAAATCAAACTGAAAACAGCACTTTGTTAAATTATCTTTGACCTGTATTACATTGAAAACAATACAACAGCACATTATTTAATGTGTTCCTCGTGAATTTCATTGTTCTTTTTCAAACACGTATTCCAATTTTGGTTCTTAGAACACATTTCAAAAAAAGTTGGGACAGTAAAGCATTTAGTACTTTGTAATGTCGCCATTCCTTTTCACAACACTTAAAAGGCATTTAGGGACTGAAGACACCAAGTGATGTAGTGTTTCAGGTGTAATTTTGTCCCATTCTTCCTGCAAACAAGTCTTAAAGCGGACAACAGTACGGGGTCTTCGTTGTCACATATTGCGCTTCAAAATGCACCACACATTTTCTATTGGAGACAGGTCGGGACTGCAGGCAGTCAAGTACCCATACCCTCTTCCTCCGCAGCCAGGACTTTGTAATGTGTGCAGAATGTGGTTTCGCATTGTTTGTTGAAAAATGCATGGGCGTCCCTGGAAAAAATGTCTTCTTGAAGGTAACATATTGTGCTCCAAAATCTCTATGTACTTTTCAGCATTAATGGTGCCATCACAGAACTGCAAGTTACCTTTGCTAAGGGCACTGACACAACCCCATACCATGACAGACCCTGGCTTTTGGACTTATTGCTGGTAACAGTCTGGGTGATCCTTTTCTTCTTTGGTCTGGAGCACACGGCATCCATTTCTCACAAAAAATACCTGAAATACTGATTCATCTGACCACAGTGCACGTTTCCACTGTGTGATGGTCCAACTCAGATGCGTTCTGAGCCCAGAGAAGCCGACGGCGCTTCTGGACACTGTTAAGATGGGGCTTGCTTTTGGCACAGTACAGTTTTAACTGGCATTTGTGGATGTAACTACGTATTGTGGTACTTGACAAAGGTTTGCCAAAGTAGTCATATGTGGTCATATCGCTTATAGATGAATGACGATTCTTGATGCAGTGCCGCCTGAGGGATCGGAGATCACGGCAGTTCAACTTACGCTTGCCTCCTTGTCCGTTACGCACTGAAATTCCTTCAGATTCCTTCAATCTTTTAATTATGTTATGTACTGTTGAAGGTGAAATATCCAAATCTCTTCCTGTCGTTCTTTGAGGAACATTGTTTTTAAACATTTTAATAATTTTCTCACGTATTTGTGCTGCTTTTGTACCAAATCATAATTACAATCACCTATTGACATCACCTCTTTCAAATCACATCATTATTTAACCAATTTACCTCACTACTGGCCCTAAATTGCTCCTGTCCCAACTTTTTTGGAAATGTGTTGCAAGAACCAAAATTGGAATACGTGTTTATTTTGAGAAAAGCAATGAAATTCATGAGGAACACATTAAATAATGTGGTGGGGGTAACACAATAAATTCAAGATATTTGTTTGTCATACAAATGTAGTGGTACACTGGCAGCGAAATGAAATTGTCGTTACTCCAGTCGGTGTAATAAACACACTAGTAAAAGGACATCAAAATTAAACAACGTGAATTAACAAAAGAAGTACTGAAACTACAAAAAGATAATAAGAAAATATAACAATAAAAGGTATATAAAAAGTAAAGATGAAAATGTATAAAAAATATGTAGAACTGTTTAAAGTACAGATTGTAGTTATAGCATATTTTAGCTTTTAATCTGTGATGTTAATGATCCTACGGGCCTGGGGGTAGAAGCTTCTCCTCGGCCTCTCAGTCCCGGCCATAAGGCCCCGGGGACTTATGCAGGGCGGCAGTTCTGTCCTGGTGATTCTCTGGGTGCATCGTATAACCCTCGGCGGGACTCGGCGACCGTCAGAGCTGGAGCTGCCGTACCGAGCAGTTATGCTCCCGGAGAGCACAGATCCCACATTGCCGCTGTAGAAGGTTTTTTGTGGCACTGAGGAGAGTCTGTCTTTCCACAGCTGCCTCACATGATACACTCACTGTCAAGCTTTCAGCACTAAAGTTACAGATTACTGGGTGGCCGAGAGGTCTGTGAAATTTGGAGGGTCAGTACCTTGCCTGGGAACCCTTAGCATTCAGCGAAAACTGAACAGAGCGGCCTGTAGCAGGGTTGTCTAATTTGTTTAGCTGGCTGGCATAAGATTTTCAGTTTGAAACAAGTATGCACACAGATTTACATGTACGTAACAGTTTTATTACTTTGTAAATAGTTTGCAGGGTTTTCAAAGTACCCCAGTGCTTTTGATATAGCGAATTTTAGGTTTATAATGAAATAATATAGATTTGCCCTAAGATTTAATAAGATTTCTTGCGTGAGCGTGAGAGTCTGAAGGTGTGAGTGTCACACCAAATGGGTGAGAGCTGGCAACCCTGGCTCTGTTCAGTAGCCTCAGAAATTCTTTCGAACTTTCCAAACACAGCTGATGGAAATCAATGGACGCAAAGGTTCTCAGTGACCATTTTAGCTTGTTTTTAGACTAAAGGCCTATGATGGATCTTTGGAATGTTGCGGAGATACGAATGCTGAGGACAGCATACTTTGTGCTGTGAGTGTTATGTTATCCATGTAAACAAAGAGGAAGTACACAGTCCAACCAGGTACTATATTGAAATGCTAACAAGTTTTTAAATATTTTTATTCAAGTGACTCATCATGGGCTCCTCCAATGGCAGCTTCAGGTAAGTCGCTCTGATAAACCCCGTTAGACTCCAGTGAAGTGAGTGAGGCTGTAGCGCTACACTGGAGGGGACACATGTGGGCTCAGGGGCCCACGTGACTGTAGCAGAGGAAGGGATCTCTAGCTGATGTGGAGGTACAGGCCCAGTGGCAGTAAGGGGTGGGCAGTCAGCTGCAGAGGCTGCGGGGCCAGCGGCCCCACTGTACACATGGACCGCAGGGAATCTCAGCATGTTGTGCCCAAAGTCCAGCACACATGCCGTGCTCCGGGGGAAATTCAGGCCCAGGATGGAGGGATCGAGCATGTCAGCCATCCACATAGTTACTATTCACAACTAAACCCCCCATGTCAAAAGGGAACAACCCCGTCCCTCTTAAAGGGGCCAGGTCACCAGTCATTGTTCTCACCTGCAGCAATGTCAGTTCTAGACAGTGTCTGGTCTCACCAGGGTTGCAGTGGAACCTGTATGGACTAGGGCAGTACATGCGACTCACATCACTATGGTGGGTATGTGACAGAAGTTGCCTCTGTGAGTCCAATCCGTAGTCACAACCTCTGCAGCAGGTGGCAGCAGGGCCACCTCCCCGGTGTCAACAAGAAAGTTCAGGAAATTAACCTTGTTGGCCCACATCGTCCCGGCTATGCGTGCCCTTGGCGGAACCCTGGGTGGCGGTGAACTTGGGACACTGTCTGAGGACTGAGGGGTGGGGGGGTGCTACTGCCTGTCAGCCTACAGGCAGTCTGCATCCAGGAAGTAAACCTGAGGGCCTGGGTCCTCCAAGCCCTTTGGCGTTTACAGCTTGGTTGATTTCTCCCGCCTCGTTCCCCGCCACCTCGCTGCCCACAATTTCTCTCTCCAAAGCCAGTTCCAGGGCCTCGTCTAGGGACGCAGAGGGGTTGACTGTGTCTGAATGTGAGCTATCTGGGGTTAAGTGTCTAGATAAACTGATCCCTGGCCAGTTCACTCTGTACTGATAGAGCCATGTGAGCACAGACACGCCTACACAACCCCTTGATATCATTAAGCAGGATGCAGAGAGACTCATTTGACTCAATCCCTGCACCTATTGTTTAACTGAGAGGGCAGAAGTCCTCACACTGCCCACAGCGATTCTGCAGGGTACTGACCAGTGTCTCATCCAGGGGCTCAAGCAACCAGCAGTGTACACCTCAGAAAAGCATGTGTGACAACCCTGAGGACCTGCTTGCATACCACAATGGTATCCCATCTCCCCTTGCTCTTTGAAGGGGTACAACCCATCCAGTATAGTTATCACTGGGCTATCACAATGTCATCACAATACTAAAGACTGAAACAAAGCCGTGAGGTCAGACCCTCTGTATACAGCACACAGTCTCACCCTCACATCCTGTATGACCACATTTCTGCTGTTCACATGGCAATTCTCCAGCTTCCTTTGCCCTACAATGGACTGACGAGCTGTTGAAGGTCTACCTCACTTTACACTTTGCCCATGTCTTGTGTGTATACCCTGTCCGATCCTAACGTGTATTTAGTGTGTGTAAATCTCTCACTGCATCTGGATTTCGCAGTTCAGCTTCTGACAACATTGTGTTTCCCATCTGTGTATTTGGGTTCGGTGCTTGTTGGGTGCCTGTCGTGGTCCTTCTATTTACAATTGTACGCGGGGCATGCTGGGATATGCGCCCCGCCGGTGTTACACTAGTATAAAAAAAGGAATCTGGTCGAGTTTGTTCATTGACCAAATTTTGTTTTTGCGAACCAAATTGTTTGTAGGCCAAAGCATTTGTGAACTGCAAGCACTACTGTACTAATGATAAATTGGTATGAAAAAATGGAGACAATTTCTGAGACACCAGAGCGATCCGTGTACTGTAATATTTATCTTATCAATAACACAGTAAAAATACACATTAGCGCCAATTCATCTTCTTTATTCATCATGAATATTTTAATTCATTAATGCAGGAGTCTGTGATAAATCGCTATCAGCATTTGGTTTATAATGGCCAATTAATGATAACTAAAAACAAACAGAGAGACTAAAGACACAACTTTCAACCATGATATGAGTGCTGTTGCTGCATAATTTGTCCACCAGGGGTCACAGCGCAACCCCCATCTCGGCAAGATGGATGACTTGAAATATGTTTCTATATCAAGTTGAATTATTTTTATTTCTATAGCACATTTAAAAACAATCTATGTTGTGCCAAAGTGCTGTAGGTCAAAATAATATAAATATATAGTAAAAGTAGAGACATTGGCCAATGTTACACAATGTTACACAAAAAATAATCAGAATCAGACTGTGGTTTATTGCCAAGTAGGTTGACCCTACAAGGAATTCTTTTTGGTATAATGGTGCTCCATGGAAAAAAAAGACTAAGCAACAACCAAGTTCAAAAAACAGTGCAAAAGTTATACAATAATCTAGTAATAAATATAAAATCACTATAAATGTTAAATACATGATGTGCAAAGCAGAATAGTCAGATTAAATAGATAAATAAAATGTGTTCCTGTGTGTGCAGGGTCAGTACAGAGATGCATCTAATAAGAAGCGGTGTAAGGCTGAATTAGCTCCGAGACGGACTGGGGACCTATGCCATGTATCGCCTTAGAAAGAAATAAGAAATCTTTAAACTGTATTCTCAGAAATTCTCAAAACTTAACAGGTAGCCAATGCAATGTAGCCAACACAGGGGAAATTTGGTGTCTAATTTTTGTTGAGAGCCTGGTAGCACCGTTTTGAACAAGGTGTAGTCAGAATAAAGATGCTTCTGGTAAACCTGGGTACAGAGAACGGCAGTAACCCAATCAGGATAAAAGCAGGAGTAACTCTCCAGGTCTTTGGCAGAAAGGTGTGGATTAAGCCAGGCTATTGAACTCAGCTGACAGAAACACCCCTTCACAACAGCATTTATTTGTTTATCAAACTCAGTGATGAATCAAAGATGACACCAAGATTTTTAGTATGTGACTGGAAGTTTTCTGAATGAGGCCCTAATTGTTCTCTGAGATCATGAACAGTGACCAAAACTCATTACCTCTGTCTTGTTTTCATTAATCTGGACGAAAGTCATTGCTGTCCTGTTCTTAATATCCTCCAGACAGTTAGAAAGGGCCACCAGAGAGCAGCAGTCACCAGGTTTTAATGGCAGATAGAGCTGCGTATCACCAGCATAGCAATGATATTTTACATAATAACGTTCACAAATAGAGCGCAAAGGAAGCATGTATAGAGGGAATATGAGAGGGCCTGTATCACAGGACTGGATATGTTTACAAGTAAGGCCATAGTACTGAAGGGGTGTGGCCATCCCACACAGTGACAAGCCCATTCATTCACCTCATCTAGGCCTTTTACTAGGGATTTAAGGTCCTGGTTTTCCTCTCAGACCCTAGAACACACTGCCAGGCTCAGATTCCCGATCCCACATCCTGCTGAAGCCCTTCCCAAGATCAGACACTAGTTTTGTTTTCCTTGTTCTTATAGTAAAATGATGGTCTTTGACTTTTATACATCATCACTGTTCTGTTAATTACACATGACCTAATCTAAGTATTACACAAACCAAGCATAATTACTTAGAGATGTCATAAGATGGAAAATCCTTATTCAGTTAATTATTTTCCCCACAGGTGCTGACAGTGTGTCTACAGTGAAATGGGCCTGTGTACAGAGAGGATGATCTGTAACAATCCCATGTTCCTATGGTGACAGATATAAAACTCATGTGAAATACTGGTGCAGAGGGTATAATGTGAGGTCATGTACTCCCATAGTACACACTGACTCTCCACAGGAGGGTAAAGTGTGAGTCAGAGATGATCCTGACCAGCGAGTCTTCACTGTGACCATCAACAATCTGACAGCTGAGGACTCCGATCGGTACTGGTGTGGTGTGAAGATCAGTGGAGCCTCTCTGATCAGGTTAATCTGTCAGTCACTGATGGTAAGATGTCTGTACTGCAGACTGTAGCCAATGAGATGCACAGTATGTAACATGTCACTGAGTCAAAAAGGAAGGACCTTAACACAAACACTGATGGAAAAAATGTTTTAATATTTTAAAAATCTGCATTTTAATTTAATTCAATATGATAAACGAGACTTGGAAGAAGTAACAGTGTCAGCTAAATCGGGCGACTTCATGAGGTTAAATATGATAAGCAATATGTTAAAAAATGTCAGTTTATTGGCCAAACATTTACATACAGTATGTATGTTGTAATGGGCTGATATTCATAAACATTTCATTGCTGTGCAAATCTTTGAGTGTTTTACCTGTGTGTTGAAGTCCTCCAGGGCTGTCAGTGGACAAACAGGAGGTGACGGGTGTGGATGGAGACAGTGTCAGTGTTACTATGGAAACAACAAAAGACAAAGGATGTGGTGTAAGATTGGGGGCTCCTGTGCATCAGAGAGATCAGTGAGTTTGCATGGGAGGCCTGTCCTGATCAGGGATGACACAGAAAATAAAACCTTCATTGTGACAATGAGTGGGCTGGAGAGGAAGGACACTGGCTGGTATTGGTGGCTGGTTGTGGAATCCTGCAGATTCCAGTTCATATTACTGTTAAACATAAGTAATTGATTTAAATCTGCCTGTGAATTATTTATGCTTGAATATAAATAGATACATACTAATCAACCCAGCAGTTTCACTCACGAAGGGGTTTGTGCTTCTTTGTGGGGATAATCCCCTATTTATCAGCTGTTGTGAAACAGAGTTATTTATTGGGATTATTGTTTCAATGATAGTGGCACGGTGGTCCAGTAGGCGGCGCTGTTGCTTCACGCCTCCATGTTTAGGGGTTTGAATCTGGCTTCTGCTCTGTCTGTGTGGAGTCTGCATGTTCTCCACATGCTGTGTGGGTTTCCTCCAACAATCCAAAAACGCACAGTCAGGCTAATTGGTGTCTTTAATATTGAATGTGTGTCTTCTAGTTTATGATCAGTCTGTAATATGACAAAAATCACAGCATTTTCCACAGACATACAGCCAGTCACTTGTTATGTATACAAATCCAGACAAATCCATGTAGCTTGCAACATAATTCAGGCATTTTTTCATCTTTGTGAGGATGAATTGTTACTAATGGTGTGCAGACTGACTAACATGTCTGTAGGTGGTTTTTCATTGCAGCGTAGACCAGTGTTACAATTGTACTCTGTAATATCTGTTCCAGTGCTGCATCCATCCATTGTCTGAAACTGCTTGTCTAACTCAGGGTCCCTATGGGCGCAAGGCAGGGAACGTCCCATGACAGGGTGCCAACCCATTGCAGGACACGCTCACACTCCATTCCCTCGCACAAGCACACCTACCGGCAATTTGACAACTCCAATTAGCCTCAGCATGTTTTTGGACTGTGGGGGGAAATCAGAGTCCCTGGAGGGAACCCCACAATGACACAGGGGGAGCATGCAAACTCCATACACACGGAACTCCAGCGAAGACTTGAGTACACGTGCCAGAGGAGTGAGGCGACAGTGCAAACCCTGCTTTTTATTAACTATCCTTTCTCCTGTTTCCACTGCTCTCCTTTTCTCTGCACATGATGAAGAAGGAGGGGATAATGAAAAACGGAGGTAAGCATTCAGCAGCATTTACAGTAGTGTGGGGGTCCAGCTAGCAGCATTTACCTGATCACACAGTAATGGGAAACTGTCATTTTAATTTTAAGGGAAAAAATATTTTTTATTTCATTTTCTTAATAATAAACTTGAGATCCCATCCCATCCAGGGTGAGCCCTTGCCTTCTGCCCTGTGCTGCTGGGGAATGACTGCAGGCCTGTTTTCACAAAATAGTGTAACATGTTGTGTGATAATCCCTAGCTATTTTCATGCTCTTTGTTAATGTCTCCTGTTCCTCACATGTGTCCTGTGTAATAGTACAGATGTGGCTGTACCGTGTTTCTATAAAGCATGTAAGACTTTACTGTTCACATCCACCCTCTTATTCAGCTCTTTGGTCCAGCTGGCTCTGTATGCAGGACTGAGCTGATCGGTGCTGCTGTCGATTATCAAGGTGGTTTTACTTCAGTCAGAACAGATTCACTGTTTTGTTCTTCAGGTTTAAATGTGATATGTGTGACTGACAGACACACTGGTGTATTATATGTCTCACAGGTGGGAGCAGGTTCTGGATGCTGTACTGAAAGCTGGGACTGGTGTGTTTTACCTGATTTGCACCATCATCACCATTCAGCTGCACTGGACCTCCTGTAGAAAGCGGGAACCAATCAGAGAGAAGCAGAGGGTCTCCCTGGATCAGAGGAAGCTGGCAGAGGAGATGACCTTCGTGGAGCAGAATGAGTCAGACGAGCTGTAAAATAAACGGTTATGCTAACTGCAGTGAGGCCTCTCTCACTCGGCCCTGCTCAGTCTGTACAGTCATAGCATGAGAGTCAGTTAAACAGAGGGGATGATTATCTGCTGGCAACCTGTACAACCACGTATTGGCCACTTATTCACAAGTGCTTTGCTGCCACCTGCTGGTTAATGTTTAATAATCGTTATCTTGTGAAGGTAAGACTGGTTTTTATTAAATTGTCTCTTGATTCTGAAAAAATATGGTACTATGCAAAAGTCTTGGGCCATCAAAGAAAACGTTTAATGCTATTTAATTGGGTTGTGTATATTTGCTCAGAACAAAAACACAATTATCATAAAAATATATGCAAATTAAAAGTGACACAATAAAAACTAACAAGAATTTCTTCTTTTCTCCATAAAGTTACTGATGCCTTGTTGGATCGCTAGATGAACCACGCTTTGGATCCTAAACCTCTCCTCAGGGGCACCCCAGCCATTCCATGTATTTGTTAAATTCTGCCACCAGCTCACTTAATTAATTAATTTAATTAAACAAATGTGTCATGCCCGGCTCATCCGCTCCTCCTGTGTGCCACGCCCCCTGATTACCCACGTGTTTTCTCCCGATTGTACCCAGCTGTATCTAGTTAATTTGCTCAGTCCTGTGTATTTCAGTCCGTGTCTTACCCGAGTCCTTTGTCCGTCATTGATGTCAGTTGATGTTCGTGCCCTCGTCCCTGAGATTAAACCCCTCGTTTGCCCTGATTCTCGGCTGTCTGCCTGCTTCTTACCCGCCTGCCCGCGATCGCTGCCGTCTCCCGTGACAAAATGTTAATGATGCATTGATTAGCCATAGGAGTTGTGTTATAAAAAGATATAGGTCTATTGGATGGTTGGTGCAAATGTTTTACTAACTTTAGAAGAGATTTTGAAATGACTGGGCTGCCACACTTTGACGGACAAAATATTATAATTCTAGACCAAGATGAAGATCATTTGAACATCATTTTCTTCGACAGCCCAAGACTTTTGTACAGTTTTGTATGTGTCTTTTATACTGGTCATAATTTGTTTAAATACATGATTAATAAATTGATACTTTACAAAACATTTCATATTTTTCTGAAATTGGTAATTATTAAAAATGAATTTCACAAACTTAAATGGTTTGGCTGCGATGGGCTGGCCCCCCATCCAGGTTTGTTCCCGTGCCCATTGCTTCCGGGATAGGCTCCGGACCCCCCACGACCCAGTAGGATAAGCGGTTTGGAAAATGGATGGATGGATGGAGGGATAAATGGTTTGGAGTTTTTAGGTCACCCCTCCTCGTCAGAGCCCACCAATCAGGGACTCTTTAAAAGAGTGATGTAATCGGGAACGCCCACTTTTCAATCTGCAGTACAAATATACCAGCTTGTCTCTGCTAACAACAGCCTGTGCATGTCAGTTAAGGAGGAAACAGTACCACATACATATTGGCCAACATCAAATGAAAATGTAACACACGAAAACAGGACTGCCCACTTATCACTCTGCGTAAAATCACACCAGCTTGTCTCAGCTGACAGCAACCTCATATATCAGCTAAGGAGGAAGACGGCATATCAAAAGTAAAAAGAAAGACACCATCAAATGAAAATATCCCTGTGTGATCTATTGGTTTCTGCTTTCACTCCCATTAAATGACAGTAAGTCTAGTTGGTGTCCGTGGTGCTGAAAACCTGGATCAGTAAATTCCAAATGAAACTTCTTTACCTGATTTAACTGTAACTCACTTATTTTGTTGGCAATGATGCTTTGTTGAGTCTAGAAAGGCGCAAAGTGGGTTTCAGATAAATTAAATGAAGTAGTTTTGCTTAAAAACCAAAAAGCTTTGAACAATCAGTTCAGCTTTGGACTGTAGTGCTTCACAAAAGTAAAATCCATCCAGTTAAATCTTTTTATCCCCAAGTCAAGAAGATATCAAATGCAGAAGCACATTGTGGGAGATACAAGGTGCAGACACATTAAAAGCACTTTTTTTGTGTGAACATTATAAAACAGATTGATACACATTAAGCAGTTTGTAACTTTACATCCAGACCTACATCAGTCAGAAAAAGCAGGCGATGACCATCCCATCCAGCAGCTTCATCTCTGATTGTACAGAATCCCATGTCAGCGTAACTTCTGAAGTCATGACTAAACTAATTTCCAGCTCTGCCTTCAGTTTCATCTGTTAAATTAAATTAGGAACTAAACTAAACTAGGAGGGAAATATAGTCAAGCTACTTAAGTAGCCGAATTTTGTGTATCCACTAGAGGGCAGCCACACATAGATTCCCTTATGAATGGTTCTGATGCTTCCGGAAAGCACTGCACAAAGACCCAGGTATGCCAGTGAGGAACGGATAAAGAGCAGACGGATCCAAATACTAGCTGTAATATATAGTATTTTCAATGAATTTAAACAAATTAATATAACAGTGTCAGAGTGTCAGATCCATGTGACTTTTTATGATTGAAGAACTTTGAAAGCCTGAATATAACTGAGGAGGCCCACGGACCCCATTATGTGTGAAACATCATTGTGGTGCTGAGAGAAACACAGGACAGCTGATAAGACCCAGATGAAGTGAATTACCTGACTTTGCCCCCACCCATCCCCCCCCCCAGGATACCCCCACCCCTGTCATACAGACACCTTCCTAACGGACCTCTTGATTTGTGCTGATCCACACATATGAAAAGGACCTACTGCAGTGACATTTTAAAACTGTATAAAACATAATACTGAAACAAAGGCCTGAGGTCAGACCCTCTGTATGTAGCACACAGTGTTTCTGCAGAGTCTCACACTCACATCCTGTATGACGACTTTTCTGCTTTTCAGAATAAGTCTGATTTCACTGCTCTTTGCTCATTTGCAATATGAGGAAGTAACAGTTTAGAAAAGAACTAGACTTATTTGATTAATTTGTTTGTAGTTTAAACTCTGTGAGCATGAATGATTCACTGTGAAGACCAGCTATCAATAATTTTGCTATGAAATCATGTTTCTAAAATGATAAGATTCTAGATGAAATCAAAATATTTATTCCTGGTAAGAGCAGGACAACAGCAGCATCAAACTGTTTTCCTTTTAACAGACAAGAAATAGACAGGAAATGCATCAGTGCACAAACAGTTTATGAAAATCAAAGATAGATGGATGATTTTTAAAACATTTAAAACCCACAAAAAGGGAGGCAGTGAGGTTAAGGAGAGTCAGGAAGTGAGTGTCAGTCTCCACAGATCTGAGGTCAGCGATACACACATAAGGCTCCTCTGATGCTCCTCTTCATCCTCTTCTTCACTGATGGGCCTCCAGGTGAGGATCACTTACTCTGGGACTCCACCATTCAGCGTAGTTAAGATGAAGATACATTTTGCACAATATACTTACTACATCTGTTTGTTTATATTCATATTGTTCCATGAAGTTTGATCACTTCCCGATTATAGTCTGTGGTGGTAGCATGTTGACCGACTGATTTTAGAATTGACTGCAGTCTTCTTTGTGTCCACTATGTGGCAGCAGTATAAAGGAAATATCTTATTCTGTCACAGCTGCTGGTGTGTGTAAAAATTCACATACTCTGATAACAAGTAATTCTGCCTCCAACTGTTTGTCAGGGATCTGGGCAGGAATGAATTACATGCCGACTGTACATACAACAGAGATAGGCTCCTGGGAGAACTTTGCCAGAAGTTGAAACACGACTTTAAGAATGACACTGATACAGAGTACTCAGCTGTTTGGTTGAAACTAAATCTTGGTCTGGATTTTTACATTCTGGACCTGAACTACCCACTGCTGCACTGACCCCCACCTTCTTCTTTTTTTTTCCCTTTGTCCTGTCCGGCAGCTTTAGCAGAATCATGGTCTGAATGCACTGCTGTGACAAACATGTTTGCTTTACCATGAGGGGTTCTATAAACTCTGTATAGGCCTCTCATGTTGATCGATTTCATTTTTTAAATTTAAAAAATTTATTTATTTCATTTTTAACCCGTAAAGTATTGCAGTGGGTGAGCTGGCCGAAGAGGATGGACAGATTAGGAGGGAAAAAAAGAAGGAAAAAGAAGAAAGGAGCAAGTGAGATGAAATGAAAGTTTTTAGCGGGTGTCTCTAACTTTGCTCTGCCATTGCATGCACACCACTTCCAGGGCCAGCCTTGCTCTCACGCTGATATACTGTCAGATTATGCACATCTTATATGTTGTTTTAACCCTTAGCGTATTAGTAAAGGCTGTTTTGTACTTACTTGATGTGATGGTCCACTTTACTGTGGCCTTGAGCCACATTAGAAATTTATTTCTGATATATTTAACTTAATCCTCATTTTTCTTTTGCCCATGAGCACGAAACAGCTAAATAATTAGCATGATGCAGAAGTTATTCTCAGACAGGCACTTAATCTAAAAAGCAGAAATGTCATCATACACGATGTGAGGGTGAGACTGCAGACACACTGTGTGCTGCATACAGAGGGTCTGACCTCAGGCCTTTGTGTCAGTTGTTATTATGTTTGATTTGTGATTCTCACCTGGAGGCCCATCAGCGGATGAAGAGGAGCATCAGAGGAGCCTTATGTGTGTCTCACTGACCTCAGATCTGCGCAGACTGGCACTTACTTCCTGATTCTCCATAACTTTGCTGTTTCTCTGTCTTTATCTGTTACTCAGGAGTCCTGAAGTCCAATGAAAAATCCGCTTTCTCCTGTCTATTTGGCTGATACAAGTTCTGCTCACTTCTGCTTGGGTTGCATGGATCACCAGCCACTTGTCACCAACTAACAGACCACAGCCTACCTGACCAATGTCATAACTGGTGCACCTAGGTATAAAATTTAGTCTCACTGTCTCCAAAAAAGGTCACTGTCTGGAACCCCATGGAACCACATTTTTGATTCCTTAGACAAGAGCATCCTGAGCAGCTGCATCACGGTCTGAATTGGGAACTGCCTCGCCTCAGATCATAAGACCAGCGGATAGTGAGGATAGCTGAGAAGATTATTAGAGTCTCTCTCCCCTCCATCATGGACATTCACATCACACGCTCCATCCGCAAAGCCACCAACATTGTGGATGACCGCACCCACCCCTCACATAATCTTTTCACTCTGGCATCTGGAAAAGCATTCAGGCCTCCACAACCAGACTCAGAAACATGGCGCCTGACTACTGAACTCTCAGGGACTGATCTGATACCACACACAACACACACACACATACAGCTGTGTAATCATATCTTCGTGGGGACTCTCCATTCATTTCTATGGGGAAAACTGTAATCCCAACATGACAACTTTAACCCCTACCAACCCCTAACCTTAACCATATGTAACCAAACCAAATACAAGACTTTTGGCATTTTTAGTTTTTTGACTGTATTTACAGATCTTTGTGAGTACCTGAAAATGCCCCCCAAAACATCAAAATAACGGGGTTTTTGTCACATTGTGGGGGACATTTGGTCCCCACAATGTAATATACACCTACTCCACACACACACACACACACACAGATTAGGTATTTGAATCTTTGTGGAGATTCTCTATTCATTTGTATGGGCGTAACCCCAATCCTAACTATGGCAACCTTAAACATTGCAGTAGTTACCAAGCAGTAACAGTAAGCAACCAAACAAAATGCAAGACTTTTTGAATTATTCATTTGACTGCATTCACAGAATTTAATAAAATTCAGTATCTTACTTTCGGGACCGAAAACATGTCCCTACAAAGTCAAAATAACATGTTTTTATAGCACTATGTACATAACCACCCACCCAAACGCGCGCACACACACACACAAACAGGCCTACCTACAGTATACCCTCCATAGATTCCTGAATGAAATCTGTAAAGCAGTTATTATGGCATGGCGTTTGGTTTGAACATGCAGTTTTTAAGAATATTGCGCTAATTCTAAACGAAAGACTGCACTAATTCTAAAATAGCTATATAAGAACTTTATTTACCATTAAATAAATTATAAATCAAACCAAAATTTAGTCTCTCAAAAAACTTGTATATGACATATCTTTGTTCACATTATGAGAAATTAAAAACACCAGGACACAGAATGTGAATAACAAGAACTATAGTGTTCTTTCTCAAAAGCGGACCTACCAACGTGGCTAAAATGCTAATTGCGTTCACCAGCTATGGAAAAAAAACAGCGGGGCACCCCAAACATCGCGGTATTACGCATTACCGTAATACTGCATAGCAAAGACATAATGTCATAAAAAAATTACAGTCAGTATTTATAGACAGAACTGCGTGGTTTCCCATTGACAAGTAGATACATGGTTTACGGGCTTGAAGGCGGTTAGATCAACAAATCCAATCACGCTCAGCCAAAACAAGCACGAGCTAAACATACTACTATTGATTGGTTCACCTTCAAATTCGTCCCGCCCTGACAATCAATTCTCGTTTTCATTCGTTGAAAATGGCGTCAGTACATATCTTCATCCTTTCGACCAATGAAAAATTTCGCTGGTTTCCATAGAAACAAAATCAGTGCAGTTTGAACATAAACTTTCTGACAGAGCGATGGCGCAGCGGTGAGAAGCATCTCTTCGTATGTTTCTTGCTATTTCTTCAGATTATGTTTTGTTAGCATAGTTAATTATATATTTCATTGTATGTCGTGATATAGTTCATGCAAATATTGCCGCAAAATATAATTGAAATATATTTAAAATTAGTAGCTTAAACTGTAGATGCTGTGGCCATTTTTCGTAATGTGATTGTTTATATTTAAATTGTAAGAGAAAATAATTGTGTTAAACTTAAAAACAACAAGCCTTATGGTTGATATGATTGGTTTTACTCATCCGGTCTGTCGTAATGCGTTTCATCTGAAGATGTTATTCTGAAAAGAGCCCCTATACGTTTACTTTTTAAATGTCCCATGTTGTTGAAGTAAGATTAACCGTTTGCTGGGTTCATTACCATGGCGATGTTATAACGTACCGAAGCAGCGTCCTGATTTCGCCAGCGTTACTGTATAGGTTGTGAAACAGTTTTAGCAATTTGGCCGCTTCTATCGGAGTAGCCTCGATGCCACGAGCAGCTAATGAAGGCTCCATCCCTTTCCATAGGCATTATTGGTGAATAGCATTTAGCAAATGTCTGGAGTACGTTGAAAATACAGTGTCTAGTTTGGCTTTGAGAGTATCACAGACGGCTAGTTAATTATGTTAACCAGAATGAAAATTCCGAAAGCTGTTTCCTGGACCAACGACCAGCACTGGGGAGCCTGGGACCTGTGGGACGAGGTGATCGACTGGGGAGAGAGGAAAGGTTTGGAGGAGTGCTCACCAGCGACACCCCCCACTGTCCAGGCTGGGGAGGTTATGGGGGGACTGGGAGGTGTGACGGACTGGTGTAAGGGAGGGGAGGGTGTGAGAGTGATAGGCAATGCTGGCATTGTTTCTGAGACTCTTCAGAGAGGAAACTGGCGGTGTAGAGATAGATGTGGGTCTGGTATAGATAGAAGATGTAGAAGTGGTGGAAAATTAATATTAAAGTTGAGCTTGTAGAGCTCTTGACACAGAGAAGAGCCAAAATACAAGGAAGATGAAGCTGTGGTTCTTCTGCTGCTGTTTGGGGAACATTAAATGTTTGAAACGGTATCAAAGATAATGAATTAAGTGTGCTAAATTTTGAGATGTATAGTGGAATGTTTATTAACAATTGTTAATGTGGCGCCCCTGAACCCCCTCGGTTGGCCGCCCCTGCCGGTTGTGTGGGGTCGGGGATGAGGACTAATCGGGGCCAGTCGGGGATCTGGCCCCGGTGCCGGGGGGGGCCCACTCCTGCACGCCCTTATTGCTCCCCTGGGCCGGACACCACATTTCATACAACACTAGAGCTTTGAGGGGCAGTGGGGAGGTTTTACTTGCACATTAGACACCACATGACACTAGGGCTGAGGAGGTGGGTTTAGGCAGGTGGGGTTCTGCCGTCTGCCAGCGGTGGGGTGCCCGTGCCTCGACTGTTCACCTGCTTTTTGCACTTTAGTTATATACACAGTCCATGCTACATTAGGGCCTTGGGGTGCAGGGAGGGGGATGGGGGACTCTGCCATCTGCCAGTGGTGGGGCCCTCATACTCGAACTGCACCCACTAATTTTAATGCATTGTAGACATAAACACACAACTCTCTCACACTTGTACATGCACACTTCACATTAACATGGGACGGGGAATCAGTGGGGGCTGAGGGGTCCCCCCTAACTCTCTGTCTCTGGCCCTGCGCGTGTGGGGTGGCCCGGCAGGTAGAAGACGGCTCTGGCCGGTGTGGGCCGTCTCCTCTTGTGGGCTGCGGGCTGGGTGGTCCTTGGCTCTGCTGCGCCGTGGTGGGGCCCTGGCAGGCGGTCCGGGGTATCTAGGGATGCTCTGAGCCCTTCTAGGCGAATTGTAGGGTTCGGTCTGGGCTGGGCGGGGGGTCTGCCGCTCCCCAGTTGACGCAGGTCCGCTCCTGGGTGGTGGGGGGGGGGGGGGTGCACTTTGTTTGTATGGGTCTCCCTTAGATCATCCTGCAGTGTCGGGGAGGGGGGGGGACGTGCCGGGTCGCTACAGTGGGCGGTGATCCGTCCTGCCGGGGAGCGGGCTGGGGGGACCGTCCGCCAGGGGAGTGTTCCCGGTTGATGGGGCCCTTTGGCCCTGGACCCGCTTCCCTCGGTGGAGGGCTTGCGGGAGGGACTGGGGGGCTCGCTGTCTGTCCCCCCTCTGCGGACCTCCTTTTACAGGGGTTGGGCCCCCCTTAGTCCCTCGTGGGCTCCCTCTCGGGTTGGGCGGGTGGTTGTCTTGTGGACATATGGCCATGGGCCGTGTGTTTCTTATGGTTGTTTGTACTCTGTATTCCCCTACACTTTATTTTCTCCATCCCACCTTTACATCTCCAGCCCGCTGTTCCTGGGAAAAGCCACCTGCCAATCATCCTTGGAGCAGCAGCCATTCTCAGGATCTCCTACATCACAGATCACCTAATAAACACAGGACCTGTCGACGACTGGAGAAAAGGAGAAACGCTGAAGCACACTGGGCATTTTGGAAGCATTTCATCATAATAAATTACCTTTGCCTTTACAGTTTCTGTGTACAGTTTCATTATAGTAAATTGCACTTAGTTGTGATTACTCAGTTACAAAGACAATGGGTCACTCTATAATGGGTGATGGTATGCTTTTAGCTGTGCTTCCACAGGTTGTATCTGCCTTAGTAAATGACTAAATGTCTTTTTCACAAGTGATTTTGATTATGTTTGTAGAATTAAATTAAAGGTAAACCTGTACATTGGTTAAAATAACATCTGACTGCTACAATAATACATCATACAGCGTCTTTTGTACTAATGTGCTACCTTGAGACATTCAGGTTGTATAATGAACAATTTTAATAAGAATTGTGTTAAGTAATTAACTTTCAAAATCTATCAATACCATGCAAAAGTGTAAAGTCAAATTTATGAGATACTTATTACAATAAACGGAAGTAGTCTGTACCCATTTAAAGAGGCTTTACATCGTACAGCTTCTTATACTGGTCTGGTTGGTGGGTATAAAGGATCAATTAGAAATCTTCCTCCTCCAAATGTATCATTTCATGAGTTTTGGTAGAGTGGGGGTAGCAGGATAATAATAGGATTTACTGGTTATTTTTGATACGGTAAAATCGCAAGACGCAGAAAAATAAAAATTTGTGTATGGTCAGAATTATCAGTGGTAGGAGATTTTGTCCCTACTACCATCTGGGAAAAAAACATTCTGGTGCTTATCTGTGAAGAAGCAATTTCAGGAGATATAAATCCTTGCAAAAAGTAGTCTCCCACTCTATAAATAGGGTGCAATTTGTTTTTTCACGCAGTGGAAATGGAAATGTTTTTTTAATGTTGATGACGACTGTAACTGGTCAAAAGGTGGCGCCAAAGATCCCCAGTAATGCATCGCCCATTATTGTACAGATATCCCCCTGCCTCACCATGCATGACTCCTCCAATGGTGCTGATGTTTAACAGTACATTCATCCTAACTATACAATTTGATATCTGGTATCGTCCTGTCAGTTTTAACCCATTTCTAAGTCCCGTATGGTTTAGGTAGCTTTTTTTCCAAAATGATGACCATGAAATTCAGCACATATAACAAATATTGAACTATAGGCATTAATTGAAATGCTCTCTCTCACAGACACACACATATTAGATGTCTATGTCTTTGAAATTGTTTAATACGAATTAATCTGTTTTATAATGTTCACACAAAAAAAGCTTTTGTGTTCACATTTTACAACCCCAAATCAGAAAAAGTTGGGATGGTATGTAAAATGAAAATCAAACTGAAAACAGCACTTTGTTAAATTATCTTTGACCTGTATTACATTGAAAACAATACAACAGCACATTATTTAATGTGTTCCTCGTGAATTTCATTGTTCTTTTTCAAACACGTATTCCAATTTTGGTTCTTAGAACACATTTCAAAAAAAGTTGGGACAGTAAAGCATTTAGTACTTTGTAATGTCGCCATTCCTTTTCACAACACTTAAAAGACATTTAGGGACTGAAGACACCAAGTGATGTAGTGTTTCAGGTGTAATTTTGTCCCATTCTTCCTGCAAACAAGTCTTAAAGCGGACAACAGTACGGGGTCTTCGTTGTCACATATTGCGCTTCAAAATGAACCACACATTCTCTATTGGAGACAGGTCGGGACTGCAGGCAGTCAAGTACCCATACCCTCTTCCTCCACAGCCAGGACTTTGTAATGTGTGCAGAATGTGGTTTCGCATTGTTTGTTGAAAAATGCATGGGCGTCCCTGGAAAAAATGTCTTCTTGAAGGTAACATATTGTGCTCCAAAATCTCTATGTACTTTTCAGCATTAATGGTGCCATCACAGAACTGCAAGTTACCTTTGCCAAGGGCACTGACACAACCCCATACCATGACAGACCCTGGCTTTTGGACTTATTGCTGGTAACAGTCTGGGTGATCCTTTTCTTCTTTGGTCTGGAGCACACGGCATCCATTTCTCACAAAAAATACCTGAAATACTGATTCATCTGACCACAGTACACGTTTTCACTGTGTGATGGTCCAACTCAGATGCGTTCTGAGCCCAGAGAAGCCGACGGCGCTTCTGGACACTGTTAAGATGGGGCTTGCTTTTGGCACAGTACAGTTTTAACTGGCATTTGTGGATGTAACTACGTATTGTGGTACTTGACAAAGGTTTGCCAAAGTAGTCATATGTGGTCATATCGCTTATAGATGAATGACGATTCTTGATGCAGTGGGATGCTGAGGGATCGGAGATCACGGTAGTTCAACTTAGGCTTGCTTCCTTGTCCTTTACGCACTGAAATTGCTTCAGATTCCTTCAATCTTTTAATTATGGTATGCACTGATGAAGGTGAAATATCCAAATCTCTTCCTGTCGTTCTTTGAGGAACATTGTTTTTAAACATTTCAATAATTTTCTCACGTATTTGTGCTGCTTTTGTACCAAATCATAATTACAATCACCTGTTGACATCACTTGTTTCAAATCACATCATTATTTAACCAATTTACCTCACTACTGGCCCTAAATCGCTCCTGTCCCAACTTTTTTGGAAATGTGTTGCAAGAACCAAAATTGGAATACGTGTTTATTTTGAGGAAAACAATGAAATTCATGAGGAACACATTAAATAATGTGATGGGGGTAACACAATAAATTCAAGATTTTTATTTGTCGTACAAATGTAGTGGTACACTGGCAGCGAAATGAAATTGTCGTTACTCCAGTCGGTGTAATAAACACACTAGTAAAAGGACATCAAAATTAAACAACGTGAATTAACTGAAACTACAGAAAGATAATAAGAAAATATAACAATAAAAGGTATATAAAAAGTAAAGATGAAAATGTATAAAAAATATGTAGAAATGTTTAAAGTACAGATTGTAGTTATAGCATATTTTAGCTTTTAATCTGTGATGTTAATGATCCTACTGGCCGGGGGTAGAAGCTTCTCCTCGGCCTCTCAGTCCCGGCCATAAGGCCCCGGGGACTTATGCAGGGCGGCAGTTCTGTCCTGGTGATTCTCTGGGCGCATCGTATCACCCTCAGCGGGACTCGGCGGCCCTCAGAGCTGGAGCTGCCGTACCGAGCAGTTATGCTCCCGGAGAGCACAGATCCCACATTGCCGCTGTAGAAGGTTTTTTGTGGCACAGACGAGAGTCTGTATTTCCACAGCTGCCTCACATGATACACTCACTGTCAGGCTTTCAGCACTAAAGTTACAGATTACTGGGTGGCCGAGAGGTCTGTGAAATTTGGAGGGTCAGTAGCTTGCCTGGGAAGCCTTAGCATTCAGCGAAAACTGAACAGAGAGCCCTGTAGCAGGGTTGTCTAATTTGTTTAGCTGGCTGGCATAAGATTTTCAGTTTGAAACAAGTATGCACACAGATTTACATGTACGTAACAGTTTTATTACCTTGTAAATAGTTTGCAGGGTTTTCAAAGTACCCCAGTGCATTTGATATAGCGAATTTTAGGTTTATAATGAAATAATATAGATTTGCCCTAAGATTTAATAAGATTTCTTGCGTGAGCGTGAGAGTCTGAAGGTGTGAGTGTCACACCAGATGGGTTAGAGCTGGCAACCCTGGCTCTGTTCAGTAGCCTCAGAAATTCTTTCGAACTTTCCAAACACAGCTGATGGAAATCAATGGACGCAAAGGTTCTCAGTGACCATTTTAGCTTGTTTTTAGACTAAAGGCCTATGATGGATCTTTGGAATGTTGCGGAGATACGAATGCTGAGGACAGCATACTTTGTGCTGTGAGTGTTATGTTAACCATGTAAACAAAGAGGAAGTACACAGTCCAACCAGATACTATATTGAAATGCTAACAAGTTTTTAAATATTTTTATTCAAGTGACTTTAAGTCTGGATAATGTTTTTAATGGTTGGAAACGTGTGTATTACTGTATAATTAAATAATTAAACTTCTGAAATGGCCGCTCAGTGCAGGAGGAGGCTGCAAACCTGAAGAGGCACACAACCGTATGGGTGGGGCAGGGGATCAATGGTGTGAGGTAGAGGACCAGGGCAGTGGGATTGCAGTGGCACAAGGGCAATCGTGTGGTCATCATGGGCTCCTCCAATGGCAGCTTCAGGTAAGTCGCTCTGATAAACCCCGTTAGACTCCAGTGAAGTGAGTGAGGCTGCAGCGCTACACTGGAGGGGACACATGTGGGCTCAGGGGCCCACGTGACTGTAGCAGAGGAAGGGATCTCTAGCTGATGTGGAGGTACAGGCCCAGTGGCAGTAAGGGGTGGGCAGTCAGCTGCAGAGGCTGCGGGGCCAGCGGCCCCACTGTACACATGGACCGCAGGGAATCTCAGCATGTTGTGCCCAAAGTCCAGCACACATGCCGTGCTCCGGGGGAAATTCAGGTCCAGGATGGAGGGATCGAGCATGTCAGCCATCCACATAGTTACTATTCACAACTAAACCCCCCATGTCAAAAGGGAACAACCCCGTTCCTCTTAAAGGGGCCAGGTCACCAGTCATTGTTCTCACCTGCACCAATGTCAGTTCTAGACAGTATCTGGTCTCACCAGGGTTGCAGTGGAACCTGTATGGACTAGGGCAGTACATGCGACTCACATCACTATGGTGGGTATGTGACAGAAGTTGCCTCTGTGAGTCCAATCCGTAGTCACCACCTCTGCAGCAGGTGGTTGCAGGGCCACCTCCCCGGTGTCAACAAGGAAGTTCCGGAAATTAACCTTGTTGGCCCACATCTTCCCGGCTATGCGTGCCCTTGGCGGAACCCTGGGTGGCGGTGAACTTGGGACACTGTCTGAGGATTGAGGGGTGGGGGGGGGGGGGTGCTGCTGCCTGTCAGCCTACAGGCAGTCTGCATCCAGGAAGTAAACCTGAGGGCCTGGGTCCTCCAAGCCCTTTGGCGTTTACAGCTTGGTTGATTTCTCCCGCCTCGTTCCCCGCCACCTCGCTGCCCACAATTTCTCTCTCCAAAGCCAGTTCCAGGGCCTCGTCTAGGGACGCAGAGGGGTTGGCTGTGTCTGAATGTGAGCTATCTGGGGTTAAGTGTCTAGATAAACTGATCCCTGGCCAGTTCACTCTGTACTGATAGAGCCATGTGAACACAGACACGCCTACACAACCCCTTGATATCATTAAGCAGGATGCAGAGAGACTCATTTGACTCAGTCCCTGCACCTATTGTTTAACTGAGAGGGCAGAAGTCCTCACACTGCCCACAGCGATTCTGCAGGGCACTGACCAGTGTCTCATCCAGGGGCTCAAGCAACCAGCAGTGTACACCTCAGAAAAACATGTGTGACAACCCTGAGGACCTGCTTGCATACCACAATGGTATCCCATCTCCCCTTGCTCTTTGAAGGGGTACCACCCATCCAGTATAGTTATCACTGGGCTATCACAATGTCATCACAATACTAAAGACTGAAACAAAGCCGTGAGGTCAGACCCTCTGTATACAGCACACAGTCTCACCCTCACATCCTGTATGACCACATTTCTGCTGTTCACATGGCAATTCTCCAGCTTCCTTTGCCCTGCAATGGACTGACGTGCTGTTGAAGGTCTACCTCACTTTACACTTTGCCCATGTCTTGTGTGTATACCCTGTCCGCTCCTAACGTGTATTTAGTTTGTGTAAATCTATCACTGCATCTGCATTTCGCAGTTCAGCTTCTGACAACATTGTGTTTCCCATCTGTGTATTTGGGTTCGGTGCTTGTTGGGTGCCTGTCGTGGTCCTTCTATTTACAATTGTACGCGGGGCATGCTGGGATATGCGCCCCGCCGGTGTTACACTAGTATAAAAAAAGGAATCTGGTCGAGTTTGTTCATTGACCAAATTTAGTTTTTGCGAACCAAATTGTTTGTAGGCCAAAGCATTTGTGAACTGCAAGCACTACTGTACTAATGATAAATTTGTATGAAAAAATGGAGACAATTTCTGAGACACCAGAGCGATCCGTGTACTGTAATATTTATCTCATCAATAACACAGTAAAAATACACATTAGCGCCAATTCATCTCCTTTATTCATCATGAATATTTTAATTCATTAATGCAGGAGTCTGTGATAAATCGCTATCAGCATTTGGTTTATAATGGCCAATTAATGATAACTAAAAAGAAACAGAGAGACTGAAGACAGAACTTTCAACCATGATATGAGTGCTGTTGCTGCATAATTTGTCCACCAGGGGTCACAGCGCAACCCCCATCTCGGCAAGATGGATGACTTGAAATATGTTTCTATATCAAGTTGAATTATTTTTATTTCTATAGCACATTTAAAAACAATCTATGTTGTGCCAAAGTGCTGTAGGTCAAAATAATATAAATATATAGTAAAAGTAGAGACATTGGCCAATGTTACACAATGTTACACAAAAAATAATCAGAATCAGACTGTGGTTTATTGCCAAGTAGGTTGACCCTACAAGGAATTCTTTTTGGTATAATGGTGCTCCATGGAAAAACAAGACTAAGCAACAACCAAGTTCAAAAAACAGTGCAAAAGTTATACAATAATCTAGTAATAAATATAAAATCACTATAAATGTTAAATACATGATGTGCAAAGCAGAATAGTCTGATTAAATAGATAAATAAAATGTGTTCCTGTGTGTGCAGGGTCAGTACAGAGATGCATCTAATAAGAAGCGGTGTAAGGCTGAATTAGCTCCGAGACGGACTGGGGACCTATGCCATGTATCGCCTTAGAAAGAAATAAGAAATCTTTAAACTGTATTCTCAGAAATTCTCAAAACTTAACAGGTAGCCAATGCAATGCAGCCAACACAGGGGAAATTTGGTGTCTATTTTTTGTTGAGAGCCTGGTAGCACCGTTTTGAACAAGGTGTAGTCAGAATAAAGATGCTTCTGGTAAACCTGGGTACAGAGAACGGCAGTAACCCAATCAGGATAAAAGCAGGAGTAACTCTCCAGGTCTTTGGCTGAAAGGTGTGGTTTAAGCCAGGCTATTGAACTCAGCTGACAGAAACACCCCTTCACAACAGCATTTATTTGTTTATCAAACTCAGTGATGAATCAAAGATGACACCAAGATTTTTAGTATGTGACTGGAAGTTTTCTGAATGAGGCCCTAATTGTTCTCTGAGATCATGAACAGTGACCAAAACTCATTACCTCTGTCTTGTTTTCATTAATCTGGACGAAAGTCATTGCTGTCCTGTTCTTAATATCCTCCAGACAGTTAGAAAGGGCCACCAGAGAGCAGCAGTCGCCAGGTTTTAATGGCAGATAGAGCTGCGTATCACTAGCATAGCAATGATATTTTTTCATAATAACGTTCACAAATAGAGCCCAAAGGAAGCATGTATAGAGGGAATATGAGAGGGCCTGTATCACAGGACTGGATATGTTTACAAATAAGGCCATAGTACTGAAGGGGTGTGGCCATCCCACACAGTGACAAGCCCATTCATTCACCTCATCTAGGCCTTTTTTTCCAACAATATCTTTATTAAAATTTTAAAAAATACAGAAATTACAGAAGTTTGAGTGCTTCCATATCGAAAGGAGCATCCAAGGCAACTAAATTATTGTATAACAATCAATCAACCTTCCTTGCAAATCAGACATTTAAAAGATGATAGAAAAATATTTAGGTGGAAGTACAAAATATGACCTGTAAATAATAACTTAATCAAATAAAAGAAAAACACAAAGCCCAAAAAAAAACCCCAAAAAACATAAAAAATAAATAAATAAATAAAAAACCCCAACAACAAATAAGTTTCTCTATTTTCCAAGGGTTGCTCAACTCCACCTCAATTGTACTGTTCTGTATTGTTCAAAATTACAAGCTCAAATTTATTTAGTTTAGGAAGCTGCAGAGGGCCGACATCAATTACATCTCATCTGCCTCATTCACAATACTACTAAGATCCACATTTTCCATATATTGCATAAAGGGACCCCAAATGTTTTCCCTTGACAATGTAAGTAATTTTCTCCATAGGTAAAGTTGTGGACAGTTCCTTTATCCAGTTAATGAGTTTTGGTTTACTGGTCTTCCTCCATGAGAGTGCTATGACTCTTTTTGCTAACAGTAGACATAAGTCCATGGCGGTAATTATCTTTCTAGACATAAGATGTCCATCAGGATATAAACCTAAAATAAATAGTTTAGGGTCAAGATCTAATTGTATACCCAATATAGTATCCAGAGCTTGTTTGATCTCTTTCCAAAACAATTGTACTTTATTGCATTCCCAGATACAGTGGAAGAATGTCCCTTTCTCCTCTCCACACCTGAAACACAAGTCTGGGCTATCACCATTATACTTATTAAGCTTTTCTGGAGTCACATATGTCCTCATTAGCCAATTATATTGCAGTACTTTAAGACGGGTACTGGTAGTTTGTGTTTCTGCTTCAGCACATGCCTCCTCCCAGTCTTCGGAGGATAAGTCCTCCTGTAAGTCTTCCCTCCAGGCATTAAGTTTCCCTAAAGAAGATTCAGGGGAACCCTCTACTAATATATTATATAGTTTGGAGATTATTCCCTTTCCAAAGCAATCTTTTTTCATTTCTGTTTCCAATGTGGATAACGGAGGGATTGACAAGCATTGATTTTGAGATAATCTAATAAAGTTTCTCATTTGTAGATATTTAAATCGATGTTTGCATGGAATATCATACTTGGCAATCAACTCCTCAAATGACATCAAAGTCTCATCCTCTGATCCCATGAGGTCCCCTATTGTCTTTAAACCTTTGTCAGCCCACTTCCTAAAACCAGGGTCTACTCTGCCTGGAGGGAAAAAATGATTACCCCATATCGGGCTGAAGCGTGCGAGAGAGGTGGATTCACCCAGATATTTCTTAACCTGATACCAGATTATAATCATATTTCTGACTATAGGATTTTTTGTCTTTTTTTTCAACATTTTGACTTTTGCTGAATATAGGTATTGGGGAAGGGGAAGAGGTACCGAGCAGTTTTCAATATTCATCCAAGGCGGGAGGGATTTATCTGTAAAATAATACATCATAGTCCTCAATTGAGCTGCCCAATAGTACCAAAGTGGATTGGGACATTTGAGGCCTCCTCTTTCATACGGTAAGTACAAGAGTGATAAACGCAGCCTCGGTCGTCTATTATTCCACAAAAAACGTACAAAAATTGTTTTCAGGTGTGAGAATAAATTAGCAGGAGGTGACAATGGAATGTTCTGGAACAAGTACAGAAGTTTGGGCATTATGTTTAGTTTAAGAACATTAATTCTTGCTATAAGTGACAAGGGCAAGGGTTTCCATCTATCTACAGATGAGATGATGGAATTTATCATAGGGGTGTAGTTAGCTCCAACAATGTCTCTCAAACATGGCACTATCCTAATCCCGAGATAGGTAAAACAGTCTACCATTTTGAATTGGAAAGAATTTCCGGCACTTCTTCTCTCTTCTGAGTTAAGTATCATTAATGAAGATTTTTCTTTGTTCACTTTATATCCTGATATCCGTCCAAATGTGTGTAATAAATCCAACAAGGCTGGGATAGAATCTTTCAGTTTTTCCAAAAAAAGGATGACATCATCTGCAAATAAAGCAATTCTATGTTCCTGTTGATTTACTGATAAACCAGTTATGTTTTTATGAGACCGCACCGCAATGGCAAACGGTTCAATTGCTAAAATAAACAATAAGGGGGACAAAGGGCACCCTTGCCTACATCCCCGTTTAATTTCAAATGGTTTAGATATAATTCCATTTGTCAGTATTTCAGCATATGGTTCATTATATAGAAGTCTAATCCACCGACAGAAATTATCCCCACAGCCAAATCTTTTTAATATTTCAAATAAGTAGGGCCACTCAACTCTATCAAAGGCCTTTTTGGCATCCAGTGATAGTAAAGCATTGTCTGTTTTTCCTTCCTGATTATGAAGAATATCCAACACTCGTCTCACATTATGAAATCCCTGTCTACCTGCAATAAACCCATTCTGGTCACAGGGAATTAGATCAGGTAAGAATCTCTCCAGTCTTCGAGACAAAATTTTACAAAGTATCTTTAAATCCACATTAAGAAGACTTATTGGTCTTAGGTTTCCACATTTATTGCACGGTTTACCTGGTTTGGGTAGTAAAGTTATCAGAGCTCCTCTTAATGAAGCCGGAAGGATTCCCTTCTCAAATGAATCCGCGAACATGTCAAAAAGAGGGGACAGCAATTTAGTTTTAAATTTCCTATAAATTTCTGTCGGCAGCCCATCTGGGCCTGGGGTTTTACCTGTTTTCAAATGATCTATTGCTATAGATATTTCCTCCTTTGTTATAGGTGTATTAAGGTCTGCACTTATTAGTTCTGAAATGCTAGGTATCTGAAGGGTATCTAAGAAGAGATTTTGCTCTTGTCCCATATGTGTTATGTCTGAGCTGTATAGTTTTTCATAAAAAAAACTTAAAAGTTTCATTAATTCCTAGAGGGTCAACAATGATCTGTCCATCACTGTTTACAACTGAAGTAATGTTTTTCTCATTTTGTAATTGTCGGAGGCGCCAGGCTAATAATTTCCCGGGCTTTTCCCCTTGGTCATAGAATGATTGTTTAAGACGCAAAAGATGTGAGGCTGCTTTAGAAGCAGAAAGTTCGTTATACTGTGTTCTTAGTAATAAAAGCTTTTGATGGACTCTTGGACAAAAGGTTTGAAAGTATTCTCCCTCAAGCAGCTCAATCTCCGCCTCCAACTTTTTTGTTTTCTTATAAGTTTGGTTTGCTCTATAACTTGTAAAACTAATAATCTGACCTCTTACGTAGGCCTTAAATGCTTCCCACCTTGTGCAGGGTGACGTTTAATCCGTATTAGTTTCAAAATAAATATTTATTTGATTGTCTATTTTTGTTTAAATCTCCATCTAGGGGGATCTCTTTTTAGTCTTAAATCTTCATATATTAATGAGTTTGGCGAATGGTCAGATATTAAAATGCTATCGTAGTGACAATCCTTTATTTTGTACCTCATATTGCCAGAAACTAAAAAAAAAAAAAAAAAAAAAAGTGTATTTGAGTAGCAGGAGTATTTTAAGACCTTGGGGTTCATATCCCTCCAAATATCCCTCAGATCAAGTTCTTTCATAAAATGTTGAATAGTTTGTCTACTTTTAGGATGCGAGAAATCAATACCTGAGCTCCTATCCAATTCTGGATTCAATGTACAATTAAAATCCCCTCCTATAATAAAGCTACCAGACAGAGATGATGCTGTCAAAAAAAGATTATGAAAAAACTTTGGGTCGTCAATGTTTGGAGCATAGATATTTATCAGGATTATTTTTTCCGTAATAAGTGTGCCCTGTAAAATAATATATCTCCCCGCCTTGTCTTTAATAACCCTTGTCACATGGAATGGTATAGATTTGTGGATCAAAATCATAACACCTCTTGCCTGAGAGGTGAAGGGTGCAGAATATATACTGCCCTGCCACCTCCTCCTAATCTTCGCCTCTTGACTAGACAACAGGTGTGTTTCCTGAAGTAGCATGATATCAGAGTGCATAGATTTCACCCTAGTCATTACTTGTTTTACCTTCTCCAGTTTTTGTAGTCCTCTGCAGTTCCAAGAAGAAATTTTAATTCTTATTCCACCAGACATAACACACAGCACTAAATGAGCTTCCCAACACATTTGAAATATTAAAGGATAGAGAAACAAATAACATCTGAATGTCAAAAACTACACCCACAACAATAAGTATTGAACATACCCCTTTAACTTGAACTTTGGTACCCATTTCCCTCCCCCTATATATACTGGTACCTGTCTAACAGCTAAAGGTTGTTCCACCCAAAAGTGAGGATCAACCGACTATGCCTAAACACCTTTCCCCCCTACCCCACCCCGCTACATAAACAGAAAAACTCGTTATTGGATACATTAAGAAAATTAGGCTACTAATAGTAGCTGTAAGCCTCTGGACCGATAAACAAATATAACAAATTGGCCTTTCTCTTTCACTCTTCTTTTAAAACTTAAAGCTCAGTAATTATTCCTTCATGCCAACACACAGCATGTCAATGATTACATTCTCAACCCAGTCCACTTTCTGACCTCAGAGCCTTCACAAAATTCTCCGCTTCACCTGGCTGGTTAAAGATGCGAGACTTTCCGTTGTATGTCACTATCAGTCGCGCGGGAGGAATCATGCCGTACCGGATCCCCATGGAGCGAAGCTGTTGTCTCACGGCGTTAAACTCTTTCTGTTTTCTGTGTACACCGGTCGCCAGGTCCTCATAAAATCTCACCGGACGGTTCTTGAAAAGAATCTGTCCCTTTGCCCTGGCAGCTCTTATCACGGTCATTTTATCCTTGTAATTTAGGAACTTCATGATCATTGTCCTCGGTGCAGCGGTGTTTGACGTATTCTTCTGGCCGATCCGATGAGCTCTCTCCAGCGTCAGAGCGGTATGTAGCGGTGCCAAGTTCAGAGCCTCCGGCAGCCAGTTTTCCAAGAAGACGCACGTGTCCTCTCCTTCCGCGCCCTCGGGCAGGTTAACAAGTCTCAAGTTAGAACGTCGCGATCTGGCTTCCAGATCCAGCACTTTGTCTTCGAGATCTTTGTTGTTATTTTCAAGAGTCCGTGCCTTTGCTTCCAAGGTGGTGATACTATCTTCTGCTGCAGATATCCGGGCCTCCGCCTCACCGACCCGCTTAGCACACTCATTAACATCCTTCCTCACAGTCTCTATTGCTGACAAAATACCGTCCAGTTTGGAGGAAAAATCCGATTTCAAGTTTGCAATAGCCGCCAGTACTGCGTCTAAGCTTTCGACCGTCTTTCCCCTCTCATTTGGCTTGTCAATTTTCTCCTCCATCACCTGACAGGTGTTGGTATTATTCTCGCTATCTTCACCACTAACATTAGCTTCACAGCTAGCCTCGGAGCTCGACTTAGAAGTGAAGTTAGACAATTTCGACTGAGTCGGTCTACTAATGTTTTTACCAAGTTTCTTTTGCGAGAGAGGCATCACTACTGGTCTTGTTCAACGTCCAATAAACGAGTATTATTCAGGATTTTACAGAAACATAGCGGAGCAGAAGTGGGCACGTCTTCTCAGCAAGCCGCCATTACCGGAAACCCTCATCTAGGCCTTTTACTAGGGATTTAAGGTCCTGGTTTTCCTCTCAGACCCTAGAACACACTGCCAGGCTCAGATTCCCGATCCCACATCCTGCTGAAGCCCTTCCCAAGATCAGACACTAGTTTTGTTTTCCTTGTTCTTATAGTAAAATGATGGTCTTTGACTTTTATACATCATCACTGTTCTGTTAATTACACATGACCTAATCTAAGTATTACACAAACCAAGCATAATTACTTAGAGATGTCATAAGATGGAAAATCCTTATTCAGTTAATTATTTTCCCCACAGGTGCTGACAGTGTGTCTACAGTGAAATGGGCCTGTGTACAGAGAGGATGATCTGTAACAATCCCATGTTCCTATGGTGACAGATATAAAACTCATGTGAAATACTGGTGCAGAGGGTATAATGTGAGGTCATGTACTCCCATAGTACACACTGACTCTCCAGAGGAGGGTAAAGGGTGAGTCAGAGATGATCCTGACCAGCGAGTCTTCACTGTGACCATCAACAATCTGACAGCTGAGGACTCCGATCGGTACTGGTGTGGTGTGAAGATCAGTGGAGCCTCTCTGATCAGGTTAATCTGTCAGTCACTGATGGTAAGATGTCTGTACTGCAGACTGTAGCCAATGAGATGCACAGTATGTAACATGTCACTGAGTCAAAAAGGAAGGACCTTAACACAAACACTGATGGAAAAAATGTTTTAATATTTTAAAAATCTGCATTTTAATTTAATTCAATATGATAAACGAGACTTGGAAGAAGTAACAGTGTCAGCTAAATCGGGCGACTTCATGAGGTTAAATATGATAAGCAATATGTTAAAAAATGTCAGTTTATTGGCCAAACATTTACATACAGTATGTATGTTGTAATGGGCTGATATTCATAAACATTTAATTGCTGTGCAAATCTTTGAGTGTTTTACCTGTGTGTTGAAGTCCTCCAGGGCTGTCAGTGGACAAACAGGAGGTGACGGGTGTGGATGGAGACAGTGTCAGTGTTACTATGGAAACAACAAAAGACAAAGGATGTGGTGTAAGATTGGGGGCTCCTGTGCATCAGAGAGATCAGTGAGTTTGCATGGGAGGCCTGTCCTGATCAGGGATGACACAGAAAATAAAACCTTCATTGTGACAATGAGTGGGCTGGAGAGGAAGGACACTGGCTGGTATTGGTGGCTGGTTGTGGAATCCTGCAGATTCCAGTTCATATTACTGTTAAACATAAGTAATTGATTTAAATCTGCCTGTGAATTATTTATGCTTGAATATAAATAGATATTGAATATATATCGATATAGACAGGGTGCCAACCAATTGCAGGACACGCTCACACTCCATTCCCTCGCACAAGCACACCTACCGGCAATTTGACAACTCCAATTAGCCTCAGCATGTTTTTGGACTGTGGGGGGAAATCAGAGTCCCTGGAGGGAACCCCACAATGACACAGGGGGAGCATGCAAACTCCATACACACGGAACTCCAGCGAAGACTTGAGTACACGTGCCAGAGGAGTGAGGCGACAGTGCAAACCCTGCTTTTTATTAACTATCCTTTCTCCTGTTTCCACTGCTCTCCTTTTCTCTGCACATGATGAAGAAGGAGGGGATAATGAAAAACGGAGGTAAGCATTCAGCAGCATTTACAGTAGTGTGGGGGTCCAGCTAGCAGCATTTACCTGATCACACAGTAATGGGAAACTGTCATTTTAATTTTAAGGGAAAAAAATATTTTTTATTTCATTTTCTTAATAATAAACTTGAGATCCCATCCCATCCAGGGTGAGCCCTTGCCTTGTGCCCTGTGCTGCTGGGGAATGACTGCAGGCCTGTTTTCACAAAATAGTGTAACATGTTGTGTGATAATCTCTAGCTATTTTCATGCTCTTTGTTAATGTCTCCTGTTCCTCACATGTGTCCTGTGTAATAGTACAGATGTGGCTGTACCGTGTTTCTATAAAGCATGTAAGACTTTACTGTTCACATCCACCCTCTTATTCAGCTCTTTGGTGCAGCTGGCTCTGTATGTAGGACTGAGCTGATCGGTGCTGCTGTCGATTATCAAGGTGGTTTTACTTCAGTCAGAACAGATTCACTGTTTTGTTCTTCAGGTTTAAATGTGATATGTGTGACTGACAGACACACTGGTGTATTATATGTCTCACAGGTGGGAGCAGGTTCTGGATGCTGTACTGAAAGCTGGGACTGGTGTGTTTTACCTGATTTGCACCATCATCACCATTCAGCTGCACTGGACCTCCTGTAGAAAGCGGGAACCAATCAGAGAGAAGCAGAGGGTCTCCCTGGATCAGAGGAAGCTGGCAGAGGAGATGACCATCGTGGAGCAGAATGAGTCAGACGAGCTGTAAAATAAACGGTTATGCTAACTGCAGTGAAGCCTCTCTCACTCGGCCCTGCTCAGTCTGTACAGTCATAGCATGAGAGTCAGTTAAACACAGAGGGGATGATTATCTGCTGGCAACCTGTACAACCACGTATTGGCCACTTATTCACAAGTGCTTTGCTGCCACCTGCTGGTTAATGTTTAATAATCGTTATCTTGTGAAGGTAAGACTGGTTTTTATTAAATTGTCTCTTGATTCTGAAAAAATATGGTACTATGCAAAAGTCTTGGGCCATCAAAGAAAACGTTTAATGCTATTTAATTGGGTTGTGTATATTTGCTCAGAACAAAAACACAATTATCATAAAAATATATGCAAATTAAAAGTGACACAATAAAAACTAACAAGAATTTCTTCTTTTCTCCATAAAGTTACTGATGCCTTGTTGGATCGCTAGATGAACCACGCTTTGGATCCTAAACCTCTCCTCAGGGGCACCCCAGCCATTCCATGTATTTGTTAAATTCTGCCACCAGCTCACTTAATTAATTAATTTAATTAAACAAATGTGTCATGCCCGGCTCGTCCGCTCCTCCTGTGTGCCACGCCCCCTGATTACCCACGTGTTTTCTCCCGATTGTACCCAGCTGTATCTAGTTAATTTGCTCAGTCCTGTGTATTTCAGTCCGTGTCTTACCCGAGTCCTTTGTCCGTCATTGATGTCAGTTGATGTTCGTGCCCTCGTCCCTGAGATTAAACCCCTCGTTTGCCCTGATTCTCGGCTGTCTGCCTGCTTCTTACCCGCCTGCCCGCACGATCGCCGCTCTGCCCGCGATCGCTGCCGTCTCCCGTGACAAAATGTTAATGATGCATTGATTAGCCATAGGAGTTGTGTTATAAAAAGATATAGGTCTATTGGATGGTTGGTGCAAATGTTATACTAACTTTAGAAGAGATTTTGAAATGACTGGGCTGCCACACTTTGACGGACAAAATATTATAATTCTAGACCAAGATGAAGATCATTTGAACATCATTTTCTTCGACAGCCCAAGACTTTTGTACAGTTTTGTATGTGTCTTTTATACTGGTCATAATTTGTTTAAATACATGATTAATAAATTGATACTTTACAAAACATTTCATATTTTTCTGAAATTGGTAATTATTAAAAATGAATTTCACAAACTTAAATGGTTTGGCTGCGATGGGCTGGCCCCCCATCCAGGGTTGTTCCCGTGCCCATTGCTTCCGGGATAGGCTCCGGACCCCCCACGACCCAGTAGGATAAGCGGTTTGGAAAATGGATGGATGGATGGATGGTAATTATTAAAAATGAATTTCACAAACTTAAATGGTTTGGCTGCGATGGGCTGGCCCCCCATCCAGGTTTGTTCCCGTGCCCATTGCTTCCGGGATAGGCTCCGGACCCCCCACGACCCAGTAGGATAAGCGGTTTGGAAAATGGATAGATGGATGGAGGGATAAATGGTTTGGAGTTTTTAGGTCACCCCTCCTCGTCAGAGCCCACCAATCAGGGACTCTTTAAAAGAGTGATGTAATCGGGAACGCCCACTTTTCAATCTGCAGTACAAATACACCAGCTTGTCTCTGCTAACAACAGCCTGTGCATGTCAGTTAAGGAGGAAACAGTACCACATACATATTGGCCAACATCAAATGAAAATGTAACACACGAAAACAGGACTGCCCACTTATCACTCTGCGTAAAATCACACCAGCTTGTCTCAGCTGACAGCAGCCTCACATATCAGCTAAGGAGGAAGACGGCATATCAAAAGTAAAAAGAAAGACACCATCAAATGAAAATATCCCTGTGTGATCTATTGGTTTCAGCTTTCACTCCCATTAAATGACAGTAAGTCTAGTTGCTGTCCTTGGTGCTGAAAACCTGGATCAGTAAATTCCAAATGAAACTTCTTTACCTGATTTAACTGTAACTCACTTATTTTGTTGGCAATGATGCTTTGTTGAGTCTAGAAAGGCGCAAAGTGGGTTTCAGATAAATTAAATGAAGTAGTTTTGCTTAAAAACCAAAAAGCTTTGAACAATCAGTTCAGCTTTGGACTGTAGTGCTTCACAAAAGTAAAATCCATCCAGTTAAATCTCTTTATCCCCAAGTCAAGAAGATATCAAATGCAGAAGCACATTGTGGGAGATACAAGGTGCAGACACATTAAAAGCACTTTTTTGTGTGAACATTATAAAACAGATTGATACACATTAAGCAGTTTGTAACTTTACATCCAGACCTACATCAGTCAGAAAAAGCAGGCGATGACCAGCCCATCCAGCAGCTTCATCTCTGATTGTACAGAATCCCTTGTCAGCGTAACTTCTGAAGTCATGACTAAACTAATTTCCAGCTCTGCCTTCAGTTTCATCTGTTAAATTAAATTAGGAACTAAACTAAACTAGGAGGGAAATATAGTCAAGCTACTTAAGTAGCCGAATTTTGTGTATCCACTAGAGGGCAGCCACACATAGATTCCCTTATGAATGGTTCTGATGCTTCCGGAAAGCACTGCACAGAGACCCAGGTATGCCAGTGAGGAACGGATAAAGAGCAGACGGATCCAAATACTAGCTGTAATATATAGTATTTTCAATGAATTTAAACAAATTAATATAACAGTGTCAGAGTGTCAGATCCATGTGACTTTTTATGATTGAAGAACTTTGAAAGCCTGAATATAACTGAGGAGGCCCACGGACCCCATTATGTGTGAAACATCATTGTGGTGCTGAGAGAAACACAGGACTGCTGATAAGACCCAGATGAAGTGAATTACCTGACTTTGCCCCCACCCATCCCCCCCCCCCAGGATACCCCCACCCCTGTCATACAGACACCTTCCTAACGGACCTCTTGATTTGTGCTGATCCACACATATGAAAAGGACCTACTGCAGTGACATTTTAAAACTGTATAAAACATAATAAAGACTGAAACAAAGGCCTGAGGTCAGACCCTCTGTATGTAGCACACAGTGTTTCTGCAGAGTCTCACACTCACATCCTGTATGACGACTTTTCTGCTTTTCAGAATAAGTCTGATTTCACTGCTCTTTGCTCATTTGCAATATGAGGAAGTAACAGTTTAGAAAAGAACTAGACTTATTTGATTAATTTGTTTGTAGTTTAAAATCTGTGAGCATGAATGATTCACTGTGAAGACCAGCTATCAATAATTTTGCTATGAAATCATGTTTCTAAAATGATAAGATTCTAGATGAAATCAAAATATTTATTCCTGGTAAGAGCAGGACAACAGCAGCATCAAACTGTTTTCCTTTTAACAGACAAGAAATAGACAGGAAATGCATCAGTGCACAAACAGTTTATGAAAATCAAAGATAGATGGATGATTTTTAAAACATTTAAAACCCACAAAAAGGGAGGCAGTGAGGTTAAGGAGAGTCAGGAAGTGAGTGTCAGTCTCCACAGATCTGAGGTCAGCGATACACACATAAGGCTCCTCTGATGCTCCTCTTCATCCTCTTCTTCACTGATGGGCCTCCAGGTGAGGATCACTTACTCTGGGACTCCACCATTCAGCGTAGTTAAGATGAAGATACATTTTGCACAATATACTTACTACATCTGTTTGTTTATATTCATATTGTTCCATGAAGTTTGATCACTTCCCGATTATAGTCTGTGGTGGTAGCATGTTGACCGACTGATTTTAGAATTGACTGCAGTCTTCTTTGTGTCCACTATGTGGCAGCAGTATAAAGGAAATATCTTATTCTGTCACAGCTGCTGGTGTGTGTAAAAATTCACATACTCTGATAACAAGTAATTCTGCCTCCAACTGTTTGTCAGGGATCTGGGCAGGAATGAATTACATGCCGACTGTACATACAACAGAGATAGGCTCCTGGGAGAACTTTGCCAGAAGTTGAAACACGACTTTAAGAATGACACTGATACAGAGTACTCAGCTGTTTGGTTGAAACTAAATCTTGGTCTGGATTTTTACATTCTGGACCTGAACTACCCACTGCTGCACTGACCCCCACCTTCTTCTTTTTTTTTCCCTTTGTCCTGTCCGACAGCTTTAGCAGAATCATGGTCTGAATGCACTGCTGTGACAAACATGTTTGCTTTACCATGAGGGGTTCTATAAACTCTGTATAGGCCTCTCATGTTGATCGATTTCATTTTTTAAATTTAAAAAATTTATTTATTTCATTTTTAGGCGGCATGGTGATGCAGTGGGTGAGCTGGCCGAAGAGGATGGACAGATTAGGAGGGAAAAAAAGAAGGAAAAAGAAGAAAGGAGCAAGTGAGATGAAATGAAAGTTTTTAGCGGGTGTCTCTAACTTTGCTCTGCCATTGCATGCACACCACTTCCAGGGCCAGCCTTGCTCTCACGCTGATATACTGTCAGATTATGCACATCTTATATGTTGTTTTAACCCTTAGCGTATTAGTAAAGGCTGTTTTGTACTTACTTGATGTGATGGTCCACTTTACTGTGGCCTTGAGCCACATTAGAAATTTATTTCTGATATATTTAACTTAATCCTCATTTTTCTTTTGCCCATGAGCACGAAACAGCTAAATAATTAGCATGATGCAGAAGTTATTCTCAGACAGGCACTTAATCTAAAAAGCAGAAATGTCATCATACACGATGTGAGGGTGAGACTGCAGACACACTGTGTGCTGCATACAGAGGGTCTGACCTCAGGCCTTTGTGTCAGTTGTTATTATGTTTGATTTGTGATTCTCACCTGGAGGCCCATCAGCGGATGAAGAGGAGCATCAGAGGAGCCTTATGTGTGTCTCACTGACCTCAGATCTGCGCAGACTGGCACTTACTTCCTGATTCTCCATAACTTTGCTGTTTCTCTGTCTTTATCTGTTACTCAGGAGTCCTGAAGTCCAATGAAAAATCCGCTTTCTCCTGTCTATTTGGCTGATAGAAGTTCTGCTCACTTCTGCTTGGGTTGCATGGATCACCAGCCACTTGTCACCAACTAACAGACCACAGCCTACCTGACCAATGTCATAACTGGTGCACCTAGGTATAAAATTTAGTCTCACTGTCTCCAAAAAAGGTCACTGTCTGGAACCCCATGGAACCACATTTTTGATTCCTTAGACAAGAGCATCCTGAGCAGCTGCATCACGGTCTGAATTGGGAACTGCCTCGCCTCAGATCATAAGACCAGCGGATAGTGAGGATAGCTGAGAAGATTATTAGAGTCTCTCTCCCCTCCATCATGGACATTCACATCACACGCTCCATCCGCAAAGCCACCAACATTGTGGATGACCGCACCCACCCCTCGCATAATCTTTTCACTCTGGCATCTGGAAAAGCATTCAGGCCTCCACAACCAGACTCAGAAACATGGCGCCTGACTACTGAACTCTCAGGGACTGATCTGATACCACACACAACACACACACACATACAGCTGTGTAATCATATCTTCGTGGGGACTCTCCATTCATTTCTATGGGGAAAACTGTAATCCCAACATGACAACTTTAACCCCTACCAACCCCTAACCTTAACCATATGTAACCAAACCAAATACAAGACTTTTGGCATTTTTAGTTTTTTGACTGTATTTACAGATCTTTGTGAGTACCTGAAAATGCCCCCCAAAACATCAAAATAACAGGTTTTTGTCACATTGTGGGGGACATTTGGTCCCCACAATGTAATATACACCTAATCCACACACACACACAGAGTAGGTATTTGAATCTTTGTGGGGATTCTCCATTCATTTGTATGGGCGTAACCCCAATCCTAACTATGGCAACCTTAAACATTGCAGTAGTTACCAAGCAGTAACAGTAAGCAACCAAACAAAATGCAAGACTTTTTGAATTATTCATTTGACTGCATTCACAGAATTTAATAAAATTCAGTATCTTACTTTCGGGACCGAAAACATGTCCCTACAAAGTCAAAATAACATGTTTTTATAGCACTATGTACATAACCACCCACCCAAACGCGCGCACACACACACACAAACAGGCCTACCTACAGTATACCCTCCATAGATTCCTGAATGAAATATCTGTAAAGCAGTTATTATGGCATGGCGTTTGGTTTGAACATGCAGTTTTTAAGAATATTGCGCTAATTCTAAACGAAAGACTGCACTAATTCTAAAATGGCTATATAAGAACTTTATTTACCATTAAATAAATTATAAATCAAACCAAAATTTAGTCTCTCAAAAAACTTGTATATGACATATCTTTGTTCACATTATGAGAAATTAAAAACACCAGGACACAGAATGTGAATAACAAGAACTATAGTGTTCTTTCTCAAAAGCGGACCTACCAACGTGGCTAAAATGCTAATTGCGTTCACCAGCTATGGAAAAAAAACAGCGGTACACCCCAAACATCGCGGTATTACGCATTACCGTAATACTGCATAGCAAAGACATAATGTCATAAAAAAATTACAGTCAGTATTTATAGACAGAACTGCGTGGTTTCCCATTGACAAGTAGATACATGGTTTACGGGCTTGAAGGCGGTTAGATCAACAAATCCAATCACGCTCAGCCAAAACAAGCACGAGCTAAACATACTACTATTGATTGGTTCACCTTCAAATTCGTCCCGCCCTGACAATTAATTCTCGTTTTCATTCGTTGAAAATGGCGTCAGTACATATCTTCATCCTTTCGACCAATGAAAAATTTCGCTGGTTTCCATAGAAAGAAAATCAGTGCAGTTTGAACATAAAGTTTCTGACAGAGCGATGGCGCAGCGGTGAGAAGCATCTCTTCGTATGTTTCTTGCTATTTCTTCAGATTATGTTTTGTTAGCATAGTTAATTATATATTTCATTGTATGTCGTGATATAGTTCATGCAAATATTGCCGCAAAATATAATTGAAATATATTTAAAATTAGTAGCTTAAACTGTAGATGCTGTGGCCATTTTTCGCAATGTGATTGTTTATATTTAAATTGTAAGAGAAAATAATTGTGTTAAACTTAAAAACAACAAGCCTTATGGTTGATATGATTGGTTTTACTCATCCGGTCTGTCGTAATGCGTTTCATCTGAAGATGTTATTCTGAAAAGAGCCCCTATACGTTTACTTTTTAAATGTCCCATGTTGTTGAAGTAAGATTAACCGTTTGCTGGGTTCATTACCATGGCGATGTTATAACGTACCGAAGCAGCGTCCTGATTTCGCCAGCGTTACTGTATAGGTTGTGAAACAGTTTTAGCAATTTGGCCGCTTCTATCGGAGTAGCCTCGATGCCACGAGCAGCTAATGAAGGCTCCATCCCTTTCCATAGGCATTCTTGGTGAATAGCATTTAGCAAATGTCTGGAGTACGTTGAAAATACAGTGTCTAGTTTGGCTTTGAGAGTATCACAGACGGCTAGTTAATTATGTTAACCAGAATGAAAATTCCAAAAGCTGTTTCCTGGACCAACGACCAGCACTGGGGAGCCTGGGACCTGTGGGACGAGGTGATCGACTGGGGAGAGAGGAAAGGTTTGGAGGAGTGCTCACCAGCGACACCCCCCACTGTCCAGGCTGGGGAGGTTATGGGGGGACTGGGAGGTGTGATGGACTGGTGTAAGGGAGGGGAGGGTGTGAGAGTGATAGGCAATGCTGGCATTGTTTCTGAGACTCTTCAGAGAGGAAACTGGCGGTGTAGAGATAGATGTGGGTCTGGTATAGATAGAAGATGTAGAAGTGGTGGAAAATTAATATTAAAGTTGAGCTTGTAGAGCTCTTGACACAGAGAAGAGCCAAAATACAAGGAAGATGAAGCTGTGGTTCTTCTGCTGCTGTTTGGGGAACATTAAATGTTTGAAACAGTATCAAAGATAATGAATTAAGTGTGCTAAATTTTGAGATGTATAGTGGAATGTTTATTAACAATTGTTAATGTGGCGCCCCTGAACCCCCTCGGTTGGCCGCCCCTGCCGGTTGTGTGGGGTCGGGGATGAGGACTAATCGGGGCCAGTCGGGGATCTGGCCCCGGTGCCGGGGGGGGCCCACTCCTGCACGCCCTTATTGCTCCCCTGGGCCGGACACCACATTTCATACAACACTAGAGCTTTGAGGGGCAGTGGGGAGGTTTTACTTGCACATTAGACACCACATGACACTAGGGCTGAGGAGGTGGGTATAGGCAGGTGGGGTTCTGCCGTCTGCCAGCGGTGGGGTGCCCGTGCCTCGACTGTTCACCTGCTTTTTGCACTTTAGTTATATACACAGTCCATGCTACATTAGGGCCTTGGGGTGTAGGGAGGGGGATGGGGGACTCTGCCATCTGCCAGTGGTGGGGCCTTCATACTCGAACTACACCCACTAATTTTAATGCATTGTAGACATAAACACACAACTCTCTCACACATGTACATGCACACTTCACATTAACATGGGACGGGGAATCAGTGGGGGCTGAGAGGTCCCCCCTAACTCTCTGTCTCTGGCCCTGCGCGTGTGGGGTGGCCCGGCAGGTAGAAGATGGCCCTGGCCGGTGTGGGCCGTCTCCTCTTGTGGGCTGCGGGCTGGGTGGTCCTTGGCTCTGCTGCGCCGTGGTGGGGCCCTGGCAGGCGGTCCGGGGTATCTAGGGATGCTCTGAGCCCTTCTAGGCGAATTGTAGGGTTCGGTCTGGGCTGGGCGGGGGGTCTGCCGCTCCCCAGTTGACGCAGGTCCGCTCCTGGGTGGTGGGGGGGGGGGGGTGCACTTTGTTTGTATGGGTCTCCCTTAGATAATCCTGCAGTGTCGGGGAGGGGGGGGACGTGCCGGGTCGCTACAGTGGGCGGTGATCCGTCCTGCCAGGGAGCGGGCTGGGGGGACCGTCCGCCAGGGGAGTGTTCCCGGTTGATGGGGCCCTTTGGCCCTGGACCCGCTTCCCTCGGTGGAGGGCTTGCGGGAGGGACTGGGGGGCTCGCTGTCTGTCCCCCCTCTGCGGACCTCCTTTTACAGGGGTTGGGCCCCCCTTAGTCCCTCGTAGGCTCCCTCTCGGGTTGGGCGGGTGGTTGTCTTGTGGACATATGGCCATGGGCCGTGTGTTTCCTATGGTTGTTTGTACTCTGTATTCCCCTACACTTTATTTTCTCCATCCCACCTTTACATCTCCAGCCCGCTGTTCCTGGGAAAAGCCACCTGCCGATCATCCTTGGAGCAGCAGTCATTCTCAGGATCTCCTACATCACAGATCACCTAATAAACACAGGACCTGTCGACGACTGGAGAAAAGGAGAAACGCTGAAGCACACTGGGCATTTTGGAAGCATTTCATCATAATAAATTACCTTTGCCTTTACAGTTTCTGTGTACAGTTTCATTATAGTAAATTGCACTTAGTTGTGATTACTCAGTTACAAAGACAATGGGTCACTCTATAATGGGTGATGGTATGCTTTTAGCTGTGCTTCCACAGGTTGTATCTGCCTTAGTAAATGACTAAATGTCTTTTTCACAAGTGATTTTGATTATGTTTGTAGAATTAAATTAAAGGTAAACCTGTACATTGGTTAAAATAACATCTGACTGCTACAATAATACATCATACAGCGTCTTTTGTACTAATGTGCTACCTTGAGACATTCAGGTTGTATAATGAACAATTTTAATAAGAATTGTGTTAAGTAATTAACTTTCAAAATCTATCAATACCATGCAAAAGTGTAAAGTCAAATTTATGAGATACTTATTACAATAAACGGAAGTAGTCTGTACCCATTTAAAGAGGCTTTACATCATACAGCTTCTTATACTGGTCTGGTTGGTGGGTATAAAGGATCAATTAGAAATCTTCCTCCTCCAAATGTATCATATCATTTCATGAGTTTTGGTAGAGTGGGGGTAGCAGGATAATAATAGGATTTACTGGTTATTTTTGATACGGTAAAATCGCAAGACGCAGAAAAATAAAAATTTGTGTATGGTCAGAATTATCAGTGGTAGGAGATTTTGTCCCTACTACCATCTGGGAAAAGAACATTCTGGTGCTTATCTGTGAAGAAGCAATTTCAGGAGATATAAATCCTTGCAAAAAGTAGTCTCCCACTCTATAAATAGGGTGCAATTTGTTTTTTCACGCAGTGGAAATGGAAATGTTTTTTTAATGTTGATGACGACTGTAACTGGTCAAAAGGTGGCGCCAAAGATCCCCAGTAATGCATCGCCCATTAATGTACAGATATCCCCCTGCCTCACCATGCATGACTCCTCCAATGGTGCTGATGTTTAACAGTACATTCATCCTAACTATATAATTTGATATCTGGTATCGTCCTGTCAGTTTTAACCCATTTCTAAGTCCCGTATGGTTTAGGTAGCTTTTTTTCCAAAATGATGACCATGAAATTCAGCACATATAACAAATATTGAACTATAGGCATTAATTGAAATGCTCTCTCTCACAGACACACACATATTAGATGTCTATGTCTTTGAAATTGTTTAATACGAATTAATCTGTTTTATAATGTTCACACAAAAAAAGCTTTTGTGTTCACATTTTACAACCCCAAATCAGAAAAAGTTGGGATGGTATGTAAAATGAAAATCAAACTGAAAACAGCACTTTGTTAAATTATCTTTGACCTGTATTACATTGAAAACAATACAACAGCACATTATTTAATGTGTTCCTCGTGAATTTCATTGTTCTTTTTCAAAGACGTATTCCAATTTTGGTTCTTAGAACACATTTCAAAAAAAGTTGGGACAGTAAAGCATTTAGTACTTTGTAATGTCGCCATTCCTTTTCACAACACTTAAAAGACATTTAGGGACTGAAGACACCAAGTGATGTAGTGTTTCAGGTGTAATTTTGTCCCATTCTTCCTGCAAACAAGTCTTAAAGCGGACAACAGTACGGGGTCTTCGTTGTCACATATTGCGCTTCAAAATGAACCACACATTCTCTATTGGAGACAGGTCGGGACTGCAGGCAGTCAAGTACCCATACCCTCTTCCTCCACAGTCAGGACTTTGTAATGTGTGCAGAATGTGGTTTCGCATTGTTGGTTGAAAAATGCATGGGCGTCCCTGGAAAAAATGTCTTCTTGAAGGTAACATATTGTGCTCCAAAATCTCTATGTACTTTTCAGCATTAATGGTGCCATCACAGAACTGCAAGTTACCTTTGCCAAGGGCACTGACACAACCCCATACCATGACAGACCCTGGCTTTTGGACTTATTGCTGGTAACAGTCTGGGTGATCCTTTTCTTCTTTGGTCTGGAGCACACGGCATCCATTTCTCACAAAAAATACCTGAAATACTGATTCATCTGACCACAGTACACGTTTTCACTGTGTGATGGTCCAACTCAGATGCGTTCTGAGCCCAGAGAAGCCGACGGCGCTTCTGGACACTGTTAAGATGGGGCTTGCCTTTGGCACAGTACAGTTTTAACTGGCATTTGTGGATGTAACTACGTATTGTGGTACTTGACAAAGGTTTGCCAAAGTAGTCATATGTGGTCATATCGCTTATAGATGAATGACGATTCTTGATGCAGTGGGATGCTGAGGGATCGGAGATCACGGTAGTTCAACTTAGGCTTGCTTCCTTGTCCTTTACGCACTGAAATTGCTTCAGATTCCTTCAATCTTTTAATTATGGTATGCACTGATGAAGGTGAAATATCCAAATCTCTTCCTGTCGTTCTTTGAGGAACATTGTTTTTAAACATTTCAATAATTTTCTCACGTATTTGTGCTGCTTTTGTACCAAATCATAATTACAATCACCTGTTGACATCACTTGTTTCAAATCACATCATTATTTAACCAATTTACCTCACTACTGGCCCTAAATCGCTCCTGTCCCAACTTTTTTGGAAATGTGTTGCAAGAACCAAAATTGGAATACGTGTTTATTTTGAGGAAAACAATGAAATTCATGAGGAACACATTAAATAATGTGATGGGGGTAACACAATAAATTCAAGATTTTTATTTGTCGTACAAATGTAGTGGTACACTGGCAGCGAAATGAAATTGTCGTTACTCCAGTCGGTGTAATAAACACACTAGTAAAAGGACATCAAAATGAAACAACGTGAATTAACTGAAACTACAGAAAGATAATAAGAAAATATAACAATAAAAGGTATATAAAAAGTAAAGATGAAAATGTATAAAAAATATGTAGAAATGTTTAAAGTACAGATTGTAGTTATAGCATATTTTAGCTTTTAATCTGTGATGTTAATGATCCTACTGGCCGGGGGTAGAAGCTTCTCCTCGGCCTCTCAGTCCCGGCCATAAGGCCCCGGGGACTTATGCAGGGCGGCAGTTCTGTCCTGGTGATTCTCTGGGCGCATCGTATCACCCTCAGCGGGACTCGGCGGCCCTCAGAGCTGGAGCTGCCGTACCGAGCAGTTATGCTCCCGGAGAGCACAGATCCCACATTGCCGCTGTAGAAGGTTTTTTGTGGCACAGACGAGAGTCTGTATTTCCACAGCTGCCTCACATGATACACTCACTGTCAGGCTTTCAGCACTAAAGTTACAGATTACTGGGTGGCCGAGAGGTCTGTGAAATTTGGAGGGTCAGTAGCTTGCCTGGGAAGCCTTAGCATTCAGCGAAAACTGAACAGAGAGCCCTGTAGCAGGGTTGTCTAATTTGTTTAGCTGGCTGGCATAAGATTTTCAGTTTGAAACAAGTATGCACACAGATTTACATGTACGTAACAGTTTTATTACCTTGTAAATAGTTTGCAGGGTTTTCAAAGTACCCCTGTGCATTTGATATAGCGAATTTTAGGTTTATAATGAAATAATATAGATTTGCCCTAAGATTTAATAAGATTTCTTGCGTGAGCGTGAGAGTCTGAAGGTGTGAGTGTCACACCAGATGGGTGAGAGCTGGCAACCCTGGCTCTGTTCAGTAGCCTCAGAAATTCTTTCGAACTTTCCAAACACAGCTGATGTAAATCAATGGACGCAAAGGTTCTCAGTGACCATTTTAGCTTGTTTTTAGACTAAAGGCCTATGATGGATCTTTGGAATGTTGCGGAGATACGAATGCTGAGGACAGCATACTTTGTGCTGTGAGTGTTATGTTAACCATGTAAACAAAGAGGAAGTACACAGTCCAACCAGATACTATATTGAAATGCTAACAAGTTTTTAAATATTTTTATTCAAGTGACTTTAAGTCTGGATAATGTTTTTAATGGTTGGAAACGTGTGTATTACTGTATAATTAAATAATTAAACTTCTGAAATGGCCGCTCAGTGCAGGAGGAGGCTGCAAACCTGAAGAGGCACACAACCGTATGGGTGGGGCAGGGGATCAATGGTGTGAGGTAGAGGACCAGGGCAGTGGGATTGCAGTGGCACAAGGGCAACCGTGTGGTCATCATGGGCTCCTCCAATGGCAGCTTCAGGTAAGTCGCTCTGATAAACCCCGTTAGACTCCAGTGAAGTGAGTGAGGCTGCAGCGCTACACTGGAGGGGACACATGTGGGCTCAGGGGCCCATGTGACTGTAGCAGAGGAAGGGATCTCTAGCTGATGTGGAGGTACAGGCCCAGTGGCAGTAAGGGGTGGGCAGTCAGCTGCAGAGGCTGCGGGGCCAGCGGCCCCACTGTACACATGGACCGCAGGGAATCTCAGCATGTTGTGCCCAAAGTCCAGCACACATGCCGTGCTCCGGGGGAAATTCAGGCCCAGGATGGAGGGATCGAGCATGTCAGCCATCCACATAGTTACTATTCACAACTAAACCCCCCATGTCAAAAGGGAACAACCCCGTCCCTCTTAAAGGGGCCAGGTCACCAGTCATTGTTCTCACCTGCACCAATGTCAGTTCTAGACAGTGTCTGGTCTCACCAGGGTTGCAGTGGAACCTGTATGGACTAGGGCAGTACATGCGACTCACATCACTATGGTGGGTATGTGACAGAAGTTGCCTCTGTGAGTCCAATCCGTAGTCACCACCTCTGCAGCAGGTGGCAGCAGGGCCACCTCCCCGGTGTCAACAAGGAAGTTCCGGAAATTAACCTTGTTGGCCCACATCTTCCCGGCTATGCGTGCCCTTGGCGGAACCCTGGGTGGCGGTGAACTTGGGACACTGTCTGAGGATTGAGGGGTGGGGGGGGGGTGCTGCTGCCTGTCAGCCTACAGGCAGTCTGCCTCCAGGAAGTAAACCTGAGGGCCTGGGTCCTCCAAGCCCTTTGGCGTTTACAGCTTGGTTGATTTCTCCCGCCTCGTTCCCCGCCACCTTGCTGCCCACAATTTCTCTCTCCAAAGCCAGTTCCAGGGCCTCGTCTAGGGACGCAGAGGGGTTGGCTGTGTCTGAATGTGAGCTATCTGGGGTTAAGTGTCTAGATAAACTGATCCCTGGCCAGTTCACTCTGTACTGATAGAGCCATGTGAGCACAGACACGCCTACACAACTCCTTGATATCATTAAGCAGGATGCAGAGAGACTCATTTGACTCAGTCCCTGCACCTATTGTTTAACTGAGAGGGCAGAAGTCCTCACACTGCCCACAGCGATTCTGCAGGGCACTGACCAGTGTCTCATCCAGGGGCTCAAGCAACCAGCAGTGTACACCTCAGAAAAACATGTGTGACAACCCTGAGGACCTGCTTGCATACCACAATGGTATCCCATCTCCCCTTGCTCTTTGAAGGGGTACCACCCATCCAGTATAGTTATCACTGGGCTATCACAATGTCATCACAATACTAAAGACTGAAACAAAGCCGTGAGGTCAGACCCTCTGTATACAGCACACAGTCTCACCCTCACATCCTGTATGACCACATTTCTGCTGTTCACATGGCATTTCTCCAGCTTCCATTGCCCTGCAATGGACTGACGAGCTGTTGAAGGTCTACCTCACTTTACACTTTGCCCATGTCTTGTGTGTATACCCTGTCCGATCCTAACGTGTATTTAGTGTGTGTAAATCTCTCACTGCATCTGCATTTCGCAGTTCAGCTTCTGACAACATTGTGTTTCCCATCTGTGTATTTGGGTTCGGTGCTTGTTGGGTGCCTGTCGTGGTCCTTCTATTTACAATTGTACGCGGGGCATGCTGGGATATGCGCCCCGCCGGTGTTACACTAGTATAAAAAAAGGAATCTGGTCGAGTTTGTTCATTGACCAAATTTAGTTTTTGCGAACCAAATTGTTTGTAGGCCAAAGCATTTGTGAACTGCAAGCACTACTGTACTAATGATAAATTGGTATGAAAAAATGGAGACAATTTCTGAGACACCAGAGCGATCCGTGTACTGTAATATTTATCTTATCAATAACACAGTAAAAATACACATTAGCGCCAATTCATCTTCTTTATTCATCATGAATATTTTAATTCATTAATGCAGGAGTCTGTGATAAATCGCTATCAGCATTTGGTTTATAATGGCCAATTAATGATAACTAAAAAGAAACAGAGAGACTGAAGACAGAACTTTCAACCATGATATGAGTGCTGTTGCTGCATAATTTGTCCACCAGGGGTCACAGCGCAACCCCCATCTCGGCAAGATGGATGACTTGAAATACGTTTCTATATCAAGTTGAATTATTTTTATTTCTATAGAACATTTAAAAACAATCTATGTTGTGCCAAAGTGCTGTAGGTCAAAATAATATAAATATATAGTAAAAGTAGAGACATTGGCCAATGTTACACAATGTTACACAAAAAATAATCAGAATCAGACTGTGGTTTATTGCCAAGTAGGTTGACCCTACTAGGAATTCTGTTTGGTATAATGGTGCTCCATGGAAAAACAAGACTAAGCAACAACCAAGTTCAAAAAACAGTGCAAAAGTTATACAATAATCTAGTAATAAATATAAAATCACTATAAATGTTAAATACATGATGTGCAAAGCAGAATAGTCTGATTAAATAGATAAATAAAATGTGTTCCTGTGTGTGCAGGGTCAGTACAGAGATGCATCTAATAAGAAGCGGTGTAAGGCTGAATTAGCTCCGAGACGGACTGGGGACCTATGCCATGTATCGCCTTAGAAAGAAATAAGAAATCTTTAAACTGTATTCTCAGAAATTCTCAAAACTTAACAGGTAGCCAATGCAATGCAGCCAACACAGGGGAAATTTGGTGTCTATTTTTTGTTGAGAGCCTGGTAGTACCATTTTGAACAAGGTGTAGTCAGAATAAAGATACTTCTGGTAAACCTGGGTACAGAGAACGGCAGTAACCCAATCAGGATAAAAGCAGGAGTAACTCTCCAGGTCTTTGGCTGAAAGGTGTGGTTTAAGCCAGGCTATTGAACTCAGCTGACAGAAACACCCCTTCACAACAGCATTTATTTGTTTATCAAACTCAGTGATGAATCAAAGATGACACCAAGATTTTTAGTATGTGACTGGAAGTTTTCTGAATGAGGCCCTAATTGTTCTCTGAGATCATGAACAGTGACCAAAACTCATTACCTCTGTCTTGTTTTCATTAATCTGGACGAAAGTCATTGCTGTCCTGTTCTTAATATCCTCCAGATAATTAGAAAGGGCCACCAGAGAGCAGCAGTCACCAGGTTTTAATGGCAGATAGAGCTGCGTATCACCAGCATAGCAATGATATTTTACATAATAACGTTCACAAATAGAGCCCAAAGGAAGCATGTATAGAGGGAATATGAGAGGGCCTGTATCACAGGACTGGATATGTTTACAAATAAGGCCATAGTACTGAAGGGGTGTGGCCATTCCACACAGTGACAAGCCCATTCATTCACCTCATCTAGGCCTTTTTTTTCCAACAATATCTTTATTAAAATTTTAAAAAATACAGAAATTACAGAAGTTTGAGTGCTTCCACATCGAAAGGAGCATCCAAGGCAACTAAATTATTGTATAACAATCAATCAACCTTCCTTGCAAATCAGACATTTAAAAGATGATAGAAAAATATTTAGGTGGAAGTACAAAATATGACCTGTAAATAATAACTTAATCAAATAAAAGAAAAACACAAAGCCCAAAAAAACCCCAAAAAACATAAAAAATAAATAAATAAATAAATAAAAAACCCCAACAACAAATAAGTTTCTCTATTTTCCAAGGGTTGCTCAACTCCACCTCAATTGTACTGTTCTGTATTGTTCAAAATTACAAACTCAAATTTATTTAGTTTAGGAAGCTGCAGAGGGCCGACATCAATTACATCTCATCTGCCTCATTCACAATACTACTAAGATCCACATTTTCCATATATTGCATAAAGGGACCCCAAATGTTTTGAAAAAGTGACAGTTTTCCCTTGACAATGTAAGTAATTTTCTCCATAGGTAAAGTTGTGGACAGTTCCTTTATCCAGTTAATGAGTTTTGGTTTACTGGTCTTCCTCCATGAGAGTGCTATGACTCTTTTTGCTAACAGTAGACATAAGTCCATGGCGGTAATTATCTTTCTAGACATAAGATGTCCATCAGGATATAAACCTAAAATAAATAGTTTAGGGTCAAGATCTAATTGTATACCCAATATAGTATCCAGAGCTTGTTTGATCTCTTTCCAAAACAATTGTACTTTATTGCATTCCCAGATACAGTGGAAGAATGTCCCTTTCTCCTCTCCACACCTGAAACACAAGTCTGGGCTATCACCATTATACTTATTAAGCTTTTCTGGAGTCACATATGTCCTCATTAGCCAATTATATTGCAGTACTTTAAGACAGGTACTGGTAGTTTGTGTTTGTGCTTCAGCACATGCCTCCTCCCAGTCTTCGGAGGATAAGTCCTCCTGTAAGTCTTCCCTCCAGGCATTAAGTTTCCCTAAAGAAGATTCAGGGGAACCCTCTACTAATATATTATATAGTTTGGAGATTATTCCCTTTCCAAAGCAATCTTTTTTCATTTCTGTTTCCAATGTGGATAACGGAGGGATTGACAAGCATTGATTTTGAGATAATCTAATAAAGTTTCTCATTTGTAGATATTTAAATCGATGTTTGCATGGAATATCATACTTGGCAATCAACTCCTCAAATGACATCAAAGTCTCATCCTCTGATCCCATGAGGTCCCCTATTGTCTTTAAACCTTTGTCAGCCCACTTCCTAAAACCAGGGTCTGCTCTGCCTGGAGGGAAAAAATGATTACCCCATATTGGGCTGAAGCGTGCGAGAGAGGTGGATTCACCCAGATATTTCTTAACCTGATACCAGATTATAATCATATTTCTGACTATAGGATTTTTTGTCTTTTTTTTCAACATTTTGACTTTTGCTGAATATAGGTATTGGGGAAGGGGAAGAGGTACCGAGCAGTTTTCGATATTCATCCAAGGCGGGAGGGATTTATCTGTAAAATAATACATCATAGTCCTCAGTTGAGCTGCCCAATAGTACCAAAGTGGATTGGGACATTTGAGGCCTCCTCTTTCATACGGTAAGTACAAGAGTGATAAACGCAGCCTCGGTCGTCTATTATTCCACAAAAAACGTACAAAAATTGTTTTCAGGTGTGAGAATAAATTAGCAGGAGGTGACAATGGAATGTTCTGGAACAAGTACAGAAGTTTGGGCATTATGTTTAGTTTAAGAACATTAATTCTTGCTATAAGTGACAAGGGCAAGGGTTTCCATCTATCTACAGATGAGATGATGGAATTTATCATAGGGGTGTAGTTAGCTCCAACAATGTCTCTCAAACATGGCACTATCCTAATCCCGAGATAGGTAAAACAGTCTACCATTTTGAATTGGAAAGAATTTCCGGCACTTCTTCTCTCTTCTGAGTTAAGTATCATTAATGAAGATTTTTCTTTGTTCACTTTATATCCTGATATCCGTCCAAATGTGTGTAATAAATCCAACAAGGCTGGGATAGAATCTTTCAGTTTTTCCAAAAAAAGGATGACATCATCTGCAAATAAAGCAATTCTATGTTCCTGTTGATTTACTGATAAACCAGTTATGTTTTTATGAGACCGCACCGCAATGGCAAACGGTTCAATTGCTAAAATAAACAATAAGGGGGACAAAGGGCACCCTTGCCTACATCCCCGTTTAATTTCAAATGGTTTAGATATAATTCCATTTGTCAGTATTTCAGCATATGGTTCATTATATAGAAGTCTAATCCACCGACAGAAATTATCCCCACAGCCAAATCTTTTTAATATTTCAAATAAGTAGGGCCACTCAACTCTATCAAAGGCCTTTTTGGCATCCAGTGATAGTAAAGCATTGTCTGTTTTTCCTTCCTGATTATGAAGAATATCCAACACTCGTCTCACATTATGAAATCCCTGTCTACCTGCAATAAACCCATTCTGGTCACAGGGAATTAGATCAGGTAAGAATCTCTCCAGTCTTCGAGCCAAAATTTTACAAAGTATCTTTAAATCCACATTAAGAAGACTTATTGGTCTTAGGTTTCCACATTTATTGCACGGTTTACCTGGTTTGGGTAGTAAAGTTATCAGAGCTCCTCTTAATGAAGCCGGAAGGATTCCCTTCTCAAATGAATCCGCGAACATGTCAAAAAGAGGGGACAGCAATTTAGTTTTAAATTTCCTATAAATTTCTGTCGGCAGCCCATCTGGGCCTGGGGTTTTACCTGTTTTCAAATGATCTATTGCTATAGATATTTCCTCCTTTGTTATAGGTGTATTAAGGTCTGCACTTATTAGTTCTGAAATGCTAGGTATCTGAAGGGTATCTAAGAAGAGATTTTGCTCTTGTCCCATATGTGTTATGTCTGAGCTGTATAGTTTTTCATAAAAAAAACTTAAAAGTTTCATTAATTCCTAGAGGGTCAACAATGATCTGTCCATCACTGTTTACAACTGAAGTAATGTTTTTCTCATTTTGTAATTGTCGGAGGCGCCAGGCTAATAATTTCCCGGGCTTTTCCCCTTGGTCATAGAATGATTGTTTAAGACGCAAAAGATGTGAGGCTGCTTTAGAAGCAGAAAGTTCGTTATACTGTGCTCTTAGTAATAAAAGCTTTTGATGGACTCTTGGACAAAAGGTTTGAAAGTATTCTCCCTCAAGCAGCTCAATCTCCGCCTCCAACTTTTTTGTTTTCTTATAAGTTTGGTTTGCTCTATAACTTGTAAAACTAATAATCTGACCTCTTACGTAGGCCTTAAATGCTTCCCACCTTGTGCAGGGTGACGTTTAATCCGTATTAGTTTCAAAATAAATATTTATTTGATTGTCTATTTTTGTTTAAATCTCCATCTAGGGGGATCTCTTTTTAGTCTTAAATCTTCATATATTAATGAGTTTGGCGAATGGTCAGATATTAAAATGCTATCGTAGTGACAATCCTTTATTTTGTACCTCATATTGCCAGAAACTAAAAAAAAAAAAAAAAAAAAAAAGTGTATTTGAGTAGCAGGAGTATTTTAAGACCTTGGGGTTCATATCCCTCCAAATATCCCTCAGATCAAGTTCTTTCATAAAATGTTGAATAGTTTGTCTACTTTTAGGATGCGAGAAATCAATACCTGAGCTCCTATCCAATTCTGGATTCAATGTACAATTAAAATCCCCTCCTATAATAAAGCTACCAGACAGAGATGATGCTGTCAAAAAAAGATTATGAAAAAACTTTGGGTCGTCAATGTTTGGAGCATAGATATTTATCAGGATTATTTTTTCCGTAATAAGTGTGCCCTGTAAAATAATATATCTCCCCGCCTTGTCTTTAATAACCCTTGTCACATGGAATGGTATAGATTTGTGGATCAAAATCATAACACCTCTTGCCTGAGAGGTGAAGGGTGCAGAATATATACTGCCCTGCCACCTCCTCCTAATCTTCGCCTCTTGACTAGACAACAGGTGTGTTTCCTGAAGTAGCATGATATCAGAGTGCATAGATTTCACCCTAGTCATTACTTGTTTTACCTTCTCCAGTTTTTGTAGTCCTCTGCAGTTCCAAGAAGAAATTTTAATTCTTATTCCACCAGACATAACACACAGCACTAAATGAGCTTCCCAACACATTTGAAATATTAAAGGATAGAGAAACAAATAACATCTGAATGTCAAAAACTACACCCACAACAATAAGTATTGAACATACCCCTTTAACTTGAACTTTGGTACCCATTTCCCTCCCCCTATATATACTGGTACCTGTCTAACAGCTAAAGGTTGTTCCACCCAAAAGTGAGGATCAACCGACTATGCCTAAACACCTTTCCCCCCTACCCCACCCCGCTACATAAACAGAAAAACTCGTTATTGGATACATTAAGAAAATTAGGCTACTAATAGTAGCTGTAAGCCTCTGGACCGATAAACAAATATAACAAATTGGCCTTTCTCTTTCACTCTTCTTTTAAAACTTAAAGCTCAGTAATTATTCCTTCATGCCAACACACAGCATGTCAATGATTACATTCTCAACCCAGTCCACTTTCTGACCTCAGAGCCTTCACAAAATTCTCCGCTTCACCTGGCTGGTTAAAGATGCGAGACTTTCCGTTGTATGTCACTATCAGTCGCGCGGGAGGAATCATGCCGTACCGGATCCCCATGGAGCGAAGCTGTTGTCTCACGGCGTTAAACTCTTTCTGTTTTCTGTGTACACCGGTCGCCAGGTCCTCATAAAATCTCACCGGACGGTTCTTGAAAAGAATCTGTCCCTTTGCCCTGGCAGCTCTTATCACGGTCATTTTATCCTTGTAATTTAGGAACTTCATGATCATTGTCCTCGGTGCAGCGGTGTTTGACGTATTCTTCTGGCCGATCCGATGAGCTCTCTCCAGCGTCAGAGCGGTATGTAGCGGTGCCAAGTTCAGAGCCTCCGGCAGCCAGTTTTCCAAGAAGACGCACGTGTCCTCTCCTTCCGCGCCCTCGGGCAGGTTAACAAGTCTCAAGTTAGAACGTCGCGATCTGGCTTCCAGATCCAGCACTTTGTCTTCGAGATCTTTGTTGTTATTTTCAAGAGTCCGTGCCTTTGCTTCCAAGGTGGTGATACTATCTTCTGCTGCAGATATCCGGGCCTCCGCCTCACCGACCCGCTTAGCACACTCATTAACATCCTTCCTCACAGTCTCTATTGCTGACAAAATACCGTCCAGTTTGGAGGAAAAATCCGATTTCAAGTTTGCAATAGCCGCCAGTACTGCGTCTAAGCTTTCGACCGTCTTTCCCCTCTCATTTGGCTTGTCAATTTTCTCCTCCATCACCTGACAGGTGTTGGTATTATTCTCGCTATCTTCACCACTAACATTAGCTTCACAGCTAGCCTCGGAGCTCGACTTAGAAGTGAAGTTAGACAATTTCGACTGAGTCGGTCTACTAATGTTTTTACCAAGTTTCTTTTGCGAGAGAGGCATCACTACTGGTCTTGTTCAACGTCCAATAAACGAGTATTATTCAGGATTTTACAGAAACATAGCGGAGCAGAAGTGGGCACGTCTTCTCAGCAAGCCGCCATTACCGGAAACCCTCATCTAGGCCTTTTACTAGGGATTTAAGGTCCTGGTTTTCCTCTCAGACCCTAGAACACACTGCCAGGCTCAGATTCCCGATCCCACATCCTGCTGAAGCCCTTCCCAAGATCAGACACTAGTTTTGTTTTCCTTGTTCTTATAGTAAAATGATGGTCTTTGACTTTTATACATCATCACTGTTCTGTTAATTACACATGACCTAATCTAAGTATTACACAAACCAAGCATAATTACTTAGAGATGTCATGAGATGGAAAATCCTTATTCAGTTAATTATTTTCCCCACAGGTGCTGACAGTGTGTCTACAGTGAAATGGGCCTGTGTACAGAGAGGATGATCTGTAACAATCCCATGTTCCTATGGTGACAGATATAAAACTCATGTGAAATACTGGTGCAGAGGGTATAATGTGAGGTCATGTACTCCCATAGTACACACTGACTCTCCACTGGAGGGTAAAGTGTGAGTCAGAGATGATCCTGACCAGCGAGTCTTCACTGTGACCATCAACAATCTGACAGCTGTAGGAATTATTAGCTCAGGTATATTTTAATATCTCCACCAATATGTTTTGAAATTAATTAACTTTTAATTAATTATTATTTGATGCTGATTAGTAACCAATTGTTATGCCGAATGGTCGGCTCCTCCAAACTCAAATGCGAATCCCAGTGAGTCTGTTAATGTGAGACTTAAATGGGATTCATTAATAACCCGTATCGCTTAATAACCTGGGTTAGTAGGCTCGTCCAGCGAGCTGGGTCACCAGGTAATGTAAACGATCGGTAGCGAAGCTCCCCTCACGGCCAATGAGAGAGAGTCTCGCGATATTTCAGGCGAGTTTGAGGTTTCAGAGCGTAGTAGCCAGATCGCAGAGGCAGGGACTATTGTGAGCACTCAATGACGGAGGCTGAAGTTGTGTAAAAAGACATACATTTATTCCTACAACTAACATAAGACAGACATTATACCTAACAAACAATAAACATGAAATAACGGAAAAGACACAAACGATGTAATCATGAAAATGCAGTGACCAGATTTAAAATGATTAACCTAAAAAGGGAAAAACTGTTCTGCAAAGCAAGCAGTTTGTAGGAATATAAACCTAAAGGAATATAGCAGGTGAATAGGACAGTTTAGGTTGTTAGAAAGGAAAGGAAGTTGGTTTACTTGGATGCAGGAAAGAGGGAGCAGTTGGTTGCAGTTGGTTGCAGTGGCTGATGAGCTGATGGGTGATGGCTCTCAGGGAGGCGCGGTGTTTGCAGCGGTTGTTGGAGTGGAGTCCCGTACTGGTGCAGAGGGTATAATGTGAGGTCATGTACTCCCATAGTACACACTGACTCTCCACTGGAGGGTAAAGTGTGAGTCAGAGATGATCCTGACCAGCGAGTCTTCACTGTGACCATCAACAATCTGACAGCTGTAGGAATTATTAGCTCAGGTAAATTTTAATATCTCCACCAATATGTTTTGAAATTAATTAACTTTTAATTAATTATTATTTGATGCTGATTAGTAACCAATTGTTATGCCGAATGGTCGGCTCCTCCAAACTCAAATGCGAATCCCAGTGAGTCTGTTAATGTGAGACTTAAATGGGATTCATTAATAACCCGTATCGCTTAATAACCTGGGTTAGTAGGCTCGTCCAGCGAGCTGGGTCACCAGGTAATGTAAACGATCGGTAGCGAAGCTCCCCTCACGGCCAATGAGAGAGAGTCTCGCGATATTTCAGGCGAGTTTGAGGTTTCAGAGCGTAGTAGCCAGATCGCAGAGGCAGGGACTATTGTGAGCACTCAATGACGGAGGCTGAAGTTGTGTAAAAAGACATACATTTATTCCTACAACTAACATAAGACAGACATTATACCTAACAAACAATAAACATGAAATAACGGAAAAGACACAAACGATGTAATCATGAAAATGCAGTGACCAGATTTAAAATGATTAACCTAAAAAGGGAAAAACTGTTCTGCAAAGCAAGCAGTTTGTAGGAATATAAACCTAAAGGAATATAGCAGGTGAATAGGACAGTTTAGGTTGTTAGAAAGGAAAGGAAGTTGGTTTACTTGGATGCAGGAAAGAGGGAGCAGTTGGTTGCAGTTGGTTGCAGTGGCTGATGAGCTGATGGGTGATGGCTCTCAGGGAGGCGCGGTGTTTGCAGCGGTTGTTGGAGTGGAGTCCCGTACTGGTGCAGAGGGTATAATGTGAGGTCATGTACTCCCATAGTACACACTGACTCTCCACAGGAGGGTAAAGTGTGAGTCAGAGATGATCCTGACCAGCGAGTCTTCACTGTGACCATCAACAATCTGACAGCTGAGGATTCCGATCGGTACTGGTGTGGTGTGAAGATCAGTGGAGCCTCTCTGATCAGGTTAATCTGTCAGTCACTGATGGTAAGATGTCTGTACTGCAGACTGTAGCCAATGAGATGCACAGTATGTAACATGTCACTGAGTCAAAAAGGAAGGACCTTAACACAAACACTGATGAAAAAAATGTTTTAATATTTTAAAAATCTGCATTTTAATTTAATTCAATATGATAAACGAGACTTGGAAGAAGTAACAGTGTCAGCTAAATCGGGCGACTTCATGAGGTTAAATATGATAAGCAATATGTTAAAAAATGTCAGTTTATTGGCCAAACATTTACATACAGTATGTATGTTGTAATGGGCTGATATTCATAAACATTTCATTGCTGTGCAAATCTTTGAGTGTTTTACCTGTGTGTTGAAGTCCTCCAGGGCTGTCAGTGGACAAACAGGAGGTGACGGGTGTGGATGGAGACAGTGTCAGTGTTACTATGGAAACAACAAAAGACAAAGGATGTGGTGTAAGATTGGGGGCTCCTGTGCATCAGAGAGATCAGTGAGTTTGCATGGGAGGCCTGTCCTGATCAGGGATGACACAGAAAATAAAACCTTCATTGTGACAATGAGTGGGCTGGAGAGGAAGGACACTGGCTGATATTGGTGGCTGGTTGTGGAATCCTGCAGATTCCAGTTCATATTACTGTTAAACATAAGTAATTGATTTAAATCTGCCTGTGAATTATTTATGCTTGAATATAAATAGATACATACTAATCAACCCAGCAGTTTCACTCACGAAGGGGTTTGTGCTTCTTTGTGGGGATAATCCCCTATTTATCAGCTGTTGTGAAACAGAGTTATTTATTGGGATTATTGTTTCAATGATAGTGGCACGGTGGTCCAGTAGGCGGCGCTGTTGCTTCACGCCTCCATGTTTAGGGGTTTGAATCTGGCTTCTGCTCTGTCTGTGTGGAGTCTGCATGTTCTCCACATGCTGTGTGGGTTTCCTCCAACAATCCAAAAACGCACAGTCAGGCTAATTGGTGTCTTTAATATTGAATGTGTGTCTTCTAGTTTATGATCAGTCTGTAATATGACAAAAATCACAGCATTTTCCACAGACATACAGCCAGTCACTTGTTATGTATACAAATCCAGACAAATCCATGTAGCTTGCAACATAATTCAGGCATTTTTTCATCTTTGTGAGGATGAATTGTTACTAATGGTGTGCAGACTGACTAACATGTCTGTAGGTGGTTTTTCATTGCAGCGTAGACCAGTGTTACAGTTGTACTCTGTAATATCTGTTCCAGTGCTGCATCCATCCATTGTCTGAAACTGCTTGTCTAACTCAGGGTCCCTATGGGCGCAAGGCAGGGAACGTCCCATGACAGGGTGCCAACCCATTGCAGGACACGCTCACACTCCATTCCCTCGCACAAGCACACCTACCGGCAATTTGACAACTCCAATTAGCCTCAGCATGTTTTTGGACTGTGGGGGGAAATCAGAGTCCCTGGAGGAAACCCCACAATGACACAGGGGGAGCATGCAAACTCCATACACACGGAACTCCAGCGAAGACTTGAGTACACGTGCCAGAGGAGTGAGGCGACAGTGCAAACCACTGCACCACCATGCCACCCTGATACAATAGATACATTAAAATATGTTAATAAAATCATTTATCTCACCTGTTCACTATCAGTGCCCTGGGATGTGAACACTAATTCATTGTTCTCCATCTAATCATTTTCTCTGTAGAATATCTTTCATAATTTATATTTCAGTTTCAAGAGTGACCTTTTCTTAGTCTTACTTACTTCAGTCAGAATAGATTCACTGTTTTGTTCTTCAGGTTTAAATGTGATATGTGTGACTGACAGACACACTGGTGTATTATATGTCTCACAGGTGGGAGCAGGTTCTGGATGCTGTACTGAAAGCTGGGACTGGTGTGTTTTACCTGATTTGCACCATCATCACCATTCAGCTGCACTGGACCTCCTGTCGAAAGCGGGAACCAATCAGAGAGAAGCAGAGGGTCTCCCTGGATCAGAGGAAGCTGGCAGAGGAGATGACCTTCGTGGAGCAGAATGAGTCAGACGAGCTGTAAAATAAACGGTTATGCTAACTGCAGTGAGGCCTCTCTCACTCGGCCCTGCTCAGTCTGTACAGTCATAGCATGAGAGTCAGTTAAACAGAGGGGATGATTATCTGCTGGCAACCTGTACAACCACGTATTGGCCACTTATTCACAAGTGCTTTGCTGCCACCTGCTGGTTAATGTTTAATAATCGTTATCTTGTGAAGGTAAGACTGGTTTTTATTAAATTGTCTCTTGATTCTGAAAAAATATGGTACTATGCAAAAGTCTTGGGCCATCAAAGAAAACGTTTAATGCTATTTAATTGGGTTGTGTATATTTGCTCAGAACAAAAACACAATTATCATAAAAATATATGCAAATTAAAAGTGACACAATAAAAACTAACAAGAATTTCTTCTTTTCTCCATAAAGTTACTGATGCCTTGTTGGATCGCTAGGTGAACCACGCTTTGGATCCTAAACCTCTCCTCAGGGGCACCCCAGCCATTCCATGTATTTGCTAAATTCTGCCACCAGCTCACTTAATTAATTAATTTAATTAAACAAATGTGTCATGCCCAGCTCGTCCGCTCCTCCTGTGTGCCACGCCCCCTGATTACCCACGTGTTTTCTCCCGATTGTACCCAGCTGTATCTAGTTAATTTGCTCAGTCCTGTGTATTTCAGTCCGTGTCTTACCCGAGTCCTTTGTCCGTCATTGATGTCAGTTGATGTTCGTGCCCTCGTCCCTGAGATTAAACCCCTCGTTTGCCCTGATTCTCGGCTGTCTGCCTGCTTCTTACCCGCCTGCCCGCACGATCGCCGCTCTGCCCGCGATCGCTGCCGTCTCCCGTGACAAAATGTTAATGATGCATTGATTAGCCATAGGAGTTGTGTTATAAAAAGATATAGGTCTATTGGATGGTTGGTGCAAATGTTTTACTAACTTTAGAAGAGATTTTGAAATGACTGGGCTGCCACACTTTGACGGACAAAATATTATAATTCTAGACCAAGATGAAGATCATTTGAACATCATTTTCTTCGACAGCCCAAGACTTTTGTACAGTTTTGTATGTGTCTTTTATACTGGTCATAATTTGTTTAAATACATGATTAATAAATTGATACTTTACAAAACACTTCATATTTTTCTGAAATTGGTAATTATTAAAAATGAATTTCGCAAACTTAAATGGTTTGGCTGCGATGGGCTGGCCCCCCATCCAGGGTTGTTCCCGTGCCCATTGCTTCCGGGATAGGCTCCGGACCCCCCACGACCCAGTAGGATAAGCGGTTTGGAAAATGAATGGATGGATGGATGGATAAATGGTTTGGAGTTTTTAGGTCACCCCTCCTCGTCAGAGCCCACCAATCAGGGACTCTTTAAAAGAGTGATGTAATCAGGAACGCCCACTTTTCAATCTGCGGTACAAATACACCAGCTTGTCTCTGCTAACAACAGCCTGTGCATATCAGTTAAGGAGGAAACAGTACCACATACATATTGGCCAACATCAAATGAAAATGTAACACACGAAAACAGGACCGCCCACTTATCACTCTGCGTAAAATCACACCAGCTTGTCTCAGCTGACAGCAGCCTCACATATCAGCTAAGGAGGAAGACGGCATATCAAAAGTAAAAAGAAAGACACCATCAAATGAAAATATCCCTGTGTGATCTATTGGTTTCTGCTTTCACTCCCATTAAATGACAGTAAGTCTAGTTGGTGTCCGTGGTGCTGAAAACCTGGATCAGTAAATTCCAAATGAAACTTCTTTACCTGATTTAACTGTAACTCACTTATTTTGTTGGCAATGATGCTTTGTTGAGTCTAGAAAGGCGCAAAGTGGGTTTCAGATAAATTAAATGAAGTAGTTTTGCTTAAAAACCAAAAAGCTTTGAACAATCAGTTCAGCTTTGGACTGTAGTGCTTCACAAAAGTAAAATCCATCCAGTTAAATCTCTTTATCCCCAAGTCAAGAAGATATCAAATGCAGAAGCACATTGTGGGAGATACAAGGTGCAGACACATTAAAAGCACTTTTTTGTGTGAACATTATAAAACAGATTGATACACATTAAGCAGTTTGTAACTTTACATCCAGACCTACATCAGTCAGAAAAAGCAGGCGATGACCAGCCCATCCAGCAGCTTCATCTCTGATTGTACAGAATCCCTTGTCAGCGTAACTTCTGAAGTCATGACTAAACTAATTTCCAGCTCTGCCTTCAGTTTCATCTGTTAAATTAAATTAGGAACTAAACTAAACTAGGAGGGAAATATAGTCAAGCTACTTAAGTAGCCGAATTTTGTGTATCCACTAGAGGGCAGCCACACATAGATTCCCTTATGAATGGTTCTGATGCTTCCGGAAAGCACTGCACAGAGACCCAGGTATGCCAGTGAGGAACGGATAAAGAGCAGACGGATCCAAATACTAGCTGTAATATATAGTATTTTCAATGAATTTAAACAAATTAATATAACAGTGTCAGAGTGTCAGATCCATGTGACTTTTTATGATTGAAGAACTTTGAAAGCCTGAATATAACTGAGGAGGCCCACGGACCCCATTATGTGTGAAACATCATTGTGGTGCTGAGAGAAACACAGGACTGCTGATAAGACCCAGATGAAGTGAATTACCTGACTTTGCCCCCACCCAACCCCCCCCCCCCCCCCCCCAGGATACCCCCACTCCTGTCATACAGACACCTTCCTAACGGACCTCTTGATTTGTGCTGATCCACACATATGAAAAGGACCTACTGCAGTGACATTTTAAAACTGTATAAAACATAATAAAGACTGAAACAAAGGCCTGAGGTCAGACCCTCTGTATGTAGCACACAGTGTTTCTGCAGAGTCTCACGCTCACATCCTGTATGACGACTTTTCTGCTTTTCAGAATAAGTCTGATTTCACTGCTCTTTGCTCATTTGCAATATGAGGAAGTAACAGTTTAGAAAAGAACTAGACTTATTTGATTAATTTGTTTGTAGTTTAAACTCTGTGAGCATGAATGATTCACTGTGAAGACCAGCTATCAATAATTTTGCTATGAAATCATGTTTCTAAAATGATAAGATTCTAGATGAAATCAAAATATTTATTCCTGGTAAGAGCAGGACAACAGCAGCATCAAACTGTTTTCCTTTTAACAGACAAGAAATAGACAGGAAATGCATCAGTGCACAAACAGTTTATAAAAATCAAAGATAGATGGATGATTTTTAAAACATTTAAAACCCACAAAAAGGGAGGCAGTGAGGTTAAGGAGAGTCAGGAAGTCAGTGTCAGTCTCCACAGATCTGAGGTCAGCGATACACACATAAGGCTCCTCTGATGCTCCTCTTCATCCTCTTCTTCACTGATGGGCCTCCAGGTGAGGATCACTTACTCTGGGACTCCACCATTCAGCGTAGTTAAGATGAAGATACATTTTGCACAATATACTTACTACATCTGTTTGTTTATATTCATATTGTTCCATGAAGTTTGATCACTTCCCGATTATAGTCTGTGGTGGTAGCATGTTGACCGACTGATTATAGAATTGACTGCAGTCTTCTTTGTGTCCACTATGTGGCAGCAGTATAAAGGAAATATCTTATTCTGTCACAGCTGCTGGTGTGTGTAAAAATTCACATACTCTGATAACAAGTAATTCTGCCTCCAACTGTTTGTCAGGGATCTGGGCAGGAATGAATTACATGCCGACTGTACATACAACAGAGATAGGCTCCTGGGAGAACTTTGCCAGAAGTTGAAACACGACTTTAAGAATGACACTGATACAGAGTACTCAGCTGTTTGGTTGAAACTAAATCTTGGTCTGGATTTTTACATTCTGGACCTGAACTACCCACTGCTGCACTGACCCCCACCTTCTTCTTTTTTTTTCCCTTTGTCCTGTCCGGCAGCTTTAGCAGAATCATGGTCTGAATGCACTGCTGTGACAAACATGTTTGCTTTACCATGAGGGGTTCTATAAACTCTGTATAGGCCTCTGATGTTGATCGATTTCATTTTTTAAATTTAAAAAAATTATTTATTTCATTTTTAGGCGGCATGGTGATGCAGTGGGTGAGCTGGCCGAAGAGGATGGACAGATTAGGAGGGAAAAAAAGAAGGAAAAAGAAGAAAGGAGCAAGTGAGATGAAATGAAAGTTTTTAGCGGGTGTCTCTAACTTTGCTCTGCCATTGCATGCACACCACTTCCAGGGCCAGCCTTGCTCTCACGCTGATATACTGTCAGATTATGCACATCTTATATGTTGTTTTAACCCTTAGCGTATTAGTAAAGGCTGTTTTGTACTTACTTGATGTGATGGTCCACTTTACTGTGGCCTTGAGCCACATTAGAAATTTATTTCTGATATATTTAACTTAATCCTCATTTTTCTTTTGCCCATGAGCACGAAACAGCTAAATAATTAGCATGATGCAGAAGTTATTCTCAGACAGGCACTTAATCTAAAAAGCAGAAATGTCATCATACACGATGTGAGGGTGAGACTGCAGACACACTGTGTGCTGCATACAGAGGGTCTGACCTCAGGCCTTTGTGTCAGTTGTTATTATGTTTGATTTGTGATTCTCACCTGGAGGCCCATCAGCGGATGAAGAGGAGCATCAGAGGAGCCTTATGTGTGTCTCACTGACCTCAGATCTGCGCAGACTGGCACTTACTTCCTGATTCTCCATAACTTTGCTGTTTCTCTGTCTTTATCTGTTACTCAGGAGTCCTGAAGTCCAATGAAAAATCCGCTTTCTCCTGTCTATTTGGCTGATACAAGTTCTGCTCACTTCTGCTTGGGTTGCATGGATCACCAGCCACTTGTCACCAACTAACAGACCACAGCCTACCTGACCAATGTCATAACTGGTGCACCTAGGTATAAAATTTAGTCTCACTGTCTCCAAAAAAGGTCACTGTCTGGAACCCCATGGAACCACATTTTTGATTCCTTAGGCAATTTTTACACTATGTGACAAACAAAAACAACACACAAGTTTGTCTCAACACAGGCTCCATAGTCAAGAAAGCACAGCAGCACCTCTACTTTCAGCGGAAGCTGAGAAAAGTCCATCTCCCATCCTCACAACATTTTACTGGGGAACTACTGAGAGCATCCTGAGCAGCTGCATCACGGTCTGATTTGGGAACTGCCTCGCCTCAGATCATAAGACCAGCGGATAGTGAGGATAGCTGAGAAGATTATTAGAGTCTCTCTCCCCTCCATCATGGACATTCACATCACACGCTCCATCCGCAAAGCCACCAACATTGTGGATGACCGCACCCACCCCTCACATAATCTTTTCACTCTGGCATCTGGAAAAGCATTCAGGCCTCCACAACCAGACTCAGAAACATGGCGCCTGACTACTGAACTCTCAGGGACTGATCTGATACCACACACAACACACACACACATACAGCTGTGTAATCATATCTTCGTGGGGACTCTCCATTCATTTCTATGGGGAAAACTGTAATCCCAACATGACAACTTTAACCCCTACCAACCCCTAACCTTAACCATATGTAACCAAACCAAATACAAGACTTTTGGCATTTTTAGTTTTTTGACTGTATTTACAGATCTTTGTGAGTACCTGAAAATGCCCCCCAAAACATCAAAATAACAGGTTTTTGTCACATTGTGGAGGACATTTGGTCCCCACAATGTAATATACACCTAATCCACACACACACACAGAGTAGGTATTTGAATCTTTGTGGGGATTCTCCATTCATTTGTATGGGCGTAACCCCAATCCTAACTATGGCAACCTTAAACATTGCAGTAGTTACCAAGCAGTAACAGTAAGCAACCAAACAAAATGCAAGACTTTTTGAATTATTCATTTGACTGCATTCACAGAATTTAATAAAATTCAGTATCTTACTTTCGGGACCGAAAACATGTCCCTACAAAGTCAAAATAACATGTTTTTATAGCACTATGTACATAACCACCCACCCAAACGCGCGCACACACACACACAAACAGGCCTACCTACAGTATACCCTCCATAGATTCCTGAATGAAATATCTGTAAAGCAGTTATTATGGCATGGCGTTTGGTTTGAACATGCAGTTTTTAAGAATATTGCGCTAATTCTAAACGAAAGACTGCACTAATTCTAAAATGGCTATATAAGAACTTTATTTACCATTAAATAAATTATAAATCAAACCAAAATTTAGTCTCTCAAAAAACTTGTATATGACATATCTTTGTTCACATTATGAGAAATTAAAAACACCAGGACACAGAATGTGAATAACAAGAACTATAGTGTTCTTTCTCAAAAGCGGACCTACCAACGTGGCTAATATGCTAATTGCGTTCACCAGCTATGGAAAAAAAACAGCGGTACACCCCAAACATCGCGGTATTACGCATTACCGTAATACTGCATAGCAAAGACCTAATGTCATAAAAAAATTACAGTCAGTATTTATAGACAGAACTGCGTGGTTTCCCATTGACAAGTAGATACATGGTTTACGGGCTTGAAGGCGGTCAGATCAACAAATCCAATCACGCTCAGCCAAAACAAGCACGAGCTAAACATACTACTATTGATTGGTTCACCTTCAAATTCGTCCCGCCCTGACAATTAATTCTCGTTTTCATTCGTTGAAAATGGCGTCTGTACACATCTTCATCCTTTCGACCAATGAAAAATTTCGCTGGTTTCCATAGAAACAAAATCAGTGCAGTTTGAACATAAACTTTCTGACAGAGCGATGGCGCAGCGGTGAGAAGCATCTCTTCGTATGTTTCTTGCTATTTCTTCAGATTATGTTTTGTTAGCATAGTTAATTATATATTTCATTGTATGTCGTGATATAGTTCATGCAAATATTGCCGCAAAATATAATTGAAATATATTTAAAATTAGTAGCTTAAACTGTAGATGCTGTGGCCATTTTTCGTAATGTGATTGTTTATATTTAAATTGTAAGAGAAAATAATTGTGTTAAACTTAAAAACAACAAGCCTTATGGTTGATATGATTGGTTTTACTCATCCGGTCTGTCGTAATGCGTTTCATCTGAAGATGTTATTCTGAAAAGAGCCCCTATACGTTTACTTTTTAAATGTCCCATGTTGTTGAAGTAAGATTAACCGTTTGCTGGGTTCATTACCATGGCGATGTTATAACGTACCGAAGCAGCGTCCTGATTTCGCCAGCGTTACTGTATAGGTTGTGAAACAGTTTTAGCAATTTGGCCGCTTCTATCGGAGTAGCCTCGATGCCACGAGCAGCTAATGAAGGCTCCATCCCTTTCCATAGGCATTCTTGGTGAATAGCATTTAGCAAATGTCTGGAGTACGTTGAAAATACAGTGTCTAGTTTGGCTTTGAGAGTATCACAGACGGCTAGTTAATTATGTTAACCAGAATGAAAATTCCGAAAGCTGTTTCCTGGACCAACGACCAGCACTGGGGAGCCTGGGACCTGTGGGACGAGGTGATCGACTGGGGAGAGAGGAAAGGTTTGGAGGAGTGCTCACCAGCGACACCCCCCACTGTCCAGGCTGGGGAGGTTATGGGGGGACTGGGAGGTGTGACGGACTGGTGTAAGGGAGGGGAGGGTGTGAGAGTGATAGGCAATGCTGGCATTGTTTCTGAGACTCTTCAGAGAGGAAACTGGCGGTGTAGAGATAGATGTGGGTCTGGTATAGATAGAAGATGTAGAAGTGGTGGAAAATTAATATTAAAGTTGAGCTTGTAGAGCTCTTGACACAGAGAAGAGCCAAAATACAAGGAAGATGAAGCTGTGGTTCTTCTGCTGCTGTTTGGGGAACATTAAATGTTTGAAACAGTATCAAAGATAATGAATTAAGTGTGCTAAATTTTGAGATGTATAGTGGAATGTTTATTAACAATTGTTAATGTGGCGCCCCTGAACCCCCTCGGTTGGCCGCCCCTGCCGGTTGTGTGGGGTCGGGGATGAGGACTAATCGGGGCCAGTCGGGGATCTGGCCCCGGTGCCGGGGGGGGCCCACTCCTGCACGCCCTTATTGCTCCCCTGGGCCGGACACCACATTTCATACAACACTAGAGCTTTGAGGGGCAGTGGGGAGGTTTTACTTGCACATTAGACACCACATGACACTAGGGCTGAGGAGGTGGGTATAGGCAGGTGGGGTTCTGCCGTCTGCCAGCGGTGGGGTGCCCGTGCCTCGACTGTTCACCTGCTTTTTGCACTTTAGATATATACACAGTCCATGCTACATTAGGGCCTTGGGGTGCAGGGAGGGGGATGGGGGACTCTGCCATCTGCCAGTGGTGGGGCCCTCATACTCGAACTGCACCAACTAATTTTAATGCATTGTAGACATAAACACACAACTCTCTCACACTTGTACATGCACACTTCACATTAACATTGGACGGGGAATCAGTGGGGGCTGAGGGGTCCCCCCTAACTCTCTGTCTCTGGCCCTGCGCGTGTGGGGTGGCCCGGCAGGTAGAAGACGGCTCTGGCCGGTGTGGGCCGTCTCCTCTTGTGGGCTGCGGGCTGGGTGGTCCTTGGCTCTGCTGCGCCGTGGTGGGGCCCTGGCAGGCGGTCCGGGGTATCTAGGGATGCTCTGAGCCCTTCTAGGCGAATTGTAGGGTTCGGTCTGGGCTGGGCGGGGGGTCTGCCGCTCCCCAGTTGACGCAGGTCCGCTCCTGGGTGGTGGGGGGGGGGGGTGCACTTTGTTTGTATGGGTCTCCCTTAGATCATCCTGCAGTGTCGGGGAGGGGGGGGACGTGCCGGGTCGCTACAGTGGGCGGTGATCCGTCCTGCCGGGGAGCGGGCTGGGGGGACCGTCCGCCAGGGGAGTGTTCCCGGTTGATGGGGCCCTTTGGCCCTGGACCCGCTTCCCTCGGTGGAGGGCTTGCGGGAGGGACTGGGGGGCTCGCTGTCTGTCCCCCCTCTGCGGACCTCCTTTTACAGGGGTTGGGCCCCCCTTAGTCCCTCGTGGGCTCCCTCTCGGGTTGGGCGGGTGGTTGTCTTGTGGACATATGGCCATGGGCCGTGTGTTTCTTATGGTTGTTTGTACTCTGTATTCCCCTACACTTTATTTTCTCCATCCCACCTTTACATCTCCAGCCCGCTGTTCCTGGGAAAAGCCACCTGCCAATCATCCTTGGAGCAGCAGCCATTCTCAGGATCTCCTACATCACAGATCACCTAATAAACACAGGACCTGTCGACGACTGGAGAAAAGGAGAAACGCTGAAGCACACTGGGCATTTTGGAAGCATTTCATCATAATAAATTACCTTTGCCTTTACAGTTTCTGTGTACAGTTTCATTATAGTAAATTGCACTTAGTTGTGATTACTCAGTTACAAAGACAATGGGTCACTCTATAATGGGTGATGGTATGCTTTTAGCTGTGCTTCCACAGGTTGTATCTGCCTTAGTAAATGACTAAATGTCTTTTTCACAAGTGATTTTGATTATGTTTGTAGAATTAAATTAAAGGTAAACCTGTACATTGGTTAAAATAACATCTGACTGCTACAATAATACATCATACAGCGTCTTTTGTACTAATGTGCTACCTTGAGACATTCAGGTTGTATAATGAACAATTTTAATAAGAATTGTGTTAAGTAATTAACTTTCAAAATCTATCAATACCATGCAAAAGTGTAAAGTCAAATTTATGAGATACTTATTACAATAAACGGAAGTAGTCTGTACCCATTTAAAGAGGCTTTACATCATACAGCTTCTTATACTGGTCTGGTTGGTGGGTATAAAGGATCAATTAGAAATCTTCCTCCTCCAAATGTATCATTTCATGAGTTTTGGTAGAGTGGGGGTAGCAGGATAATAATAGGATTTACTGGTTATTTTTGATACGGTAAAATCGCAAGACGCAGAAAAATAAAAATTTGTGTATGGTCAGAATTATCAGTGGTAGGAGATTTTGTCCCTACTACCATCTGGGAAAAGAACATTCTGGTGCTTATCTGTGAAGAAGCAATTTCAGGAGATATAAATCCTTGCAAAAAGTAGTCTCCCACTCTATAAATAGGGTGCAATTTGTTTTTTCACGCAGTGGAAATGGAAATGTTTTTTTAATGTTGATGACGACTGTAACTGGTCAAAAGGTGGCGCCAAAGATCCCCAGTAATGCATCGCCCATTAATGTACAGATATCCCCCTGCCTCACCATGCATGACTCCTCCAATGGTGCTGATGTTTAACAGTACATTCATCCTAACTATACAATTTGATATCTGGTATCGTCCTGTCAGTTTTAACCCATTTCTAAGTCCCGTATGGTTTAGGTAGCTTTTTTTCCAAAATGATGACCATGAAATTCAGCACATATAACAAATATTGAACTATAGGCATTAATTGAAATGCTCTCTCTCACAGACACACACATATTAGATGTCTATGTCTTTGAAATTGTTAAATACGAATTAATCTGTTTTATAATGTTCACACAAAAAAAGCTTTTGTGTTCACATTTTACAACCCCAAATCAGAAAAAGTTGGGATGGTATGTAAAATGAAAATCAAACTGAAAACAGCACTTTGTTAAATTATCTTTGACCTGTATTACATTGAAAACAATACAACAGCACATTATTTAATGTGTTCCTCGTGAATTTCATTGTTCTTTTTCAAAGACGTATTCCAATTTTGGTTCTTAGAACACATTTCAAAAAAAGTTGGGACAGTAAAGCATTTAGTACTTTGTAATGTCGCCATTCCTTTTCACAACACTTAAAAGACATTTAGGGACTGAAGACACCAAGTGATGTAGTGTTTCAGGTGTAATTTTGTCCCATTCTTCCTGCAAACAAGTCTTAAAGCGGACAACAGTACGGGGTCTTCGTTGTCACATATTGCGCTTCAAAATGAACCACACATTCTCTATTGGAGACAGGTCGGGACTGCAGGCAGTCAAGTACCCATACCCTCTTCCTCCACAGCCAGGACTTTGTAATGTGTGCAGAATGTGGTTTCGCATTGTTTGTTGAAAAATGCATGGGCGTCCCTGGAAAAAATGTCTTCTTGAAGGTAACATATTGTGCTCCAAAATCTCTATGTACTTTTCAGCATTAATGGTGCCATCACAGAACTGCAAGTTACCTTTGCCAAGGGCACTGACACAACCCCATACCATGACAGACCCTGGCTTTTGGACTTATTGCTGGTAACAGTCTGGGTGATCCTTTTCTTCTTTGGTCTGGAGCACACGGCATCCATTTCTCACAAAAAATACCTGAAATACTGATTCATCTGACCACAGTACACGTTTTCACTGTGTGATGGTCCAACTCAGATGCGTTCTGAGCTCAGAGAAGCCGACGGCGCTTCTGGACACTGTTAAGATGGGGCTTGCTTTTGGCACAGTACAGTTTTAACTGGCATTTGTGGATGTAACTACGCATTGTGGTACTTGACAAAGGTTTGCCAAAGTAGTCATATGTGGTCATATCGCTTATAGATGAATGACGATTCTTGATGCAGTGGGATGCTGAGGGATCGGAGATCACGGTAGTTCAACTTAGGCTTGCTTCCTTGTCCTTTACGCACTGAAATTGCTTCAGATTCCTTCAATCTTTTAATTATGGTATGCACTGATGAAGGTGAAATATCCAAATCTCTTCCTGTCGTTCTTTGAGGAACATTGTTTTTAAACATTTCAATAATTTTCTCACGTATTTGTGCTGCTTTTGTACCAAATCATAATTACAATCACCTGTTGACATCACTTGTTTCAAATCACATCATTATTTAACCAATTTACCTCACTACTGGCCCTAAATCGCTCCTGTCCCAACTTTTTTGGAAATGTGTTGCAAGAACCAAAATTGGAATACGTGTTTATTTTGAGGAAAACAATGAAATTCATGAGGAACACATTAAATAATGTGATGGGGGTAACACAATAAATTCAAGATTTTTATTTGTCGTACAAATGTAGTGGTACACTGGCAGCGAAATGAAATTGTCGTTACTCCAGTCGGTGTAATAAACACACTAGTAAAAGGACATCAAAATGAAACAACGTGAATTAACTGAAACTACAGAAAGATAATAAGAAAATATAACAATAAAAGGTATATAAAAAGTAAAGATGAAAATGTATAAAAAATATGTAGAAATGTTTAAAGTACAGATTGTAGTTATAGCATATTTTAGCTTTTAATCTGTGATGTTAATGATCCTACTGGCCGGGGGTAGAAGCTTCTCCTCGGCCTCTCAGTCCCGGCCATAAGGCCCCGGGGACTTATGCAGGGCGGCAGTTCTGTCCTGGTGATTCTCTGGGCGCATGGTATCACCCTCAGCGGGACTCGGCGGCCCTCAGAGCTGGAGCTGCCGTACCGAGCAGTTATGCTCCCGGAGAGCACAGATCCCACATTGCCGCTGTAGAAGGTTTTTTGTGGCACAGACGAGAGTCTGTATTTCCACAGCTGCCTCACATGATACACTCACTGTCAGGCTTTCAGCACTAAAGTTACAGATTACTGGGTGGCCGAGAGGTCTGTGAAATTTGGAGGGTCAGTAGCTTGCCTGGGAAGCCTTAGCATTCAGCGAAAACTGAACAGAGAGCCCTGTAGCAGGGTTGTCTAATTTGTTTAGCTGGCTGGCATAAGATTTTCAGTTTGAAACAAGTATGCACACAGATTTACATGTACGTAACAGTTTTATTACCTTGTAAATAGTTTGCAGGGTTTTCAAAGTACCCCAGTGCATTTGATATAGCGAATTTTAGGTTTATAATGAAATAATATAGATTTGCCCTAAGATTTAATAAGATTTCTTGCGTGAGCGTGAGAGTCTGAAGGTGTGAGTGTCACACCAGATGGGTGAGAGCTGGCAACCCTGGCTCTGTTCAGTAGACTCAGAAATTCTTTCGAACTTTCCAAACACAGCTGATGGAAATCAATGGACGCAAAGGTTCTCAGTGACCATTTTAGCTTGTTTTTAGACTAAAGGCCTATGATGGATCTTTGGAATGTTGCGGAGATACGAATGCTGAGGACAGCATACTTTGTGCTGTGAGTGTTATGTTAACCATGTAAACAAAGAGGAAGTACACAGTCCAACCAGATACTATATTGAAATGCTAACAAGTTTTTAAATATTTTTATTCAAGTGACTTTAAGTCTGGATAATGTTTTTAATGGTTGGAAACGTGTGTATTACTGTATAATTAAATAATTAAACTTCTGAAATGGCCGCTCAGTGCAGGAGGAGGCTGCAAACCTGAAGAGGCACACAACCGTATGGGTGGGGCAGGGGATCAATGGTGTGAGGTAGAGGACCAGGGCAGTGGGATTGCAGTGGCACAAGGGCAACCGTGTGGTCATCATGGGCTCCTCCAATGGCAGCTTCAGGTAAGTCGCTCTGATAAACCCCGTTAGACTCCAGTGAAGTGAGTGAGGCTGCAGCGCTACACTGGAGGGGACACATGTGGGCTCAGGGGCCAATGTGACTGTAGCAGAGGAAGGGATCTCTAGCTGATGTGGAGGTACAGGCCCAGTGGCAGTAAGGGGTGGGCAGTCAGCTGCAGAGGCTGCGGGGCCAGCGGCCCCACTGTACACATGGACCGCAGGGAATCTCAGCATGTTGTGCCCAAAGTCCAGCACACATGCCGTGCTCCGGGGGAAATTCAGGCCCAGGATGGAGGGATCGAGCATGTCAGCCATCCACATAGTTACTATTCACAACTAAACCCCCCATGTCAAAAGGGAACAACCCCGTCCCTCTTAAAGGGGCCAGGTCACCAGTCATTGTTCTCACCTGCACCAATGTCAGTTCTAGACAGTGTCTGGTCTCACCAGGGTTGCAGTGGAACCTGTATGGACTAGGGCAGTACATGCGACTCACATCACTATGGTGGGTATGTGACAGAAGTTGCCTCTGTGAGTCCAATCCGTAGTCACAACCTCTGCAGCAGGTGGCAGCAGGGCCACCTCCCCGGTGTCACCAAGGAAGTTCCGGAAATTAACCTTGTTGGCCCACATCTTCCCGGCTATGCGTGCCCTTGGCGGAACCCTGGGTGGCGGTGAACTTGGGACACTGTCTGAGGATTGAGGGGTGGGGGGGGGGTGCTGCTGCCTGTCAGCCTACAGGCAGTCTGCCTCCAGGAAGTAAACCTGAGGGCCTGGGTCCTCCAAGCCCTTTGGCGTTTACAGCTTGGTTGATTTCTCCCGCCTCGTTCCCCGCCACCTTGCTGCCCACAATTTCTCTCTCCAAAGCCAGTTCCAGGGCCTCGTCTAGGGACGCAGAGGGATTGGCTGTGTCTGAATGTGAGCTATCTGGGGTTAAGTGTCTAGATAAACTGATCCCTGGCCAGTTCACTCTGTACTGATAGAGCCATGTGAGCACAGACACGCCTACACAACCCCTTGATATCATTAAGCAGGATGCAGAGAGACTCATTTGACTCAGTCCCTGCACCTATTGTTTAACTGAGAGGGCAGAAGTCCTCACACTGCCCACAGCGATTCTGCAGGGCACTGACCAGTGTCTCATCCAGGGGCTCAAGCAACCAGCAGTGTACACCTCAGAAAAACATGTGTGACAACCCTGAGGACCTGCTTGCATACCACAATGGTATCCCATCTCCCGTTGCTCTTTGAAGGGGTACCACCCATCCAGTATAGTTATCACTGGGCTATCACAATGTCATCACAATACTAAAGACTGAAACAAAGCCGTGAGGTCAGACCCTCTGTATACAGCACACAGTCTCACCCTCACATCCTGTATGACCACATTTCTGCTGTTCACATGGCATTTCTCCAGCTTCCATTGCCCTGCAATGGACTGACGTGCTGTTGAAGGTCTACCTCACTTTACACTTTGCCCATGTCTTGTGTGTATACCCTGTCCGCTCCTAACGTGTATTTAGTTTGTGTAAATCTATCACTGCATCTGCATTTCGCAGTTCAGCTTCTGACAACATTGTGTTTCCCATCTGTGTATTTGGGTTCGGTGCTTGTTGGGTGCCTGTCGTGGTCCTTCTATTTACAATTGTACGCGGGGCATGCTGGGATATGCGCCCCGCCGGTGTTACACTAGTATAAAAAAAGGAATCTGGTCGAGTTTGTTCATTGACCAAATTTAGTTTTTGCGAACCAAATTGTTTGTAGGCCAAAGCATTTGTAAACTGCAAGCACCACTGTACTAATGATAAATTGGTATGAAAAAATGGAGACAATTTCTGAGACACCAGAGCGATCCGTGTACTGTAATATTTATCTTATCAATAACACAGTAAAAATACACATTAGCGCCAATTCATCTTCTTTATTCATCATGAATATTTTAATTCATTAATGCAGGAGTCTGTGATAAATCGCTATCAGCATTTGGTTTATAATGGCCAATTAATGATAACTAAAAAGAAACAGAGAGACTGAAGACAGAACTTTCAACCATGATATGAGTACTGTTGCTGCATAATTTGTCCACCAGGGGTCACAGCGCAACCCCCATCTCGGCAAGATGGATGACTTGAAATACGTTTCTATATCAAGTTGAATTATTTTTATTTCTATAGAACATTTAAAAACAATCTATGTTGTGCCAAAGTGCTGTAGGTCAAAATAATATAAATATATAGTAAAAGTAGAGACATTGGCCAATGTTACACAATGTTACACAAAAAATAATCAGAATCAGACTGTGGTTTATTGCCAAGTAGGTTGACCCTACAAGGAATTCTGTTTGGTATAATGGTGCTCCATGGAAAAACAAGACTAAGCAACAACCAAGTTCAAAAAACAGTGCAAAAGTTATACAATAATCTAGTAATAAATATAAAATCACTATAAATGTTAAATATATGATGTGCAAAGCAGAATAGTCTGATTAAATAGATAAATAAAATGTGTTCCTGTGTGTGCAGGGTCAGTACAGAGATGCATCTAATAAGAAGCGGTGTAAGGCTGAATTAGCTCCGAGACGGACTGGGGACCTATGCCATGTATCGCCTTAGAAAGAAATAAGAAATCTTTAAACTGTATTCTCAGAAATTCTCAAAACTTAACAGGTAGCCAATGCAATGCAGCCAACACAGGGGAAATTTGGTGTCTATTTTTTGTTGAGAGCCTGGTAGCACCGTTTTGAACAAGGTGTAGTCAGAATAAAGATGCTTCTGGTAAACCTGGGTACAGAGAACGGCAGTAACCCAATCAGGATAAAAGCAGGAGTAACTCTCCAGGTCTTTGGCTGAAAGGTGTGGTTTAAGCCAGGCTATTGAACTCAGCTGACAGAAACACCCCTTCACAACAGTATTTATTTGTTTATCAAACTCAGTGATGAATCAAAGATGACACCAAGATTTTTAGTATGTGACTGGAAGTTTTCTGAATGAGGCCCTAATTGTTCTCTGAGATCATGAACAGTGACCAAAACTCATTACCTCTGTCTTGTTTTCATTAATCTGGACGAAAGTCATTGCTGTCCTGTTCTTAATATCCTCCAGACAGTTAGAAAGGGCCACCAGAGAGCAGCAGTCACCAGGTTTTAATGGCAGATAGAGCTGCGTATCACCAGCATAGCAATGATATTTTACATAATAACGTTCACAAATAGAGCCCAAAGGAAGCATGTATAGAGGGAATATGAGAGGGCCTGTATCACAGGACTGGATATGTTTACAAATAAGGCCATAGTACTGAAGGGGTGTGGCCATCCCACACAGTGACAAGCCCATTCATTCACCTCATCTAGGCCTTTTTTTTTCCAACAATATCTTTATTAAAATTTTAAAAAATACAGAAATTACAGAAGTTTGAGTGCTTCCACATCGAAAGGAGCATCCAAGGCAACTAAATTATTGTATAACAATCAATCAACCTTCCTTGCAAATCAGACATTTAAAAGATGATAGAAAAATATTTAGGTGGAAGTACAAAATATGACCTGTAAATAATAACTTAATCAAATAAAAGAAAAACACAAAGCCCAAAAAAACCCCCAAAAAACATAAAAATAAATAAATAAATAAATAAAAAACCCCAACAACAAATAAGTTTCTCTATTTTCCAAGGGTTGCTCAACTCCACCTCAATTGTACTGTTCTGTATTGTTCAAAATTACAAACTCAAATTTATTTAGTTTAGGAAGCTGCAGAGGGCCGACATCAATTACATCTCATCTGCCTCATTCACAATACTACTAAGATCCACATTTTCCATATATTGCATAAAGGGACCCCAAATGTTTTGAAAAAGTGACAGTTTTCCCTTGACAATGTAAGTAATTTTCTCCATAGGTAAAGTTGTGGACAGTTCCTTTATCCAGTTAATGAGTTTTGGTTTACTGGTCTTCCTCCATGAGAGTGCTATGACTCTTTTTGCTAACAGTAGACATAAGTCCATGGCGGTAATTATCTTTCTAGACATAAGATGTCCATCAGGATATAAACCTAAAATAAATAGTTTAGGGTCAAGATCTAATTGTATACCCAATATAGTATCCAGAGCTTGTTTGATCTCTTTCCAAAACAATTGTACTTTATTGTATTCCCAGATACAGTGGAAGAATGTCCCTTTCTCCTCTCCACACCTGAAACACAAGTCTGGGCTATCACCATTATACTTATTAAGCTTTTCTGGAGTCACATATGTCCTCATTAGCCAATTATATTGCAGTACTTTAAGACGGGTACTGGTAGTTTGTGTTTGTGCTTCAGCACATGCCTCCTCCCAGTCTTCGGAGGATAAGTCCTCCTGTAAGTCTTCCCTCCAGGCATTAAGTTTCCCTAAAGAAGATTCAGGGGAACCCTCTACTAATATATTATATAGTTTGGAGATTATTCCCTTTCCAAAGCAATCTTTTTTCATTTCTGTTTCCAATGTGGATAACGGAGGGATTGACAAGCATTGATTTTGAGATAATCTAATAAAGTTTCTCATTTGTAGATATTTAAATCGATGTTTGCATGGAATATCATACTTGGCAATCAACTCCTCAAATGACATCAAAGTCTCATCCTCTGATCCCATGAGGTCCCCTATTGTCTTTAAACCTTTGTCAGCCCACTTCCTAAAACCAGGGTCTGCTCTGCCTGGAGGGAAAAAATGATTACCCCATATTGGGCTGAAGCGTGCGAGAGAGGTGGATTCACCCAGATATTTCTTAACCTGATACCAGATTATAATCATATTTCTGACTATAGGATTTTTTGTCTTTTTTTTCAACATTTTGACTTTTGCTGAATATAGGTATTGGGGAAGGGGAAGAGGTACCGAGCAGTTTTCGATATTCATCCAAGGCGGGAGGGATTTATCTGTAAAATAATACATCATAGTCCTCAGTTGAGCTGCCCAATAGTACCAAAGTGGATTGGGACATTTGAGGCCTCCTCTTTCATACGGTAAGTACAAGAGTGATAAACGCAGCCTCGGTCGTCTATTATTCCACAAAAAACGTACAAAAATTGTTTTCAGGTGTGAGAATAAATTAGCAGGAGGTGACAATGGAATGTTCTGGAACAAGTACAGAAGTTTGGGCATTATGTTTAGTTTAAGAACATTAATTCTTGCTATAAGTGACAAGGGCAAGGGTTTCCATCTATCTACAGATGAGATGATGGAATTTATCATAGGGGTGTAGTTAGCTCCAACAATGTCTCTCAAACATGGCACTATCCTAATCCCGAGATAGGTAAAACAGTCTACCATTTTGAATTGGAAAGAATTTCCGGCACTTCTTCTCTCTTCTGAGTTAAGTATCATTAATGAAGATTTTTCTTTGTTCACTTTATATCCTGATATCCGTCCAAATGTGTGTAATAAATCCAACAAGGCTGGGATAGAATCTTTCAGTTTTTCCAAAAAAAGGATGACATCATCTGCAAATAAAGCAATTCTATGTTCCTGTTGATTTACTGATAAACCAGTTATGTTTTTATGAGACCGCACCGCAATGGCAAACGGTTCAATTGCTAAAATAAACAATAAGGGGGACAAAGGGCACCCTTGCCTACATCCCCGTTTAATTTCAAATGGTTTAGATATAATTCCATTTGTCAGTATTTCAGCATATGGTTCATTATATAGAAGTCTAATCCACCGACAGAAATTATCCCCACAGCCAAATCTTTTTAATATTTCAAATAAGTAGGGCCACTCAACTCTATCAAAGGCCTTTTTGGCATCCAGTGATAGTAAAGCATTGTCTGTTTTTCCTTCCTGATTATGAAGAATATCCAACACTCGTCTCACATTATGAAATCCCTGTCTACCTGCAATAAACCCATTCTGGTCACAGGGAATTAGATCAGGTAAGAATCTCTCCAGTCTTCGAGCCAAAATTTTACAAAGTATCTTTAAATCCACATTAAGAAGACTTATTGGTCTTAGGTTTCCACATTTATTGCACGGTTTACCTGGTTTGGGTAGTAAAGTTATCAGAGCTCCTCTTAATGAAGCCGGAAGGATTCCCTTCTCAAATGAATCCGCGAACATGTCAAAAAGAGGGGACAGCAATTTAGTTTTAAATTTCCTATAAATTTCTGTCGGCAGCCCATCTGGGCCTGGGGTTTTACCTGTTTTCAAATGATCTATTGCTATAGATATTTCCTCCTTTGTTATAGGTGTATTAAGGTCTGCACTTATTAGTTCTGAAATGCTAGGTATCTGAAGGGTATCTAAGAAGAGATTTTGCTCTTGTCCCATATGTGTTATGTCTGAGCTGTATAGTTTTTCATAAAAAAAACTTAAAAGTTTTATTAATTCCTAGAGGGTCAACAATGATCTGTCCATCACTGTTTACAACTGAAGTAATGTTTTTCTCATTTTGTAATTGTCGGAGGCGCCAGGCTAATAATTTCCCGGGCTTTTCCCCTTGGTCATAGAATGATTGTTTAAGACGCAAAAGATGTGAGGCTGCTTTAGAAGCAGAAAGTTCGTTATACTGTGTTCTTAGTAATAAAAGCTTTTGATGGACTCTTGGACAAAAGGTTTGAAAGTATTCTCCCTCAAGCAGCTCAATCTCCGCCTCCAACTTTTTTGTTTTCTTATAAGTTTGGTTTGCTCTATAACTTGTAAAACTAATAATCTGACCTCTTACGTAGGCCTTAAATGCTTCCCACCTTGTGCAGGGTGACGTTTAATCCGTATTAGTTTCAAAATAAATATTTATTTGATTGTCTATTTTTGTTTAAATCTCCATCTAGGGGGATCTCTTTTTAGTCTTAAATCTTCATATATTAATGAGTTTGGCGAATGGTCAGATATTAAAATGCTATCGTAGTGACAATCCTTTATTTTGTACCTCATATTGCCAGAAACTAAAAAAAAAAAAAAAAAAAAAGTGTATTTGAGTAGCAGGAGTATTTTAAGACCTTGGGGTTCATATCCCTCCAAATATCCCTCAGATCAAGTTCTTTCATAAAATGTTGAATAGTTTGTCTACTTTTAGGATGCGAGAAATCAATACCTGAGCTCCTATCCAATTCTGGATTCAATGTACAATTAAAATCCCCTCCTATAATAAAGCTACCAGACAGAGATGATGCTGTCAAAAAAAGATTATGAAAAAACTTTGGGTCGTCAATGTTTGGAGCATAGATATTTATCAGGATTATTTTTTCCGTAATAAGTGTGCCCTGTAAAATAATATATCTCCCCGCCTTGTCTTTAATAACCCTTGTCACATGGAATGGTATAGATTTGTGGATCAAAATCATAACACCTCTTGCCTGAGAGGTGAAGGGTGCAGAATATATACTGCCCTGCCACCTCCTCCTAATCTTCGCCTCTTGACTAGACAACAGGTGTGTTTCCTGAAGTAGCATGATATCAGAGTGCATAGATTTCACCCTAGTCATTACTTGTTTTACCTTCTCCAGTTTTTGTAGTCCTCTGCAGTTCCAAGAAGAAATTTTAATTCTTATTCCACCAGACATAACACACAGCACTAAATGAGCTTCCCAACACATTTGAAATATTAAAGGATAGAGAAACAAATAACATCTGAATGTCAAAAACTACACCCACAACAATAAGTATTGAACATACCCCTTTAACTTGAACTTTGGTACCCATTTCCCTCCCCCTATATATACTGGTACCTGTCTAACAGCTAAAGGTTGTTCCACCCAAAAGTGAGGATCAACCGACTATGCCTAAACACCTTTCCCCCCTACCCCACCCCGCTACATAAACAGAAAAACTCGTTATTGGATACATTAAGAAAATTAGGCTACTAATAGTAGCTGTAAGCCTCTGGACCGATAAACAAATATAACAAATTGGCCTTTCTCTTTCACTCTTCTTTTAAAACTTAAAGCTCAGTAATTATTCCTTCATGCCAACACACAGCATGTCAATGATTACATTCTCAACCCAGTCCACTTTCTGACCTCAGAGCCTTCACAAAATTCTCCGCTTCACCTGGCTGGTTAAAGATGCGAGACTTTCCGTTGTATGTCACTATCAGTCGTGCGGGAGGAATCATGCCGTACCGGATCCCCATGGAGCGAAGCTGTTGTCTCACGGCGTTAAACTCTTTCTGTTTTCTGTGTACACCGGTCGCCAGGTCCTCATAAAATCTCACCGGACGGTTCTTGAAAAGAATCTGTCCCTTTGCCCTGGCAGCTCTTATCACGGTCATTTTATCCTTGTAATTTAGGAACTTCATGATCATTGTCCTCGGTGCAGCGGTGTTTGACGTATTCTTCTGGCCGATCCGATGAGCTCTCTCCAGCGTCAGAGCGGTATGTAGCGGTGCCAAGTTCAGAGCCTCCGGCAGCCAGTTTTCCAAGAAGACGCACGCGTCCTCTCCTTCCGCGCCCTCGGGCAGGTTAACAAGTCTCAAGTTAGAACGTCGCGATCTGGCCTCCAGATCCAGCACTTTGTCTTCGAGATCTTTGTTGTTATTTTCAAGAGTCCGTGCCTTTGCTTCCAAGGTGGTGATACTATCTTCTGCTGCAGATATCCGGGCCTCCGCCTCACCGACCCGCTTAGCACACTCATTAACATCCTTCCTCACAGTCTCTATTGCTGACAAAATACCGTCCAGTTTGGAGGAAAAATCCGATTTCAAGTTTGCAATAGCCGCCAGTACTGCGTCTAAGCTTTCGACCGTCTTTCCCCTCTCATTTGGCTTGTCAATTTTCTCCTCCATCACCTGACAGGTGTTGGTATTATTCTCGCTATCTTCACCACTAACATTAGCTTCACAGCTAGCCTCGGAGCTCGACTTAGAAGTGAAGTTAGACAATTTCGACTGAGTCGGTCTACTAATGTTTTTACCAAGTTTCTTTTGCGAGAGAGGCATCACTACTGGTCTTGTTCAACGTCCAATAAACGAGTATTATTCAGGATTTTACAGAAACATAGCGGAGCAGAAGTGGGCACGTCTTCTCAGCAAGCCGCCATTACCGGAAACCCTCATCTAGGCCTTTTACTAGGGATTTAAGGTCCTGGTTTTCCTCTCAGACCCTAGAACACACTGCCAGGCTCAGATTCCCGATCCCACATCCTGCTGAAGCCCTTCCCAAGATCAGACACTAGTTTTGTTTTCCTTGTTCTTATAGTAAAATGATGGTCTTTGACTTTTATACATCATCACTGTTCTGTTAATTACACATGACCTAATCTAAGTATTACACAAACCAAGCATAATTACTTAGAGATGTCATGAGATGGAAAATCCTTATTCAGTTAATTATTTTCCCCACAGGTGCTGACAGTGTGTCTACAGTGAAATGGGCCTGTGTACAGAGAGGATGATCTGTAACAATCCCATGTTCCTATGGTGACAGATATAAAACTCATGTGAAATACTGGTGCAGAGGGTATAATGTGAGGTCATGTACTCCCATAGTACACACTGACTCTCCACTGGAGGGTAAAGTGTGAGTCAGAGATGATCCTGACCAGCGAGTCTTCACTGTGACCATCAACAATCTGACAGCTGTAGGAATTATTAGCTCAGGTATATTTTAATATCTCCACCAATATGTTTTGAAATTAATTAACTTTTAATTAATTATTATTTGATGCTGATTAGTAACCAATTGTTATGCCGAATGGTCGGCTCCTCCAAACTCAAATGCGAATCCCAGTGAGTCTGTTAATGTGAGACTTAAATGGGATTCATTAATAACCCGTATCGCTTAATAACTTGGGTTAGTAGGCTCGTCCAGCGAGCTGGGTCACCAGGTAATGTAAACGATCGGTAGCGAAGCTCCCCTCACGGCCAATGAGAGAGAGTCTCGCGATATTTCAGGCGAGTTTGAGGTTTCAGAGCGTAGTAGCCAGATCGCAGAGGCAGGGACTATTGTGAGCACTCAATGACGGAGGCTGAAGTTGTGTAAAAAGACATGCATTTATTCCTACAACTAACATAAGACAGACATTATACCTAACAAACAATAAACATGAAATAACGGAAAAGACACAAACGATGTAATCATGAAAATGCAGTGACCAGATTTAAAATGATTAACCTAAAAAGGGAAAAACTGTTCTGCAAAGCAAGCAGTTTGTAGGAATATAAACCTAAAGGAATATAGCAGGTGAATAGGACAGTTTAGGTTGTTAGAAAGGAAAGGAAGTTGGTTTACTTGGATGCAGGAAAGAGGGAGGTCTTTGCAGTTGGTTGCAGTGGCTGATGAGCTGATGGGTGATGGCTCTCAGGGAGGCGCGGTGTTTGCAGCGGTTGTTGGAGTGGAGTCCCGTACTGGTGCAGAGGGTATAATGTGAGGTCATGTACTCCCATAGTACACACTGACTCTCCACAGGAGGGTAAAGTGTGAGTCAGAGATGATCCTGACCAGCGAGTCTTCACTGTGACCATCAACAATCTGACAGCTGAGGATTCCGATCGGTACTGGTGTGGTGTGAAGTATAGTGGAGCCTCTCTGATTAGGTTAATCTGTCAGTCACTGATGGTAAGATGTCTGTACTGCAGACTGTAGCCAATGAGATGCACAGTATGTAACATGTCACTGAGTCAAAAAGGAAGGACCTTAACACAAACACTGATGGAAAAATGTTTTAATATTTAAAAAATCTGCATTTTAATTTAATTCAATATGATAAACGAGACTTGGAAGAAGTAACAGTGTCAGCTAAATCGGGCGACTTCATGAGGTTAAATATGATAAGCAATATGTTAAAAAATGTCAGGGGTTGGCCAAACATTTACATACAGTATGTATGTTGTAATGGGCTGATATTCATAAACATTTCATTGCTGTGGAAATCGTTGAGTGTTTTACCTGTGTGTTGAAGTCCTCCAGGGCTGTCAGTGGACAAACAGGAGGTGACGGGTGTGGATGGAGACAGTGTCAGTGTTACTATGGAAACAACAAAAGACAAAGGATGTGGTGTAAGATTGGGGGCTCCTGTGCATCAGAGAGATCAGTGAGTTTGCATGGGAGGCCTGTCCTGATCAGGAATGACACAGAAAATAAAACCTTCATTGTGACAATGAGTGGGCTGGAGAGGAAGGACACTGGCTGGTATTGGTGGCTGGTTGTGGAATCCTGCAGATTCCAGTTCATATTACTGTTAAACATAAGTAATTGATTTAAATCTGCCTGTGAATTATTTATGCTTGAATATAAATAGATACATACTAATCAACCCAGCAGTTTCACTCACGAAGGGGTTTGTGCTTCTTTGTGGGGATAATCCCCTATTTATCAGCTGTTGTGAAACAGAGTTATTTATTGGGATTATTGTTTCAATGATAGTGGCACGGTGGTCCAGTAGGCGGCGCTGTTGCTTAACGCCTCCATGTTTAGGGGTTTGAATCTGGCTTCTGCTCTGTCTGTGTGGAGTTTGCATGTTCTCCACATGCTGTGTGGGTTTCCTCCAACAATCCAAAAACGCACAGTCAGGCTAATTGGTGTCTTTAATATTGAATGTGTGTCTTCTAGTTCATGATCAGTCTGTAATATGACAAAAATCACAGCATTTTCCACAGACATACAGCCAGTCACTTGTTATGTATACAAATCCAGACAAATCCATGTAGCTTGCAACATAATTCAGGCATTTTTTCATCTTTGTGAGGATGAATTGTTACTAATGGTGTGCAGACTGACTAACATGTCTGTAGGTGGTTTTTCATTGCAGCGTAGACCAGTGTTACAGTTGTACTCTGTAATATCTGTTCCAGTGCTGCATCCATCCATTGTCTGAAACTGCTTGTCTAACTCAGGGTCCCTATGGGCGCAAGGCAGGGAACGTCCCATGACAGGGTGCCAACCCATTGCAGGACACGCTCACACTCCATTCCCTCGCACAAGCACACCTACCGGCAATTTGACAACTCCAATTAGCCTCAGCATGTTTTTGGACTGTGGGGGGAAATCAGAGTCCCTGGAGGAAACCCCACAATGACACAGGGGGAGCATGCAAACTCCATACACACGGAACTCCAGCGAAGACTTGAGTACACGTGCCAGAGGAGTGAGGCGACAGTGCAAACCACTGCACCACCATGCCACCCTGATACAATAGATACATTAAAATATGTTAATAAAATCATTTATCTCACCTGTTCACTATCAGTGCCCTGGGATGTGAACACTAATTCATTGTTCTCCATCTAATCATTTTCTCTGTAGAATATCTTTCATAATTTATATTTCAGTTTCAAGAGTGACCTTTTCTTAGTCTTACTTACTTCAGTCAGAATAGATTCACTGTTTTGTTCTTCAGGTTTAAATGTGATATGTGTGACTGACAGACACACTGGTGTATTATATGTCTCACAGGTGGGAGCAGGTTCTGGATGCTGTACTGAAAGCTGGGACTGGTGTGTTTTACCTGATTTGCACCATCATCACCATTCAGCTGCACTGGACCTCCTGTAGAAAGCGGGAACCAATCAGAGAGAAGCAGAGGGTCTCCCTGGATCAGAGGAAGCTGGCAGAGGAGATGACCTTCGTGGAGCAGAATGAGTCAGACGAGCTGTAAAATAAACGGTTATGCTAACTGCAGTGAGGCCTCTCTCACTCGGCCCTGCTCAGTCTGTACAGTCATAGCATGAGAGTCAGTTAAACAGAGGGGATGATTATCTGCTGGCAACCTGTACAACCACATATTGGCCACTTATTCACAAGTGCTTTGCTGCCACCTGCTGGTTAATGTTTAATAATCGTTATCTTGTGAAGGTAAGACTGGTTTTTATTAAATTGTCTCTTGATTCTGAAAAAATATGGTACTATGCAAAAGTCTTGGGCCATCAAAGAAAACGTTTAATGCTATTTAATTGGGTTGTGTATATTTGCTCAGAACAAAAACACAATTATCATAAAAATATATGCAAATCAAAAGTGACACAATAAAAACTAACAAGAATTTCTTCTTTTCTCCATAAAGTTACTGATGCCTTGTTGGATCGCTAGATGAACCACGCTTTGGATCCTAAACCTCTCCTCAGGGGCATCCCAGCCATTCCATGTATTTGTTAAATTCCGCCACCAGCTCACTTAATTAATTAATTTAATTAAACAAATGTTAATGATGCATTGATTAGCCATAGGAGTTGTGTTATGAAAATATATAGGTCTATTGGATGGTTGGTGCAAATATTTTACTAACTTTAGAAGAGATTTTGAAATGACTGGGCTGCCACACTTTGACGGACAAAATATTATAATTCTAGACCAAGATGAAGATCATTTGAACATCATTTTCTTCGACAGCCCAAGACTTTTGTACAGTTTTGTATGTGTCTTTTATACTGGTCATAATTTGTTTAAATACATGATTAATAAATTGATACTTTACAAAACATTTCATATTTTTCTGAAATTGGTAATTATTAAAAATGAATTTCACAAACTTAAATGGTTTGGCTGCGATGGGCTGGCCCCCCATCCAGGGTTGTTCCCGTGCCCATTGCTTCCGGGATAGGCTCCGGACCCCCCACGACCCAGTAGGATAAGCGGTTTGGAAAATGGATGGATGGATGGATGGATAAATGGTTTGGAGTTTTTAGGTCACCCCTCCACGTCAGAGCCCACCAATCAGGGACTCTTTAAAAGAGTGATGTAATCGGGAACGCCCACTTTTCAATCTGCGGTACAAATACACCAGCTTGTCTCTGCTAACAACAGCCTGTGCATATCAGTTAAGGAGGAAACAGTACCACATACATATTGGCCAACATCAAATGAAAATGTAACACACGAAAACAGGACCGCCCACTTATCACTCTGCGTAAAATCACACCAGCTTGTCTCAGCTGACAGCAGCCTCACATATCAGCTAAGGAGGAAGACGGCATATCAAAAGTAAAAAGAAAGACACCATCAAATGAAAATATCCCTGTGTGATCTATTGGTTTCTGCTTTCACTCCCATTAAATGACAGTAAGTCTAGTTGGTGTCCGTGGTGCTGAAAACCTGGATCAGTAAATTCCAAATGAAACTTCTTTACCTGATTTAACTGTAACTCACTTATTTTGTTGGCAATGATGCTTTGTTGAGTCTAGAAAGGCGCAAAGTGGGTTTCAGATAAATTAAATGAAGTAGTTTTGCTTAAAAACCAAAAAGCTTTGAACAATCAGTTCAGCTTTGGACTGTAGTGCTTCACAAAAGTAAAATCCATCCAGTTAAATCTCTTTATCCCCAAGTCAAGAAGATATCAAATGCAGAAGCACATTGTGGGAGATACAAGGTGCAGACACATTAAAAGCACTTTTTTGTGTGAACATTATAAAACAGATTGATACACATTAAGCAGTTTGTAACTTTACATCCAGACCTACATCAGTCAGAAAAAGCAGGCGATGACCAGCCCATCCAGCAGCTTCATCTCTGATTGTACAGAATCCCTTGTCAGCGTAACTTCTGAAGTCATGACTAAACTAATTTCCAGCTCTGCCTTCAGTTTCATCTGTTAAATTAAATTAGGAACTAAACTAAACTAGGAGGGAAATATAGTCAAGCTACTTAAGTAGCCGAATTTTGTGTATCCACTAGAGGGCAGCCACACATAGATTCCCTTATGAATGGTTCTGATGCTTCCGGAAAGCACTGCACAGAGACCCAGGTATGCCAGTGAGGAACGGATAAAGAGCAGACGGATCCAAATACTAGCTGTAATATATAGTATTTTCAATGAATTTAAACAAATTAATATAACAGTGTCAGAGTGTCAGATCCATGTGACTTTTTATGATTGAAGAACTTTGAAAGCCTGAATATAACTGAGGAGGCCCACGGACCCCATTATGTGTGAAACATCATTGTGGTGCTGAGAGAAACACAGGACTGCTGATAAGACCCAGATGAAGTGAATTACCTGACTTTGCCCCCACCCATCCCCCCCCCCCCCCCCCAGGATACCCCCACCCCTCCCCCCCCCCCCCCCCAGGATACCCCCACCCCTGTCATACAGACACCTTCCTAACGGACCTCTTGATTTGTGCTGATCCACACATATGAAAAGGACCTACTGCAGTGACATTTTAAAACTGTATAAAACATAATAAAGACTGAAACAAAGGCCTGAGGTCAGACCCTCTGTATGTAGCACACAGTGTTTCTGCAGAGTCTCACACTCACATCCTGTATGACGACTTTTCTGCTTTTCAGAATAAGTCTGATTTCACTGCTCTTTGCTCATTTGCAATATGAGGAAGTAACAGTTTAGAACACTAGACTTATTTGATTAATTTGTTTGTAGTTTAAAATCTGTGAGCATGAATGATGCACTGTGAAGACCAGCTATCAATAATTTTGCTATGAAATCATGTTTCTAAAATGATAAGATTCTAGATGAAATCAAAATATTTATTCCTGGTAAGAGCAGGACAACAGCAGCATCAAACTGTTTTCCTTTTTACAGACAAGAAATAGACAGGAAATGCATCAGTGCACAAACAGTTTATGAAAATCAAAGATAGATGGATGATTTTTAAAACATTTAAAACCCACAAAAAGGGAGGCAGTGAGGTTAAGGAGAGTCAGGAAGTGAGTGTCAGTCTCCACAGATCTGAGGTCAGCGATACACACATAAGGCTCCTCTGATGCTCCTCTTCATCCTCTTCTTCACTGATGGGCCTCCAGGTGAGGATCACTTACTCTGGGACTCCACCATTCAGCGTAGTTAAGATGAAGATACATTTTGCACAATATACTTACTACATCTGTTTGTTTATATTCATATTGTTCCATGAAGTTTGATCACTTCCCGATTATAGTCTGTGGTGGTAGCATGTTGACCGACTGATTTTAGAATTGACTGCAGTCTTCTTTGTGTCCACTATGTGGCAGCAGTATAAAGGAAATATCTTATTCTGTCACAGCTGCTGGTGTGTGTAAAAATTCACATACTCTGATAACAAGTAATTCTGCCTCCAACTGTTTGTCAGGGATCTGGGCAGGAATGAATTACATGCCGACTGTACATACAACAGAGATAGGCTCCTGGGAGAACTTTGCCAGAAGTTGAAACACGACTTTAAGAATGACACTGATACAGAGTACTCAGCTGTTTGGTTGAAACTAAATCTTGGTCTGGATTTTTACATTCTGGACCTGAACTACCCACTGCTGCACTGACCCCCACCTTCTTCTTTTTTTTCCCTTTGTCCTGTCCGGCAGCTTTAGCAGAATCATGGTCTGAATGCACTGCTGTGACAAACATGTTTGCTTTACCATGAGGGGTTCTATAAACTCTGTATAGGCCTCTCATGTTGATCGATTTCATTTTTTAAATTTAAAAAATTTATTTATTTCATTTTTAACCCGTAAAGTATTGCAGTGGGTGAGCTGGCCGAAGAGGATGGACAGATTAGGAGGGAAAAAAAGAAGGAAAAAGAAGAAAGGAGCAAGTGAGATGAAATGAAAGTTTTTAGCGGGTGTCTCTAACTTTGCTCTGCCATTGCATGCACACCACTTCCAGGGCCAGCCTTGCTCTCACGCTGATATACTGTCAGATTATGCACATCTTATATGTTGTTTTAACCCTTAGCGTATTAGTAAAGGCTGTTTTGTACTTACTTGATGTGATGGTCCACTTTACTGTGGCCTTGAGCCACATTAGAAATTTATTTCTGATATATTTAACTTAATCCTCATTTTTCTTTTGCCCATGAGCACGAAACAGCTAAATAATTAGCATGATGCAGAAGTTATTCTCAGACAGGCACTTAATCTAAAAAGCAGAAATGTCATCATACACGATGTGAGGGTGAGACTGCAGACACACTGTGTGCTGCATACAGAGGGTCTGACCTCAGGCCTTTGTGTCAGTTGTTATTATGTTTGATTTGTGATTCTCACCTGGAGGCCCATCAGCGGATGAAGAGGAGCATCAGAGGAGCCTTATGTGTGTCTCACTGACCTCAGATCTGCGCAGACTGGCACTTACTTCCTGATTCTCCATAACTTTGCTGTTTCTCTGTCTTTATCTGTTACTCAGGAGTCCTGAAGTCCAATGAAAAATCCGCTTTCTCCTGTCTATTTGGCTGATACAAGTTCTGCTCACTTCTGCTTGGGTTGCATGGATCACCAGCCACTTGTCACCAACTAACAGACCACAGCCTACCTGACCAATGTCATAACTGGTGCACCTAGGTATAAAATTTAGTCTCACTGTCTCCAAAAAAGGTCACTGTCTGGAACCCCATGGAACCACATTTTTGATTCCTTAGGCAATTTTTACACTATGTGACAAACAAAAACAACACACAAGTTTGTCTCAACACAGGCTCCATAGTCAAGAAAGCACAGCAGCACCTCTACTTTCAGCGGAAGCTGAGAAAAGTCCATCTCCCATCCTCACAACATTTTACTGGGGAACTACTGAGAGCATCCTGAGCAGCTGCATCACGGTCTGATTTGGGAACTGCCTCGCCTCAGATCATAAGACCAGCGGATAGTGAGGATAGCTGAGAAGATTATTAGAGTCTCTCTCCCCTCCATCATGGACATTCACATCACACGCTCCATCCGCAAAGCCACCAACATTGTGGATGACCGCACCCACCCCTCACATAATCTTTTCACTCTGGCATCTGGAAAAGCATTCAGGCCTCCACAACCAGACTCAGAAACATGGCGCCTGACTACTGAACTCTCAGGGACTGATCTGATACCACACACAACACACACACACATACAGCTGTGTAATCATATCTTCGTGGGGACTCTCCATTCATTTCTATGGGGAAAACTGTAATCCCAACATGACAACTTTAACCCCTACCAACCCCTAACCTTAACCATATGTAACCAAACCAAATACAAGACTTTTGGCATTTTTAGTTTTTTGACTGTATTTACAGATCTTTGTGAGTACCTGAAAATGCCCCCCAAAACATCAAAATAACGGGGTTTTTGTCACATTGTGGAGGACATTTGGTCCCCACAATGTAATATACACCTAATCCACACACACACACAGAGTAGGTATTTGAATCTTTGTGGGGATTCTCCATTCATTTGTATGGGCGTAACCCCAATCCTAAATATGGCAACCTTAAACATTGCAGTAGTTACCAAGCAGTAACAGTAAGCAACCAAATAAAATGCAAGACTTTTTGAATTATTCCTTTGGCTGCATTCAAAGAATTTAATAAAATTCAGTATCTTCTTACTTTCGGGACCGAAAACATGTCCCTACAAAGTCGAAATAACATGTTTTTATAGCACTATGTACATAACCACCCACCCAAACGCGCGCACACACACACACAAACAGGCCTACCTACAGTATACCCTCCATAGATTCCTGAATGAAATATCTGTAAAGCAGTTATTATGGCATGGCGTTTGGTTTGAACATGCAGTTTTTAAGAATATTGCGCTAATTCTAAACGAAAGACTGCACTAATTCTAAAATGGCTATATAAGCACTTTATTTACCATTAAATAAATTATAAATCAAACCAAAATTTAGTCTCTCAAAAAACTTGTATATGACATATCATTGTTCACATTATGAGAAATTAAAAACACCAGGACACAGAATGTGAATAACAAGAACTATAGTGTTCTTTCTCAAAAGCGTACCTACCAACGTGGCTAAAATGCTAATTGCGTTCGTCAGCTATGGAAAAAAAACAGCGGGGCACCCCAAACATCGCGGTATTACGCATTACCGTAATACTGCATAGCAAAGACATTGTGAAATAAAAAAATTACAGTCAGTATTTATAGACAGAACTGCGTGGTTTCCCATTGACAAGTAGATACATGGTTTACGGGCTTGAAGGCGGTTAGATCAACAAATCCAATCACGCCCAGCCAGAACAAGCACGAGCTAAACATACTACTATTGATTGGTTCACCTTCAAATTCGTCCCGCCCTGACAATTAATTCTCGTTTTCATTCGTTGAAAATGGCATCAGTACACATCTTCATCCTTTCGACCAATGAAAAATTTCGCTGGTTTCCATAGAAACAAAATCAGTGCAGTTTGAACATAAACTTTCTGACAGAGCAATGGCGCAGCGGTGAGAAGCATCTCTTCGTATGTTTCTTGCTATTTCTTCAGATTATGTTTTGTTAGCATAGTTAATTATATATTTCATTGTATGTCGTGATATAGTTCATGCAAATATTGCCGCAAAATATAATTGAAATATATTTAAAATTAGTAGCTTAAACTGTAGATGCTGTGGCCATTTTTCGTAATGTGATTGTTTATATTTAAATTGTAAGAGAAAATAATTGTGTTAAACTTAAAAACAACAAGCCTTATGGTTGATATGATTGGTTTTACTCATCCGGTCTGTCGTAATGCGTTTCATCTGAAGATGTTATTCTGAAAAGAGCCCCTATACGTTTACTTTTTAAATGTCCCATGTTGTTGAAGTAAGATTAACCGTTTGCTGGGTTCATTACCATGGCGATGTTATAACGTACCGAAGTAGCGTCCTGATTTCGCCAGCGTTACTGTATAGGTTGTGAAACAGTTTTAGCAATTTGGCCGCTTCTATCGGAGTAGCCTCGATGCCACGAGCAGCCAATGAAGGCTCCATCCCTTTCCATAGGCATTCTTGGTGAATAGCATTTAGCAAATGTCTGGAGTACGTTGAAAATACAGTGTCTAGTTTGGCTTTGAGAGTATCACAGACGGCTAGTTAATTATGTTAACCAGAATGAAAATTCCGAAAGCTGTTTCCTGGACCAACGACCAGCACTGGGGAGCCTGGGACCTGTGGGACGAGGTGATCGACTGGGGAGAGAGGAAAGGTTTGGAGGAGTGCTCACCAGCGACACCCCCCACTGTCCAGGCTGGGGAGGTTATGGGGGGACTGGGAGGTGTGACGGACTGGTGTAAGGGAGGTGAGGGTGTGAGAGTGATAGGCAATGCTGGCATTGTTTCTGAGACTCTTCAGAGAGGAAACTGGCGGTGTAGAGATAGATGTGGGTCTGGTATAGATAGAAGATGTAGAAGTGGTGGAAAATTAATATTAAAGTTGAGCTTGTAGAGCTCTTGACACAGAGAAGAGCCAAAATACAAGGAAGATGAAGCTGTTGTTCTTCTGCTGCTGTTTGGGGAACATTAAATGTTTGAAACAGTATCAAAGATAATGAATTAAGTGTGATAAATTTTGAGATGTATAGTGGAATGTTTATTAATAATTGTTAATGTGGCGCCCCTGAACCCCCTCGGTTGGCCGCCCCTGCCGGTTGTGTGGGGTCGGGGATGAGGACTAATCGGGGCCAGTCGGGGATCTGGCCCCGGTGCCGGGGGGGCCCACTCCTGCACGCCCTTATTGCTCTCCTGGGCCGGACACCACATTTCATACAACACTAGAGCTTTGAGGGGCAGTGGGGAGGTTTTACTTGCACATTAGACAGCACATGACACTAGGGCTGAGGAGGTGGGTTTAGGCAGGTGGGGTTCTGCCGTCTGCCAGTGGTGGGGTGCCCGTGCCTCGACTGTTCACCTGCTTTTTGCACTTTAGTTATATACACAGTCCATGCTACATTAGGGCCTTGGGGTGCAGGGAGGGGGATGGGGGACTCTGCCATCTGCCAGTGGTGGGGCCCTCATACTCGAACTGCACCCACTAATTTTAATGTATTGTAGACATAAACACACAAGTCTCTCACACATGTACATGCACACTTCACATTAACATGGGACGGGGAATCAGTGGGGGCTGAGAGGTCCCCCCTAACTCTCTGTCTCTGGCCCTGCGCGTGTGGGGTGGCCCGGCAGGTAGAAGACGGCCCTGGCCGGTGTGGGCCGTCTCCTCTTGTGGGCTGCGGGCTGGGTGGTCCTTGGCTCTGCTGCGCCGTGGTGGGGCCCTGGCAGGCGGTCCGGGGTATCTAGGGATGCTCTGAGCCCTTCTAGGCGAATTGTAGGGTTCGGTCTGGGCTGGGCGGGGGGTCTGCCGCTCCCCGGTTGACGCAGGTCCGCTCCTGGGTGGTGGGGGGGGGGGGGGGTGCACTTTGTTTGTATGGGTCTCCCTTAGATCATCCTGCAGTGTCGGGGAGGGGGGGGACGTGCCGGGTCGCAACAGTGGGCGGTGATCCGTCCTGCCGGGGAGCGGGCTGGGGGGACCGTCCGCCAAGGGAGTGTTCCCGGTTGATGGGGCCCTTTGGCCCTGGACCCGCTTCCCTCGGTGGAGGGCTTGCGGGAGGGACTGGGGGGCTCGCTGTCTGTCCCCCCTATGCGGACCTCCTTTTACAGGGGTTGGGCCCCCCTTAGTCCCTCGTGGGCTCCCTCTCGGGTTGGGCGGGTGGTTGTCTTGTGGACATATGGCCATGGGCCGTGTGTTTCTTATGGTTGTTTGTACTCTGTATTCCCCTACACTTTATTTTCTCCATCCCACCTTTACATCTCCAGCCCGCTGTTCCTGGGAAAAGCCACCTGCCAATCATCCTTGGAGCAGCAGTCATTCTCAGGATCTCCTACATCACAGATCACCTAATAAACACAGGACCTGTCGACGACTGGAGAAAAGGAGAAACGCTGAAGCACACTGGGCATTTTGGAAGCATTTCATCATAATAAATTACCTTTGCCTTTACAGTTTCTGTGTACAGTTTCATTATAGTAAATTGCACTTAGTTGTGATTACTCAGTTACAAAGACAATGGGTCACTCTATAATGGGTGATGGTATGCTTTTAGCTGTGCTTCCACAGGTTGTATCTGCCTTAGTAAATGACTAAATGTCTTTTTCACAAGTGACTTTGATTATGTTTGTAGAATTAAATTAAAGGTAAACCTGTACATTGGTTAAAATAACATCTGACTGCTACAATAATACATCATACAGCGTCTTTTGTACTAATGTGCTACCTTGAGACATTCAGGTTGTATAATGAACAATTTTAATAACAATTGTGTTAAGTAATTAACTTTCAAAATCTATCAATACCATGCAAAAGTGTAAAGTCAAATTTATGAGATACTTATTACAATAAACGGAAGTAGTCTGTTCCCATTTAAAGAGGCTTTACATCATACAGCTTCTTATACTGGTCTGGTTGGTGGGTATAAAGGATCAATTAGAAATCTTCCTCCTCCAAATGTATCATATCATTTCATGAGTTTTGGTAGAGTGGGGGTAGCAGGATAATAATAGGATTTACTGGTTATTTTTGATACGGTAAAATCGCAAGACGCAGAAAAATAAAAATTTGTGTATGGTCAGAATTATCAGTGGTAGGAGATTTTGTCCCTACTACCATCTGGGAAAAGAACATTCTGGTGCTTATCTGTGAAGAAGCAATTTCAGGAGATATAAATCCTTGCAAAAAGTAGTCTCCCACTCTATAAATAGGGTGCAATTTGTTTTTTCACGCAGTGGAAATGGAAATGTTTTTTTAATGTTGATGACGACTGTAACTGGTCAAAAGGTGGCGCCAAAGATCCCCAGTAATGCATCGCCCATTAATGTACAGATATCCCCCTGCCTCACCATGCATGACTCCTCCAATGGTGCTGATGTTTAACAGTACATTCATCCTAACTATACAATTTGATATCTGGTATCGTCCTGTCAGTTTTAACCCGTTTCTAAGTCCCGTATGGTTTAGGTAGCTTTTTTTCCAAAATGATGACCATGAAATTCAGCACATATAACAAATATTGAACTATAGGCATTAATTGAAATGCTCTCTCTCACAGACACACACATATTAGATGTCTATGTCTTTGAAATTGTTTAATACGAATTAATCTGTTTTATAATGTTCACACAAAAAAAGCTTTTGTGTTCACATTTTACAACCCCAAATCAGAAAAAGTTGGGATGGTATGTAAAATGAAAATCAAACTGAAAACAGCACTTTGTTAAATTATCTTTGACCTGTATTACATTGAAAACAATACAACAGCACATTATTTAATGTGTTCCTCGTGAATTTCATTGTTCTTTTTCAAAGACGTATTCCAATTTTGGTTCTTAGAACACATTTCAAAAAAAGTTGGGACAGTAAAGCATTTAGTACTTTGTAATGTCGCCATTTCACAACACTTAAAAGACATTTAGGGACTGAAGACACCAAGTGATGTAGTGTTTCAGGTGTAATTTTGTCCCATTCTTCCTGCAAACAAGTCTTAAAGCGGACAACAGTACGGGGTCTTCGTTGTCACATATTGCGCTTCAAAATGAACCACACATTCTCTATTGGAGACAGGTCGGGACTGCAGGCAGTCAAGTACCCATACCCTCTTCCTCAGCCAGGACTTTGTAATGTGTGCAGAATGTGGTTTCGCATTGTTTGTTGAAAAATGCATGGGCGTCCCTGGAAAAAATGTCTTCTTTAAGGTGACATATTGTGCTCCAAAATCTCTATGTACTTTTCAGCATTAATGGTGCCATCACAGAACTGCAAGTTACCTTTGCCAAGGGCACTGACACAACCCCATACCATGACAGACCCTGGCTTTTGGACTTATTGCTGGTAACAGTCTGGGTGATCCTTTTCTTCTTTGGTCTGGAGCACACGGCATCCATTTCTCACAAAAAAATACCTGAAATACTGATTCATCTGACCACAGTACACGTTTTCACTGTGTGATGGTCCAACTCAGATGCGTTCTGAGCCCAGAGAAGCCGACGGCGCTTCTGGACACTGTTAAGATGGGGCTTGCTTTCGGCACAGTACAATTTTAACTGGCATTTGTGGATGTAACTACGTATTGTGGTACTTGACAAAGGTTTGCCAAAGTAGTCATATGTGGTCATATCGCTTATAGATGAATGACGATTCTTGATGCAGTGGGATGCTGAGGGATCGGAGATCACGGTAGTTCAACTTAGGCTTGCTTCCTTGTCCTTTACGCACTGAAATTGCTTCAGATTCCTTCAATCTTTTAATTATGGTATGCACTGATGAAAGTGAAATATCCAAATCTCTTCCTGTCGTTCTTTGAGGAACATTGTTTTTAAACATTTCAATAATTTTCTCACGTATTTGTGCTGCTTTTGTACCAAATCATAATTACAATCACCTGTTGACATCACTTGTTTCAAATCACATCATTATTTAACCAATTTACCTCACTACTGGCCCTAAATCGCTCCTGTCCCAACTTTTTTGGAAATGTGTTGCAAGAACCAAAATTGGAATACGTGTTTATTTTGAGGAAAACAATGAAATTCATGAGGAACACATTAAATAATGTGATGGGGGTAACACAATAAATTCAAGATTTTTATTTGTCGTACAAATGTAGTGGTACACTGGCAGCGAAATGAAATTGTCGTTACTCCAGTCGGTGTAATAAACACACTAGTAAAAGGACATCAAAATTAAACAACGTGAATTAACTGAAACTACAGAAAGATAATAAGAAAATATAACAATAAAAGGTATATAAAAAGTAAAGATGAAAATGTATAAAAAATATGTAGAAATGTTTAAAGTACAGATTGTAGTTATAGCATATTTTAGCTTTTAATCTGTGATGTTAATGATCCTACTGGCCTGGGGGTAGAAGCTTCTCCTCGGCTTCTCAGTCCCGGCCATAAGGCCCCGGGGACTTATGCAGGGCGGCAGTTCTGTCCTGGTGATTCTCTGGGCGCATGGTATCACCCTCAGCGGGACTCGGCGGCCCTCAGAGCTGGAGCTGCCGTACCGAGCAGTTATGCTCCCGGAGAGCACAGATCCCACATTGCCGCTGTAGAAAGTTTTTTGAGGCACAGAGGAGAGTCTGTATTTCCACAGCTGCCTCACATGATACACTCACTGTCAAGCTTTCAGCACTAAAGTTACAGATTACTGGGTGGCCGAGAGGTCTGTGAAATTTGGAGGGTCAGTAGCTTGCCTGGGAACCCTTAGCATTCAGCGAAAACTGAACAGAGCGGCCTGTAGCAGGGTTGTCTAATTTGTTTAGCTGGCTGGCATAAAATTTTCAGTTTGAAACAAGTATGCACACAGATTTACATGTACGTAACAGTTTTATTACTTTGTAAATAGTTTGCAGGGTTTTCAAAGTACCCCAGTGCTTTTGATATAGCGAATTTTAGGTTTATAATGAAATAATATAGATTTGCCCTAAGATTTAATAAGATTTCTTGCGTGAGCGTGAGAGTCTGAAGGTGTGAGTGTCACACCAGATGGGTGAGAGCTGACAACCCTGGCTCTGTTCAGTAGCCTCAGAAATTCTTTCGAACTTTCCAAACACAGCTGATGGAAATCAATGGACGCAAAGGTTCTCAGTGACCATTTTAGCTTGTTTTTAGACTAAAGGCCTATGATGGATCTTTGGAATGTTGCGGAGATACGAATGCTGAGGACAGCATACTTTGTGCTGTGAGTGTTATGTTAACCATGTAAACAAAGAGGAAGTACACAGTCCAACCAGATACTATATTGAAATGCTAACAAGTTTTTAAATATTTTTATTCAAGTGACTTTAAGTCTGGATAATGTTTTTAATGGTTGGAAACGTGTGTATTACTGTATAATTAAATAATTAAACTTCTGAAATGGCCGCTCAGTGCAGGAGGAGGCTGCAAACCTGAAGAGGCACACAACCGTATGGGTGGGGCAGGGGATCAATGGTGTGAGGTAGAGGACCAGGGCAGTGGGATTGCAGTGGCACAAGGGCAACCGTGTGGTCATCATGGGCTCCTCCAATGGCAGCTTCAGGTAAGTCGCTCTGATAAACCCCGTTAGACTCCAGTGAAGTGAGTGAGGCTGCAGCGCTACACTGGAGAGGACACATGTGGGCTCAGGGGCCCATGTGACTGTAGCAGAGGAAGGGATCTCTAGCTGATGTGGAGGTACAGGCCCAGTGGCAGTAAGGGGTGGGCAGTCAGCTGCAGAGGCTGCGGGGCCAGCGGCCCCACTGTACACATGGACCGCAGGGAATCTCAGCATGTTGTGCCCAAAGTCCAGCACACATGCCGTGCTCCGGGGGAAATTCAGGCCCAGGATGGAGGGATCGAGCATGTCAGCCATCCACATAGTTACTATTCACATCTAAACCCCCCATGTCAAAAGGGAACAACCCCGTCCCTCTTAAAGGGGCCAGGTCACCAGTCATTGTTCTCACCTGCACCAATGTCAGTTCTAGACAGTGTCTGGTCTCACCAGGGTTGCAGTGGAACCTGTATGGACTAGGGCAGTACATGCGACTCACATCACTATGGTGGGTATGTGACAGAAGTTGCCTCTGTGAGTCCAATCCGTAGTCACAACCTCTGCAGCAGGTGGCAGCAGGGCCACCTCCCCGGTGTCAACAAGGAAGTTCCGGAAATTAACCTTGTTGGCCCACATCTTCCCGGCTATGCGTGCCCTTGGCGGAACCCTGGGTGGCGGTGAACTTGGGACACTGTCTGAGGATTGAGGGGTGGGGGGGGGGGTGCTGCTGCCTGTCAGCCTACAGGCAGTCTGCCTCCAGGAAGTAAACCTGAGGGCCTGGGTCCTCCAAGCCCTTTGGCGTTTACAGCTTGGTTGATTTCTCCCGCCTCGTTCCCCGCCACCTCGCTGCCCACAATTTCTCTCTCCAAAGCCAGTTCCAGGGCCTCGTCTAGGGACGCAGAGGGGTTGGCTGTGTCTGAATGTGAGCTATCTGGGGTTAAGTGTCTAGATAAACTGATCCCTGGCCAGTTCACTCTGTACTGATAGAGCCATGTGAGCACAGACACGCCTACACAACCCCTTGATATCATTAAGCAGGATGCAGAGAGACTCATTTGACTCAGTCCCTGCACCTATTGTTTAACTGAGAGGGCAGAAGTCCTCACACTGCCCACAGCGATTCTGCAGGGCACTGACCAGTGTCTCATCCAGGGGCTCAAGCAACCAGCAGTGTACACCTCAGAAAAACATGTGTGACAACCCTGAGGACCTGCTTGCATACCACAATGGTATCCCATCTCCCCTTGCTCTTTGAAGGGGTACCACCCATCCAGTATAGTTATCACTGGGCTATCACAATGTCATCACAATACTAAAGACTGAAACAAAGCCGTGAGGTCAGACCCTCTGTATACAGCACACAGTCTCACCCTCACATCCTGTATGACCACATTTCTGCTGTTCACATGGCATTTCTCCAGCTTCCATTGCCCTGCAATGGACTGACGAGCTGTTGAAGGTCTACCTCACTTTACACTTTGCCCATGTCTTGTGTGTATACCCTGTCCGATCCTAACGTGTATTTAGTGTGTGTAAATCTCTCACTGCATCTGCATTTCGCAGTTCAGCTTCTGACAACATTGTGTTTCCCATCTGTGTATTTGGGTTCGGTGCTTGTTGGGTGCCTGTCGTGGTCCTTCTATTTACAATTGTACGCGGGGCATGCTGGGATATGCGTCCCGCCGGTGTTACACTAGTATAAAAAAAGGAATCTGGTCGAGTTTGTTCATTGACCAAATTTTGTTTTTGCGAACCAAATTGTTTGTAGGCCAAAGCATTTGTGAACTGCAAGCACTACTGTACTAATGATAAATTGGTATGAAAAAATGGAGACAATTTCTGAGACACCAGAGCGATCCGTGTACTGTAATATTTATCTTATCAATAACACAGTAAAAATACACATTAGCGCCAATTCATCTTCTTTATTCATCATGAATATTTTAATTCATTAATGCAGGAGTCTGTGATAAATCGCTATCAGCATTTGGTTCATAACGGCCAATTAATGATAACTAAAAAGAAACAGAGAGACTAAAGACACAACTTTCAACCATGATATGAGTGCTGTTGCTGCATAATTTGTCCACCAGGGGTCACAGCGCAACCCCCATCTCGGCAAGATGGATGACTTGAAATATGTTTCTATATCAAGTTGAATTATTTTTATTTCTATAGCACATTTAAAAACAATCTATGTTGTGCCAAAGTGCTGTAGGTCAAAATAATATAAATATATAGTAAAAGTAGAGACATTGGCCAATGTTACACAATGTTACACAAAAAATAATCAGAATCAGACTGTGGTTTATTGCCAAGTAGGTTGACCCTACAAGGAATTCTGACTGGTATAATGGTGCTCCATGGAAAAACAAGACTAAGCAACAACCAAGTTCAAAAAACAGTGCAAAAGTTATACAATAATCTAGTAATAAATATAAAATCACTATAAATGTTAAATACATGATGTGCAAAGCAGAATAGTCAGATTAAATAGATAAATAAAATGTGTTCCTGTGTGTGCAGGGTCAGTACAGAGATGCATCTAATAAGAAGCGGGGTAAGGCTGAATTAGCTCCGAGACGGACTGGGGACCTATGCCATGTATCGCCTTAGAAAGAAATAAGAAATCTTTAAACTGTATTCTCAGAAATTCTCAAAACTTAACAGGTAGCCAATGCAATGTAGCCAACACAGGGGAAATTTGGTGTCTAATTTTTGTTGAGAGCCTGGTAGCACCGTTTTGAACAAGGTGTAGTCAGAATAAAGATGCTTCTGGTAAACCTGGGTACAGAGAACGGCAGTAACCCAATCAGGATAAAAGCAGGAGTAACTCTCCAGGTCTTTGGCTGAAAGGTGTGGTTTAAGCCAGGCTATTGAACTCAGCTGACAGAAACACCCCTTCACAACAGCATTTATTTGTTTATCAAACTCAGTGATAAATCAAAGATGACACCAAGATTTTTAGTATGTGACTGGAAGTTTTCTGAATGAGGCCCTAATTGTTCTCTGAGATCATGAACAGTGACCAAAACTCATTACCTCTGTCTTGTTTTCATTAATCTGGACGAAAGTCATTGCTGTCCTGTTCTTAATATCCTCCAGACAGTTAGAAAGGGCCACCAGAGAGCAGCAGTCACCAGGTTTTAATGGCAGATAGAGCTGCGTATCACCAGCATAACAATGATATTTTACATAATAACGTTCACAAATAGAGCCCAAAGGAAGCATGTATAGAGGGAATATGAGAGGGCCTGTATCACAGGACTGGATATGTTTACAAATAAGGCCATAGTACTGAAGGGGTGTGGCCATCCCACACAGTGACAAGCCCATTCATTCACCTCATCTAGGCCTTTTTTTTCCCAACAATATCTTTATTAAAATTTTAAAAAATACAGAAATTACAGAAGTTTGAGTGCTTCCACATCGAAAGGAGCATCCAAGGCAACTAAATTATTGTATAACAATCAATCAACCTTCCTTGCAAATCAGACATTTAAAAGATGATAGAAAAATATTTAGGTGGAAGTACAAAATATGACCTGTAAATAATAACTTAATCAAATAAAAGAAAAACACAAAGCCCAAAAAAACCCCCAAAAAACATAAAAAATAAATAAATAAATAAATAAATAAATAAATAAATAAAAAACCCCAACAACAAATAGGTTTCTCTATTTTCCAAGGGTTGCTCAACTCCACCTCAATTGTACTGTTCTGTATTGTTCAAAATTACAAACTCACATTTATTTAGTTTAGGAAGCTGCAGAGGGCCGACATCAATTACATCTCATCTGCCTCATTCACAATACTACTAAGATCCACATTTTCCATATATTGCATAAAGGGACCCCAAATGTTTTGAAAAAGTGACAGTTTTCCCTTGACAATGTAAGTAATTTTCTCCATAGGTAAAGTTGTGGACAGTTCCTTTATCCAGTTAATGAGTTTTGGTTTACTGGTCTTCCTCCATGAGAGTGCTATGACTCTTTTTGCTAACAGTAGACATAAGTCCATGGCGGTAATTATCTTTCTAGACATAAGATGTCCATCAGGATATAAACCTAAAATAAATAGTTTAGGGTCAAGATCTAATTGTATACCCCATATAGTATCCAGAGCTTGTTTGATCTCTTTCCAAAACAATTGTACTTTATTGCATTCCCAGATACAGTGGAAGAATGTCCCTTTCTCCTCTCCACACCTGAAACACAAGTCTGGGCTATCACCATTATACTTATTAAGCTTTTCTGGAGTCACATATGTCCTCATTAGCCAATTATATTGCAGTACTTTAAGACGGGTACTGGTAGTTTGTGTTTGTGCTTCAGCACATGCCTCCTCCCAGTCTTCGGAGGATAAGTCCTCCTGTACGTCTTCCCTCCAGGCATTAAGTTTCCCTAAAGAAGATTCAGGGGAACCCTCTACTAATATATTATATAGTTTGGAGATCATTCCCTTTCCAAAGCAATCTTTTTTCATTTCTGTTTCCAATGTGGATAACGGAGGGATTGACAAGCATTGATTTTGAGATAATCTAATAAAGTTTCTCATTTGTAGATATTTAAATCGATGTTTGCATGGAATATCATACTTGGCAATCAACTCCTCAAATGACATCAAAGTCTCATCCTCTGATCCCATGAGGTCCCCTATTGTCTTTAAACCTTTGTCAGCCCACTTCCTAAAACCAGGGTCTGCTCTGCCTGGAGGGAAAAAATGATTACCCCATATTGGGCTGAAGCGTGCGAGAGAGGTGGATTCACCCAGATATTTCTTAACCTGATACCAGATTATAATCATATTTCTGACTATAGGATTTTTTGTCTTTTTTTTCAACATTTTGACTTTTGCTGAATATAGGTATTGGGGAAGGGGAAGAGGTACCGAGCAGTTTTCAATATTCATCCAAGGCGGGAGGGATTTATCTGTAAAATAATACATCATAGTCCTCAGTTGAGCTGCCCAATAGTACCAAAGTGGATTGGGACATTTGAGGCCTCCTCTTTCATACGGTAAGTACAAGAGTGATAAACGCAGCCTCGGTCGTCTATTATTCCACAAAAAACGTACAAAAATTGTTTTCAGGTGTGAGAATAAATTAGCAGGAGGTGACAATGGAATGTTCTGGAACAAGTACAGAAGTTTGGGCATTATGTTTAGTTTAAGAACATTAATTCTTGCTATAAGTGACAAGGGCAAGGGTTTCCATCTATCTACAGATGAGATGATGGAATTTATCATAGGGGTGTAGTTAGCTCCAACAATGTCTCTCAAACATGGCACTATCCTAATCCCGAGATAGGTAAAACAGTCTACCATTTTGAATTGGAAAGAATTTCCGGCACTTCTTCTCTCTTCTGAGTTAAGTATCATTAATGAAGATTTTTCTTTGTTCACTTTATATCCTGATATCCGTCCAAATGTGTGTAATAAATCCAACAAGGCTGGGATAGAATCTTTCAGTTTTTCCAAAAAAAGGATGACATCATCTGCAAATAAAGCAATTCTATGTTCCTGTTGATTTACTGATAAACCAGTTATGTTTTTATGAGACCGCACCGCAATGGCAAACGGTTCAATTGCTAAAATAAACAATAAGGGGGACAAAGGGCACCCTTGCCTACATCCCCGTTTAATTTCAAATGGTTTAGATATAATTCCATTTGTCAGTATTTCAGCATATGGTTCATTATATAGAAGTCTAATCCACCGACAGAAATTATCCCCACAGCCAAATCTTTTTAATATTTCAAATAAGTAGGGCCACTCAACTCTATCAAAGGCCTTTTTGGCATCCAGTGATAGTAAAGCATTGTCTGTTTTTCCTTCCTGATTATGAAGAATATCCAACACTCGTCTCACATTATGAAATCCCTGTCTACCTGCAATAAACCCATTCTGGTCACAGGGAATTAGATCAGGTAAGAATCTCTCCAGTCTTCGAGCCAAAATTTTACAAAGTATCTTTAAATCCACATTAAGAAGACTTATTGGTCTTAGGTTTCCACATTTATTGCACGGTTTACCTGGTTTGGGTAGTAAAGTTATCAGAGCTCCTCTTAATGAAGCCGGAAGGATTCCCTTCTCAAATGAATCCGCGAACATGTCAAAAAGAGGGGACAGCAATTTAGTTTTAAATTTCCTATAAATTTCTGTCGGCAGCCCATCTGGGCCTGGGGTTTTACCTGTTTTCAAATGATCTATTGCTATAGATATTTCCTCCTTTGTTATAGGTGTATTAAGGTCTGCACTTATTAGTTCTGAAATGCTAGGTATCTGAAGGGTATCTAAGAAGAGATTTTGCTCTTGTCCCATATGTGTTATGTCTGAGCTGTATAGTTTTTCATAAAAAAAACTTAAAAGTTTCATTAATTCCTAGAGGGTCAACAATGATCTGTCCATCACTGTTTACAACTGAAGTAATGTTTTTCTCATTTTGTAATTGTCGGAGGCGCCAGGCTAATAATTTCCCGGGCTTTTCCCCTTGGTCATAGAATGATTGTTTAAGACGCAAAAGATGTGAGGCTGCTTTAGAAGCAGAAAGTCCGTTATACTGTGTTCTTAGTAATAAAAGCTTTTGATGGACTCTTGGACAAAAGGTTTGAAAGTATTCTCCCTCAAGCAGCTCAATCTCCGCCTCCAACTTTTTTGTTTTCTTATAAGTTTGGTTTGCTCTATAACTTGTAAAACTAATAATCTGACCTCTTACGTAGGCCTTAAATGCTTCCCACCTTGTGCAGGGTGACGTTTAATCCGTATTAGTTTCAAAATAAATATTTATTTGATTGTCTATTTTTGTTTAAATCTCCATCTAGGGGGATCTCTTTTTAGTCTTAAATCTTCATATATTAATGAGTTTGGCGAATGGTCAGATATTAAAATGCTATCGTAGTGACAATCCTTTATTTTGTACCTCATATTGCCAGAAACTAAAAAAAAAAAAAAAAAAAAAGTGTATTTGAGTAGCAGGAGTATTTTAAGACCTTGGGGTTCATATCCCTCCAAATATCCCTCAGATCAAGTTCTTTCATAAAATGTTGAATAGTTTGTCTACTTTTAGGATGCGAGAAATCAATACCTGAGCTCCTATCCAATTCTGGATTCAATGTACAATTAAAATCCCCTCCTATAATAAAGCTACCAGACAGAGATGATGCTGTCAAAAAAAGATTATGAAAAAACTTTGGGTCGTCAATGTTTGGAGCATAGATATTTATCAGGATTATTTTTTCCGTAATAAGTGTGCCCTGTAAAATAATATATCTCCCCGCCTTGTCTTTAATAACCCTTGTCACATGGAATGGTATAGATTTGTGGATCAAAATCATAACACCTCTTGCCTGAGAGGTGAAGGGTGCAGAATATATACTGCCCTGCCACCTCCTCCTAATCTTCGCCTCTTGACTAGACAACAGGTGTGTTTCCTGAAGTAGCATGATATCAGAGTGCATAGATTTCACCCTAGTCATTACTTGTTTTACCTTCTCCAGTTTTTGTAGTCCTCTGCAGTTCCAAGACGAAATTTTAATTCTTATTCCACCAGACATAACACACAGCACTAAATGAGCTTCCCAACACATTTGAAATATTAAAGGATAGAGAAACAAATAACATCTGAATGTCAAAAACTACACCCACAACAATAAGTATTGAACATACCCCTTTAACTTGAACTTTGGTACCCATTTCCCTCCCCCTATATATACTGGTACCTGTCTAACAGCTAAAGGTTGTTCCACCCAAAAGTGAGGATCAACCGACTATGCCTAAACACCTTTCCCCCCTACCCCACCCCGCTACATAAACAGAAAAACTCGTTATTGGATACATTAAGAAAATTAGGCTACTAATAGTAGCTGTAAGCCTCTGGACCGATAAACAAATATAACAAATTGGCCTTTCTCTTTCACTCTTCTTTTAAAACTTAAAGCTCAGTAATTATTCCTTCATGCCAACACACAGCATGTCAATGATTACATTCTCAACCCAGTCCACTTTCTGACCTCAGAGCCTTCACAAAATTCTCCGCTTCACCTGGCTGGTTAAAGATGCGAGACTTTCCGTTGTATGTCACTATCAGTCGCGCGGGAGGAATCATGCCGTACCGGATCCCCATGGAGCGAAGCTGTTGTCTCACGGTGTTAAACTCTTTCTGTTTTCTGTGTACACCGGTCGCCAGGTCCTCATAAAATCTCACCGGACGGTTCTTGAAAAGAATCTGTCCCTTTGCCCTGGCAGCTCTTATCACGGTCATTTTATCCTTGTAATTTAGGAACTTCATGATCATTGTCCTCGGTGCAGCGGTGTTTGACGTATTCTTCTGGCCGATCCGATGAGCTCTCTCCAGCGTCAGAGCGGTATGTAGCGGTGCCAAGTTCAGAGCCTCCGGCAGCCAGTTTTCCAAGAAGACGCACGCGTCCTCTCCTTCCGCGCCCTCGGGCAGGTTAACAAGTCTCAAGTTAGAACGTCGCGATCTGGCCTCCAGATCCAGCACTTTGTCTTCGAGATCTTTGTTGTTATTTTCAAGAGTCCGTGCCTTTGCTTCCAAGGTGGTGATACTATCTTCTGCTGCAGATATCCGGGCCTCCGCCTCACCGACCCGCTTAGCACACTCATTAACATCCTTCCTCACAGTCTCTATTGCTGACAAAATACCGTCCAGTTTGGAGGAAAAATCCGATTTCAAGTTTGCAATAGCCGCCAGTACTGCGTCTAAGCTTTCGACCGTCTTTCCCCTCTCATTTGGCTTGTCAATTTTCTCCTCCATCACCTGACAGGTGTTGGTATTATTCTCGCTATCTTCACCACTAACATTAGCTTCACAGCTAGCCTCGGAGCTCGACTTAGAAGTGAAGTTAGACAATTTCGACTGAGTCGGTCTACTAATGTTTTTACCAAGTTTCTTTTGCGAGAGAGGCATCACTACTGGTCTTGTTCAACGTCCAATAAACGAGTATTATTCAGGATTTTATAGAAACATAGCGGAGCAGAAGTGGGCACGTCTTCTCAGCAAGCCGCCATTACCGGAAACCCTCATCTAGGCCTTTTACTAGGGATTTAAGGTCCTGGTTTTCCTCTCAGACCCTAGAACACACTGCCAGGCTCAGATTCCCGATCCCACATCCTGCTGAAGCCCTTCCCAAGATCAGACACTAGTTTTGTTTTCCTTGTTCTTATAGTAAAATGATGGTCTTTGACTTTTATACATCATCACTGTTCTGTTAATTACACATGACCTAATCTAAGTATTACACAAACCAAGCATAATTACTTAGAGATGTCATGAGATGGAAAATCCTTATTCAGTTAATTATTTTCCCCACAGGTGCTGACAGTGTGTCTACAGTGAAATGGGCCTGTGTACAGAGAGGATGATCTGTAACAATCCCATGTTCCTATGGTGACAGATATAAAACTCATGTGAAATACTGGTGCAGAGGGTATAATGTGAGGTCATGTACTCCCATAGTACACACTGACTCTCCACAGGAGGGTAAAGGGTGAGTCAGAGATGATCCTGACCAGCGAGTCTTCACTGTGACCATCAACAATCTGACAGCTGTAGGAATTATTAGCTCAGGTATATTTTAATATCTCCACCAATATGTTTTGAAATTAATTAACTTTTAATTAATTATTATTTGATGCTGATTAGTAACCAATTGTTATGCCGAATGGTCGGCTCCTCCAAACTCAAATGCGAATCCCAGTGAGTCTGTTAATGTGAGACTTAAATGGGATTCATTAATAACCCGTATCGCTTAATAACCTGGGTTAGTAGGCTCGTCCAGCGAGCTGGGTCACCAGGTAATGTAAACGATCGGTAGCGAAGCTCCCCTCACGGCCAATGAGAGAGAGTCTCGCGATATTTCAGGCGAGTTTGAGGTTTCAGAGCGTAGTAGCCAGATCGCAGAGGCAGGGACTATTGTGAGCACTCAATGACGGAGGCTGAAGTTGTGTAAAAAGACATGCATTTATTCCTACAACTAACATAAGACAGACATTATACCTAACAAACAATAAACATGAAATAACGGAAAAGACACAAACGATGTAATCATGAAAATGCAGTGACCAGATTTAAAATGATTAACCTAAAAAGGGAAAAACTGTTCTGCAAAGCAAGCAGTTTGTAGGAATATAAACCTAAAGGAATATAGCAGGTGAATAGGACAGTTTAGGTTGTTAGAAAGGAAAGGAAGTTGGTTTACTTGGATGCAGGAAAGAGGGAGCAGTTGGTTGCAGTTGGTTGCAGTGGCTGATGAGCTGATGGGTGATGGCTCTCAGGGAGGCGCGGTGTTTGCAGCGGTTGTTGGAGTGGAGTCCCGTACTGGTGCAGAGGGTATAATGTGAGGTCATGTACTCCCATAGTACACACTGACTCTCCACAGGAGGGTAAAGTGTGAGTCAGAGATGATCCTGACCAGCGAGTCTTCACTGTGACCATCAACAATCTGACAGCTGAGGATTCCGATCGGTACTGGTGTGGTGTGAAGTATAGTGGAGCCTCTCTGATCAGGTTAATCTGTCAGTCACTGATGGTAAGATGTCTGTACTGCAGACTGTAGCCAATGAGATGCACAGTATGTAACATGTCACTGAGTCAAAAAGGAAGGACCTTAACACAAACACTGATGGAAAAATGTTTTAATATTTTAAAAATCTGCATTTTAATTTAATTCAATATGATAAACGAGACTTGGAAGAAGTAACAGTGTCAGCTAAATCGGGCGACTTCATGAGGTTAAATATGATAAGCAATATGTTAAAAAATGTCAGGGGTTGGCCAAACATTTACATACAGTATGTATGTTGTAATGGGCTGATATTCATAAACATTTCATTGCTGTGGAAATCGTTGAGTGTTTTACCTGTGTGTTGAAGTCCTCCAGGGCTGTCAGTGGACAAACAGGAGGTGACGGGTGTGGATGGAGACAGTGTCAGTGTTACTATGGAAACAACAAAAGACAAAGGATGTGGTGTAAGATTGGGGGCTCCTGTGCATCAGAGAGATCAGTGAGTTTGCATGGGAGGCCTGTCCTGATCAGGAATGACACAGAAAATAAAACCTTCATTGTGACAATGAGTGGGCTGGAGAGGAAGGACACTGGCTGGTATTGGTGGCTGGTTGTGGAATCCTGCAGATTCCAGTTCATATTACTGTTAAACATAAGTAATTGATTTAAATCTGCCTGTGAATTATTTATGCTTGAATATAAATAGATACATACTAATCAACCCAGCAGTTTCACTCACGAAGGGGTTTGTGCTTCTTTGTGGGGATAATCCCCTATTTATCAGCTGTTGTGAAACAGAGTTATTTATTGGGATTATTGTTTCAATGATAGTGGCACGGTGGTCCAGTAGGCGGCGCTGTTGCTTCACGCCTCCATGTTTAGGGGTTTGAATCTGGCTTCTGCTCTGTCTGTGTGGAGTCTGCATGTTCTCCACATGCTGTGTGGGTTTCCTCCAACAATCCAAAAACGCACAGTCAGGCTAATTGGTGTCTTTAATATTGAATGTGTGTCTTCTAGTTTATGATCAGTCTGTAATATGACAAAAATCACAGCATTTTCCACAGACATACAGCCAGTCACTTGTTATGTATACAAATCCAGACAAATCCATGTAGCTTGCAACATAATTCAGGCATTTTTTCATCTTTGTGAGGATGAATTGTTACTAATGGTGTGCAGACTGACTAACATGTCTGTAGGTGGTTTTTCATTGCAGCGTAGACCAGTGTTACAATTGTACTCTGTAATATCTGTTCCAGTGCTGCATCCATCCATTGTCTGAAACTGCTTGTCTAACTCAGGGTCCCTATGGGCGCAAGGCAGGGAACGTCCCATGACAGGGTGCCAACCCATTGCAGGACACGCTCACACTCCATTCCCTCGCACAAGCACACCTACCGGCAATTTGACAACTCCAATTAGCCTCAGCATGTTTTTGGACTGTGGGGGGAAATCAGAGTCCCTGGAGGAAACCCCACAATGACACAGGGGGAGCATGCAAACTCCATACACACGGAATTCCAGTGAAGACTTGAGTACACGTGCCAGAGGAGTGAGGCGACAGTGCAAACCACTGCACCACCATGCCACCCTGATACAATAGATACATTAAAATATGTTAATAAAATCATTTATCTCACCTGTTCACTATCAGTGCCCTGGGATGTGAACACTAATTCATTGTTCTCCATCTAATCATTTTCTCTGTAGAATATCTTTCATAATTTATATTTCAGTTTCAAGAGTGACCTTTTCTTAGTCTTACTTACTTCAGTCAGAATAGATTCACTGTTTTGTTCTTCAGGTTTAAATGTGATATGTGTGACTGACAGACACACTGGTGTATTATATGTCTCACAGGTGGGAGCAGGTTCTGGATGCTGTACTGAAAGCTGGGACTGGTGTGTTTTACCTGATTTGCACCATCATCACCATTCAGCTGCACTGGACCTCCTGTAGAAAGCGGGAACCAATCAGAGAGAAGCAGAGGGTCTCCCTGGATCAGAGGAAGCTGGCAGAGGAGATGACCTTCGTGGAGCAGAATGAGTCAGACGAGCTGTAAAATAAACGGTTATGCTAACTGCAGTGAGGCCTCTCTCACTCGGCCCTGCTCAGTCTGTACAGTCATAGCATGAGAGTCAGTTAAACAGAGGGGATGATTATCTGCTGGCAACCTGTACAACCACGTATTGGCCACTTATTCACAAGTGCTTTGCTGCCACCTGCTGGTTAATGTTTAATAATCGTTATCTTGTGAAGGTAAGACTGGTTTTTATTAAATTGTCTCTTGATTCTGAAAAAATATGGTACTATGCAAAAGTCTTGGGCCATCAAAGAAAACGTTTAATGCTATTTAATTGGGTTGTGTATATTTGCTCAGAACAAAAACACAATTATCATAAAAATATATGCAAATCAAAAGTGACACAATAAAAACTAACAAGAATTTCTTCTTTTCTCCATAAAGTTACTGATGCCTTGTTGGATCGCTAGATGAACCACGCTTTGGATCCTAAACCTCTCCTCAGGGGCATCCCAGCCATTCCATGTATTTGTTAAATTCCGCCACCAGCTCACTTAATTAATTAATTTAATTAAACAAATGTTAATGATGCATTGATTAGCCATAGGAGTTGTGTTATAAAAATATATAGGTCTATTGGATGGTTGGTGCAAATATTTTACTAACTTTAGAAGAGATTTTGAAATGACTGGGCTGCCACACTTTGACGGACAAAATATTATAATTCTAGACCAAGATGAAGATCATTTGAACATCATTTTCTTCGACAGCCCAAGACTTTTGTACAGTTTTGTATGTGTCTTTTATACTGGTCATAATTTGTTTAAATACATGATTAATAAATTGATACTTTACAAAACATTTCATATTTTTCTGAAATTGGTAATTATTAAAAATGAATTTCACAAACTTAAATGGTTTGGCTGCGATGGGCTGGCCCCCCATCCAGGGTTGTTCCCGTGCCCATTGCTTCCGGGATAGGCTCCGGACCCCCCACGACCCAGTAGGATAAGCGGTTTGGAAAATGGATGGATGGATGGATGGATAAATGGTTTGGAGTTTTTAGGTCACCCCTCCACGTCAGAGCCCACCAATCAGGGACTCTTTAAAAGAGTGATGTAATCGGGAACGCCCACTTTTCAATCTGCGGTACAAATACACCAGCTTGTCTCTGCTAACAACAGCCTGTGCATATCAGTTAAGGAGGAAACAGTACCACATACATATTGGCCAAAATCAAATGAAAATGTAACACACGAAAACAGGACCGCCCACTTATCACTCTGCGTAAAATCACACCAGCTTGTCTCAGCTGACAGCAGCCTCACATATCAGCTAAGGAGGAAGACGGCATATCAAAAGTAAAAAGAAAGACACCATCAAATGAAAATATCCCTGTGTGATCTATTGGTTTCTGCTTTCACTCCCATTAAATGACAGTAAGTCTAGTTGGTGTCCGTGGTGCTGAAAACCTGGATCAGTAAATTCCAAATGAAACTTCTTTACCTGATTTAACTGTAACTCACTTATTTTGTTGGCAATGATGCTTTGTTGAGTCTAGAAAGGCGCAAAGTGGGTTTCAGATAAATTAAATGAAGTAGTTTTGCTTAAAAACCAAAAAGCTTTGAACAATCAGTTCAGCTTTGGACTGTAGTGCTTCACAAAAGTAAAATCCATCCAGTTAAATCTCTTTATCCCCAAGTCAAGAAGATATCAAATGCAGAAGCACATTGTGGGAGATACAAGGTGCAGACACATTAAAAGCACTTTTTTGTGTGAACATTATAAAACAGATTGATACACATTAAGCAGTTTGTAACTTTACATCCAGACCTACATCAGTCAGAAAAAGCAGGCGATGACCATCCCATCCAGCAGCTTCATCTCTGATTGTACAGAATCCCATGTCAGCGTAACTTCTGAAGTCATGACTAAACTAATTTCCAGCTCTGCCTTCAGTTTCATCTGTTAAATTAAATTAGGAACTAAACTAAACTAGGAGGGAAATATAGTCAAGCTACTTAAGTAGCCGAATTTTGTGTATCCACTAGAGGGCAGCCACACATAGATTCCCTTATGAATGGTTCTGATGCTTCCGGAAAGCACTGCACAGAGACCCAGGTATGCCAGTGAGGAACGGATAAAGAGCAGACGGATCCAAATACTAGCTGTAATATATAGTATTTTCAATGAATTTAAACAAATTAATATAACAGTGTCAGAGTGTCAGATCCATGTGACTTTTTATGATTGAAGAACTTTGAAAGCCTGAATATAACTGAGGAGGCCCACGGACCCCATTATGTGTGAAACATCATTGTGGTGCTGAGAGAAACACAGGACTGCTGATAAGACCCAGATGAAGTGAATTACCTGACTTTGCCCCCACCCATCCCCCCCCCCCAGGATACCCCCACCCCTGTCATACAGACACCTTCCTAACGGACCTCTTGATTTGTGCTGATCCACACATATGAAAAGGACCTACTGCAGTGACATTTTAAAACTGTATAAAACATAATAAAGACTGAAACAAAGGCCTGAGGTCAGACCCTCTGTATGTAGCACACAGTGTTTCTGCAGAGTCTCACACTCACATCCTGTATGACGACTTTTCTGCTTTTCAGAATAAGTCTGATTTCACTGCTCTTTGCTCATTTGCAATATGAGGAAGTAACAGTTTAGAAAAGAACTAGACTTATTTGATTAATTTGTTTGTAGTTTAAACTCTGTGAGCATGAATGATTCACTGTGAAGACCAGCTATCAATAATTTTGCTATGAAATCATGTTTCTAAAATGATAAGATTCTAGATGAAATCAAAATATTTATTCCTGGTAAGAGCAGGACAACAGCAGCATCAAACTGTTTTCCTTTTAACAGACAAGAAATAGACAGGAAATGCATCAGTGCACAAACAGTTTATGAAAATCAAAGATAGATGGATGATTTTTAAAACATTTAAAACCCACAAAAAGGGAGGCAGTGAGGTTAAGGAGAGTCAGGAAGTGAGTGTCAGTCTCCACAGATCTGAGGTCAGCGATACACACATAAGGCTCCTCTGATGCTCCTCTTCATCCTCTTCTTCACTGATGGGCCTCCAGGTGAGGATCACTTACTCTGGGACTCCACCATTCAGCGTAGTTAAGATGAAGATACATTTTGCACAATATACTTACTACATCTGTTTGTTTATATTCATATTGTTCCATGAAGTTTGATCACTTCCCGATTATAGTCTGTGGTGGTAGCATGTTGACCGACTGATTTTAGAATTGACTGCAGTCTTCTTTGTGTCCACTATGTGGCAGCAGTATAAAGGAAATATCTTATTCTGTCACAGCTGCTGGTGTGTGTAAAAATTCACATACTCTGATAACAAGTAATTCTGCCTCCAACTGTTTGTCAGGGATCTGGGCAGGAATGAATTACATGCCGACTGTACATACAACAGAGATAGGCTCCTGGGAGAACTTTGCCAGAAGTTGAAACACGACTTTAAGAATGACACTGATACAGAGTACTCAGCTGTTTGGTTGAAACTAAATCTTGGTCTGGATTTTTACATTCTGGACCTGAACTACCCACTGCTGCACTGACCCCCACCTTCTTCTTTTTTTTCCCTTTGTCCTGTCCAGCTTTAGCAGAATCATGGTCTGAATGCACTGCTGTGACAAACATGTTTGCTTTACCATGAGGGGTTCTATAAACTCTGTATAGGCCTCTCATGTTGATCGATTTCATTTTTTAAATTTAAAAAATTTATTTATTTCATTTTTAGGCGGCATGGTGATGCAGTGGGTGAGCTGGCCGAAGAGGATGGACAGATTAGGAGGGAAAAAAAGAAGGAAAAAGAAGAAAGGAGCAAGTGAGATGAAATGAAAGTTTTTAGCGGGTGTCTCTAACTTTGCTCTGCCATTGCATGCACACCACTTCCAGGGCCAGCCTTGCTCTCACGCTGATATACTGTCAGATTATGCACATCTTATATGTTGTTTTAACCCTTAGCGTATTAGTAAAGGCTGTTTTGTACTTACTTGATGTGATGGTCCACTTTACTGTGGCCTTGAGCCACATTAGAAATTTATTTCTGATATATTTAACTTAATCCTCATTTTTCTTTTGCCCATGAGCACGAAACAGCTAAATAATTAGCATGATGCAGAAGTTATTCTCAGACAGGCACTTAATCTAAAAAGCAGAAATGTCATCATACACGATGTGAGGGTGAGACTGCAGACACACTGTGTGCTGCATACAGAGGGTCTGACCTCAGGCCTTTGTGTCAGTTGTTATTATGTTTGATTTGTGATTCTCACCTGGAGGCCCATCAGCGGATGAAGAGGAGCATCAGAGGAGCCTTATGTGTGTCTCACTGACCTCAGATCTGCGCAGACTGGCACTTACTTCCTGATTCTCCATAACTTTACTGGTTCTCTGTCTTTATCTGTTACTCAGGAGTCCTGAAGTCCAATGAAAAATCCGCTTTCTCCTGTCTATTTGGCTGATACAAGTTCTGCTCACTTCTGCTTGGGTTGCATGGATCACCAGCCACTTGTCACCAACTAACAGACCACAGCCTACCTGACCAATGTCATAACTGGTGCACCTAGGTATAAAATTTAGTCTCACTGTCTCCAAAAAAGGTCACTGTCTGGAACCCCATGGAACCACATTTTTGATTCCTTAGGCAATTTTTACACTATGTGACAAACAAAAACAACACACAAGTTTGTCTCAACACAGGCTCCATAGTCAAGAAAGCACAGCAGCACCTCTACTTTCAGCGGAAGCTGAGAAAAGTCCATCTCCCATCCTCACAACATTTTACTGGGGAACTACTGAGAGCATCCTGAGCAGCTGCATCACGGTCTGAATTGGGAACTGCCTCGCCTCAGATCATAAGACCAGCGGATAGTGAGGATAGCTGAGAAGATTATTAGAGTCTCTCTCCCCTCCATCATGGACATTCACATCACACGCTCCATCCGCAAAGCCACCAACATTGTGGATGACCGCACCCACCCCTCACATAATCTTTTCACTCTGGCATCTGGAAAAGCATTCAGGCCTCCACAACCAGACTCAGAAACATGGCACCTGACTACTGAACTCTCAGGGACTGATCTGATACCACACACAACACACACACACATACAGCTGTGTAATCATATCTTCGTGGGGACTCTCCATTCATTTCTATGGGGAAAACTGTAATCCCAACATGACAACTTTAACCCCTACCAACCCCTAACCTTAACCATATGTAACCAAACCAAATACAAGACTTTTGGCATTTTTAGTTTTTTGACTGTATTTACAGATCTTTGTGAGTACCTGAAAATGCCCCCCAAAACATCAAAATAACGGGGTTTTTGTCACATTGTGGGGGACATTTGGTCCCCACAATGTAATATACACCTACTCCACACACACACACACACACACACAGATTAGGTATTTGAATCTTTGTGGGGATTCTCCATTCATTTGTATGGGCGTAACCCCAATCCTAACTATGGCAACCTTAAACATTGCAGTAGTTACCAAGCAGTAACAGTAAGCAACCAAACAAAATGCAAGACTTTTTGAATTATTCATTTGACTGCATTCACAGAATTTAATAAAATTCAGTATCTTACTTTCGGGACCGAAAACATGTCCCTACAAAGTCAAAATAACATGTACATAACCACCCACCCAAACGCGCGCACACACACACAAACAGGCCTACCTACAGTATACCCTCCATAGATTCCTGAATGAAATATCTGTAAAGCAGTTATTATGGCATGGCGTTTGGTTTGAACATGCAGTTTTTAAGAATATTGCGCTAATTCTAAACGAAAGACTGCACTAATTCTAAAATAGCTATATAAGAACTTTATTTACCATTAAATAAATTATAAATCAAACCAAAATTTAGTCTCTCAAAAAACTTGTATATGACATATCTTTGTTCACATTATGAGAAATTAAAAACACCAGGACACAGAATGTGAATAACAAGAACTATAGTGTTCTTTCTCAAAAGCGGACCTACCAACGTGGCTAATATGCTAATTGCGTTCACCAGCTATGGAAAAAAAACAGCGGGGCACCCCAAACATCGCGGGATTACGCATTACCGTAATACTGCATAGCAAAGACATAATGTCATAAAAAAATTACAGTCAGTATTTATAGACAGAACTGCGTGGTTTCCCATTGACAAGTAGATACATGGTTTATGGCTTGAAGGCGGTCAGATCAACAAATCCAATCACGCTCAGCCAAAACAAGCACGAGCTAAACATACTACTATTGATTGGTTCACCTTCAAATTCGTCCCGCCCTGACAATTAATTCTCGTTTTCATTCGTTGAAAATGGCGTCAGTACACATCTTCATCCTTTCGACCAATGAAAAATTTCGCTGGTTTCCATAGAAACAAAATCAGTGCAGTTTGAACATAAACTTTCTGACAGAGCGATGGCGCAGCGGTGAGAAGCATCTCTTCGTATGTTTCTTGCTATTTCTTCAGATTATGTTTTGTTAGCATAGTTAATTTTATATTTCATTTTATGTCGTGATATAGTTCATGCAAATATTGCCGCAAAATATAATTGAAATATATTTAAAATTAGTAGCTTAAACTGTAGATGCTGTGGCCATTTTTCGTAATGTGATTGTTTATATTTAAATTGTAAGAGAAAATAATTGTGTTAAACTTAAAAACAATAAGCCTTATGGTTGATATGATTGGTTTTACTCATCCGGTCTGTCGTAATGCGTTTCATCTGAAGATGTTATTCTGAAAAGAGCCCCTATACGTTTACTTTTTAAATGTCCCATGTTGTTGAAGTAAGATTAACCGTTTGCTGGGTTCATTACCATGGCGATGTTATAACGTACCGAAGCAGCGTCCTGATTTCTCCAGCGTTACTGTATAGGTTGTGAAACAGTTTTAGCAATTTGGCCGCTTCTATCGGAGTAGCCTCGATGCCACGAGCAGCTAATGAAAACTCCATCCCTTTCCATAGGCATTCTTGGTGAATAGCATTTAGCAAATGTCTGGAGTACGTTGAAAATACACAGTGTCTAGTTTGGCTTTGAGAGTATCACAGACGGCTAGTTAATTATGTTAACCAGAATGAAAATTCCGAAAGCTGTTTCCTGGACCAACGACCAGCACTGGGGAGCCTGGGACCTGTGGGACGAGGTGATCGACTGGGGAGAGAGGAAAGGTTTGGAGGAGTGCTCACCAGCGACACCCCCCACTGTCCAGGCTGGGGAGGTTATGGGGGGACTGGGAGGTGTGACGGACTGGTGTAAGGGAGGGGAGGGTGTGAGAGTGATAGGCAATGCTGGCATTGTTTCTGAGACTCTTCAGAGAGGAAACTGGCGGTGTAGAGATAGATGTGGGTCTGGTATAGATAGAAGATGTAGAAGTGGTGGAAAATTAATATTAAAGTTGAGCTTGTAGAGCTCTTGACACAGAGAAGAGCCAAAATACAAGGAAGATGAAGCTGTGGTTCTTCTGCTGCTGTTTGGGGAACATTAAATGTTTGAAACAGTATCAAAGATAATGAATTAAGTGTGCTAAATTTTGAGATGTATAGTGGAATGTTTATTAACAATTTTTAATGTGGCACCCCTGAACCCCCTCGGTTGGCCGCCCCTGCCGGTTGTGTGGGGTCGGGGATGAGGACTAATCGGGGCCAGTCGGGGATCTGGCCCCGGTGCCGGGGGGGCCCACTCCTGCACGCCCTTATTGCTCCCCTGGGCCGGACACCACATTTCATACAACACTAGAGCTTTGAGGGGCAGTGGGGAGGTTTTACTTGCACATTAGACACCACATGACACTAGGGCTGAGGAGGTGGGTATAGGCAGGTGGGGTTCTGCCGTCTGCCAGCGGTGGGGTGCCCGTGCCTCGACTGTTCACCTGCTTTTTGCACTTTAGTTATATACACAGTCCATGCTACATTAGGGCCTTGGGGTGCAGGGAGGGGGATGGGGGACTCTGCCATCTGCCAGTGGTGGGACCCTCATACTCGAACTGCACCCACTAATTTTAATGCATTGTAGACATAAACACACAACTCTCTCACACTTGTACATGCACACTTCACATTAACATGGGACGGGGAATCAGTGGGGGCTGAGGGGTCCCCCCTAACTCTCTGTCTCTGGCCCTGCGCGTGTGGGGTGGCCCGGCAGGTAGAAGATGGCCCTGGCCGGTGTGGGCCGTCTCCTCTTGTGGGCTGCGGGCTGGGTGGTCCTTGGCTCTGCTGCGCCGTGGTGGGGCCCTGGCAGGCGGTCCGGGGTATCTAGGGATGCTCTGAGCCCTTCTAGGCGAATTGTAGGGTTCGGTCTGGGCTGGGCGGGGGGTCTGCCGCTCCCCAGTTGACGCAGGTCCGCTCCTGGGTGGTGGGGGGGGGGGTGCACTTTGTTTGTATGGGTCTCCCTTAGATCATCCTGCAGTGTCGGGGAGGGGGGGGACGTGCCGGGTCGCTACAGTGGGCGGTGATCCGTCCTGCCGGGGAGCGGGCTGGGGGGACCGTCCGCCAGGGGAGTGTTCCCGGTTGATGGGGCCCTTTGGCCCTGGACCCGCTTCCCTCGGTGGAGGGCTTGCGGGAGGGACTGGGGGGCTCGCTGTCTGTCCCCCCTCTGCGGACCTCCTTTTACAGGGGTTGGGCCCCCCTTAGTCCCTCGTGGGCTCCCTCTCGGGTTGGGCGGGTGGTTGTCTTGTGGACATATGGCCATGGGCCGTGTGTTTCTTATGGTTGTTTGTACTCTGTATTCCCCTACACTTTATTTTCTCCATCCCACCTTTACATCTCCAGCCCGCTGTTCCTGGGAAAAGCCACCTGCCAATCATCCTTGGAGCAGCAGCCATTCTCAGGATCTCCTACATCACAGATCACCTAATAAACACAGGACCTGTCGACGACTGGAGAAAAGGAGAAACGCTGAAGCACACTGGGCATTTTGGAAGCATTTCATCATAATAAATTACCTTTGCCTTTACAGTTTCTGTGTACAGTTTCATTATAGTAAATTGCACTTAGTTGTGATTACTCAGTTACAAAGACAATGGGTCACTCTATAATGGGTGATGGTATGCTTTTAGCTGTGCTTCCACAGGTTGTATCTGCCTTAGTAAATGACTAAATGTCTTTTTCACAAGTGATTTTGATTATGTTTGTAGAATTAAATTAAAGGTAAACCTGTACATTGGTTAAAATAACATCTGACTGCTACAATAATACATCATACAGCGTCTTTTGTACTAATGTGCTACCTTGAGACATTCAGGTTGTATAATGAACAATTTTAATAAGAATTGTGTTAAGTAATTAACTTTCAAAATCTATCAATACCATGCAAAAGTGTAAAGTCAAATTTATGAGATACTTATTACAATAAACGGAAGTAGTCTGTACCCATTTAAAGAGGCTTTACATCATACAGCTTCTTATACTGGTCTGGTTGGTGGGTATAAAGGATCAATTAGAAATCTTCCTCCTCCAAATGTATCATATCATTTCATGAGTTTTGGTAGAGTGGGGGTAGCAGGATAATAATAGGATTTACTGGTTATTTTTGATACGGTAAAATCGCAAGACGCAGAAAAATAAAAATTTGTGTATGGTCAGAATTATCAGTGGTAGGAGATTTTGTCCCTACTACCATCTGGGAAAAGAACATTCTGGTGCTTATCTGTGAAGAAGCAATTTCAGGAGATATAAATCCTTGCAAAAAGTAGTCTCCCACTCTATAAATAGGGTGCAATTTGTTTTTTCACGCAGTGGAAATGGAAATGTTTTTTTAATGTTGATGACGACTGTAACTGGTCAAAAGGTGGCGCCAAAGATCCCCAGTAATGCATCGCCCATTAATGTACAGATATCCCCCTGCCTCACCATGCATGACTCCTCCAATGGTGCTGATGTTTAACAGTACATTCATCCTAACTATACAATTTGATATCTGGTATCGTCCTGTCAGTTTTAACCCATTTCTAAGTCCCGTATGGTTTAGGTAGCTTTTTTTTCCAAAATGATGACCATGAAATTCAGCACATATAACAAATATTGAACTATAGGCATTAATTGAAATGCTCTCTCTCACAGACACACACATATTAGATGTCTATGTCTTTGAAATTGTTTAATACGAATTAATCTGTTTTATAATGTTCACACAAAAAAAGCTTTTGTGTTCACATTTTACAACCCCAAATCAGAAAAAGTTGGGATGGTATGTAAAATGAAAATCAAACTGAAAACAGCACTTTGTTAAATTATCTTTGACCTGTATTACATTGAAAACAATACAACAGCACATTATTTAATGTGTTCCTCGTGAATTTCATTGTTCTTTTTCAAAGACGTATTCCAATTTTGGTTCTTAGAACACATTTCAAAAAAAGTTGGGACAGTAAAGCATTTAGTACTTTGTAATGTCGCCATTCCTTTTCACAACACTTAAAAGACATTTAGGGACTGAAGACACCAAGTGATGTAGTGTTTCAGGTGTAATTTTGTCCCATTCTTCCTGCAAACAAGTCTTAAAGCGGACAACAGTACGGGGTCTTCGTTGTCACATATTGCGCTTCAAAATGAACCACACATTCTCTATTGGAGACAGGTCGGGACTGCAGGCAGTCAAGTACCCATACCCTCTTCCTCCACAGCCAGGACTTTGTAATGTGTGCAGAATGTGGTTTCGCATTGTTTGTTGAAAAATGCATGGGCGTCCCTGGAAAAAATGTCTTCTTGAAGGTAACATATTGTGCTCCAAAATCTCTATGTACTTTTCAGCATTAATGGTACCATCACAGAACTGCAAGTTACCTTTGCCAAGGGCACTGACACAACCCCATACCATGACAGACCCTGGCTTTTGGACTTATTGCTGGTAACAGTCTGGGTGATCCTTTTCTCCTTTGGTCTGGAGCACACGGCATCCATTTCTCACAAAAAATACCTGAAATACTGATTCATCTGACCACAGTACACGTTTTCACTGTGTGATGGTCCAACTCAGATGCGTTCTGAGCCCAGAGAAGCCGACGGCGCTTCTGGACACTGTTAAGATGGGGCTTGCTTTTGGCACAGTACAGTTTTAACTGGCATTTGTGGATGTAACTACGTATTGTGGTACTTGACAAAGGTTTGCCAAAGTAGTCATATGTGGTCATATCGCTTATAGATGAATGACGATTCTTGATGCAGTGGGATGCTGAGGGATCGGAGATCACGGTAGTTCAACTTAGGCTTGCTTCCTTGTCCTTTACGCACTGAAATTGCTTCAGATTCCTTCAATCTTTTAATTATGGTATGCACTGATGAAGGTGAAATATCCAAATCTCTTCCTGTCGTTCTTTGAGGAACATTGTTTTTAAACATTTCAATAATTTTCTCACGTATTTGTGCTGCTTTTGTACCAAATCATAATTACAATCACCTGTTGACATCACTTGTTTCAAATCACATCATTATTTAACCAATTTACCTCACTACTGGCCCTAAATCGCTCCTGTCCCAACTTTTTTGGAAATGTGTTGCAAGAACCAAAATTGGAATACGTGTTTATTTTGAGGAAAACAATGAAATTCATGAGGAACACATTAAATAATGTGATGGGGGTAACACAATAAATTCAAGATTTTTATTTGTCGTACAAATGTAGTGGTACACTGGCAGCGAAATGAAATTGTCGTTACTCCAGTCGGTGTAATAAACACACTAGTAAAAGGACATCAAAATTAAACAACGTGAATTAACTGAAACTACAGAAAGATAATAAGAAAATATAACAATAAAAGGTATATAAAAAGTAAAGATGAAAATGTATAAAAAATATGTAGAAATGTTTAAAGTACAGATTGTAGTTATAGCATATTTTAGCTTTTAATCTGTGATGTTAATGATCCTACTGGCCTGGGGGTAGAAGCTTCTCCTCGGCCTCTCAGTCCCGGCCATAAGGCCCCGGGGACTTATGCAGGGCGGCAGTTCTGTCCTGGTGATTCTCTGGGCGCATCGTATCACCCTCAGCGGGACTCAGCGGCCCTCAGAGCTGGAGCTGCCGTACCGAGCAGTTATGCTCCCGGAGAGCACAGATCCCACATTGCCGCTGTAGAAGGTTTTTTGTGGCACAGACGAGAGTCTGTATTTCCACAGCTGCCTCACATGATACACTCACTGTCAGGCTTTCAGCACTAAAGTTACAGATTACTGGGTGGCTGAGAGGTCTGTGAAATTTGGAGGGTCAGTAGCTTGCCTGGGAAGCCTTAACATTCAGCGAAAACTGAACAGAGAGCCCTGTAGCAGGGTTGTCTAATTTGTTTAGCTGGCTGGCATAAGATTTTCAGTTTGAAACAAGTATGCACACAGATTTACATGTACGTAACAGTTTTATTACCTTGTAAATAGTTTGCAGGGTTTTCAAAGTACCCCAGTGCATTTGATATAGCGAATTTTAGGTTTATAATGAAATAATATAGATTTGCCCTAAGATTTAATAAGATTTCTTGCGTGAGCGTGAGAGTCTGAAGGTGTGAGTGTCACACCAGATGGGTGAGAGCTGGCAACCCTGGCTCTGTTCAGTAGCCTCAGAAATTCTTTCGAACTTTCCAAACACAGCTGATGGAAATCAATGGACGCAAAGGTTCTCAGTGACCATTTTAGCTTGTTTTTAGACTAAAGGCCTATGATGGATCTTTGGAATGTTGCGGAGATACGAATGCTGAGGACAGCATACTTTGTGCTGTGAGTGTTATGTTAACCATGTAAACAAAGAGGAAGTACACAGTCCAACCAGATACTATATTGAAATGCTAACAAGTTTTTAAATATTTTTATTCAAGTGACTTTAAGTCTGGATAATGTTTTTAATGGTTGGAAACGTGTGTATTACTGTATAATTAAATAATTAAACTTCTGAAATGGCCGCTCAGTGCAGGAGGAGGCTGCAAACCTGAAGAGGCACACAACCGTATGGGTGGGGCAGGGGATCAATGGTGTGAGGTAGAGGACCAGGGCAGTGGGATTGCAGTGGCACAAGGGCAACCGTGTGGTCATCATGGGCTCCTCCAATGGCAGCTTCAGGTAAGTCGCTCTGATAAACCCCGTTAGACTCCAGTGAAGTGAGTGAGGCAGCAGCGCTACACTGGAGGGGACACATGTGGGCTCAAGGGCCAATGTGACTGTAGCAGAGGAAGGGATCTCTAGCTGATGTGGAGGTACAGGCCCAGTGGCAGTAAGGGGTGGGCAGTCAGCTGCAGAGGCTGCGGGGCCAGCGGCCCCACTGTACACATGGACCGCAGGGAATCTCAGCATGTTGTGCCCAAAGTCCAGCACACATGCCGTGCTCCGGGGGAAATTCAGGCCCAGGATGGAGGGATCGAGCATGTCAGCCATCCACATAGTTACTATTCACAACTAAACCCCCCATGTCAAAAGGGAACAACCCCGTCCCTCTTAAAGGGGCCAGGTCACCAGTCATTGTTCTCACCTGCATCAATGTCAGTTCTAGACAGTGTCTGGTCTCACCAGGGTTGCAGTGGAACCTGTATGGACTAGGGCAGTACATGTGACTCACATCACTATGGTGGGTATGTGACAGAAGTTGCCTCTGTGAGTCCAATCCGTAGTCACCACCTCTGCAGCAGGTGGCAGCAGGGCCACCTCCCCGGTGTCACCAAGGAAGTTCCGGAAATTAACCTTGTTGGCCCACATCTTCCCGGCTATGCGTGCCCTTGACGGAACCCTGGGTGGCGGTGAACTTGGGACACTGTCTGAGGACTGAGGGGTGGGGGGGTGCTACTGCCTGTCAGCCTACAGGCAGTCTGCATCCAGGAAGTAAACCTGAGGGCCTGGGTCCTCCAAGCCCTTTGGCGTTTACAGCTTGGTTGATTTCTCCCGCCTCGTTCCCCGCCACCTCGCTGCCCACAATTTCTCTCTCCAAAGCCAGTTCCAGGGCCTCGTCTAGGGACGCAGAGGGGTTGACTGTGTCTGAATGTGAGCTATCTGGGGTTAAGTGTCTAGATAAACTGATCCCTGGCCAGTTCACTCTGTACTGATAGAGCCATGTGAGCACAGACACGCCTACACAACCCCTTGATATCATTAAGCAGGATGCAGAGAGACTCATTTGACTCAGTCCCTGCACCTATTGTTTAACTGAGAGGGCAGAAGTCCTCACACTGCCCACAGCGATTCTGCAGGGCACTGACCAGTGTCTCATCCAGGGGCTCAAGCAACCAGCAGTGTACACCTCAGAAAAACATGTGTGACAACCCTGAGGACCTGCTTGCATACCACAATGGTATCCCATCTCCCGTTGCTCTTTGAAGGGGTACCACCCATCCAGTATAGTTATCACTGGGCTATCACAATGTCATCACAATACTAAAGACTGAAACAAAGCCGTGAGGTCAGACCCTCTGTATACAGCACACAGTCTCACCCTCACATCCTGTATGACCACATTTCTGCTGTTCACATGGCATTTCTCCAGCTTCCATTGCCCTGCAATGGACTGACGTGCTGTTGAAGGTCTACCTCACTTTACACTTTGCCCATGTCTTGTGTGTATACCCTGTCCGCTCCTAACGTGTATTTAGTTTGTGTAAATCTATCACTGCATCTGCATTTCGCAGTTCAGCTTCTGACAACATTGTGTTTCCCATCTGTGTATTTGGGTTCGGTGCTTGTTGGGTGCCTGTCGTGGTCCTTCTATTTACAATTGTACGCGGGGCATGCTGGGATATGCGCCCCGCCGGTGTTACACTAGTATAAAAAAAGGAATCTGGTCGAGTTTGTTCATTGACCAAATTTTGTTTTTGCGAACCAAATTGTTTGTAGGCCAAAGCATTTGTGAACTGCAAGCACTACTGTACTAATGATAAATTGGTATGAAAAAATGGAGACAATTTCTGAGACACCAGAGCGATCCGTGTACTGTAATATTTATCTTATCAATAACACAGTAAAAATACACATTAGCGCCAATTCATCTTCTTTATTCATCATGAATATTTTAATTCATTAATGCAGGAGTCTGTGATAAATCGCTATCAGCATTTGGTTTATAATGGCCAATTAATGATAACTAAAAAGAAACAGAGAGACTGAAGACAGAACTTTCAACCATGATATGAGTACTGTTGCTGCATAATTTGTCCACCCGGGGTCACAGCGCAACCCCCATCTCGGCAAGATGGATGACTTGAAATACGTTTCTATATCAAGTTGAATTATTTTTATTTCTATAGAACATTTAAAAACAATCTATGTTGTGCCAAAGTGCTGTAGGTCAAAATAATATAAATATATAGTAAAAGTAGAGACATTGGCCAATGTTACACAATGTTACACAAAAAATAATCAGAATCAGACTGTGGTTTATTGCCAAGTAGGTTGACCCTACAAGGAATTCTGTTTGGTATAATGGTGCTCCATGGAAAAACAAGACTAAGCAACAACCAAGTTCAAAAAACAGTGCAAAAGTTATACAATAATCTAGTAATAAATATAAAATCACTATAAATGTTAAATACATGATGTGCAAAGCAGAATAGTCAGATTAAATAGATAAATAAAATGTGTTCCTGTGTGTGCAGGGTCAGTACAGAGATGCATCTAATAAGAAGCGGTGTAAGGCTGAATTAGCTCCGAGACGGACTGGGGACCTATGCCATGTATCGCCTTAGAAAGAAATAAGAAATCTTTAAACTGTATTCTCAGAAATTCTCAAAACTTAACAGGTAGCCAATGCAATGCAGCCAACACAGGGGAAATTTGGTGTCTATTTTTTGTTGAGAGCCTGGTAGCACCGTTTTGAACAAGGTGTAGTCAGAATAAAGATGCTTCTGGTAAACCTGGGTACAGAGAACGGCAGTAACCCAATCAGGATAAAAGCAGGAGTAACTCTCCAGGTCTTTGGCTGAAAGGTGTGGTTTAAGCCAGGCTATTGAACTCAGCTGACAGAAACACCCCTTCACAACAGCATTTATTTGTTTATCAAACTCAGTGATGAATCAAAGATGACACCAAGATTTTTAGTATGTGACTGGAAGTTTTCTGAATGAGGCCCTAATTGTTCTCTGAGATCATGAACAGTGACCAAAACTCATTACCTCTGTCTTGTTTTCATTAATCTGGACGAAAGTCATTGCTGTCCTGTTCTTAATATCCTCCAGACAGTTAGAAAGGGCCACCAGAGAGCAGCAGTCACCAGGTTTTAATGGCAGATAGAGCTGCGTATCACCAGCATAGCAATGATATTTTACATAATAACGTTCACAAATAGAGCCCAAAGGAAGCATGTATAGAGGGAATATGAGAGGGCCTGTATCACAGGACTGGATATGTTTACAAATAAGGCCATAGTACTGAAGGGGTGTGGCCATCCCACACAGTGACAAGCCCATTCATTCACCTCATCTAGGCCTTTTTTTTTCCAACAATATCTTTATTAAAATTTTAAAAAATACAGAAATTACAGAAGTTTGAGTGCTTCCACATCGAAAGGAGCATCCAAGGCAACTAAATTATTGTATAACAATCAATCAACCTTCCTTGCAAATCAGACATTTAAAAGATGATAGAAAAATATTTAGGTGGAAGTACAAAATATGACCTGTAAATAATAACTTAATCAAATAAAAGAAAAACACAAAGCCCAAAAAAACCCCCAAAAAACATAAAAAAATAAATAAATAAATAAATAAATAAAAAACCCCAACAACAAATAAGTTTCTCTATTTTCCAAGGGTTGCTCAACTCCACCTCAATTGTACTGTTCTGTATTGTTCAAAATTACAAACTCAAATTTATTTAGTTTAGGAAGCTGCAGAGGGCCGACATCAATTACATCTCATCTGCCTCATTCACAATACTACTAAGATCCACATTTTCCATATATTGCATAAAGGGACCCCAAATGTTTTGAAAAAGTGACAGTTTTCCCTTGACAATGTAAGTAATTTTCTCCATAGGTAAAGTTGTGGACAGTTCCTTTATCCAGTTAATGAGTTTTGGTTTACTGGTCTTCCTCCATGAGAGTGCTATGACTCTTTTTGCTAACAGTAGACATAAGTCCATGGCGGTAATTATCTTTCTAGACATAAGATGTCCATCAGGATATAAACCTAAAATAAATAGTTTAGGGTCAAGATCTAATTGTATACCCAATATAGTATCCAGAGCTTGTTTGATCTCTTTCCAAAACAATTGTACTTTATTGCATTCCCAGATACAGTGGAAGAATGTCCCTTTCTCCTCTCCACACCTGAAACACAAGTCTGGGCTATCACCATTATACTTATTAAGCTTTTCTGGAGTCACATATGTCCTCATTAGCCAATTATATTGCAGTACTTTAAGACGGGTACTGGTAGTTTGTGTTTGTGCTTCAGCACATGCCTCCTCCCAGTCTTCGGAGGATAAGTCCTCCTGTAAGTCTTCCCTCCAGGCATTAAGTTTCCCTAAAGAAGATTCAGGGGAACCCTCTACTAATATATTATATAGTTTGGAGATTATTCCCTTTCCAAAGCAATCTTTTTTCATTTCTGTTTCCAATGTGGATAACGGAGGGATTGACAAGCATTGATTTTGAGATAATCTAATAAAGTTTCTCATTTGTAGATATTTAAATCGATGTTTGCATGGAATATCATACTTGGCAATCAACTCCTCAAATGACATCAAAGTCTCATCCTCTGATCCCATGAGGTCCCCTATTGTCTTTAAACCTTTGTCAGCCCACTTCCTAAAACCAGGGTCTGCTCTGCCTGGAGGGAAAAAATGATTACCCCATATTGGGCTGAAGCGTGCGAGAGAGGTGGATTCACCCAGATATTTCTTAACCTGATACCAGATTATAATCATATTTCTGACTATAGGATTTTTTGTCTTTTTTTTCAACATTTTGACTTTTGCTGAATATAGGTATTGGGGAAGGGGAAGAGGTACCGAGCAGTTTTCAATATTCATCCAAGGCGGGAGGGATTTATCTGTAAAATAATACATCATAGTCCTCAATTGAGCTGCCCAATAGTACCAAAGTGGATTGGGACATTTGAGGCCTCCTCTTTCATACGGTAAGTACAAGAGTGATAAACGCAGCCTCGGTCGTCTATTATTCCACAAAAAACGTACAAAAATTGTTTTCAGGTGTGAGAATAAATTAGCAGGAGGTGACAATGGAATGTTCTGGAACAAGTACAGAAGTTTGGGCATTATGTTTAGTTTAAGAACATTAATTCTTGCTATAAGTGACAAGGGCAAGGGTTTCCATCTATCTACAGATGAGATGATGGAATTTATCATAGGGGTGTAGTTAGCTCCAACAATGTCTCTCAAACATGGCACTATCCTAATCCCGAGATAGGTAAAACAGTCTACCATTTTGAATTGGAAAGAATTTCCGGCACTTCTTCTCTCTTCTGAGTTAAGTATCATTAATGAAAATTTTTCTTTGTTCACTTTATATCCTGATATCCGTCCAAATGTGTGTAATAAATCCAACAAGGCTGGGATAGAATCTTTCAGTTTTTCCAAAAAAAGGATGACATCATCTGCAAATAAAGCAATTCTATGTTCCTGTTGATTTACTGATAAACCAGTTATGTTTTTATGAGACCGCACCGCAATGGCAAACGGTTCAATTGCTAAAATAAACAATAAGGGGGACAAAGGGCACCCTTGCCTACATCCCCGTTTAATTTCAAATGGTTTAGATATAATTCCATTTGTCAGTATTTCAGCATATGGTTCATTATATAGAAGTCTAATCCACCGACAGAAATTATCCCCACAGCCAAATCTTTTTAATATTTCAAATAAGTAGGGCCACTCAACTCTATCAAAGGCCTTTTTGGCATCCAGTGATAGTAAAGCATTGTCTGTTTTTCCTTCCTGATTATGAAGAATATCCAACACTCGTCTCACATTATGAAATCCCTGTCTACCTGCAATAAACCCATTCTGGTCACAGGGAATTAGATCAGGTAAGAATCTCTCCAGTCTTCGAGCCAAAATTTTACAAAGTATCTTTAAATCCACATTAAGAAGACTTATTGGTCTTAGGTTTCCACATTTATTGCACGGTTTACCTGGTTTGGGTAGTAAAGTTATCAGAGCTCCTCTTAATGAAGCCGGAAGGATTCCCTTCTCAAATGAATCCGCGAACATGTCAAAAAGAGGGGACAGCAATTTAGTTTTAAATTTCCTATAAATTTCTGTCGGCAGCCCATCTGGGCCTGGGGTTTTACCTGTTTTCAAATGATCTATTGCTATAGATATTTCCTCCTTTGTTATAGGTGTATTAAGGTCTGCACTTATTAGTTCTGAAATGCTAGGTATCTGAAGGGTATCTAAGAAGAGATTTTGCTCTTGTCCCATATGTGTTATGTCTGAGCTGTATAGTTTTTCATAAAAAAAACTTAAAAGTTTCATTAATTCCTAGAGGGTCAACAATGATCTGTCCATCACTGTTTACAATTGAAGTAATGTTTTTCTCATTTTGTAATTGTCGGAGGCGCCAGGCTAATAATTTCCCGGGCTTTTCCCCTTGGTCATAGAATGATTGTTTAAGACGCAAAAGATGTGAGGCTGCTTTAGAAGCAGAAAGTTCGTTATACTGTGTTCTTAGTAATAAAAGCTTTTGATGGACTCTTGGACAAAAGGTTTGAAAGTATTCTCCCTCAAGCAGCTCAATCTCCGCCTCCAACTTTTTTGTTTTCTTATAAGTTTGGTTTGCTCTATAACTTGTAAAACTAATAATATGACCTCTTACGTAGGCCTTAAATGCTTCCCACCTTGTGCAGGGTGACGTTTAATCCGTATTAGTTTCAAAATAAATATTTATTTGATTGTCTATTTTTGTTTAAATCTCCATCTAGGGGGATCTCTTTTTAGTCTTAAATCTTCATATATTAATGAGTTTGGCGAATGGTCAGATATTAAAATGCTATCGTAGTGACAATCCTTTATTTTGTACCTCATATTGCCAGAAACTAAAAAAAAAAAAAAAAAAAAAAAGTGTATTTGAGTAGCAGGAGTATTTTAAGACCTTGGGGTTCATATCCCTCCAAATATCCCTCAGATCAAGTTCTTTCATAAAATGTTGAATAGTTTGTCTACTTTTAGGATGCAAGAAATCAATACCTGAGCTCCTATCCAATTCTGGATTCAATGTACAATTAAAATCCCCTCCTATAATAAAGCTACCAGACAGAGATGATGCTGTCAAAAAAAGATTATGAAAAAACTTTGGGTCGTCGATGTTTGGAGCATAGATATTTATCAGGATTATTTTTTCCGTAATAAGTGTGCCCTGTAAAATAATATATCTCCCTGCCTTGTCTTTAATAACCCTTGTCACATGGAATGGTATAGATTTGTGGATCAAAATCATAACACCTCTTGCCTGAGAGGTGAAGGGTGCAGAATATATACTGCCCTGCCACCTCCTCCTAATCTTCGCCTCTTGACTAGACAACAGGTGTGTTTCCTGAAGTAGCATGATATCAGAGTGCATAGATTTCACCCTAGTCATTACTTGTTTTACCTTCTCCAGTTTTTGTAGTCCTCTGCAGTTCCAAGAAGAAATTTTAATTCTTATTCCACCAGACATAACACACAGCACTAAATGAGCTTCCCAACACATTTGAAATATTAAAGGATAGAGAAACAAATAACATCTGAATGTCAAAAACTACACCCACAACAATAAGTATTGAACATACCCCTTTAACTTGAACTTTGGTACCCATTTCCCTCCCCCTATATATACTGGTACCTGTCTAACAGCTAAAGGTTGTTCCACCCAAAAGTGAGGATCAACCGACTATGCCTAAACACCTTTCCCCCCTACCCCACCCCGCTACATAAACAGAAAAACTCGTTATTGGATACATTAAGAAAATTAGGCTACTAATAGTAGCTGTAAGCCTCTGGACCGATAAACAAATATAACAAATTGGCCTTTCTCTTTCACTCTTCTTTTAAAACTTAAAGCTCAGTAATTATTCCTTCATGCCAACACACAGCATGTCAATGATTACATTCTCAACCCAGTCCACTTTCTGACCTCAGAGCCTTCACAAAATTCTCCGCTTCACCTGGCTGGTTAAAGATGCGAGACTTTCCGTTGTATGTCACTATCAGTCGCGCGGGAGGAATCATGCCGTACCGGATCCCCATGGAGCGAAGCTGTTGTCTCACGGCGTTAAACTCTTTCTGTTTTCTGTGTACACCGGTCGCCAGGTCCTCATAAAATCTCACCGGACGGTTCTTGAAAAGAATCTGTCCCTTTGCCCTGGCAGCTCTTATCACGGTCATTTTATCCTTGTAATTTAGGAACTTCATGATCATTGTCCTCGGTGCAGCGGTGTTTGACGTATTCTTCTGGCCGATCCGATGAGCTCTCTCCAGCGTCAGAGCGGTATGTAGCGGTGCCAAGTTCAGAGCCTCCGGCAGCCAGTTTTCCAAGAAGACGCACGGGTCCTCTCCTTCCGCGCCCTCGGGCAGGTTAACAAGTCTCAAGTTAGAACGTCGCGATCTGGCCTCCAGATCCAGCACTTTGTCTTCGAGATCTTTGTTGTTATTTTCAAGAGTCCGTGCCTTTGCTTCCAAGGTGGTGATACTATCTTCTGCTGCAGATATCCGGGCCTCCGCCTCACCAACCCGCTTAGCACACTCATTAACATCCTTCCTCACAGTCTCTATTGCTGACAAAATACCGTCCAGTTTGGAGGAAAAATCCGATTTCAAGTTTGCAATAGCCGCCAGTACTGCGTCTAAGCTTTCGACCGTCTTTCCCCTCTCATTTGGCTTGTCAATTTTCTCCTCCATCACCTGACAGGTGTTGGTATTATTCTCGCTATCTTCACCACTAACATTAGCTTCACAGCTAGCCTCGGAGCTCGACTTAGAAGTGAAGTTAGACAATTTCGACTGAGTCGGTCTACTAATGTTTTTACCAAGTTTCTTTTGCGAGAGAGGCATCACTACTGGTCTTGTTCAACGTCCAATAAACGAGTATTATTCAGGATTTTACAGAAACATAGCGGAGCAGAAGTGGGCACGTCTTCTCAGCAAGCCGCCATTACCGGAAACCCTCATCTAGGCCTTTTACTAGGGATTTAAGGTCCTGGTTTTCCTCTCAGACCCTAGAACACACTGCCAGGCTCAGATTCCCGATCCCACATCCTGCTGAAGCCCTTCCCAAGATCAGACACTAGTTTTGTTTTCCTTGTTCTTATAGTAAAATGATGGTCTTTGACTTTTATACATCATCACTGTTCTGTTAATTACACATGACCTAATCTAAGTATTACACAAACCAAGCATAATTACTTAGAGATGTCATGAGATGGAAAATCCTTATTCAGTTAATTATTTTCCCCACAGGTGCTGACAGTGTGTCTACAGTGAAATGGGCCTGTGTACAGAGAGGATGATCTGTAACAATCCCATGTTCCTATGGTGACAGATATAAAACTCATGTGAAATACTGGTGCAGAGGGTATAATGTGAGGTCATGTACTCCCATAGTACACACTGACTCTCCACAGGAGGGTAAAGTGTGAGTCAGAGATGATCCTGACCAGCGAGTCTTCACTGTGACCATCAACAATCTGACAGCTGAGGATTCCGATCGGTACTGGTGTGGTGTGAAGTACAGTGGAGCCTCTCTGATCAGGTTAATCTGTCAGTCACTGATGGTAAGATGTCTGTACTGCAGACTGTAGCCAATGAGATGCACAGTATGTAACATGTCACTGAGTCAAAAAGGAAGGACCTTAACACAAACACTGATGGAAAAAATGTTTTAATATTTTAAAAATCTGCATTTTAATTTAATTCAATATGATAAATGAGACTTGGAAGAAGTAACAGTGTCAGCTAAATCGGGCGACTTCATGAGGTTAAATATGATAAGCAATATGTTAAAAAATGTCAGTTTATTGGCCAAACATTTACATACAGTATGTATGTTGTAATGGGCTGATATTCATAAACATTTCATTGCTGTGCAAATCTTTGAGTGTTTTACCTGTGTGTTGAAGTCCTCCAGGGCTGTCAGTGGACAAACAGGAGGTGACGGGTGTGGATGGAGACAGTGTCAGTGTTACTATGGAAACAACAAAAGACAAAGGATGTGGTGTAAGATTGGGGGCTCCTGTGCATCAGAGAGATCAGTGAGTTTGCATGGGAGGCCTGTCCTGATCAGGGATGACACAGAAAATAAAACCTTCATTGTGACAATGAGTGGGCTGGAGAGGAAGGACACTGGCTGGTATTGGTGGCTGGTTGTGGAATCCTGCAGATTCCAGTTCATATTACTGTTAAACATAAGTAATTGATTTAAATCTGCCTGTGAATTATTTATGCTTGAATATAAATAGATACATACTAATCAACCCAGCAGTTTCACTCACGAAGGGGTTTGTGCTTCTTTGTGGGGATAATCCCCTATTTATCAGCTGTTGTGAAACAGAGTTATTTATTGGGATTATTGTTTCAATGATAGTGGCACGGTGGTCCAGTAGGCGGCGCTGTTGCTTCACGCCTCCATGTTTAGGGGTTTGAATCTGGCTTCTGCTCTGTCTGTGTGGAGTCTGCATGTTCTCCACATGCTGTGTGGGTTTCCTCCAACAATCCAAAAACGCACAGTCAGGCTAATTGGTGTCTTTAATATTGAATGTGTGTCTTCTAGTTTATGATCAGTCTGTAATATGACAAAAATCACAGCATTTTCCACAGACATACAGCCAGTCACTTGTTATGTATACAAATCCAGACAAATCCATGTAGCTTGCAACATAATTCAGGCATTTTTTCATCTTTGTGAGGATGAATTGTTACTAATGGTGTGCAGACTGACTAACATGTCTGTAGGTGGTTTTTCATTGCAGCGTAGACCAGTGTTACAATTGTACTCTGTAATATCTGTTCCAGTGCTGCATCCATCCATTGTCTGAAACTGCTTGTCTAACTCAGGGTCCCTATGGGCGCAAGGCAGGGAACGTCCCATGACAGGGTGCCAACCCATTGCAGGACACGCTCACACTCCATTCCCTCGCACAAGCACACCTACCGGCAATTTGACAACTCCAATTAGCCTCAGCATGTTTTTGGACTGTGGGGGGAAATCAGAGTCCCTGGAGGGAACCCCACAATGACACAGGGGGAGCATGCAAACTCCATACACACGGAACTCCAGCGAAGACTTGAGTACACGTGCCAGAGGAGTGAGGCGACAGTGCAAACCCTGCTTTTTATTAACTATCCTTTCTCCTGTTTCCACTGCTCTCCTTTTCTCTGCACATGATGAAGAAGGAGGGGATAATGAAAAACGGAGGTAAGCATTCAGCAGCATTTACAGTAGTGTGGGGGTCCAGCTAGCAGCATTTACCTGATCACACAGTAATGGGAAACTGTCATTTTAATTTTAAGGGAAAAAAATATTTTTTATTTCATTTTCTTAATAATAAACTTGAGATCCCATCCCATCCAGGGTGAGCCCTTGCCTTGTGCCCTGTGCTGCTGGGGAATGACTGCAGGCCTGTTTTTACAAAATAGTGTAACATGTTGTGTGATAATCTCTAGCTATTTTCATGCTCTTTGTTAATGTCTCCTGTTCCTCACATGTGTCCTGTGTAATAGTACAGATGTAGCTGTACCGTGTTTCTATAAAGCATGTAAGACTTTACTGTTCACATCCACCCTCTTATTCAGCTCTTTGGTCCAGCTGGCTCTGTATGTAGGACTGAGCTGATCGGTGCTGCTGTCGATTATCAAGGTGGTTTTACTTCAGTCAGAACAGATTCACTGTTTTGTTCTTCAGGTTTAATTGTGATATGTGTGACTGACAGACACACTGGTGTATTATATGTCTCACAGGTGGGAGCAGGTTCTGGATGCTGTACTGAAAGCTGGGACTGGTGTGTTTTACCTGATTTGCACCATCATCACCATTCAGCTGCACTGGACCTCCTGTAGAAAGCGGGAACCAATCAGAGAGAAGCAGAGGGTCTCCCTGGATCAGAGGAAGCTGGCAGAGGAGATGACCTTCGTGGAGCAGAATGAGTCAGACGAGCTGTAAAATAAACGGTTATGCTAACTGCAGTGAGGCCTCTCTCACTCGGCCCTGCTCAGTCTGTACAGTCATAGCATGAGAGTCAGTTAAACAGAGGGGATGATTATCTGCTGGCAACCTGTACAACCACGTATTGGCCACTTATTCACAAGTGCTTTGCTGCCACCTGCTGGTTAATGTTTAATAATCGTTATCTTGTGAAGGTAAGACTGGTTTTTATTAAATTGTCTCTTGATTCTGAAAAAATATGGTACTATACAAAAGTCTTGGGCCATCAAAGAAAACGTTTAATGCTATTTAATTGGGTTGTGTATATTTGCTCAGAACAAAAACACAATTATCATAAAAATATATGCAAATTAAAAGTGACACAATAAAAACTAACAAGAATTTCTTCTTTTCTCCATAAAGTTACTGATGCCTTGTTGGATCGCTAGATGAACCACGCTTTGGATCCTAAACCTCTCCTCAGGGGCACCCCAGCCATTCCATGTATTTGTTAAATTCTGCCACCAGCTCACTTAATTAATTAAAATAAACAAATGTGTCATGCCCGGCTCGTCCGCTCCTCCTGTGTGCCACGCCCCCTGATTACCCACGTGTTTTCTCCCGATTGTACCCAGCTGTATCTAGTTAATTTGCTCAGTCCTGTGTATTTCAGTCCGTGTCTTACCCGAGTCCTTTGTCCGTCATTGATGTCAGTTGATGTTCGTGCCCTCGTCCCTGAGAATAAACCCCTCGTTTGCCCTGATTCTCGGCTGTCTGCCTGCTTCTTACCCGCCTGCCCGCGATCGCTGCCGTCTCCCGTGACAAAATGTTAATGATGCATTGATTAGCCATAGGAGTTGTGTTATAAAAAGATATAGGTCTATTGGATGGTTGGTGCAAATGTTTTACTAACTTTAGAAGAGATTTTGAAATGACTGGGCTGCCACACTTTGACGGACAAAATATTATAATTCTAGACCAAGATGAAGATCATTTGAACATCATTTTCTTCGACAGCCCAAGACTTTTGTACAGTTTTGTATGTGTCTTTTATACTGGTCATAATTTGTTTAAATACATGATTAATAAATTGATACTTTACAAAACATTTAATATTTTTCTGAAATTGGTAATTATTAAAAATGAATTTCGCAAACTTAAATGGTTTGGCTGCGATGGGCTGGCCCCCCATCCAGGTTTGTTCCCGTGCCCATTGCTTCTGGGATAGGCTCCGGACCCCCCACGACCCAGTAGGATAAGCGGTTTGGAAAATGGATGGATGGATGGAGGGATAAATGGTTTGGAGTTTTTAGGTCACCCCTCCTCGTCAGAGCCCACCAATCAGGGACTCTTTAAAAGAGTGATGTAATCGGGAACACCCACTTTTCAATCTGCAGTACAAATACACCAGCTTGTCTCTGCTAACAACAGCCTGTGCATGTCAGTTAAGGAGGAAACAGTACCACATACATATTGGCCAACATCAAATGAAAATGTAACACACGAAAACAGGACTGCCCACTTATCACTCTGCGTAAAATCACACCAGCTTGTCTCAGCTGACAGCAGCCTCACATATCAGCTAAGGAGGAAGACGGCATATCAAAAGTAAAAAGAAAGAGACCATCAAATGAAAATATCCCTGTGTGATCTATTGGTTTCTGCTTTCACTCCCATTAAATGACAGTAAGTCTAGTTGGTGTCCGTGGTGCTGAAAACCTGGATCAGTAAATTCCAAATGAAACTTCTTTACCTGATTTAACTGTAACTCACTTATTTTGTTGGCAATGATGCTTTGTTGAGTCTAGAAAGGCGCAAAGTGGGTTTCAGATAAATTAAATGAAGTAGTTTTGCTTAAAAACCAAAAAGCTTTGAACAATCAGTTCAGCTTTGGACTGTAGTGCTTCACAAAAGTAAAATCCATCCAGTTAAATCTCTTTATCCCCAAGTCAAGAAGATATCAAATGCAGAAGCACATTGTGGGAGATACAAGGTGCAGACACATTAAAAGCACTTTTTTTGTGTGAACATTATAAAACAGATTGATACACATTAAGCAGTTTGTAACTTTACATCCAGACCTACATCAGTCAGAAAAAGCAGGCGATGACCAGCCCATCCAGCAGCTTCATCTCTGATTGTACAGAATCCCTTGTCAGCGTAACTTCTGAAGTCATGACTAAACTAATTTCCAGCTCTGCCTTCAGTTTCATCTGTTAAATTAAATTAGGAACTAAACTAAACTAGGAGGGAAATATAGTCAAGCTACTTAAGTAGCCGAATTTTGTGTATCCACTAGAGGGCAGCCACACATAGATTCCCTTATGAATGGTTCTGATGCTTCCGGAAAGCACTGCACAGAGACCCAGGTATGCCAGTGAGGAACGGATAAAGAGCAGACGGATCCAAATACTAGCTGTAATATATAGTATTTTCAATGAATTTAAACAAATTAATATAACAGTGTCAGAGTGTCAGATCCATGTGACTTTTTATGATTGAAGAACTTTGAAAGCCTGAATATAACTGAGGAGGCCCACGGACCCCATTATGTGTGAAACATCATTGTGGTGCTGAGAGAAACACAGGACTGCTGATAAGACCCAGATGAAGTGAATTACCTGACTTTGCCCCCACCCATCCCCCCCCCCCAGGATACCCCCACCCCTGTCATACAGACACCTTCCTAACGGACCTCATGATTTGTGCTGATCCACACATATGAAAAGGACCTACTGCAGTGACATTTTAAAACTGTATAAAACATAATAAAGACTGAAACAAAGGCCTGAGGTCAGACCCTCTGTATGTAGCACACAGTGTTTCTGCAGAGTCTCACACTCACATCCTGTATGACGACTTTTCTGCTTTTCAGAATAAGTCTGATTTCACTGCTCTTTGCTCATTTGCAATATGAGGAAGTAACAGTTTAGAAAAGAACTAGACTTATTTGATTAATTTGTTTGTAGTTTAAATTCTGTGAGCATGAATGATTCACTGTGAAGACCAGCTATCAATAATTTTGCTATGAAATCATGTTTCTAAAATGATAAGATTCTAGATGAAATCAAAATATTTATTCCTGGTAAGAGCAGGACAACAGCAGCATCAAACTGTTTTCCTTTTTACAGACAAGAAATAGACAGGAAATGCATCAGTGCACAAACAGTTTATGAAAATCAAAGATAGATGGATGATTTTTAAACATTTAAAACCCACAAAAAGGGAGGCAGTGAGGTTAAGGAGAGTCAGGAAGTCAGTGTCAGTCTCCACAGATCTGAGGTCAGCGATACACACATAAGGCTCCTCTGATGCTCCTTTTCATCCTCTTCTTCACTGATGGGCCTCCAGGTGAGGATCACTTACTCTGGGACTCCACCATTCAGCGTAGTTAAGATGAAGATACATTTTGCACAATATACTTACTACATCTGTTTGTTTATATTCATATTGTTCCATGAAGTTTGATCACTTCCCGATTATAGTCTGTGGTGGTAGCATGTTGACTGACTGATTTTAGAATTGACTGCAGTCTTCTTTGTGTCCACTATGTGGCAGCAGTATAAAGGAAATATCTTATTCTGTCACAGCTGCTGGTGTGTGTAAAAATTCACATACTCTGATAACAAGTAATTCTGCCTCCAACTGTTTGTCAGGGACCTGGGCAGGAATGAATTACATGCCGACTGTACATACAACAGAGATAGGCTCCTGGGAGAACTTTGCCAGAAGTTGAAACACAACTTTAAGAATGACACTGATACAGAGTACTCAGCTGTTTGGTTGAAACTAAATCTTGGTCTGGATTTTTACATTCTGGACCTGAACTACCCACTGCTGCACTGACCCCCACCTTCTTCTTTTTTTTTTCCCTTTGTCCTGTCCGGCAGCTTTAGCAGAATCATGGTCTGAATGCACTGCTGTGACAAACATGTTTGCTTTACCATGAGGGGTTCTATAAACTCTGTATAGGCCTCTCATGTTGATCGATTTCATTTTTTAAATTTAAAAAATTTATTTATTTCATTTTTAGGCGGCATGGTGATGCAGTGGGTGAGCTGGCCGAAGAGGATGGACAGATTAGGAGGGAAAAAAAGAAGGAAAAAGAAGAAAGGAGCAAGTGAGATGAAATGAAAGTTTTTAGCGGGTGTCTCTAACTTTGCTCTGCCATTGCATGCACACCACTTCCAGGGCCAGCCTTGCTCTCACGCTGATATACTGTCAGATTATGCACATCTTATATGTTGTTTTAACCCTTAGCGTATTAGTAAAGGCTGTTTTGTACTTACTTGATGTGATGGTCCACTTTACTGTGGCCTTGAGCCACATTAGAAATTTATTTCTGATATATTTAACTTAATCCTCATTTTTCTTTTGCCCATGAGCACGAAACAGCTAAATAATTAGCATGATGCAGAAGTTATTCTCAGACAGGCACTTAATCTAAAAAGCAGAAATGTCATCATACACGATGTGAGGGTGAGACTGCAGACACACTGTGTGCTGCATACAGAGGGTCTGACCTCAGGCCTTTGTGTCAGTTGTTATTATGTTTGATTTGTGATTCTCACCTGGAGGCCCATCAGCGGATGAAGAGGAGCATCAGAGGAGCCTTATGTGTGTCTCACTGACCTCAGATCTGCGCAGACTGGCACTTACTTCCTGATTCTCCATAACTTTGCTGTTTCTCTGTCTTTATCTGTTACTCAGGAGTCCTGAAGTCCAATGAAAAATCCGCTTTCTCCTGTCTATTTGGCTGATACAAGTTCTGCTCACTTCTGCTTGGGTTGCATGGATCACCAGCCACTTGTCACCAACTAACAGACCACAGCCTACCTGACCAATGTCATAACTGGTGCACCTAGGTATAAAATTTAGTCTCACTGTCTCCAAAAAAGGTCACTGTCTGGAACCCCATGGAACCACATTTTTGATTCCTTAGACAAGAGCATCCTGAGCAGCTGCATCACGGTCTGAATTGGGAACTGCCTCGCCACAGATCATAAGACCAGCGGATAGTGAGGATAGCTGAGAAGATTATTAGAGTCTCTCTCCCCTCCATCATGGACATTCACATCACACGCTCCATCCGCAAAGCCACCAACATTGTGGATGACCGCACCCACCCCTCACATAATCTTTTCACTCTGGCATCTGGAAAAGCATTCAGGCCTCCACAACCAGACTCAGAAACATGGCGCCTGACTACTGAACTCTCAGGGACTGATCTGATACCACACACAACACACACACACACACAGCTGTGTAATTATATCTTCGTGGGGACTCTCCATTCATTTCTATGGGGAAAACTGTAATCCCAACATGACAACTTTAACCCCTACCAACCCCTAACCTTAACCATATGTAACCAAACCAAATACAAGACTTTTGGCATTTTTAGTTTTTTGACTGTATTTACAGATCTTTGTGAGTACCTGAAAATGCCCCCCAAAACATCAAAATAACGGGGTTTTTGTCACATTGTGGGGGACATTTGGTCCCCACAATGTAATATACACCTACTCCACACACACACACACACACACAGATTAGGTATTTGAATCTTTGTGGGGATTCTCCATTCATTTGTATGGGCGTAACCCCAATCCTAACTATGGCAACCTTAAACATTGCAGTAGTTACCAAGCAGTAACAGTAAGCAACCAAACAAAATGCAAGACTTTTTGAATTATTCATTTGACTGCATTCACAGAATTTAATAAAATTCAGTATCTTCTTACTTTCGGGACCGAAAACATGTCCCTACAAAGTCAAAATAACATGTTTTTATAGCACTATGTACATAACCACCCACCCAAACGCGCGCACACACACACACAAACAGGCCTACCTACAGTATACCCTCCATAGATTCCTGAATGAAATATCTGTAAAGCAGTTATTATGGCATGGCGTTTGGTTTGAACATGCAGTTTTTAAGAATATTGCGCTAATTCTAAACGAAAGACTGCACTAATTCTAAAATGGCTATATAAGAACTTTATTTACCATTAAATAAATTATAAATCAAACCAAAATTTAGTCTCTCAAAAAACTTGTATATGACATATCTTTGTTCACATTATGAGAAATTAAAAACACCAGGACACAGAATGTGAATAACAAGAACTATAGTGTTCTTTCTCAAAAGCGGACCTACCAACGTGGCTAAAATGCTAATTGCGTTCACCAGCTATGGAAAAAAAACAGCGGGGCACCCCAAACATCGCGGTATTACGCATTACCGTAATACTGCATAGCAAAGACATAATGTCATAAAAAAATTACAGTCAGTATTTATAGACAGAACTGCGTGGTTTCCCATTGACAAGTAGATACATGGTTTACGGGCTTGAAGGCGGTTAGATCAACAAATCCAATCACGCTCAGCCAAAACAAGCACGAGCTAAACATACTACTATTGATTGGTTCACCTTCAAATTCGTCCCGCCCTGACAATTAATTCTCGTTTTCATTCGTTGAAAATGGCGTCAGTACACATCTTCATCCTTTCGACCAATGAAAAATTTCGCTGGTTTCCATAGAAACAAAATCAGTGCAGTTTGAACATAAACTTTCTGACAGAGCGATGGCGCAGCGGTGAGAAGCATCTCTTCGTATGTTTCTTGCTATTTCTTCAGATTATGTTTTGTTAGCATAGTTAATTATATATTTCATTGTATGTCGTGATATAGTTCATGCAAATATTGCCGCAAAATATAATTGAAATATATTTAAAATTAGTAGCTTAAACTGTAGATGCTGTGGCCATTTTTCGTAATGTGATTGTTTATATTTAAATTGTAAGAGAAAATAATTGTGTTAAACTTAAAAACAACAAGCCTTATGGTTGATATGATTGGTTTTACTCATCCGGTCTGTCGTAATGCGTTTCATCTGAAGATGTTATTCTGAAAAGAGCCCCTATACGTTTACTTTTTAAATGTCCCATGTTGTTGAAGTAAGATTAACCGTTTGCTGGGTTCATTACCATGGCGATGTTATAACGTACCGAAGCAGCGTCCTGATTTCGCCAGCGTTACTGTATAGGTTGTGAAACAGTTTTAGCAATTTGGCCGCTTCTATCGGAGTAGCCTCGATGCCACGAGCAGCTAATGAAGGCTCCATCCCTTTCCATAGGCATTCTTGGTGAATAGCATTTAGCAAATGTCTGGAGTACGTTGAAAATACACAGTGTCTAGTTTGGCTTTGAGAGTATCACAGACGGCTAGTTAATTATGTTAACCAGAATGAAAATTCCGAAAGCTGTTTCCTGGACCAACGACCAGCACTGGGGAGCCTGGGACCTGTGGGACGAGGTGATCGACTGGGGAGAGAGGAAAGGTTTGGAGGAGTGCTCACCAGCGACACCCCCCACTGTCCAGGCTGGGGAGGTTATGGGGGGACAGGGAGGTGTGACGGACTGGTGTAAGGGAGGGGAGGGTGTGAGAGTGATAGGCAATGCTGGCATTGTTTCTGAGACTCTTCAGAGAGGAAACTGGCGGTGTAGAGATAGATGTGGGTCTGGTATAGATAGAAGATGTAGAAGTGGTGGAAAATTAATATTAAAGTTGAGCTTGTAGAGCTCTTGACACAGAGAAGAGCCAAAATACAAGGAAGATGAAGCTGTGGTTCTTCTGCTGCTGTTTGGGGAACATTAAATGTTTGAAACAGTATCAAAGATAATTAATTAAGTGTGATAAATTTTGAGATGTATAGTGGAATGTTTATTAATAATTGTTAATGTGGCGCCCCTGAACCCCCTCGGTTGGCCGCCCCTGCCGGTTGTGTGGGGTCGGGGATGAGGACTAATCGGGGCCAGTCGGGGATCTGGCCCCGGTGCCGGGGGGGCCCACTCCTGCACGCCCTTATTGCTCTCCTGGGCCGGACACCACATTTCATACAACACTAGAGCTTTGAGGGGCAGTGGGGAGGTTTTACTTGCACATTAGACAGCACATGACACTAGGGCTGAGGAGGTGGGTTTAGGCAGGTGGGGCTCTGCCGTCTGCCAGTGGTGGGGCCCTCATACTCGAACTGCACCCACTAATTTTAATGTATTGTAGACATAAACACACAAGTCTCTCACACATGTACATGCACACTTCACATTAACATGGGACGGGGAATCAGTGGGGGCTGAGAGGTCCCCCCTAACTCTCTGTCTCTGGCCCTGCGCGTGTGGGGTGGCCCGGCAGGTAGAAGACGGCCCTGGCTGGTGTGGGCCGTCTCCTCTTGTGGGCTGCGGGCTGGGTGGTCCTTGGCTCTGCTGCGCCGTGGTGGGGCCCTGGCAGGCGGTCCGGGGTATCTAGGGATGCTCTGAGCCCTTCTAGGCGAATTGTAGGGTTCGGTCTGGGCTGGGCGGGGGGTCTGCCGCTCCCCGGTTGACGCAGGTCCGCTCCTGGGTGGTGGGGGGGGGGTGCACTTTGTTTGTATGGGTCTCTCTTAGATCATCCTGCAGTGTCGGGGAGGGGGGGGACGTGCCGGGTCGCTACAGTGGGCGGTGATCCGTCCTGCCGGGGAGCGGGCTGGGGGGACCGTCCGCCAGGGGAGTGTTCCCGGTTGATGGGGCCCTTTGGCCCTGGACCCGCTTCCCTCGGGGGAGGGCTTGCGGGAGGGACTGGGGGGCTCGCTGTCTGTCCCCCCTATGCGGACCTCCTTTTACAGGGGTTGGGCCCCCCTTAGTCCCTCGTGGGCTCCCTCTCGGGTTGGGCGGGTGGTTGTCTTGTGGACATATGGCCATGGGCCGTGTGTTTCTTATGGTTGTTTGTACTCTGTATTCCCCTACACTTTATTTTCTCCATCCCACCTTTACATCTCCAGCCCGCTGTTCCTGGGAAAAGCCACCTGCCAATCATCCTTGGAGCAGCAGCCATTCTCAGGATCTCCTACATCACAGATCACCTAATAAACACAGGACCTGTCGACGACTGGAGAAAAGGAGAAACGCTGAAGCACACTGGGCATTTTGGAAGCATTTCATCATAATAAATTACCTTTGCCTTTACAGTTTCTGTGTACAGTTTCATTATAGTAAATTGCACTTAGTTGTGATTACTCAGTTACAAAGACAATGGGTCACTCTATAATGGGTGATGGTATGCTTTTAGCTGTGCTTCCACAGGTTGTATCTGCCTTAGTAAATGACTAAATGTCTTTTTCACAAATGATTTTGATTATGTTTGTAGAATTAAATTAAAGGTAAACCTGTACATTGGTTAAAATAACATCTGACTGCTACAATAATACATCATACAGCGTTTTTTGTACTAATGTGCTACCTTGAGACATTCAGGTTGTATAATGAACAATTTTAATAAGAATTGTGTTAAGTAATTAACTTTCAAAATCTATCAATACCATGCAAAAGTGTAAAGTCAAATTTATGAGATACTTATTACAATAAACGGAAGTAGTCTGTACCCATTTAAAGAGACTTTACATCGTACAGCTTCTTATACTGGTCTGGTTGGTGGGTATAAAGGATCTATTAGAAATCTTCCTCCTCCAAATGTATCATATCATTTCATGAGTTTTGGTAGAGTGGGGGTAGCAGGATAATAATAGGATTTACTGGTTATTTTTAAACAAAGAGGAAGTACACAGTCCAACCAGGTACTATATTGAAATGCTAACAAGTTTTTAAATATTTTTATTCAAGTGACTTTAAGTCTGGATAATTTTTTTAATGGTTGGAAACATGTGTATTATTGTAAATTAAATAATTAATCTTCTGAAATGGCCGCTCAGTGCAGGAGGAGGCTGCAAACCTGAAGAGGCACACAACCGTATGGGTGGGGCAGGGGATCAATGGTGTGAGGTAGAGGACCAGGGCAGTGGGATTGCAGTGGCAGAAGGGCAACCGTGTGGTCATCATGGGCTCCTCCAATGGCAGCTTCAGGTAAGTCGCTCTGGTAAACCCCGTTAGACTCCAGTGAAGTGAGTGAGGCTGCAGCGCAACACTGGAGGGGACACATGTGGGCTCAGGGGCCCACGTGACTGTAGCAGAGGAAGGGATCTCTAGCTGATGTGGAGGTACAGGCCCAGTGGCAGTAAGGGGTGGGCAGTCAGCTGCAGAGGCTGCGGGGCCAGCGGCCCCACTGTACACATGGACCGCAGGGAATCTCAGCATGTTGTGCCCAAAGTCCAGCACACATGCCGTGCTCCGGGGGAAATTCAGGCCCAGGATGGAGGGATCGAGCATGTCAGCCATCCACATAGTTACTATTCACAACTAAACCCCCCATGTCAAAGGGAACAACCCCGTCCCTCTTAAAGGGGCCAGGTCACCAGTCATTGTTCTCACCTGCACCAATGTCAGTTCTAGACAGTGTCTGGTCTCACCAGGGTTGCAGTGGAACCTGTATGGACTAGGGCAGTACATGCGACTCACATCACTATGGTGGGTATGTGACAGAAGTTGCCTCTGTGAGTCCAATCCGTAGTCACCACCTCTGCAGCAGGTGGCAGCAGGGCCACCTCCCCGGTGTCACCAAGGAAGTTCCGGAAATTAACCTTGTTGGCCCACATCTTCCCGGCTATGCGTGCCCTTGGCGGAACCCTGGGTGGCGGTGAACTTGGGACACTGTCTGAGGATTGAGGGGTGGGGGGGGGTGCTGCTGCCTGTCAGCCTACAGGCAGTCTGCATCCAGGAAGTAAACCTGAGGGCCTGGGTCCTCCAAGCCCTTTGGCGTTTACAGCTTGGTTGATTTCTCCCGCCTCGTTCCCCGCCACCTCGCTGCCCACAATTTCTCTCTCCAAAGCCAGTTCCAGGGCCTCGTCTAGGGACGCAGAGGGGTTGACTGTGTCTGAATGTGAGCTATCTGGGGTTAAGTGTCTAGATAAACTGATCCCTGGCCAGTTCACTCTGTACTGATAGAGCCATGTGAGCACAGACACGCCTACACAACCCCTTGATATCATTAAGCAGGATGCAGAGAGACTCATTTGACTCAATCCCTGCACCTATTGTTTAACTGAGAGGGCAGAAGTCCTCACACTGCCCACAGCGATTCTGCAGGGTACTGACCAGTGTCTCATCCAGGGGCTCAAGCAACCAGCAGTGTACACCTCAGAAAAGCATGTGTGACAACCCTGAGGACCTGCTTGCATACCACAATGGTATCCCATCTCCCCTTGCTCTTTGAAGGGGTACAACCCATCCAGTATAGTTATCACTGGGCTATCACAATGTCATCACAATACTAAAGACTGAAACAAAGCCGTGAGGTCAGACCCTCTGTATACAGCACACAGTCTCACCCTCACATCCTGTATGACCACATTTCTGCTGTTCACATGGCAATTCTCCAGCTTCCTTTGCCCTACAATGGACTGACGAGCTGTTGAAGGTCTACCTCACTTTACACTTTGCCCATGTCTTGTGTGTATACCCTGTCCGATCCTAACGTGTATTTAGTGTGTGTAAATCTCTCACTGCATCTGCATTTCGCAGTTCAGCTTCTGACAACATTGTGTTTCCCATCTGTGTATTTGGGTTCGGTGCTTGTTGGGTGCCTGTCGTGGTCCTTCTATTTACAATTGTACGCAGGGCATGCTGGGATATGCGCCCCGCCGGTGTTACACTAGTATAAAAAAAGGAATCTGGTCGAGTTTGTTCATTGACCAAATTTTGTTTTTGCGAACCAAATTGTTTGTAGGCCAAAGCATTTGTGAACTGCAAGCACTACTGTACTAATGATAAATTGGTATGAAAAAATGGAGACAATTTCTGAGACACCAGAGCGATCCGTGTACTGTAATATTTATCTTATCAATAACACAGTAAAAATACACATTAGCGCCAATTCATCTTCTTTATTCATCATGAATATTTTAATTCATTAATGCAGGAGTCTGTGATAAATCGCTATCAGCATTTGGTTTATAATGGCCAATTAATGATAACTAAAAAGAAACAGAGAGACTGAAGACAGAACTTTCAACCATGATATGAGTGCTGTTGCTGCATAATTTGTCCACCAGGGGTCACAGCGCAACCCCCATCTCGGCAAGATGGATGACTTGAAATATGTTTCTATATCAAGTTGAATTATTTTTATTTCTATAGAACATTTAAAAACAATCTATGTTGTGCCAAAGTGCTGTAGGTCAAAATAATATAAATATATAGTAAAAGTAGAGACATTGGCCAATGTTACACAATGTTACACAAAAAATAATCAGAATCAGACTGTGGTTTATTGCCAAGTAGGTTGACCCTACAAGGAATTCTTTTTGGTATAATGGTGCTCCATGGAAAAACAAGACTAAGCAACAACCAAATTCAAAAAACAGTGCAAAAGTTATACAATAATCTTGTAATAAATATAAAATCACTATAAATGTTAAATACATGATGTGCAAAGCAGAATAGTCAGATTAAATAGATAAATAAAATGTGTTCCTGTGTGTGCAGGGTCAGTACAGAGATGCATCTAATAAGAAGCGGTGTAAGGCTGAATTAGCTCCGAGACGGACTGGGGACCTATGCCATGTATCGCCTTAGAAAGAAATAAGAAATCTTTAAACTGTATTCTCAGAAATTCTCAAAACTTAACAGGTAGCCAATGCAATGTAGCCAACACAGGGGAAATTTGGTGTCTAATTTTTGTTGAGAGCCTGGTAGCACCGTTTTGAACAAGGTGTAGTCAGAATAAAGATGCTTCTGGTAAACCTGGGTACAGAGAACGGCAGTAACCCAATCAGGATAAAAGCAGGAGTAACTCTCCAGGTCTTTGGCTGAAAGGTGTGGTTTAAGCCAGGCTATTGAACTCAGCTGACAGAAACACCCCTTCACAACAGCATTTATTTGTTTATCAAACTCAGTGATGAATCAAAGATGACACCAAGATTTTTAGTATGTGACTGGAAGTTTTCTGAATGAGGCCCTAATTGTTCTCTGAGATCATGAACAGTGACCAAAACTCATTACCTCTGTCTTGTTTTCATTAATCTGGACGAAAGTCATTGCTGTCCTGTTCTTAATATCCTCCAGACAGTTAGAAAGGGCCACCAGAGAGCAGCAGTCACCAGGTTTTAATGGCAGATAGAGCTGCGTATCACCAGCATAGCAATGATATTTTACATAATAACGTTCACAAATAGAGCGCAAAGGAAGCATGTATAGAGGGAATATGAGAGGGCCTGTATCACAGGACTGGATATGTTTACAAGTAAGGCCATAGTACTTAAGGGGTGTGGCCATCCCACACAGTGACAAGCCCATTCATTCACCTCATCTAGGCCTTTTACTAGGGATTTAAGGTCCTGGTTTTCCTCTCAGACCCTAGAACACACTGCCAGGCTCAGATTCCCGATCCCACATCCTGCTGAAGCCCTTCCCAAGATCAGACACTAGTTTTGTTTTCCTTGTTCTTATAGTAAAATGATGGTCTTTGACTTTTATACATCATCACTGTTCTGTTAATTACACATGACCTAATCTAAGTATTACACAAACCAAGCATAATTACTTAGAGATGTCATAAGATGGAAAATCCTTATTCAGTTAATTATTTTCCCCACAGGTGCTGACAGTGTGTCTACAGTGAAATGGGCCTGTGTACAGAGAGGATGATCTGTAACAATCCCATGTTCCTATGGTGACAGATATAAAACTCATGTGAAATACTGGTGCAGAGGGTATAATGTGAGGTCATGTACTCCCATAGTACACACTGACTCTCCACAGGAGGGTAAAGTGTGAGTCAGAGATGATCCTGACCAGCGAGTCTTCACTGTGACCATCAACAATCTGACAGCTGAGGACTCCGATCGGTACTGGTGTGGTGTGAAGATCAGTGGAGCCTCTCTGATCAGGTTAATCTGTCAGTCACTGATGGTAAGATGTCTGTACTGCAGACTGTAGCCAATGAGATGCACAGTATGTAACATGTCACTGAGTCAAAAAGGAAGGACCTTAACACAAACACTGATGAAAAAAATGTTTTAATATTTTAAAAATCTGCATTTTAATTTAATTCAATATGATAAACGAGACTTGGAAGAAGTAACAGTGTCAGCTAAATCGGGCGACTTCATGAGGTTAAATATGATAAGCAATATGTTAAAAAATGTCAGTTTATTGGCCAAACATTTACATACAGTATGTATGTTGTAATGGGCTGATATTCATAAACATTTCATTGCTGTGCAAATCGTTGAGTGTTTTACCTGTGTGTTGAAGTCCTCCAGGGCTGTCAGTGGACAAACAGGAGGTGACGGGTGTGGATGGAGACAGTGTCAGTGTTACTATGGAAACAACAAAAGACAAAGGATGTGGTGTAAGATTGGGGGCTCCTGTGCATCAGAGAGATCAGTGAGTTTGCATGGGAGGCCTGTCCTGATCAGGGATGACACAGAAAATAAAACCTTCATTGTGACAATGAGTGGGCTGGAGAGGAAGGACACTGGCTGGTATTGGTGGCTGGTTGTGGAATCCTGCAGATTCCAGTTCATATTACTGTTAAACATAAGTAATTGATTTAAATCTGCCTGTGAATTATTTATGCTTGAATATAAATAGATACATACTAATCAACCCAGCAGTTTCACTCACGAAGGGGTTTGTGCTTCTTTGTGGGGATAATCCCCTATTTATCAGCTGTTGTGAAACAGAGTTATTTATTGGGATTATTGTTTCAATGATAGTGGCACGGTGGTCCAGTAGGCGGCGCTGTTGCTTCACGCCTCCATGTTTAGGGGTTTGAATCTGGCTTCTGCTCTGTCTGTGTGGAGTCTGCATGTTCTCCACATGCTGTGTGGGTTTCCTCCAACAATCCAAAAACGCACAGTCAGGCTAATTGGTGTCTTTAATATTGAATGTGTGTCTTCTAGTTTATGATCAGTCTGTAATATGACAAAAATCACAGCATTTTCCACAGACATACAGCCAGTCACTTGTTATGTATACAAATCCAGACAGATCCATGTAGCTTGCAACATAATTCAGGCATTTTTTCATCTTTGTGAGGATGAATTGTTACTAATGGTGTGCAGACTGACTAACATGTCTGTAGGTGGTTTTTCATTGCAGCGTAGACCAGTGTTACAATTGTACTCTGTAATATCTGTTCCAGTGCTGCATCCATCCATTGTCTGAAACTGCTTGTCTAACTCAGGGTCCTTATGGGCGCAAGGCAGGGAATGTCCAATGACAGGGTGCCAACCAATTGCAGGACACGCTCACACTCCATTCCCTCGCACAAGCACACCTACCGGCAATTTGACAACTCCAATTAGCCTCAGCATGTTTTTGGACTGTGGGGGGAAATCAGAGTCCCTGGAGGGAACCCCACAATGACACAGGGGGAGCATGCAAACTCCATACACACGGAACTCCAGCGAAGACTTGAGTACACGTGCCAGAGGAGTGAGGCGACAGTGCAAACCCTGCTTTTTATTAACTATCCTTTCTCCTGTTTCCACTGCTCTCCTTTTCTCTGCACATGATGAAGAAGGAGGGGATAATGAAAAACGGAGGTAAGCATTCAGCAGCATTTACAGTAGTGTGGGGGTCCAGCTAGCAGCATTTACCTGATCACACAGTAATGGGAAACTGTCATTTTAATTTTAAGGGAAAAAAATATTTTTTATTTCATTTTCTTAATAATAAACTTGAGATCCCATCCCATCCAGGGTGAGCCCTTGCCTTCTGCCCTGTGCTGCTGGGGAATGACTGCAGGCCTGTTTTTACAAAATAGTGTAACATGTTGTGTGATAATCTCTAGCTATTTTCATGCTCTTTGTTAATGTCTCCTGTTCCTCACATGTGTCCTGTGTAATAGTACAGATGTGGCTGTACCGTGTTTCTATAAAGCATGTAAGACTTTACTGTTCACATCCACCCTCTTATTCAGCTCTTTGGTCCAGCTGGCTCTGTATGTAGGACTGAGCTGATCGGTGCTGCTGTCGATTATCAAGGTGGTTTTACTTCAGTCAGAACAGATTCACTGTTTTGTTCTTCAGGTTTAAATGTGATATGTGTGACTGACAGACACACTGGTGTATTATATGTCTCACAGGTGGGAGCAGGTTCTGGATGCTGTACTGAAAGCTGGGACTGGTGTGTTTTACCTGATTTGCACCATCATCACCATTCAGCTGCACTGGACCTCCTGTAGAAAGCGGGAACCAATCAGAGAGAAGCAGAGGGTCTCCCTGGATCAGAGGAAGCTGGCAGAGGAGATGACCTTCGTGGAGCAGAATGAGTCAGACGAGCTGTAAAATAAACGGTTATGCTAACTGCAGTGAGGCCTCTCTCACTCGGCCCTGCTCAGTCTGTACAGTCATAGCATGAGAGTCAGTTAAACAGAGGGGATGATTATCTGCTGGCAACCTGTACAACCACGTATTGGCCACTTATTCACAAGTGCTTTGCTGCCACCTGCTGGTTAATGTTTAATAATCGTTATCTTGTGAAGGTAAGACTGGTTTTTATTAAATTGTCTCTTGATTCTGAAAAAATATGGTACTATGCAAAAGTCTTGGGCCATCAAAGAAAACGTTTAATGCTATTTAATTGGGTTGTGTATATTTGCTCAGAACAAAAACACAATTATCATAAAAATATATGCAAATTAAAAGTGACACAATAAAAACTAACAAGAATTTCTTCTTTTCTCCATAAAGTTACTGATGCCTTGTTGGATCGCTAGATGAACCACGCTTTGGATCCTAAACCTCTCCTCAGGGGCACCCCAGCCATTCCATGTATTTGTTAAATTCTGCCACCAGCTCACTTAATTAATTAATTTAATTAAACAAATGTGTCATGCCCGGCTCGTCCGCTCCTCCTGTGTGCCACGCCCCCTGATTACCCACGTGTTTTCTCCCGATTGTACCCAGCTGTATCTAGTTAATTTGCTCAGTCCTGTGTATTTCAGTCCGTGTCTTACCCGAGTCCTTTGTCCGTCATTGATGTCAGTTGATGTTCGTGCCCTCGTCCCTGAGATTAAACCCCTCGTTTGCCCTGATTCTCGGCTGTCTGCCTGCTTCTTACCCGCCTGCCCGCGATCGCTGCCATCTCCCGTGACAAAATGTTAATGATGCATTGATTAGCCATAGGAGTTGTGTTATAAAAAGATATAGGTCTATTGGATGGTTGGTGCAAATGTTTTACTAACTTTAGAAGAGATTTTGAAATGACTGGGCTGCCACACTTTGACGGACAAAATATTATAATTCTAGACCAAGATGAAGATCATTTGAACATCATTTTCTTCGACAGCCCAAGACTTTTGTACAGTTTTGTATGTGTCTTTTATACTGGTCATAATTTGTTTAAATACATGATTAATAAATTGATACTTTACAAAACATTTCATATTTTTCTGAAATTGGTAATTATTAAAAATGAATTTCACAAACTTAAATGGTTTGGCTGCGATGGGCTGGCCCCCCATCCAGGTTTGTTCCCGTGCCCATTGCTTCCGGGATAGGCTCCGGACCCCCCACGACCCAGTAGGATAAGCGGTTTGGAAAATGGATGGATGGATGGAGGGATAAATGGTTTGGAGTTTTTAGGTCACCCCTCCTCGTCAGAGCCCACCAATCAGGGACTCTTTAAAAGAGTGATGTAATCGGGAACGCCCACTTTTCAATCTGCAGTACAAATACACCAGCTTGTCTCTGCTAACAACAGCCTGTGCATGTCAGTTAAGGAGGAAACAGTACCACATACATATTGGCCAACATCAAATGAAAATGTAACACACGAAAACAGGACTGCCCACTTATCACTCTGCGTAAAATCACACCAGCTTGTCTCAGCTGACAGCAGCCTCACATATCAGCTAAGGAGGAAGACGGCATATCAAAAGTAAAAAGAAAGACACCATCAAATGAAAATATCCCTGTGTGATCTATTGGTTTCTGCTTTCACTCCCATTAAATGACAGTAAGTCTAGTTGGTGTCCGTGGTGCTGAAAACCTGGATCAGTAAATTCCAAATGAAACTTCTTTAGCTGATTTAACTGTAACTCACTTATTTTGTTGGCAATGATGCTTTGTTGAGTCTAGAAAGGCGCAAAGTGGGTTTCAGATAAATTAAATGAAGTAGTTTTGCTTAAAAACCAAAAAGCTTTGAACAATCAGTTCAGCTTTGGACTGTAGTGCTTCACAAAAGTAAAATCCATCCAGTTAAATCTCTTTATCCCCAAGTCAAGAAGATATCAAATGCAGAAGCACATTGTGGGAGATACAAGGTGCAGACACATTAAAAGCACTTTTTTTGTGTGAACATTATAAAACAGATTGATACACATTAAGCAGTTTGTAACTTTACATCCAGACCTACATCAGTCAGAAAAAGCAGGCGATGACCATCCCATCCAGCAGCTTCATCTCTGATTGTACAGAATCCCATGTCAGCGTAACTTCTGAAGTCATGACTAAACTAATTTCCAGCTCTGCCTTCAGTTTCATCTGTTAAATTAAATTAGGAACTAAACTAAACTAGGAGGGAAATATAGTCAAGCTACTTAAGTAGCCGAATTTTGTGTATCCACTAGAGGGCAGCCACACATAGATTCCCTTATGAATGGTTCTGATGCTTCCGGAAAGCACTGCACAAAGACCCAGGTATGCCAGTGAGGAACGGATAAAGAGCAGACGGATCCAAATACTAGCTGTAATATATAGTATTTTCAATGAATTTAAACAAATTAATATAACAGTGTCAGAGTGTCAGATCCATGTGACTTTTTATGATTGAAGAACTTTGAAAGCCTGAATATAACTGAGGAGGCCCACGGACCCCATTATGTGTGAAACATCATTGTGGTGCTGAGAGAAACACAGGACTGCTGATAAGACCCAGATGAAGTGAATTACCTGACTTTGCCCCCACCCATCCCCCCCCCCAGGATACCCCCACCCCTGTCATACAGACACCTTCCTAACGGACCTCTTGATTTGTGCTGATCCACACATATGAAAAGGACCTACTGCAGTGACATTTTAAAACTGTATAAAACATAATAAAGACTGAAACAAAGGCCTGAGGTCAGACCCTCTGTATGTAGCACACAGTGTTTCTGCAGAGTCTCACACTCACATCCTGTATGACGACTTTTCTGCTTTTCAGAATAAGTCTGATTTCACTGCTCTTTGCTCATTTGCAATATGAGGAAGTAACAGTTTAGAAAAGAACTAGACTTATTTGATTAATTTGTTTGTAGTTTAAAATCTGTGAGCATGAATGATTCACTGTGAAGACCAGCTATCAATAATTTTGCTATGAAATCATGTTTCTAAAATGATAAGATTCTAGATGAAATCAAAATATTTATTCCTGGTAAGAGCAGGACAACAGCAGCATCAAACTGTTTTCCTTTTTACAGACAAGAAATAGACAGGAAATGCATCAGTGCACAAACAGTTTATGAAAATCAAAGATAGATGGATGATTTTTAAAACATTTAAAACCCACAAAAAGGGAGGCAGTGAGGTTAAGGAGAGTCAGGAAGTCAGTGTCAGTCTCCACAGATCTGAGGTCAGCGATACACACATAAGGCTCCTCTGATGCTCCTCTTCATCCTCTTCTTCACTGATGGGCCTCCAGGTGAGGATCACTTACTCTGGGACTCCACCATTCAGCGTAGTTAAGATGAAGATACATTTTGCACAATATACTTACTACATCTGTTTGTTTATATTCATATTGTTCCATGAAGTTTGATCACTTCCCGATTATAGTCTGTGGTGGTAGCATGTTGACCGACTGATTTTAGAATTGACTGCAGTCTTCTTTGTGTCCACTATGTGGCAGCAGTATAAAGGAAATATCTTATTCTGTCACAGCTGCTGGTGTGTGTAAAAATTCACATACTCTGATAACAAGTAATTCTGCCTCCAACTGTTTGTCAGGGATCTGGGCAGGAATGAATTACATGCCGACTGTACATACAACAGAGATAGGCTCCTGGGAGAACTTTGCCAGAAGTTGAAACACGACTTTAAGAATGACACTGATACAGAGTACTCAGCTGTTTGGTTGAAACTAAATCTTGGTCTGGATTTTTACATTCTGGACCTGAACTACCCACTGCTGCACTGACCCCCACCTTCTTCTTTTTTTTCCGTTTGTCCTGTCCGGCAGCTTTAGCAGAATCATGGTCTGAATGCACTGCTGTGACAAACATGTTTGATTTACCATGAGGGGTTCTATAAACTCTGTATAGGCCTCTCATGTTGATCGATTTCATTTTTTAAATTTAAAAAATTTATTTATTTCATTTTTAGGCGGCATGGTGATGCAGTGGGTGAGCTGGCCGAAGAGGATGGACAGATTAGGAGGGAAAAAAAAAGGAAAAAGAAGAAACGAGCAAGTGAGATGAAATGAAAGTTTTTAGCGGGTGTCTCTAACTTTGCTCTGCCATTGCATGCACACCACTTCCAGGGCCAGCCTTGCTCTCACGCTGATATACTGTCAGATTATGCACATCTTATATGTTGTTTTAACCCTTAGCGTATTAGTAAAGGCTGTTTTGTACTTACTTGATGTGATGGTCCACTTTACTGTGGCCTTGAGCCACATTAGAAATTTATTTCTGATATATTTAACTTAATCCTCATTTTTCTTTTGCCCATGAGCACGAAACAGCTAAATAATTAGCATGATGCAGAAGTTATTCTCAGACAGGCACTTAATCTAAAAAGCAGAAATGTCATCATACACGATGTGAGGGTGAGACTGCAGACACACTGTGTGCTGCATACAGAGGGTCTGACCTCAGGCCTTTGTGTCAGTTGTTATTATGTTTGATTTGTGATTCTCACCTGGAGGCCCATCAGCGGATGAAGAGGAGCATCAGAGGAGCCTTATGTGTGTCTCACTGACCTCAGATCTGCGCAGACTGGCACTTACTTCCTGATTCTCCATAACTTTGCTGTTTCTCTGTCTTTATCTGTTACTCAGGAGTCCTGAAGTCCAATGAAAAATCTGCTTTCTCCTGTCTATTTGGCTGATACAAGTTCTGCTCACTTCTGCTTGGGTTGCATGGATCACCAGCCACTTGTCACCAACTAACAGACCACAGCCTACCTGACCAATGTCATAACTGGTGCACCTAGGTATAAAATTTAGTCTCACTGTCACCAAAAAAGGTCACTGTCTGGAACCCCATGGAACCACATTTTTGATTCCTTAGACAAGAGCATCCTGAGCAGCTGCATCACGGTCTGAATTGGGAACTGCCTCGCCTCAGATCATAAGACCAGCGGATAGTGAGGATAGCTGAGAAGATTATTAGAGTCTCTCTCCCCTCCATCATGGACATTCACATCACACGCTCCATCCGCAAAGCCACCAACATTGTGGATGACCGCACCCACCCCTCACATAATCTTTTCACTCTGGCATCTGGAAAAGCATTCAGGCCTCCACAACCAGACTCAGAAACATGGCGCCTGACTACTGAACTCTCAGGGACTGATCTGATACCACACACAACACACACACACACACAGCTGTGTAATTATATCTTCGTGGGGACTCTCCATTCATTTCTATGGGGAAAACTGTAATCCCAACATGACAACTTTAACCCCTACCAACCCCTAACCTTAACCATATGTAACCAAACCAAATACAAGACTTTTGGCATTTTTAGTTTTTTGACTGTATTTACAGATCTTTGTGAGTACCTGAAAATGCCCCCCAAAACATCAAAATAACGGGGTTTTTGTCACATTGTGGGGGACATTTGGTCCCCACAATGTAATATACACCTACTCCACACACACACACACACACACAGATTAGGTATTTGAATCTTTGTGGGGATTCTCCATTCATTTGTATGGGCGTAACCCCAATCCTAACTATGGCAACCTTAAACATTGCAGTAGTTACCAAGCAGTAACAGTAAGCAACCAAACAAAATGCAAGACTTTTTGAATTATTCATTTGACTGCATTCACAGAATTTAATAAAATTCAGTATCTTACTTTCGGGACCGAAAACATGTCCCTACAAAGTCAAAATAACATGTTTTTATAGCACTATGTACATAACCACCCACCCAAACGCGCGCACACACACACACAAACAGGCCTACCTACAGTATACCCTCCATAGATTCCTGAATGAAATATCTGTAAAGCAGTTATTATGGCATGGCGTTTGGTTTGAACATGCAGTTTTTAAGAATATTGCGCTAATTCTAAACGAAAGACTGCACTAATTCTAAAATGGCTATATAAGAACTTTATTTACCATTAAATAAATTATAAATCAAACCAAAATTTAGTCTCTCAAAAAACTTGTATATGACATATCTTTGTTCACATTATGAGAAATTAAAAACACCAGGACACAGAATGTGAATAACAAGAACTATAGTGTTCTTTCTCAAAAGCGGACCTACCAACGTGGCTAAAATGCTAATTGCGTTCACCAGCTATGGAAAAAAAACAGCGGGGCACCCCAAACATCGCGGTATTACGCATTACCGTAATACTGCATAGCAAAGACATAATGTCATAAAAAAATTACAGTCAGTATTTATAGACAGAACTGCGTGGTTTCCCATTGACAAGTAGATACATGGTTTACGGGCTTGAAGGCGGTTAGATCAACAAATCCAATCACGCTCAGCCAAAACAAGCACGAGCTAAACATACTACTATTGATTGGTTCACCTTCAAATTCGTCCCGCCCTGACAATTAATTCTCGTTTTCATTCGTTGAAAATGGCGTCAGTACATATCTTCATCCTTTCGACCAATGAAAAATTTCGCTGGTTTCCATAGAAACAAAATCAGTGCAGTTTGAACATAAACTTTCTGACAGAGCGATGGCGCAGCGGTGAGAAGCATCTCTTCGTATGTTTCTTGCTATTTCTTCAGATTATGTTTTGTTAGCATAGTTAATTATATATTTCATTGTATGTCGTGATATAGTTCATGCAAATATTGCCGCAAAATATAATTGAAATATATTTAAAATTAGTAGCTTAAACTGTAGATGCTGTGGCCATTTTTCGTAATGTGATTGTTTATATTTAAATTGTAAGAGAAAATAATTGTGTTAAACTTAAAAACAACAAGCCTTATGGTTGATATGATTGGTTTTACTCATCCGGTCTGTCGTAATGCGTTTCATCTGAAGATGTTATTCTGAAAAGAGCCCCTATACGTTTACTTTTTAAATGTCCCATGTTGTTGAAGTAAGATTAACCGTTTGCTGGGTTCATTACCATGGCGATGTTATAACGTACCGAAGCAGCGTCCTGATTTCGCCAGCGTTACTGTATAGGTTGTGAAACAGTTTTAGCAATTTGGCCGCTTCTATCGGAGTAGCCTCGATGCCACGAGCAGCCAATGAAGGCTCCATCCCTTTCCATAGGCATTCTTGGTGAATAGCATTTAGCAAATGTCTGGAGTACGTTGAAAATACACAGTGTCTAGTTTGGCTTTGAGAGTATCACAGACGGCTAGTTAATTATGTTAACCAGAATGAAAATTCCGAAAGCTGTTTCCTGGACCAACGACCAGCACTGGGGAGCCTGGGACCTGTGGGACGAGGTGATCGACTGGGGAGAGAGGAAAGGTTTGGAGGAGTGCTCACCAGCGACACCCCCCACTGTCCAGGCTGGGGAGGTTATGGGGGGACTGGGAGGTGTGACGGACTGGTGTAAGGGAGGGGAGGGTGTGAGAGTGATAGGCAATGCTGGCATTGTTTCTGAGACTCTTCAGAGAGGAAACTGGCGGTGTAGAGATAGATGTGGGTCTGGTATAGATAGAAGATGTAGAAGTGGTGGAAAATTAATATTAAAGTTGAGCTTGTAGAGCTCTTGACACAGAGAAGAGCCAAAATACAAGGAAGATGAAGCTGTGGTTCTTCTGCTGCTGTTTGGGGAACATTAAATGTTTGAAACAGTATAAAAGATAATGAATTAAGTGTGCTAAATTTTGAGATGTATAGTGGAATGTTTATTAACAGTTTTTAATGTGGCACCCCTGAACCCCCTCGGTTGGCCGCCCCTGCCGGTTGTGTGGGGTCGGGGATGAGGACTAATCGGGGCCAGTCGGGGATCTGGCCCCGGTGCCGGGAGGGCCCACTCCTGCACGCCCTTATTGCTCCCCTGGGCCGGACACCACATTTCATACAACACTAGAGCTTTGAGGGGCAGTGGGGAGGTTTTACTTGCACATTAGACACCACATGACACTAGGGCTGAGGAGGTGGGTATAGGCAGGTGGGGTTCTGCCGTCTGCCAGCGGTGGGGTGCCCGTGCCTCGACTGTTCACCTGCTTTTTGCACTTTAGTTATATACACAGTCCATGCTACATTAGGGCCTTGGGGTGCAGGGAGGGGGATGGGGGACTCTGCCATCTGCCAGTGGTGGGACCCTCATACTCGAACTGCACCCACTAATTTTAATGCATTGTAGACATAAACACACAACTCTCTCACACTTGTACATGCACACTTCACATTAACATGGGACGGGGAATCAGTGGGGGCTGAGGGGTCCCCCATAACTCTCTGTCTCTGGCCCTGCGCGTGTGGGGTGGCCCGGCAGGTAGAAGACGGCTCTGGCCGGTGTGGGCCGTCTCCTCTTGTGGGCTGCGGGCTGGGTGGTCCTTGGCTCTGCTGCGCTGTGGTGGGGCCCTGGCAGGCGGTCCGGGGTATCTAGGGATGCTCTGAGCCCTTCTAGGCGAATTGTAGGGTTCGGTCTGGGCTGGGCGGGGGGTCTGCCGCTCCCCGGTTGACGCAGGTCCGCTCCTGGGTGGTGGGGGGGGGGGTGCACTTTGTTTGTATGGGTCTCCCTTAGATCATCCTGCAGTGTCGGGGAGGGGGGGGACGTGCCGGGTCGCTACAGTGGGCGGTGATCCGTCCTGCCGGGGAGCGGGCTGGGGGGACCGTCCGCCAGGGGAGTGTTCCCGGTTGATGGGGCCCTTTGGCCCTGGACCCGCTTCCCTCGGTGGAGGGCTTGCGGCAGGGACTGGGGGGCTCGCTGTCTGTCCCCCCTCTGCGGACCTCCTTTTACAGGGGTTGGGCCCCCCTTAGTCCCTCGTAGGCTCCCTCTCGGGTTGGGCGGGTGGTTGTCTTGTGGACATATGGCCATGGGCCGTGTGTTTCTTATGGTTGTTTGTACTCTGTATTCCCCTACACTTTATTTTCTCCATCCCACCTTTACATCTCCAGCCCGCTGTTCCTGGGAAAAGCCACCTGCCAATCATCCTTGGAGCAGCAGCCATTCTCAGGATCTCCTACATCACAGATCACCTAATAAACACAGGACCTGTCGACGACTGGAGAAAAGGAGAAACGCTGAAGCACACTGGGCATTTTGGAAGCATTTCATCATAATAAATTACCTTTGCCTTTACAGTTTCTGTGTACAGTTTCATTATAGTAAATTGCACTTAGTTGTGATTACTCAGTTACAAAGACAATGGGTCACTCTATAATGGGTGATGGTATGCTTTTAGCTGTGCTTCCACAGGTTGTATCTGCCTTAGTAAATGACTAAATGTCTTTTTCACAAGTGATTTTGATTATGTTTGTAGAATTAAATTAAAGGTAAACCTGTACATTGGTTAAAATAACATCTGACTGCTACAATAATACATCATACAGCGTCTTTTGTACTAATGTGCTACCTTGGGACATTCAGGTTGTATAATGAACAATTTTAATAAGAATTGTGTTAAGTAATTAACTTTCAAAATCTATCAATACCATGCAAAAGTGTAAAGTCAAATTTATGAGATACTTATTACAATAAACGGAAGTAGTCTGTACCCATTTAAAGAGGCTTTACATCGTACAGCTTCTTATACTGGTCTGGTTGGTGGGTATAAAGGATCAATTAGAAATCTTCCTCCTCCAAATGTATCATTTCATGAGTTTTGGTAGAGTGGGGGTAGCAGGATAATAATAGGATTTACTGGTTATTTTTGATACGGTAAAATCGCAAGACTCAGAAAAATAAAAATTTGTGTATGGTCAGAATTATCAGTGGTAGGAGATTTTGTCCCTACTACCATCTGGGAAAAGAACATTCTGGTGCTTATCTGTGAAGAAGCAATTTCAGGAGATATAAATCCTTGCAAAAAGTAGTCTCCCACTCTATAAATAGGGTGCAATTTGTTTTTTCACGCAGTGGAAATGGAAATGTTTTTTTAATGTTGATGACGACTGTAACTGGTCAAAAGGTGGCGCCAAAGATCCCCAGTAATGCATCGCCCATTAATGTACAGATATCCCCCTGCCTCACCATGCATGACTCCTCCAATGGTGCTGATGTTTAACAGTACATTCATCCTAACTATACAATTTGATATCTGGTATCGTCCTGTCAGTTTTAACCCATTTCTAAGTCCCGTATGGTTTAGGTAGCTTTTTTTCCAAAATGATGACCATGAAATTCAGCACATATAACAAATATTGAACTATAGGCATTAATTGAAATACTCTCTCTCACAGACACACACATATTAGATGTCTATGTCTTTGAAATTGTTTAATACGAATTAATCTGTTTTATAATGTTCATACAAAAAAAGCTTTTGTGTTCACATTTTACAACCCCAAATCAGAAAAAGTTGGGATGGTATGTAAAATGAAAATCAAACTGAAAACAGCACTTTGTTAAATTATCTTTGACCTGTATTACATTGAAAACAATACAACAGCACTGAATTTCATTGTTCTTTTTCAAACACGTATTCCAATTTTGGTTCTTAGAACACATTTCAAAAAAAGTTGGGACAGTAAAGCATTTAGTACTTTGTAATGTCGCCATTCCTTTTCACAACACTTAAAAGGCATTTAGGGACTGAAGACACCAAGTGATGTAGTGTTTCAGGTGTAATTTTGTCCCATTCTTCCTGCAAACAAGTCTTAAAGCAGACAACAGTACGGGGTCTTCGTTGTCACATATTGCGCTTCAAAATGAACCACACATTCTCTATTGGAGACAGGTCGGGACTGCAGGCAGTCAAGTACCCATACCCTCTTCCTCCACAGCCAGGACTTTGTAATGTGTGCAGAATGTGGTTTTGCATTGTTTGTTGAAAAATGCATGGGCTTCCCTGGAAAAAATGTCTTCTTGAAGGTAACATATTGTGCTCCAAAATCTCTATGTACTTTTCAGCATTAATGGTGCCATCACAGAACTGCAAGTTACCTTTGCCAAGGGCACTGACACAACCCCATACCATGACAGACCCTGGCTTTTGGACTTATTGCTGGTAACAGTCTGGGTGATCCTTTTCTTCTTTGGTCTGGAGCACACGGCATCCATTTCTCACAAAAAATACCTGAAATACTGATTCATCTGACCACAGTACACGTTTTCACTGTGTGATGGTCCAACTCAGATGCGTTCTGAGCCCAGAGAAGCCGACGGCGCTTCTGGACACTGTTAAGATGGGGCTTGCTTTTGGCACAGTACAGTTTTAACTGGCATTTGTGGATGTAACTACGTATTGTGGTACTTGACAAAGGTTTGCCAAAGTAGTCATATGTGGTCATATCGCTTATAGATGAATGACGATTCTTGATGCAGTGGGATGCTGAGGGATCGGAGATCACGGTAGTTCAACTTAGGCTTGCTTCCTTGTCCTTTACGCACTGAAATTGCTTCAGATTCCTTCAGTCTTTTAATTATGGTATGCACTGATGAAGGTGAAATATCCAAATCTCTTCCTGTCGTTCTTTGAGGAACATTGTTTTTAAACATTTCAATAATTTTCTCACGTATTTGTGCTGCTTTTGTACCAAATCATAATTACAATCACCTGTTGACATCACTTGTTTCAAATCACATCATTATTTAACCAATTTACCTCACTACTGGCCCTAAATCGCTCCTGTCCCAACTTTTTTGGAAATGTGTTGCAAGAACCAAAATTGGAATACGTGTTTATTTTGAGGAATACAATGAAATTCATGAGGAACACATTAAATAATGTGATGGGGGTAACACAATAAATTCAAGATTTTTATTTGTCGTACAAATGTAGTGGTACACTGGCAGCGAAATGAAATTGTCGTTACTCCAGTCGGTGTAATAAACACACTAGTAAAAGGACATCAAAATTAAACAACGTGAATTAACTGAAACTACAGAAAGATAATAAGAAAATATAACAATAAAAGGTATATAAAAAGTAAAGATGAAAATGTATAAAAAATATGTAGAAATGTTTAAAGTACAGATTGTAGTTATAGCATATTTTAGCTTTTAATCTGTGATGTTATTGATCCTACTGGCCGGGGGTAGAAGCTTCTCCTCGGCCTCTCAGTCCTGGCCATAAGGCCCCGGGGACTTATGCAGGGCGGCAGTTCTGTCCTGGTGATTCTCTGGGCGCATCGTATCACCCTCAGCGGGACTCGGCGGCCCTCAGAGCTGGAGCTGCCGTACCGAGCAGTTATGCTCCCGGAGAGCACAGATCCCACATTGCCGCTGTAGAAGGTTTTTTGTGGCACAGACGAGAGTCTGTATTTCCACAGCTGCCTCACATGATACACTCACTGTCAGGCTTTCAGCACTAAAGTTACAGATTACTGGGTGGCCGAGAGGTCTGTGAAATTTGGAGGGTCAGTAGCTTGCCTGGGAAGCCTTAGCATTCAGCGAAAACTGAACAGAGAGCCCTGTAGCAGGGTTGTCTAATTTGTTTAGCTGGCTGGCATAAGATTTTCAGTTTGAAACAAGTATGCACACAGATTTACATGTACGTAACAGTTTTATTACCTTGTAAATAGTTTGCAGGGTTTTCAAAGTACCCCAGTGCATTTGATATAGCGAATTTTAGGTTTATAATGAAATAATATAGATTTGCCCTAAGATTTAATAAGATTTCTTGCGTGAGCGTGAGAGTCTGAAGGTGTGAGTGTCACACCAGATGGGTGAGAGCTGGCAACCCTGGCTCTGTTCAGTAGCCTCAGAAATTCTTTCGAACTTTCCAAACACAGCTGATGGAAATCAATGGACGCAAAGGTTCTCAGTGACCATTTTAGCTTGTTTTTAGACTAAAGGCCTATGATGGATCTTTGGAATGTTGCGGAGATACGAATGCTGAGGACAGCATACTTTGTGCTGTAAGTGTTATGTTAACCATGTAAACAAAGAGGAAGTACACAGTCCAACCAGGTACTATATTGAAATGCTAACAAGTTTTTAAATATTTTTATTCAAGTGACTTTAAGTCTGGATAATTTTTTAATGGTTGGAAACATGTGTATTACTGTAAATTAAATAATTAAACTTCTGAAATGGCCGCTCAGTGCAGGAGGAGGCTGCAAACCTGAAGAGGCACACAACCGTATGGGTGGGGCAGGGGATCAATGGTGTGAGGTAGAGGACCAGGGCAGTGGGATTGCAGTGGCAGAAGGGCAACCGTGTGGTCATCATGGGCTCCTCCAATGGCAGCTTCAGGTAAGTCGCTCTGGTAAACCCCGTTAGACTCCAGTGAAGTGAGTGAGGCTGCAGCGCTACACTGGAGGGGACACATGTGGGCTCAGGGGCCCACGTGACTGTAGCAGAGGAAGGGATCTCTAGCTGATGTGGAGGTACAGGCCCAGTGGCAGTAAGGGGTGGGCAGTCAGCTGCAGAGGCTGCGGGGCCAGCGGCCCCACTGTACACATGGACCGCAGGGAATCTCAGCATGTTGTGCTCAAAGTCCAGCACACATGCCGTGCTCCGGGGGAAATTCAGGCCCAGGATGGAGGGATCGAGCATGTCAGCCATCCACATAGTTACTATTCACAACTAAACCCCCCATGTCAAAAGGGAACAACCCCGTCCCTCTTAAAGGGGCCAGGTCACCAGTCATTGTTCTCACCTGCACCAATGTCAGTTCTAGACAGTGTCTGGTCTCACCAGGGTTGCAGTGGAACCTGTATGGACTAGGGCAGTACATGCGACTCACATCACTATGGTGGGTATGTGACAGAAGTTGCCTCTGTGAGTCCAATCCGTAGTCACAACCTCTGCAGCAGGTGGCAGCAGGGCCACCTCCCCGGTGTCAACAAGGAAGTTCCGGAAATTAACCTTGTTGGCCCACATCTTCCCGGCTATGCGTGCCCTTGGCGGAACCCTGGGTGGCGGTGAACTTGGGACACTGTCTGAGGATTGAGGGGTGGGGGGGGGGTGCTGCTGCCTGTCAGCCTACAGGCAGTCTGCCTCCAGGAAGTAAACCTGAGGGCCTGGGTCCTCCCAGCCCTTTGGCGTTTACAGCTTGGTTGATTTCTCCCGCCTCGTTCCCCGCCACCTTGCTGCCCACAATTTCTCTCTCCAAAGCCAGTTCCAGGGCCTCGTCTAGGGACGCAGAGGAGTTGACTGTGTCTGAATGTGAGCTATCTGGGGTTAAGTGTCTAGATAAACTGATCCCTGGCCAGTTCACGCTGTACTGATAGAGCCATGTGAGCACAGACACGCCTACACAACCACTTGATATCATTAAGCAGGATGCAGAGAGACTCATTTGACTCAGTCCCTGCACCTATTGTTTAACTGAGAGGGCAGAAGTCCTCACACTGCCCACAGCGATTCTGCAGGGCACTGACCAGTGTCTCATCCAGGGGCTCAAGCAACCAGCAGTGTACACCTCAGAAAAACATGTGTGACAACCCTGAGGACCTGCTTGCATACCACAATGGTATCCCATCTCCCCTTGCTCTTTGAAGGGGTACAACCCATCCAGTATAGTTATCACTGGGCTATCACAATGTCATCACAATACTAAAGACTGAAACAAAGCCGTGAGGTCAGACCCTCTGTATACAGCACACAGTCTCACCCTCACATCCTGTATGACCACATTTCTGCTGTTCACATGGCATTTCTCCAGCTTCCATTGCCCTGCAATGGACTGACGTGCTGTTGAAGGTCTACCTCACTTTACACTTTGCCCATGTCTTGTGTGTATACCCTGTCCGCTCCTAACGTGTATTTAGTTTGTGTAAATCTATCACTGCATCTGCATTTCGCAGTTCAGCTTCTGACAACATTGTGTTTCCCATCTGTGTATTTGGGTTCGGTGCTTGTTGGGTGCCTGTCGTGGTCCTTCTATTTACAATTGTACGCGGGGCATGCTGGGATATGCGCCCTGCCGGTGTTACACTAGTATAAAAAAAGGAATCTGGTCGAGTTTGTTCATTGACCAAATTTAGTTTTTGCGAACCAAATTGTTTGTAGGCCAAAGCATTTGTGAACTGCAAGCACTACTGTACTAATGATAAATTGGTATGAAAAAATGGAGACAATTTCTGAGACACCAGAGCGATCCGTGTACTGTAATATTTATCTTATCAATAACACAGTAAAAATACACATTAGCGCCAATTCATCTTCTTTATTCATCATGAATATTTTAATTCATTAATGCAGGAGTCTGTGATAAATCGCTATCAGCATTTGGTTTATAATGGCCAATTAATGATAACTAAAAAGAAACAGAGAGACTGAAGACAGAACTTTCAACCATGATATGAGTACTGTTGCTGCATAATTTGTCCACCAGGGGTCACAGCGCAACCCCCATCTCGGCAAGATGGATGACTTGAAATACGTTTCTATATCAAGTTGAATTATTTTTATTTCTATAGCACATTTAAAAACAATCTATGTTGTGCCAAAGTGCTGTAGGTCAAAATAATATAAATATATAGTAAAAGTAGAGACATTGGCCAATGTTACACAATGTTACACAAAAAATAATCAGAATCAGACTGTGGTTTATTGCCAAGTAGGTTGACCCTACAAGGAATTCTTTTTGGTATAATGGTGCTCCATGGAAAAACAAGACTAAGCAACAACCAAGTTCAAAAAACAGTGCAAAAGTTATACAATAATCTAGTAATAAATATAAAATCACTATAAATGTTAAATACATGATGTGCAAAGCAGAATAGTCAGATTAAATAGATAAATAAAATGTGTTCCTGTGTGTGCAGGGTCAGTACAGAGATGCATCTAATAAGAAGCGGTGTAAGGCTGAATTAGCTCCGAGACGGACTGGGGACCTATGCCATGTATCGCCTTAGAAAGAAATAAGAAATCTTTAAACTGTATTCTCAGAAATTCTCAAAACTTAACAGGTAGCCAATGCAATGCAGCCAACACAGGGGAAATTTGGTGTCTATTTTTTGTTGAGAGCCTGGTAGCACCGTTTTGAACAAGGTGTAGTCAGAATAAAGATGCTTCTGGTAAACCTGGGTACAGAGAACGGCAGTAACCCAATCAGGATAAAAGCAGGAGTAACTCTCCAGGTCTTTGGCTGAAAGGTGTGGTTTAAGCCAGGCTATTGAACTCAGCTGACAGAAACACCCCTTCACAACAGCATTTATTTGTTTATCAAACTCAGTGATGAATCAAAGATGACACCAAGATTTTTAGTATGTGACTGGAAGTTTTCTGAATAAGGCCCTAATTGTTCTCTGAGATCATGAACAGTGACCAAAACTCATTACCTCTGTCTTGTTTTCATTAATCTGGACGAAAGTCATTGCTGTCCTGTTCTTAATATCCTCCAGACAGTTAGAAAGGGCCACCAGAGAGCAGCAGTCACCAGGTTTTAATGGCAGATAGAGCTGCGTATCACCAGCATAGCAATGATATTTTACATAATAACGTTCACAAATAGAGCCCAAAGGAAGCATGTATAGAGGGAATATGAGAGGGCCTGTATCACAGGACTGGATATGTTTACAAATAAGGCCATAGTACTGAAGGGGTGTGGCCATCCCACACAGTGACAAGCCCATTCATTCACCTCATCTAGGCCTTTTTTTTCCAACAATATCTTTATTAAAATTTTAAAAAATACAGAAATTACAGAAGTTTGAGTGCTTCCACATCGAAAGGAGCATCCAAGGCAACTAAATTATTGTATAACAATCAATCAACCTTCCTTGCAAATCAGACATTTAAAAGATGATAGAAAAATATTTAGGTGGAAGTACAAAATATGACCTGTAAATAATAACTTAATCAAATAAAAGAAAAACACAAAGCCCAAAAAAACCCCCAAAAAACATAATAAATAAATAAATAAATAAATAAATAAATAAATAAAAAACCCCAACAACAAATAAGTTTCTCTATTTTCCAAGGGTTGCTCAACTCCACCTCAATTGTACTGTTCTGTATTGTTCAAAATTACAAACTCAAATTTATTTAGTTTAGGAAGCTGCAGAGGGCCGACATCAATTACATCTCATCTGCCTCATTCACAATACTACTAAGATCCACATTTTCCATATATTGCATAAAGGGACCCCAAATGTTTTGAAAAAGTGACAGTTTTCCCTTGACAATGTAAGTAATTTTCTCCATAGGTAAAGTTGTGGACAGTTCCTTTATCCAGTTAATGAGTTTTGGTTTACTGGTCTTCCTCCATGAGAGTGCTATGACTCTTTTTGCTAACAGTAGACATAAGTCCATGGCGGTAATTATCTTTCTAGACATAAGATGTCCATCAGGATATAAACCTAAAATAAATAGTTTAGGGTCAAGATCTAATTGTATACCCAATATAGTATCCAGAGCTTGTTTGATCTCTTTCCAAAACAATTGTACTTTATTGCATTCCCAGATACAGTGGAAGAATGTCCCTTTCTCCTCTCCACACCTGAAACACAAGTCTGGGCTATCACCATTATACTTATTAAGCTTTTCTGGAGTCACATATGTCCTCATTAGCCAATTATATTGCAGTACTTTAAGACGGGTACTGGTAGTTTGTGTTTGTGCTTCAGCACATGCCTCCTCCCAGTCTTCGGAGGATAAGTCCTCCTGTAAGTCTTCCCTCCAGGCATTAAGTTTCCCTAAAGAAGATTCAGGGGAACCCTCTACTAATATATTATATAGTTTGGAGATTATTCCCTTTCCAAAGCAATCTTTTTTCATTTCTGTTTCCAATGTGGATAACGGAGGGATTGACAAGCATTGATTTTGAGATAATCTAATAAAGTTTCTCATTTGTAGATATTTAAATCGATGTTTGCATGGAATATCATACTTGGCAATCAACTCCTCAAATGACATCAAAGTCTCATCCTCTGATCCCATGAGGTCCCCTATTGTCTTTAAACCTTTGTCAGCCCACTTCCTAAAACCAGGGTCTGCTCTGCCTGGAGGGAAAAAATGATTACCCCATATTGGGCTGAAGCGTGCGAGAGAGGTGGATTCACCCAGATATTTCTTAACCTGATACCAGATTATAATCATATTTCTGACTATAGGATTTTTTGTCTTTTTTTTCAACATTTTGACTTTTGCTGAATATAGGTATTGGGGAAGGGGAAGAGGTACCGAGCAGTTTTCAATATTCATCCAAGGCGGGAGGGATTTATCTGTAAAATAATACATCATAGTCCTCAATTGAGCTGCCCAATAGTACCAAAGTGGATTGGGACATTTGAGGCCTCCTCTTTCATACGGTAAGTACAAGAGTGATAAACGCAGCCTCGGTCGTCTATTATTCCACAAAAAACCTACAAAAATTGTTTTCAGGTGTGAGAATAAATTAGCAGGAGGTGACAATGGAATGTTCTGGAACAAGTACAGAAGTTTGGGCATTATGTTTAGTTTAAGAACATTAATTCTTGCTATAAGTGACAAGGGCAAGGGTTTCCATCTATCTACAGATGAGATGATGGAATTTATCATAGGGGTGTAGTTAGCTCCAACAATGTCTCTCAAACATGGCACTATCCTAATCCCGAGATAGGTAAAACAGTCTACCATTTTGAATTGGAAAGAATTTCCGGCACTTCTTCTCTCTTCTGAGTTAAGTATCATTAATGAAGATTTTTCTTTGTTCACTTTATATCCTGATATCCGTCCAAATGTGTGTAATAAATCCAACAAGGCTGGGATAGAATCTTTCAGTTTTTCCAAAAAAAGGATGACATCATCTGCAAATAATGCAATTCTATGTTCCTGTTGATTTACTGATAAACCAGTTATGTTTTTATGAGACCGCACCGCAATGGCAAACGGTTCAATTGCTAAAATAAACAATAAGGGGGACAAAGGGCACCCTTGCCTACATCCCCGTTTAATTTCAAATGGTTTAGATATAATTCCATTTGTCAGTATTTCAGCATATGGTTCATTATATAGAAGTCTAATCCACCGACAGAAATTATCCCCACAGCCAAATCTTTTTAATATTTCAAATAAGTAGGGCCACTCAACTCTATCAAAGGCCTTTTTGGCATCCAGTGATAGTAAAGCATTGTCTGTTTTTCCTTCCTGATTATGAAGAATATCCAACACTCGTCTCACATTATGAAATCCCTGTCTACCTGCAATAAACCCATTCTGGTCACAGGGAATTAGATCAGGTAAGAATCTCTCCAGTCTTCGAGCCAAAATTTTACAAAGTATCTTTAAATCCACATTAAGAAGACTTATTGGTCTTAGGTTTCCACATTTATTGCACGGTTTACCTGGTTTGGGTAGTAAAGTTATCAGAGCTCCTCTTAATGAAGCCGGAAGGATTCCCTTCTCAAATGAATCCGCGAACATGTCAAAAAGAGGGGACAGCAATTTAGTTTTAAATTTCCTATAAATTTCTGTCGGCAGCCCATCTGGGCCTGGGGTTTTACCTGTTTTCAAATGATCTATTGCTATAGATATTTCCTCCTTTGTTATAGGTGTATTAAGGTCTGCACTTATTAGTTCTGAAATGCTAGGTATCTGAAGGGTATCTAAGAAGAGATTTTGCTCTTGTCCCATATGTGTTATGTCTGAGCTGTATAGTTTTTCATAAAAAAAACTTAAAAGTTTCATTAATTCCTAGAGGGTCAACAATGATCTGTCCATCACTGTTTACAACTGAAGTAATGTTTTTCTCATTTTGTAATTGTCGGAGGCGCCAGGCTAATAATTTCCCGGGCTTTTCCCCTTGGTCATAGAATGATTGTTTAAGACGCAAAAGATGTGAGGCTGCTTTAGAAGCAGAAAGTTCGTTATACTGTGTTCTTAGTAATAAAAGCTTTTGATGGACTCTTGGACAAAAGGTTTGAAAGTATTCTCCCTCAAGCAGCTCAATCTCCGCCTCCAACTTTTTTGTTTTCTTATAAGTTTGGTTTGCTCTATAACTTGTAAAACTAATAATCTGACCTCTTACGTAGGCCTTAAATGCTTCCCACCTTGTGCAGGGTGACGTTTAATCCGTATTAGTTTCAAAATAAATATTTATTTGATTGTCTATTTTTGTTTAAATCTCCATCTAGGGGGATCTCTTTTTAGTCTTAAATCTTCATATATTAATGAGTTTGGCGAATGGTCAGATATTAAAATGCTATCGTAGTGACAATCCTTTATTTTGTACCTCATATTGCCAGAAACTAAAAAAAAAAAAAAAAAAAAAGTGTATTTGAGTAGCAGGAGTATTTTAAGACCTTGGGGTTCATATCCCTCCAAATATCCCTCAGATCAAGTTCTTTCATAAAATGTTGAATAGTTTGTCTACTTTTAGGATGCGAGAAATCAATACCTGAGCTCCTATCCAATTCTGGATTCAATGTACAATTAAAATCCCCTCCTATAATAAAGCTACCAGACAGAGATGATGCTGTCAAAAAAAGATTATGAAAAAACTTTGGGTCGTCAATGTTTGGAGCATAGATATTTATCAGGATTATTTTTTCCGTAATAAGTGTGCCCTGTAAAATAATATATCTCCCCGCCTTGTCTTTAATAACCCTTGTCACATGGAATGGTATAGATTTGTGGATCAAAATCATAACACCTCTTGCCTGAGAGGTGAAGGGTGCAGAATATATACTGCCCTGCCACCTCCTCCTAATCTTCGCCTCTTGACTAGACAACAGGTGTGTTTCCTGAAGTAGCATGATATCAGAGTGCATAGATTTCACCCTAGTCATTACTTGTTTTACCTTCTCCAGTTTTTGTAGTCCTCTGCAGTTCCAAGAAGAAATTTTAATTCTTATTCCACCAGACATAACACACAGCACTAAATGAGCTTCCCAACACATTTGAAATATTAAAGGATAGAGAAACAAATAACATCTGAATGCCAAAAACTACACCCACAACAATAAGTATTGAACATACCCCTTTAACTTGAACTTTGGTACCCATTTCCCTCCCCCTATATATACTGGTACCTGTCTAACAGCTAAAGGTTGTTCCACCCAAAAGTGAGGATCAACCGACTATGCCTAAACACCTTTCCCCCCTACCCCACCCCGCTACATAAACAGAAAAACTCGTTATTGGATACATTAAGAAAATTAGGCTACTAATAGTAGCTGTAAGCCTCTGGACCGATAAACAAATATAACAAATTGGCCTTTCTCTTTCACTCTTCTTTTAAAACTTAAAGCTCAGTAATTATTCCTTCATGCCAACACACAGCATGTCAATGATTACATTCTCAACCCAGTCCACTTTCTGACCTCAGAGCCTTCACAAAATTCTCCGCTTCACCTGGCTGGTTAAAGATGCGAGACTTTCCGTTGTATGTCACTATCAGTCGCGCGGGAGGAATCATGCCGTACCGGATCCCCATGGAGCGAAGCTGTTGTCTCACGGCGTTAAACTCTTTCTGTTTTCTGTGTACACCGGTCGCCAGGTCCTCATAAAATCTCACCGGACGGTTCTTGAAAAGAATCTGTCCCTTTGCCCTGGCAGCTCTTATCACGGTCATTTTATCCTTGTAATTTAGGAACTTCATGATCATTGTCCTCGGTGCAGCGGTGTTTGACGTATTCTTCTGGCCAATCCGATGTGCTCTCTCCAGCGTCAGAGCGGTATGTAGCGGTGCCAAGTTCAGAGCCTCCGGCAGCCAGTTTTCCAAGAAGACGCACGCGTCCTCTCCTTCCGCGCCCTCGGGCAGGTTAACAAGTCTCAAGTTAGAACGTCGCGATCTGGCCTCCAGATCCAGCACTTTGTCTTCGAGATCTTTTTTGTTATTTTCAAGAGTCCGTGCCTTTGCTTCCAAGGTGGTGATACTATCTTCTGCTGCAGATATCCGGGCCTCCGCCTCACCGACCCGCTTAGCACACTCATTAACATCCTTCCTCACAGTCTCTATTGCTGACAAAATACCGTCCAGTTTGGAGGAAAAATCCGATTTCAAGTTTGCAATAGCCGCCAGTACTGCGTCTAAGCTTTCGACCGTCTTTCCCCTCTCATTTGGCTTGTCAATTTTCTCCTCCATCACCTGACAGGTGTTGGTATTATTCTCGCTATCTTCACCACTAACATTAGCTTCACAGCTAGCCTCGGAGCTCGACTTAGAAGTGAAGTTAGACAATTTCGACTGAGTCGGTCTACTAATGTTTTTACCAAGTTTCTTTTGCGAGAGAGGCATCACTACTGGTCTTGTTCAACGTCCAATAAACGAGTATTATTCAGGATTTTACAGAAACATAGCGGAGCAGAAGTGGGCACGTCTTCTCAGCAAGCCGCCATTACCGGAAACCCTCATCTAGGCCTTTTACTAGGGATTTAAGGTCCTGGTTTTCCTCTCAGACCCTAGAACACACTGCCAGGCTCAGATTCCCGATCCCACATCCTGCTGAAGCCCTTCCCAAGATCAGACACTAGTTTTGTTTTCCTTGTTCTTATAGTAAAATGATGGTCTTTGACTTTTATACATCATCACTGTTCTGTTAATTACACATGACCTAATCAAAGTATTACACAAACCAAGCATAATTACTTAGAGATGTCATGAGATGGAAAATCCTTATTCAGTTAATTATTTTCCCCACAGGTGCTGACAGTGTGTCTACAGTGAAATGGGCCTGTGTACAGAGAGGATGATCTGTAACAATCCCATGTTCCTATGGTGACAGATATAAAACTCATGTGAAATACTGGTGCAGAGGGTATAATGTGAGGTCATGTACTCCCGTAGTACACACTGACTCTCCACAGGAGGGTAAAGTGTGAGTCAGAGATGATCCTGACCAGCGAGTCTTCACTGTGACCATCAACAATCTGACAGCTGAGGACTCCGATCGGTACTGGTGTGGTGTGAAGATCAGTGGAGCCTCTCTGATCAGGTTAATCTGTCAGTCACTGATGGTAAGAAATAAGTTCCACCACCTCAACGTTGGTAACCTTCCTACACAACCTAACATGGTAGTTAGAAATCTTGGCGTTCTTGTCGATTCAGATCTATGCTTTGATGCTCACATAAGAAGTATTACTAGAACTGCATTTTATCATCTACGGAACATAGCCAAGCTTCGTAAGATGCTCTCACTTAATGATGCAGAAAAACTAATACATGCCTTCGTAAGTTCCAGACTGGATTACTGTAATGCCCTCCTATCGGGTTGCCCGTCTGGATCCTTGCATAAACTTCAGATGGTACAGAATGCTGCAGCCAGAGTTCTAACAAACACTAAAAAATTTGATCATATTACACCGGTCTTATCCTCTCTTCATTGACTGCCAGTTAAGTCTCGAATTGACTATAAAATACTGCTATTAACTTATAAAGCACTAAATGGCCTTGCACCAGAATACCTTAGTGAATTGCTGACCACATACAACCCTCCACGCTTGCTTCGCTCTCAAGCCATGGGATATCTGTTAGTGCCTAGGGTAGAAAGAGCTACGGCAGGCTGCAGAGCTTTCTCCTACAAAGCTCCTCTGCTGTGGAATGGTCTTCCACCGGATGTGCGGGTTTCAGGTTCACTCTCAATATTCAAGTCCAGACTAAAAACACACCTGTTTAGTTTAGCGTATAGGGACACTAGTTCTAGCCCTAGCTAACTCTTCACTCCCAGTCAGACCTGTAGTGTGAGGTGTAGAGTTGGGTGGGGATCGGTGCCATTGGCTTTGGATGAACTGGATTGTCAGTGCTGTCACTCTAGCTTCGCAATCTCTTGTGGAACTGGAGTGCTGACATTTCAGGGACTCCCCATGCCGGCATTCCCACTTGCCTCTCCCTCCTACTGATGCTGCCATAGCCATATCTGCCGGAGCTTGCAGATTGCACTTCATATTGTACTCACCTAGCTTTTAGCACTGCCAATAGCCTCCTCTACTATGCCTAATTGTACATTTTATTTCCCCTACTCCTCCTGGGGGTGATGCCTGGAGACCTCAATCTATCAAGATATCCAGCACACCCGACCACCACCAGTGACGTCCCTGCATCCAGCTCGCCGTTCTGATCTTCCATTTTTGACCCGCTGCCTTACCTCTGGTTGCCTGGCAATTGGAAGAAGACTCGGCTTCGGCATTGGCTTATCTTCCTTGCTCTCCTCTCTCTATTTGACTATCCCTGCCGGCCCCTGGAGGATGGGCTTCCCCTTTGAGTCTGGTCCCTCTCAAGGTTTCTTCCTTCTAGGGAGTTTTTCCTTGCCACTGTCGCCTATGGCTTACTCACTGGGGGCTTTGGGTGAGGATACTGTAAAGCGCTTTGAGACAATGTATTGTTGTGATAATGCGCTATATAAAAATAAATTTGTTGTTTTTGTTGTTGTAAGATGTCTGTACTGCAGACTGTAGCCAATGAGATGCACAGTATGTAACATGTCACTGAGTCAAAAAGGAAGGACCTTAACACAAACACTGATGAAAAAAATGTTTTAATATTTTAAAAATCTGCATTTTAATTTAATTCAATATGATAAACGAGACTTGGAAGAAGTAACAGTGTCAGCTAAATCGGGCGACTTCATGAGGTTAAATATGATAAGCAATATGTTAAAAAATGTCAGTTTATTGGCCAAACATTTACATACAGTATGTATGTTGTAATGGGCTGATATTCATAAACATTTAATTGCTGTGCAAATCTTTGAGTGTTTTACCTGTGTGTTGAAGTCCTCCAGGGCTGTCAGTGGACAAACAGGAGGTGACGGGTGTGGATGGAGACAGTGTCAGTGTTACTATGGAAACAACAAAAGACAAAGGATGTGGTGTAAGATTGGGGGCTCCTGTGCATCAGAGAGATCAGTGAGTTTGCATGGGAGGCCTGTCCTGATCAGGGATGACACAGAAAATAAAACCTTCATTGTGACAATGAGTGGGCTGGAGAGGAAGGACACTGGCTGGTATTGGTGGCTGGTTGTGGAATCCTGCAGATTCCAGTTCATATTACTGTTAAACATAAGTAATTGATTTAAATCTGCCTGTGAATTATTTATGCTTGAATATAAATAGATATTGAATATATATAGATATAGACAGGGTGCCAACCAATTGCAGGACACGCTCACACTCCATTCCCTCGCACAAGCACACCTACCGGCAATTTGACAACTCCAATTAGCCTCAGCATGTTTTTGGACTGTGGGGGGAAATCAGTGTCCCTGGAGGGAACCCCACAATGACACAGGGGGAGCATGCAAACTCCATACACACGGAACTCCAGCGAAGACTTGAGTACACGTGCCAGAGGAGTGAGGCGACAGTGCAAACCCTGCTTTTTATTAACTATCCTTTCTCCTGTTTCCACTGCTCTCCTTTTCTCTGCACATGATGAAGAAGGAGGGGATAATGAAAAACGGAGGTAAGCATTCAGCAGCATTTACAGTAGTGTGGGGGTCCAGCTAGCAGCACTTACCTGATCACACAGTAATGGGAAACTGTCATTTTAATTTTAAGGGAAAAAAATATTTTTTATTTCATTTTCTTAATAATAAACTTGAGATCCCATCCCATCCAGGGTGAGCCCTTGCCTTGTGCCCTGTGCTGCTGGGGAATGACTGCAGGCCTGTTTTTACAAAATAGTGTAACATGTTGTGTGATAATCTCTAGCTATTTTCATGCTCTTTGTTAATGTCTCCTGTTCCTCACATGTGTCCTGTGTAATAGTACAGATGTGGCTGTACCGTGTTTCTATAAAGCATGTAAGACTTTACTGTTCACATCCACCCTCTTATTCAGCTCTTTGGTCCAGCAGGCTCTGTATGTAGGACTGAGCTGATCGGTGCTGCTGTCGATTATCAAGGTGGTTTTACTTCAGTCAGAACAGATTCACTGTTTTGTTCTTCAGGTTTAAATGTGATATGTGTGACTGACAGACACACTGGTGTATTATATGTCTCACAGGTGGGAGCAGGTTCTGGATGCTGTACTGAAAGCTGGGACTGGTGTGTTTTACCTGATTTGCACCATCATCACCATTCAGCTGCACTGGACCTCCTGTAGAAAGCGGGAACCAATCAGAGAGAAGCAGAGGGTCTCCCTGGATCAGAGGAAGCTGGCAGAGGAGATGACCTTCGTGGAGCAGAATGAGTCAGACGAGCTGTAAAATAAACGGTTATGCTAACTGCAGTGAAGCCTCTCTCACTCGGCCCTGCTCAGTCTGTACAGTCATAGCATGAGAGTCAGTTAAACACAGAGGGGATGATTATCTGCTGGCAACCTGTACAACCACGTATTGGCCACTTATTCACAAGTGCTTTGCTGCCACCTGCTGGTTAATGTTTAATAATCGTTATCTTGTGAAGGTAAGACTGGTTTTTATTAAATTGTCTCTTGATTCTGAAAAAATATGGTACTATGCAAAAGTCTTGGGCCATCAAAGAAAACGTTTAATGCTATTTAATTGGGTTGTGTATATTTGCTCAGAACAAAAACACAATTATCATAAAAATATATGCAAATTAAAAGTGACACAATAAAAACTAACAAGAATTTCTTCTTTTCTCCATAAAGTTACTGATGCCTTGTTGGATCGCTAGATGAACCACGCTTTGGATCCTAAACCTCTCCTCAGGGGCACCCCAGCCATTCCATGTATTTGTTAAATTCTGCCACCAGCTCACTTAATTAATTAATTTAATTAAACAAATGTGTCATGCCCGGCTCGTCCGCTCCTCCTGTGTGCCACGCCCCCTGATTACCCACGTGTTTTCTCCCGATTGTACCCAGCTGTATCTAGTTAATTTGCTCAGTCCTGTGTATTTCAGTCCGTGTCTTACCCGAGTCCTTTGTCCGTCATTGATGTCAGTTGATGTTCGTGCCCTCGTCCCTGAGATTAAACCCCTCGTTTGCCCTGATTCTCGGCTGTCTGCCTGCTTCTTACCCGCCTGCCCGCGATCGCTGCCGTCTCCCGTGACAAAATGTTAATGATGCATTGATTAGCCATAGGAGTTGTGTTATAAAAAGATATAGGTCTATTGGATGGTTGGTGCAAATGTTTTACTAACTTTAGAAGAGATTTTGAAATGACTGGGCTGCCACACTTTGACGGACAAAATATTATAATTCTAGACCAAGATGAAGATCATTTGAACATCATTTTCTTCGACAGCCCAAGACTTTTGTACAGTTTTGTATGTGTCTTTTATACTGGTCATAATTTGTTTAAATACATGATTAATAAATTGATACTTTACAAAACATTTCATATTTTTCTGAAATTGGTAATTATTAAAAATGAATTTCACAAACTTAAATGGTTTGGCTGCGATGGGCTGGCCCCCCATCCAGGGTTGTTCCCGTGCCCATTGCTTCCGGGATAGGCTCCGGACCCCCCACGACCCAGTAGGATAAGCGGTTTGGAAAATGGATGGATGGATGGAGGGATAAATGGTTTGGAGTTTTTAGGTCACCCCTCCTCGTCAGAGCCCACCAATCAGGGACTCTTTAAAAGAGTGATGTAATCGGGAACGCCCACTTTTCAATCTGCAGTACAAATACACCAGCTTGTCTCTGCTAACAACAGCCTGTGCATATCAGTTAAGGAGGAAACAGTACCACATACATATTGGCCAACATCAAATGAAAATGTAACACACGAAAACAGGACTGCCCACTTATCACTCTGCGTAAAATCACACCAGCTTGTCTCAGCTGACAGCAGCCTCACATATCAGCTAAGGAGGAAGACGGCATATCAAAAGTAAAAAGAAAGACACCATCAAATGAAAATATCCCTGTGTGATCTATTGGTTTCTGCTTTCACTCCCATTAAATGACAGTAAGTCTAGTTGGTGTCCGTGGTGCTGAAAACCTGGATCAGTAAATTCCAAATGAAACTTCTTTACCTGATTTAACTGTAACTCACTTATTTTGTTGGCAATGATGCTTTGTTGAGTCTAGAAAGGCGCAAAGTGGGTTTCAGATAAATTAAATGAAGTAGTTTTGCTTAAAAACCAAAAAGCTTTGAACAATCAGTTCAGCTTTGGACTGTAGTGCTTCACAAAAGTAAAATCCATCCAGTTAAATCTCTTTATCCCCAAGTCAAGAAGATATCAAATGCAGAAGCACATTGTGGGAGATACAAGGTGCAGACACATTAAAAGCACTTTTTTGTGTGAACATTATAAAACAGATTGATACACATTAAGCAGTTTGTAACTTTACATCCAGACCTACATCAGTCAGAAAAAGCAGGCGATGACCATCCCATCCAGCAGCTTCATCTCTGATTGTACAGAATCCCATGTCAGCGTAACTTCTGAAGTCATGACTAAACTAATTTCCAGCTCTGCCTTCAGTTTCATCTGTTAAATTAAATTAGGAACTAAACTAAACTAGGAGGGAAATATAGTCAAGCTACTTAAGTAGCCGAATTTTGTGTATCCACTAGAGGGCAGCCACACATAGATTCCCTTATGAATGGTTCTGATGCTTCCAGAAAGCACTGCACAAAGACCCAGGTATGCCAGTGAGGAACGGATAAAGAGCAGACGGATCCAAATACTAGCTGTAATATATAGTATTTTCAATGAATTTAAACAAATTAATATAACAGTGTCAGAGTGTCAGATCCATGTGACTTTTTATGATTGAAGAACTTTGAAAGCCTGAATATAACTGAGGAGGCCCACGGACCCCATTATGTGTGAAACATCATTGTGGTGCTGAGAGAAACACAGGACTGCTGATAAGACCCAGATGAAGTGAATTACCTGACTTTGCCCCCGCCCCCCCCAGGATACCCCGACCCCTGTCATACAGACACCTTCCTAACGGACCTCTTGATTTGTGCTGATCCACACATATGAAAAGGACCTACTGCAGTGACATTTTAAAACTGTATAAAACATAATAAAGACTGAAACAAAGGCCTGAGGTCAGACCCTCTGTATGTAGCACACAGTGTTTCTGCAGAGTCTCACACTCACATCCTGTATGACGACTTTTCTGCTTTTCAGAATAAGTCTGATTTCACTGCTCTTTGCTCATTTGCAATATGAGGAAGTAACAGTTTAGAAAAGAACTAGACTTATTTGATTAATTTGTTTGTAGTTTAAATTCTGTGAGCATGAATGATTCACTGTGAAGACCAGCTATCAATAATTTTGCTATGAAATCATGTTTCTAAAATGATAAGATTCTAGATGAAATCAAAATATTTATTCCTGGTAAGAGCAGGACAACAGCAGCATCAAACTGTTTTCCTTTTTACAGACAAGAAATAGACAGGAAATGCATCAGTGCACAAACAGTTTATGAAAATCAAAGATAGATGGATGATTTTTAAACATTTAAAACCCACAAAAAGGGAGGCAGTGAGGTTAAGGAGAGTCAGGAAGTCAGTGTCAGTCTCCACAGATCTGAGGTCAGCGATACACACATAAGGCTCCTCTGATGCTCCTTTTCATCCTCTTCTTCACTGATGGGCCTCCAGGTGAGGATCACTTACTCTGGGACTCCACCATTCAGCGTAGTTAAGATGAAGATACATTTTGCACAATATACTTACTACATCTGTTTGTTTATATTCATATTGTTCCATGAAGTTTGATCACTTCCCGATTATAGTCTGTGGTGGTAGCATGTTGACCGACTGATTTTAGAATTGACTGCAGTCTTCTTTGTGTCCACTATGTGGCAGCAGTATAAAGGAAATATCTTATTCTGTCACAGCTGCTGGTGTGTGTAAAAATTCACATACTCTGATAACAAGTAATTCTGCCTCCAACTGTTTGTCAGGGATCTGGGCAGGAATGAATTACATGCCGACTGTACATACAACAGAGATAGGCTCCTGGGAGAACTTTGCCAGAAGTTGAAACACGACTTTAAGAATGACACTGATACAGAGTACTCAGCTGTTTGGTTGAAACTAAATCTTGGTCTGGATTTTTACATTCTGGACCTGAACTACCCACTGCTGCACTGACCCCCACCTTCTTCTTTTTTTTCCCTTTGTCCTGTCCGGCAGCTTTAGCAGAATCATGGTCTGAATGCACTGCTGTGACAAACATGTTTGCTTTACCATGAGGGGTTCTATAAACTCTGTATAGGCCTCTCATGTTGATCGATTTCATTTTTTAAATTTAAAAAATTTATTTATTTCATTTTTAGGCGGCATGGTGATGCAGTGGGTGAGCTGGCCGAAGAGGATGGACAGATTAGGAGGGAAAAAAAGAAGGAAAAAGAAGAAAGGAGCAAGTGAGATGAAATGAAAGTTTTTGCGGGTGTCTCTAACTTTGCTCTGCCATTGCATGCACACCACTTCCAGGGCCAGTCTTGCTCTCACGCTGATATACTGTCAGATTATGCACATCTTATATGTTGTTTTAACCCTTAGCGTATTAGTAAAGGCTGTTTTGTACTTACTTGATGTGATGGTCCACTTTACTGTGGCCTTGAGCCACATTAGAAATTTATTTCTGATATATTTAACTTAATCCTCATTTTTCTTTTGCCCATGAGCACGAAACAGCTAAATAATTAGCATGATGCAGAAGTTATTCTCAGACAGGCACTTAATCTAAAAAGCAGAAATGTCATCATACACGATGTGAGGGTGAGACTGCAGACACACTGTGTGCTGCATACAGAGGGTCTGACCTCAGGCCTTTGTGTCAGTTGTTATTATGTTTGATTTGTGATTCTCACCTGGAGGCCCATCAGCGGATGAAGAGGAGCATCAGAGGAGCCTTATGTGTGTCTCACTGACCTCAGATCTGCGCAGACTGGCACTTACTTCCTGATTCTCCATAACTTTGCTGTTTCTCTGTCTTTATCTGTTACTCAGGAGTCCTGAAGTCCAATGAAAAATCCGCTTTCTCCTGTCTATTTGGCTGATACAAGTTCTGCTCACTTCTGCTTGGGTTGCATGGATCACCAGCCACTTGTCACCAACTAACAGACCACAGCCTACCTGACCAATGTCATAACTGGTGCACCTAGGTATAAAATTTAGTCTCACTGTCTCCAAAAAAGGTCACTGTCTGGAACCCCATGGAACCACATTTTTGATTCCTTAGACAAGAGCAAACTGAGCAGCTGCATCACGGTCTGAATTGGGAACTGCCTCGCCTCAGATCATAAGACCAGCGGATAGTGAGGATAGCTGAGAAGATTATTAGAGTCTCTCTCCCCTCCATCATGGACATTCACATCACACGCTCCATCCGCAAAGCCACCAACATTGTGGATGACCGCACCCACCCCTCACATAATCTTTTCACTCTGGCATCTGGAAAAGCATTCAGGCCTCCACAACCAGACTCAGAAACATGGCGCCTGACTACTGAACTCTCAGGGACTGATCTGATACCACACACAACACACACACACATACAGCTGTGTAATCATATCTTCGTGGGGACTCTCCATTCATTTCTATGGGGAAAACTGTAATCCCAACATGACAACTTTAACCCCTACCAACCCCTAACCTTAACCATATGTAACCAAACCAAATACAAGACTTTTGGCATTTTTAGTTTTTTGACTGTATTTACAGATCTTTGTGAGTACCTGAAAATGCCCCCCAAAACATCAAAATAACGGGGTTTTTGTCACATTGTGGGGGACATTTGGTCCCCACAATGTAATATACACCTACTCCACACACACACACACACACACACAGATTAGGTATTTGAATCTTTGTGGGGATTCTCCATTCATTTGTATGGGCGTAACCCCAATCCTAACTATGGCAACCTTAAACATTGCAGTAGTTACCAAGCAGTAACAGTAAGCAACCAAACAAAATGCAAGACTTTTTGAATTATTCATTTGACTGCATTCACAGAATTTAATAAAATTCAGTATCTTACTTTCGGGACCGAAAACATGTCCCTACAAAGTCAAAATAACATGTTTTTATAGCACTATGTACATAACCACCCACCCAAACGCGCGCACACACACACACAAACAGGCCTACCTACAGTATACCCTCCATAGATTCCTGAATGAAATATCTGTAAAGCAGTTATTATGGCATGGCGTTTGGTTTGAACATGCAGTTTTTAAGAATATTGCGCTAATTCTAAACGAAAGACTGCACTAATTCTAAAATGGCTGTATAAGAACTTTATTTAGGGGGCGGCATGGTGGTGCAGTGGTTAGCACTGTTGCCTCACACCTCTGGGACCCGGGTTCAAATCTCCACCTGGGTCACATGTGTGTGGAGTTTGCATGTTCTCCCCATGTTGTCGTGGGGTTTCCTCCGGGTACTCCGGTTTCCCCCCACAGTCCAAAAACATGCTGAGGCTAATTGGACTTGCTAACTTGCCCGTAGGAATGCATGTGAGAGTGAATGGTGTGTGAGTGTGCCCTGCGATGGGCTGGCCCCCCATCCTTGGTTGTTCCCGGCCTCGTGCCCATTGCTTCCGGGATAGGCTCCGGACCCCCCGCGACCCAATAGGATAAGCGGTTTGGAAAATGGATGGATGGATGGAAGAACTTTATTTACCATTAAATAAATTATAAATCAAACCAAAATTTAGTCTCTCAAAAAACTTGTATATGACATATCTTTGTTCACATTATGAGAAATTAAAAACACCAGGACACAGAATATGAATAACAAGAACTATAGTGTTCTTTCTCAAAAGCGGACCTACCAACGTGGCTAATATGCTAATTGCGTTCACCAGCTATGGAAAAAAAACAGCGGGGCACCCCAAACATCGCGGTATTACGCATTACCGTAATACTGCATAGCAAAGACATAATGTCATAAAAAAATTACAGTCAGTATGTATAGACAGAACTGCGTGGTTTCCCATTGACAAGTAGATACATGGTTTACGGGCTTGAAGGCGGTCAGATCAACAAATCCAATCACGCTCAGCCAAAACAAGCACGAGCTAAACATACTACTATTGATTGGTTCACCTTCAAATTCGTCCCGCCCTGACAATTAATTCTCGTTTTCATTCGTTGAAAATGGCGTCAGTACATATCTTCATCCTTTCGACCAATGAAAAATTTCGCTGGTTTCCATAGAAACAAAATCAGTGCAGTTTGAACATAAACTTTCTGACAGAGCGATGGCGCAGCGGTGAGAAGCATCTCTTCGTATGTTTCTTGCTATTTCTTCAGATTATGTTTTGTTAGCATAGTTAATTATATATTTCATTGTATGTCGTGATATAGTTCATGCAAATATTGCCGCAAAATATAATTGAAATATATTTAAAATTAGTAGCTTAAACTGTAGATGCTGTGGCCATTTTTCGTAATGTGATTGTTTATATTTAAATTGTAAGAGAAAATAATTGTGTTAAACTTAAAAACAACAAGCCTTATGGTTGATATGATTGGTTTTACTCATCCGGTCTGTCGTAATGCGTTTCATCTGAAGATGTTATTCTGAAAAGAGCCCCTATACGTTTACTTTTTAAATGTCCCATGTTGTTGAAGTAAGATTAACCGTTTGCTGGGTTCATTACCATGGCGATGTTATAACGTACCGAAGCAGCGTCCTGATTTCGCCAGCGTTACTGTATAGGTTGTGAAACAGTTTTAGCAATTTGGCCGCTTCTATCGGAGTAGCCTCGATGCCACGAGCAGCTCATGAAGGCTCCATCCCTTTCCATAGGCATTCTTGGTGAATAGCATTTAGCAAATGTCTGGAGTACGTTGAAAATTCACAGTGTCTAGTTTGGCTTTGAGAGTATCACAGACGGCTAGTTAATTATGTTAACCAGAATGAAAATTCCGAAAGCTGTTTCCTGGACCAACGACCAGCACTGGGGAGCCTGGGACCTGTGGGACGAGGTGATCGACTGGGGAGAGAGGAAAGGTTTGGAGGAGTGCTCACCAGCGACACCCCCCACTGTCCAGGCTGGGGAGGTTATGGGGGGACTGGGAGGTGTGACGGACTGGTGTAAGGGAGGGGAGGGTGTGAGAGTGATAGGCAATGCTGGCATTGTTTCTGAGACTCTTCAGAGAGGAAACTGGCGGTGTAGAGATAGATGTGGGTCTGGTATAGATAGAAGATGTAGAAGTGGTGGAAAATTAATATTAAAGTTGAGCTTGTAGAGCTCTTGACACAGAGAAGAGCCAAAATACAAGGAAGATGAAGCTGTGGTTCTTCTGCTGCTGTTTGGGGAACATTAAATGTTTGAAACAGTATCAAAGATAATGAATTAAGTGTGCTAAATTTTGAGATGTATAGTGGAATGTTTATTAACAATTCTTAATGTGGCGCCCCTGAACCCCCTCGGTTGGCCGCCCCTGCCGGTTGTGTGGGGTCGGGGATGAGGACTAATCGGGGCCAGTCGGGGATCTGGCCCCGGTGCCGGGGGGGGCCCACTCCTGCACGCCCTTATTGCTCCCCTGGGCCGGACACCACATTTCATACAACACTAGAGCTTTGAGGGGCAGTGGGGAGGTTTTACTTGCACATTAGACAGCACATGACACTAGGGCTGAGGAGGTGGGTATAGGCAGGTGGGGTTCTGCCGTCTGCCAGCGGTGGGGTGCCCGTGCCTCGACTGTTCACCTGCTTTTTGCACTTTAGATATATACACAGTCCATGCTACATTAGGGCCTTGGGGTGCAGGGAGGGGGATGGGGGACTCTGCCATCTGCCAGTGGTGGGGCCCTCATACTCGAACTGCACCAACTAATTTTAATGCATTGTAGACATAAACACACAACTCTCTCACACTTGTACATGCACACTTCACATTAACATTGGACGGGGAATCAGTGGGGGCTGAGGGGTCCCCCCTAACTCTCTGTCTCTGGCCCTGCGCGTGTGGGGTGGCCCGGCAGGGAGTAGACGGCCCTGGCCGGTGTGGGCCGTCTCCTCTTGTGGGCTGCGGGCTGGGTGGTCCTTGGCTCTGCTGCGCCGTGGTGGGGCCCTGGCAGGCGGTCCGGGGTATCTAGGGATGCTCTGAGCCCTTCTAGGCGAATTGTAGGGTTCGGTCTGGGCTGGGCGGGGGGTCTGCCGCTCCCCAGTTGACGCAGGTCCGCTACACTTTGTTTGTATGGGTCTCCCTTAGATCATCCTGCAGTGTCGGGGAGGGGGGGGACGTGCCGGGTCGCTACAGTGGGCGGTGATCCGTCCTGCCGGGGAGCGGGCTGGGGGGACCGTCCGCCAGGGGAGTGTTCCCGGTTGATGGGGCCCTTTGGCCCTGGACCCGCTTCCCTCGGTGGAGGGCTTGCGGGAGGGACTGGGGGGCTCGCTGTCTGTCCCCCCTCTGCGGACCTCCTTTTACAGGGGTTGGGCCCCCCTTAGTCCCTCGTAGGCTCCCTCTCGGGTTGGGCGGGTGGTTGTCTTGTGGACATATGGCCATGGGCCGTGTGTTTCTTATGGTTGTTTGTACTCTGTATTCCCCTACACTTTATTTTCTCCATCCCACCTTTACATCTCCAGCCCGCTGTTCCTGGGAAAAGCCACCTGCCAATCATCCTTGGAGCAGCAGTCATTCTCAGGATCTCCTACATCACAGATCACCTAATAAAAACAGGACCTGTCGACGACTGGAGAAAAGGAGAAACGCTGAAGCACACTGGGCATTTTGGAAGCATTTCATCATAATAAATTACCTTTGCCTTTACAGTTTCTGTGTACAGTTTCATTATAGTAAATTGCACTTAGTTGTGATTACTCAGTTACAAAGACAATGGGTCACTCTATAATGGGTGATGGTATGCTTTTAGCTGTGCTTCCACAGGTTGTATCTGCCTTAGTAAATGACTAAATGTCTTTTTCACAAGTGATTTTGATTATGTTTGTAGAATTAAATTAAAGGTAAACCTGTACATTGGTTAAAATAACATCTGACTGCTACAATAATACATCATACAGCGTCTTTTGTACTAATGTGCTACCTTGAGACATTCAGGTTGTATAATGAACAATTTTAATAAGAATTGTGTTAAGTAATTAACTTTCAAAATCTATCAATACCATGCAAAAGTGTAAAGTCAAATTTATGAGATACTTATTACAATAAACGGAAGTAGTCTGTTCCCATTTAAAGAGGCTTTACATCATACAGCTTCTTATACTGGTCTGGTTGGTGGGTATAAAGGATCAATTAGAAATCTTCCTCCTCCAAATGTATCATATCATTTCATGAGTTTTGGTAGAGTGGGGGTAGCAGGATAATAATAGGATTTACTGGTTATTTTTGATACGGTAAAATCGCAAGACGCAGAAAAATAAAAATTTGTGTATGGTCAGAATTATCAGTGGTAGGAGATTTTGTCCCTACTACCATCTGGGAAAAGAACATTCTGGTGCTTATCTGTGAAGAAGCAATTTCAGGAGATATAAATCCTTGCAAAAAGTAGTCTCCCACTCTATAAATAGGGTGCAATTTGTTTTTTCACGCAGTGGAAATGGAAATGTTTTTTTAATGTTGATGACGACTGTAACTGGTCAAAAGGTGGCGCCAAAGATCCCCAGTAATGCATCGCCCATTAATGTACAGATATCCCCCTGCCTCACCATGCATGACTCCTCCAATGGTGCTGATGTTTAACAGTACATTCATCCTAACTATACAATTTGATATCTGGTATCGTCCTGTCAGTTTTAACCCATTTCTAAGTCCCGTATGGTTTAGGTAGCTTTTTTTCCAAAATGATGACCATGAAATTCAGCACATATAACAAATATTGAACTATAGGCATTAATTGAAATGCTCTCTCTCACAGACACACACATATTAGATGTCTATGTCTTTGAAATTGTTTAATACGAATTAATCTGTTTTATAATGTTCACACAAAAAAAGCTTTTGTGTTCACATTTTACAACCCCAAATCAGAAAAAGTTGGGATGGTATGTAAAATGAAAATCAAACTGAAAACGGCACTTTGTTAAATTATCTTTGACCTGTATTACATTGAAAACAATACAACAGCACATTATTTAATGTGTTCCTCGTGAATTTCATTGTTCTTTTTCAAACACGTATTCCAATTTTGGTTCTTAGAACACATTTCAAAAAAAGTTGGGACAGTAAAGCATTTAGTACTTTGTAATGTCGCCATTCCTTTTCACAACACTTAAAAGACATTTAGGGACTGAAGACACCAAGTGATGTAGTGTTTCAGGTGTAATTTTGTCCCATTCTTCCTGCAAACAAGTCTTAAAGCGGACAACAGTACGGGGTCTTCGTTGTCACATATTGCGCTTCAAAATGAACCACACATTCTCTATTGGAGACAGGTCGGGACTGCAGGCAGTCAAGTACCCATACCCTCTTCCTCCACAGCCAGGACTTTGTAATGTGTGCAGAATGTGGTTTCGCATTGTTTGTTGAAAAATGCATAGGCGTCCCTGGAAAAAATGTCTTCTTGAAGGTAACATATTGTGCTCCAAAATCTCTATGTACTTTTCAGCATTAATGGTGCCATCACAGAACTGCAAGTTACCTTTGCCAAGGGCACTGACACAACCCCATACCATGACAGACCCTGGCTTTTGGACTTATTGCTGGTAACAGTCTGGGTGATCCTTTTCTTCTTTGGTCTGGAGCACACGGCATCCATTTCTCACAAAAAATACCTGAAATACTGATTCATCTGACCACAGTACACGTTTTCACTGTGTGATGGTCCAACTCAGATGCGTTCTGAGCCCAGAGAAGCCGACGGCGCTTCTGGACACTGTTAAGATGGGGCTTGCTTTCGGCACAGTACAATTTTAACTGGCATTTGTGGATGTAACTACGTATTGTGGTACTTGACAAAGGTTTGCCAAAGTAGTCATATGTGGTCATATCGCTTATAGATGAATGACGATTCTTGATGCAGTGGGATGCTGAGGGATCGGAGATCACGGTAGTTCAACTTAGGCTTGCTTCCTTGTCCTTTACGCACTGAAATTGCTTCAGATTCCTTCAATCTTTTAATTATGGTATGCACTGATGAAAGTGAAATATCCAAATCTCTTCCTGTCGTTCTTTGAGGAACATTGTTTTTAAACATTTCAATAATTTTCTCACGTATTTGTGCTGCTTTTGTACCAAATCATAATTACAATCACCTGTTGACATCACTTGTTTCAAATCACATCATTATTTAACCAATTTACCTCACTACTGGCCCTAAATCGCTCCTGTCCCAACTTTTTTGGAAATGTGTTGCAAGAACCAAAATTGGAATACGTGTTTATTTTGAGGAAAACAATGAAATTCATGAGGAACACATTAAATAATGTGATGGGGGTAACACAATAAATTCAAGATTTTTATTTGTCGTACAAATGTAGTGGTACACTGGCAGCGAAATGAAATTGTCGTTACTCCAGTCGGTGTAATAAACACACTAGTAAAAGGACATCAAAATTAAACAACGTGAATTAACTGAAACTACAGAAAGATAATAAGAAAATATAACAATAAAAGGTATATAAAAAGTAAAGATGAAAATGTATAAAAAATATGTAGAAATGTTTAAAGTACAGATTGTAGTTATAGCATATTTTAGCTTTTAATCTGTGATGTTAATGATCCTACTGGCCTGGGGGTAGAAGCTTCTCCTCGGCTTCTCAGTCCCGGCCATAAGGCCCCGGGGACTTATGCAGGGCGGCAGTTCTGTCCTGGTGATTCTCTGGGCGCATGGTATCACCCTCAGCGGGACTCGGCGGCCCTCAGAGCTGGAGCTGCCGTACCGAGCAGTTATGCTCCCGGAGAGCACAGATCCCACATTGCCGCTGTAGAAAGTTTTTTGAGGCACAGGGGAGTCTGTATTTCCACAGCTGCCTCACATGATACACTCACTGTCAAGCTTTCAGCACTAAAGTTACAGATTACTGGGTGGCCGAGAGATCTGTGAAATTTGGAGGGTCAGTAGCTTGCCTGGGAACCCTTAGCATTCAGCGAAAACTGAACAGAGCGGCCTGTAGCAGGGTTGTCTAATTTGTTTAGCTGGCTGGCATAAGATTTTCAGTTTGAAACAAGTATGCACACAGATTTACATGTACGTAACAGTTTTATTACTTTGTAAATAGTTTGCAGGGTTTTCAAAGTACCCCAGTGCTTTTGATATAGCAAATTTTAGGTTTATAATGAAATAATATAGATTTGCCCTAAGATTTAATAAGATTTCTTGCGTGAGCGTGAGAGTCTGAAGGTGTGAGTGTCACACCAGATGGGTGAGAGCTGACAACCCTGGCTCTGTTCAGTAGCCTCAGAAATTCTTTCGAACTTTCCAAACACAGCTGATGGAAATCAATGGACGCAAAGGTTCTCAGTGACCATTTTAGCTTGTTTTTAGACTAAAGGCCTATGATGGATCTTTGGAATGTTGCGGAGATACGAATGCTGAGGACAGCATACTTTGTGCTGTGAGTGTTATGTTAACCATGTAAACAAAGAGGAAGTACACAGTCCAACCAGATACTATATTGAAATGCTAACAAGTTTTTAAATATTTTTATTCAAGTGACTTTAAGTCTGGATAATGTTTTTAATGGTTTGAAACGTGTGTATTACTGTATAATTAAATAATTAAACTTCTGAAATGGCCGCTCAGTGCAGGAGGAGGCTGCAAACCTGAAGAGGCACACAACCGTATGGGTGGGGCAGGGGATCAATGGTGTGAGGTAGAGGACCAGGGCAGTGGGATTGCAGTGGCAGAAGGGCAACCGTGTGGTCATCATGGGCTCCTCCAATGGCAGCTTCTGGTAAGTCGCTCTGGTAAACCCCGTTAGACTCCAGTGAAGTGAGTGAGGCTGCAGCGCTACACTGGAGGGGACACATATGGGCTCAGGGGCCCATGTGACTGTAGCAGAGGAAGGGATCTCTAGCTGATGTGGAGGTACAGGCCCAGTGGCAGTAAGGGGTGGGCAGTCAGCTGCAGAGGCTGCGGGGCCAGCGGCCCCACTGTACACATGGACCGCAGGGAATCTCAGCATGTTGTGCCCAAAGTCCAGCACACATGCTGTGCTCCGGGGGAAATTCAGGCCCAGGATGGAGGGATCGAGCATGTCAGCCATCCACATAGTTACTATTCACAACTAAACCCCCCATGTCAAAAGGGAACAACCCCGTCCCTCTTAAAGGGGCCAGGTCACCAGTCATTGTTCTCACCTGCACCAATGTCAGTTCTAGACAGTGTCTGGTCTCACCACGGTACAGGGAACCTGTATGGACTAGGGCAGTACATGCGACTCACATCACTATGGTGGGTATGTGACAGAAGTTGCCTCTGTGAGTCCAATCCGTAGTCACAACCTCTGCAGCAGGTGGCAGCAGGGCCACCTCCCCGGTGTCAACAAGGAAGTTCCGGAAATTAACCTTGTTGGCCCACATCTTCCCGGCTATGCGTGCCCTTGGCGGAACCCTGGGTGGCGGTGAACTTGGGACACTGTCTGAGGATTGAGGGGTGGGGGGGGGGGTGCTGCTGCCTGTCAGCCTACAGGCAGTCTGCCTCCAGGAAGTAAACCTGAGGGCCTGGGTCCTCCAAGCCCTTTGGCGTTTACAGCTTGGTTGATTTCTCCCGCCTCGTTCCCCGCCACCTCGCTGCCCACAATTTCTCTCTCCAAAGCCAGTTCCAGGGCCTCGTCTAGGGACGCAGAGGGGTTGACTGTGTCTGAATGTGAGCTATCTGGGGTTAAGTGTCTAGATAAACTGATCCCTGGCCAGTTCACTCTGTACTGATAGAGCCATGTGAGCACAGACACGCCTACACAACCCCTTGATATCATTAAGCAGGATGCAGAGAGACTCATTTGACTCAATCCCTGCACCTATTGTTTAACTGAGAGGGCAGAAGTCCTCACACTGCCCACAGCGATTCTGCAGGGCACTGACCAGTGTCTCATCCAGGGGCTCAAGCAACCAGCAGTGTACACCTCAGAAAAACATGTGTGACAACCCTGAGGACCTGCTTGCATACCACAATGGTATCCCATCTCCCCTTGCTCTTTGAAGGGGTACCACCCATCCAGTATAGTTATCACTGGGCTATCACAATGTCATCACAATACTAAAGACTGAAACAAAGCCGTGAGGTCAGACCCTCTGTATACAGCACACAGTCTCACCCTCACATCCTGTATGACCACATTTCTGCTGTTCACATGGCATTTCTCCAGCTTCCATTGCCCTGCAATGGACTGACGTGCTGTTGAAGGTCTACCTCACTTTACACTTTGCCCATGTCTTGTGTGTATACCCTGTCCGCTCCTAACGTGTATTTAGTTTGTGTAAATCTATCACTGCATCTGCATTTCGCAGTTCAGCTTCTGACAACATTGTGTTTCCCATCTGTGTATTTGGGTTCGGTGCTTGTTGGGTGCCTGTCGTGGTCCTTCTATTTACAATTGTACGCGGGGCATGCTGGGATATGCGCCCCGCCGGTGTTACACTAGTATAAAAAAAGGAATCTGGTCGAGTTTGTTCATTGACCAAATTTAGTTTTTGCGAACCAAATTGTTTGTAGGCCAAAGCATTTGTGAACTGCAAGCACTACTGTACTAATGATAAATTGGTATGAAAAAATGGAGACAATTTCTGAGACACCAGAGCGATCCGTGTACTGTAATATTTATCTTATCAATAACACAGTAAAAATACACATTAGCGCCAATTCATCTTCTTTATTCATCATGAATATTTTAATTCATTAATGCAGGAGTCTGTGATAAATCGCTATCAGCATTTGGTTTATAATGGCCAATTAATGATAACTAAAAAGAAACAGAGAGACTGAAGACAGAACTTTCAACCATGATATGAGTGCTGTTGCTGCATAATTTGTCCACCAGGGGTCACAGCGCAACCCCCATCTCGGCAAGATGGATGACTTGAAATACGTTTCTATATCAAGTTGAATTATTTTTATTTCTATAGCACATTTAAAAACAATCTATGTTGTGCCAAAGTGCTGTAGGTCAAAATAATATAAATATATAGTAAAAGTAGAGACATTGGCCAATGTTACACAATGTTACACAAAAAATAATCAGAATCAGACTGTGGTTTATTGCCAAGTAGGTTGACCCTACAAGGAATTCTTTTTGGTATAATGGTGCTCCATGGAAAAACAAGACTAAGCAACAACCAAGTTCAAAAAACAGTGCAAAAGTTATACAATAATCTAGTAATAAATATAAAATCACTATAAATGTTAAATACATGATGTGCAAAGCAGAATAGTCTGATTAAATAGATAAATAAAATGTGTTCCTGTGTGTGCAGGGTCAGTACAGAGATGCATCTAATAAGAAGCGGGGTAAGGCTGAATTAGCTCCGAGACGGACTGGGGACCTATGCCATGTATCGCCTTAGAAAGAAATAAGAAATCTTTAAACTGTATTCTCAGAAATTCTCAAAACTTAACAGGTAGCCAATGCAATGCAGCCAACACAGGGGAAATTTGGTGTCTATTTTTTGTTGAGAGCCTGGTAGCACCGTTTTGAACAAGGTGTAGTCAGAATAAAGATGCTTCTGGTAAACCTGGGTACAGAGAACGGCAGTAACCCAATCAGGATAAAAGCAGGAGTAACTCTCCAGGTCTTTGGCTGAAAGGTGTGGTTTAAGGCAGGCTATTGAACTCAGCTGACAGAAACACCCCTTCACAACAGCATTTATTTGTTTATCAAACTCAGTGATGAATCAAAGATGACACCAAGATTTTTAGTATGTGACTGGAAGTTTTCTGAATGAGGCCCTAATTGTTCTCTGAGATCATGAACAGTGACCAAAACTCATTACCTCTGTCTTGTTGTCATTAATCTGGACGAAAGTCATTGCTGTCCTGTTCTTAATATCCTCCAGACAGTTAGAAAGGGCCACCAGAGAGCAGCAGTCACCAGGTTTTAATGGCAGATAGAGCTGCGTATCACCAGCATAGCAATGATATTTTACATAATAACGTTCACAAATAGAGCGCAAAGGAAGCATGTATAGAGGGAATATGAGAGGGCCTGTATCACAGGACTGGATATGTTTACAAGTAAGGCCATAGTACTTAAGGGGTGTGGCCATCCCACACAGTGACAAGCCCATTCATTCACCTCATCTAGGCCTTTTACTAGGGATTTAAGGTCCTGGTTTTCCTCTCAGACCCTAGAACACACTGCCAGGCTCAGATTCCCGATCCCACATCCTGCTGAAGCCCTTCCCAAGATCAGACACTAGTTTTGTTTTCCTTGTTCTTATAGTAAAATGATGGCCTTTGACTTTTATACATCATCACTGTTCTGTTAATTACACATGACCTAATCTAAGTATTACACAAACCAAGCATAATTACTTAGAGATGTCATAAGATGGAAAATCCTTATTCAGTTAATTATTTTCCCCACAGGTGCTGACAGTGTGTCTACAGTGAAATGGGCCTGTGTACAGAGAGGATGATCTGTAACAATCCCATGTTCCAATGGTGACAGATATAAAACTCATGTGAAATACTGGTGCAGAGGGTATAATGTGAGGTCATGTACTCCCATAGTACACACTGACTCTCCACTGGAGGGTAAAGTGTGAGTCAGAGATGATCCTGACCAGCGAGTCTTCCCTGTGACCATCAACAATCTGACAGCTGAGGACTCCGATCGGTACTGGTGTGGTGTGAAGATCAGTGGAGCCTCTCTGATCAGGTTAATCTGTCAGTCACTGATGGTAAGATGTCTGTACTGCAGACTGTAGCCAATGAGATGCACAGTATGTAACATGTCACTGAGTCAAAAAGGAAGGACCTTAACACAAACACTGATGAAAAAAATGTTTTAATATTTTAAAAATCTGCATTTTAATTTAATTCAATACGATAAACGAGACTTGGAAGAAGTAACAGTGTCAGCTAAATCGGGCGACTTCATGAGGTTAAATATGATAAGCAATATGTAAAAAAATGTCAGTTTATTGGCCAAACATTTACATACAGTATGTATGTTGTAATGGGCTGATATTCATAAACATTTCATTGCTGTGCAAATCGTTGAGTGTTTTACCTGTGTGTTGAAGTCCTCCAGGGCTGTCAGTGGACAAACAGGAGGTGACGGGTGTGGATGGAGACAGTGTCAGTGTTACTATGGAAACAACAAAAGACAAAGGATGTGGTGTAAGATTGGGGGCTCCTGTGCATCAGAGAGATCAGTGAGTTTGCATGGGAGGCCTGTCCTGATCAGGGATGACACAGAAAATAAAACCTTCATTGTGACAATGAGTGGGCTGGAGAGGAAGGACACTGGCTGGTATTGGTGGCTGGTTGTGGAATCCTGCAGATTCCAGTTCATATTACTGTTAAACATAAGTAATTGATTTAAATCTGCCTGTGAATTATTTATGCTTGAATATAAATAGATACATACTAATCAACCCAGCAGTTTCACTCACGAAGGGGTTTGTGCTTCTTTGTGGGGATAATCCCCTATTTATCAGCTGTTGTGAAACAGAGTTATTTATTGGGATTATTGTTTCAATGATAGTGGCACGGTGGTCCAGTAGGCGGCGCTGTTGCTTCACGCCTCCATGTTTAGGGGTTTGAATCTGGCTTCTGCTCTGTCTGTGTGGAGTCTGCATGTTCTCCACATGCTGTGTGGGTTTCCTCCAACAATCCAAAAACGCACAGTCAGGCTAATTGGTGTCTTTAATATTGAATGTGTGTCTTCTAGTTTATGATCAGTCTGTAATATGACAAAAATCACAGCATTTTCCACAGACATACAGCCAGTCACTTGTTATGTATACAAATCCAGACAGATCCATGTAGCTTGCAACATAATTCAGGCATTTTTTCATCTTTGTGAGGATGAATTGTTACTAATGGTGTGCAGACTGACTAACATGTCTGTAGGTGGTTTTTCATTGCAGCGTAGACCATTGTTACAATTGTACTCTGTAATATCTGTTCCAGTGCTGCATCCATCCATTGTCTGAAACTGCTTGTCTAACTCAGGGTCCTTATGGGCGCAAGGCAGGGAACGTCCCATGACAGGGTGCCAACCAATTGCAGGACACGCTCACACTCCATTCCCTCGCACAAGCACACCTACCGGCAATTTGACAACTCCAATTAGCCTCAGCATGTTTTTGGACTGTGGGGGGAAATCAGAGTCCCTGGAGGGAACCCCACAATGACACAGGGGGAGCATGCAAACTCCATACACACGGAACTCCAGCGAAGACTTGAGTACACGTGCCAGAGGAGTGAGGCGACAGTGCAAACCCTGCTTTTTATTAACTATCCTTTCTCCTGTTTCCACTGCTCTCCTTTTCTCTGCACATGATGAAGAAGGAGGGGATAATGAAAAACGGAGGTAAGCATTCAGCAGCATTTACAGTAGTGTGGGGGTCCAGCTAGCAGCATTTACCTGATCACACAGTAATGGGAAACTGTCATTTTAATTTTAAGGGAAAAAAATATTTTTTATTTCATTTTCTTAATAATAAACTTGAGATCCCATCCCATCCAGGGTGAGCCCTTGCCTTGTGCCCTGTGCTGCTGGGGAATGACTGCAGGCCTGTTTTTACAAAATAGTGTAACATGTTGTGTGATAATCTCTAGCTATTTTCATGCTCTTTGTTAATGTCTCCTGTTCCTCACATGTGTCCTGTGTAATAGTACAGATGTGGCTGTACCGTGTTTCTATAAAGCATGTAAGACTTTACTGTTCACATCCACCCTCTTATTCAGCTCTTTGGTCCAGCTGGCTCTGTATGTAGGACTGAGCTGATCGGTGCTGCTGTCGATTATCAAGGTGGTTTTACTTCAGTCAGAACAGATTCACTGTTTTGTTCTTCAGGTTTAAATGTGATATGTGTGACTGACAGACACACTGGTGTATTATATGTCTCACAGGTGGGAGCAGGTTCTGGATGCTGTACTGAAAGCTGGGACTGGTGTGTTTTACCTGATTTGCACCATCATCACCATTCAGCTGCACTGGACCTCCTGTAGAAAGCGGGAACCAATCAGAGAGAAGCAGAGGGTCTCCCTGGATCAGAGGAAGCTGGCAGAGGAGATGACCTTCGTGGAGCAGAATGAGTCAGACGAGCTGTAAAATAAACGGTTATGCTAACTGCAGTGAAGCCTCTCTCACTCGGCCCTGCTCAGTCTGTACAGTCATAGCATGAGAGTCAGTTAAACACAGAGGGGATGATTATCTGCTGGCAACCTGTACAACCACGTATTGGCCACTTATTCACAAGTGCTTTGCTGCCACCTGCTGGTTAATGTTTAATAATCGTTATCTTGTGAAGGTAAGACTGGTTTTTATTAAATTGTCTCTTGATTCTGAAAAAATATGGTACTATGCAAAAGTCTTGGGCCATCAAAGAAAACGTTTAATGCTATTTAATTGGGTTGTGTATATTTGCTCAGAACAAAAACACAATTATCATAAAAATATATGCAAATTAAAAGTGACACAATAAAAACTAACAAGAATTTCTTCTTTTCTCCATAAAGTTACTGATGCCTTGTTGGATCGCTAGATGAACCACGCTTTGGATCCTAAACCTCTCCTCAGGGGCACCCCAGCCATTCCATGTATTTGTTAAATTCTGCCACCAGCTCACTTAATTAATTAATTTAATTAAACAAATGTGTCATGCCCGGCTCGTCCGCTCCTCCTGTGTGCCACGCCCCCTGATTACCCACGTGTTTTTTCCCGATTGTACCCAGCTGTATCTAGTTAATTTGCTCAGTCCTGTGTATTTCAGTCCGTGTCTTACCCGAGTCCTTTGTCCGTCATTGATGTCAGTTGATGTTCGTGCCCTCGTCCCTGAGATTAAACCCCTCGTTTGCCCTGATTCTCGGCTGTCTGCCTGCTTCTTACCCGCCTGCCCGCGATCGCTGCCGTCTCCCGTGACAAAATGTTAATGATGCATTGATTAGCCATAGGAGTTGTGTTATAAAAAGATATAGGTCTATTGGATGGTTGGTGCAAATGTTTTACTAACTTTAGAAGAGATTTTGAAATGACTGGGCTGCCACACTTTGACGGACAAAATATTATAATTCTAGACCAAGATGAAGATCATTTGAACATCATTTTCTTCGACAGCCCAAGACTTTTGTACAGTTTTGTATGTGTCTTTTATACTGGTCATAATTTGTTTAAATACATGATTAATAAATTGATACTTTACAAAACATTTCATATTTTTCTGAAATTGGTAATTATTAAAAATGAATTTCACAAACTTAAATGGTTTGGCTGCGATGGGCTGGCCCCCCATCCAGGGTTGTTCCCGTGCCCATTGCTTCCGGGATAGGCTCCGGACCCCCCACGACCCAGTAGGATAAGCGGTTTGGAAAATGGATGGATGGATGGAGGGATAAATGGTTTGGAGTTTTTAGGTCACCCCTCCTCGTCAGAGCCCACCAATCAGGGACTCTTTAAAAGAGTGATGTAATCGGGAACGCCCACTTTTCAATCTGCAGTACAAATACACCAGCTTGTCTCTGCTAACAACAGCCTGTGCATGTCAGTTAAGGAGGAAACAGTACCACATACATATTGGCCAACATCAAATGAAAATGTAACACACGAAAACAGGACTGCCCACTTATCACTCTGCGTAAAATCACACCAGCTTGTCTCAGCTGACAGCAGCCTCACATATCAGCTAAGGAGGAAGACGGCATATCAAAAGTAAAAAGAAAGACACCATCAAATGAAAATATCCCTGTGTGATCTATTGGTTTCTGCTTTCACTCCCATTAAATGACAGTAAGTCTAGTTGCTGTCCGTGGTGCTGAAAACCTGGATCAGTAAATTCCAAATGAAACTTCTTTACCTGATTTAACTGTAACTCACTTATTTTGTTGGCAATGATGCTTTGTTGAGTCTAGAAAGGCGCAAAGTGGGTTTCAGATAAATTAAATGAAGTAGTTTTGCTTAAAAACCAAAAAGCTTTGAACAATCAGTTCAGCTTTGGACTGTAGTGCTTCACAAAAGTAAAATCCATCCAGTTAAATCTCTTTATCCCCAAGTCAAGAAGATATCAAATGCAGAAGCACATTGTGGGAGATACAAGGTGCAGACACATTAAAAGCACTTTTTTTGTGTGAACATTATAAAACAGATTGATACACATTAAGCAGTTTGTAACTTTACATCCAGACCTACATCAGTCAGAAAAAGCAGGCGATGACCATCCCATCCAGCAGCTTCATCTCTGATTGTACAGAATCCCATGTCAGCGTAACTTCTGAAGTCATGACTAAACTAATTTCCAGCTCTGCCTTCAGTTTCATCTGTTAAATTAAATTAGGAACTAAACTAAACTAGGAGGGAAATATAGTCAAGCTACTTAAGTAGCCGAATTTTGTGTATCCACTAGAGGGCAGCCACACATAGATTCCCTTATGAATGGTTCTGATGCTTCCGGAAAGCACTGCACAGAGACCCAGGTATGCCAGTGAGGAACGGATAAAGAGCAGACAGATCCAAATACTAGCTGTAATATATAGTATTTTCAATGAATTTAAACAAATTAATATAACAGTGTCAGAGTGTCAGATCCATGTGACTTTTTATGATTGAAGAACTTTGAAAGCCTGAATATAACTGAGGAGGCCCACGGACCCCATTATGTGTGAAACATCATTGTGGTGCTGAGAGAAACACAGGACTGCTGATAAGACCCAGATGAAGTGAATTACCTGACTTTGCCCCCACCCATCCCCCCCCCCCCCAGGATACCCCCACCCCTGTCATACAGACACCTTCCTAACGGACCTCTTGATTTGTGCTGATCCACACATATGAAAAGGACCTACTGCAGTGACATTTTAAAACTGTATAAAACATAATAAAAACTGAAACAAAGGCCTGAGGTCAGACCCTCTGTATGTAGCACACAGTGTTTCTGCAGAGTCTCACACTCACATCCTGTATGACGACTTTTCTGCTTTTCAGAATAAGTCTGATTTCACTGCTCTTTGCTCATTTGCAATATGAGGAAGTAACAGTTTAGAAAAGAACTAGACTTATTTGATTAATTTGTTTGTAGTTTAAACTCTGTGAGCATGAATGATTCACTGTGAAGACCAGCTATCAATAATTTTGCTATGAAATCATGTTTCTAAAATGATAAGATTCTAGATGAAATCAAAATATTTATTCCTGGTAAGAGCAGGACAACAGCAGCATCAAACTGTTTTCCTTTTTACAGACAAGAAATAGACAGGAAATGCATCAGTGCACAAACAGTTTATGAAAATCAAAGATAGATGGATGATTTTTAAACATTTAAAACCCACAAAAAGGGAGGCAGTGAGGTTAAGGAGAGTCAGGAAGTCAGTGTCAGTCTCCACAGATCTGAGGTCAGCGATACACACATAAGGCTCCTCTGATGCTCCTTTTCATCCTCTTCTTCACTGATGGGCCTCCAGGTGAGGATCACTTACTCTGGGACTCCACCATTCAGCGTAGTTAAGATGAAGATACATTTTGCACAATATACTTACTACATCTGTTTGTTTATATTCATATTGTTCCATGAAGTTTGATCACTTCCCGATTATAGTCTGTGGTGGTAGCATGTTGACTGACTGATTTTAGAATTGACTGCAGTCTTCTTTGTGTCCACTATGTGGCAGCAGTATAAAGGAAATATCTTATTCTGTCACAGCTGCTGGTGTGTGTAAAAATTCACATACTCTGATAACAAGTAATTCTGCCTCCAACTGTTTGTCAGGGATCTGGGCAGGAATGAATTACATGCCGACTGTACATACAACAGAGATAGGCTCCTGGGAGAACTTTGCCAGAAGTTGAAACACGACTTTAAGAATGACACTGATACAGAGTACTCAGCTGTTTGGTTGAAACTAAATCTTGGTCTGGATTTTTACATTCTGGACCTGAACTACCCACTGCTGCACTGACCCCCACCTTCTTCTTTTTTTTCCCTTCATGGGGAAAAATCATGGTCTGAATGCACTGCTGTGACAAACATGTTTGCTTTACCATGAGGGGTTCTATAAACTCTGTATAGGCCTCTCATGTTGATCGATTTCATTTTTTAAATTTAAAAAATTTATTTATTTCATTTTTAGGCAGCATGGTGATGCAGTGGGTGAGCTGGCCGAAGAGGATGGACAGATTAGGAGGGAAAAAAAGAAGGAAAAAGAAGAAAGGAGCAAGTGAGATGAAATGAAAGTTTTTAGCGGGTGTCTCTAACTTTGCTCTGCCATTGCATGCACACCACTTCCAGGGCCAGCCTTGCTCTCACGCTGATATACTGTCAGATTATGCACATCTTATATGTTGTTTTAACCCTTAGCGTATTAGTAAAGGCTGTTTTGTACTTACTTGATGTGATGGTCCACTTTACTGTGGCCTTGAGCCACATTAGAAATTTATTTCTGATATATTTAACTTAATCCTCATTTTTCTTTTGCCCATGAGCACGAAACAGCTAAATAATTAGCATGATGCAGAAGTTATTCTCAGACAGGCACTTAATCTAAAAAGCAGAAATGTCATCATACACGATGTGAGGGTGAGACTGCAGACACACTGTGTGCTGCATACAGAGGGTCTGACCTCAGGCCTTTGTGTCAGTTGTTATTATGTTTGATTTGTGATTCTCACCTGGAGGCCCATCAGCGGATGAAGAGGAGCATCAGAGGAGCCTTATGTGTGTCTCACTGACCTCAGATCTGCGCAGACTGGCACTTACTTCCTGATTCTCCATAACTTTGCTGTTTCTCTGTCTTTATCTGTTACTCAGGAGTCCTGAAGTCCAATGAAAAATCCGCTTTCTCCTGTCTATTTGGCTGATACAAGTTCTGCTCACTTCTGCTTGGGTTGCATGGATCACCAGCCACTTGTCACCAACTAACAGACCACAGCCTACCTGACCAATGTCATAACTGGTGCACCTAGGTATAAAATTTAGTCTCACTGTCTCCAAAAAAGGTCACTGTCTGGAACCCCATGGAACCACATTTTTGATTCCTTAGACAAGAGCATCCTGAGCAGCTGCATCACGGTCTGAATTGGGAACTGCCTCGCCTCAGATCATAAGACCAGCGGATAGTGAGGATAGCTGAGAAGATTATTAGAGTCTCTCTCCCTTCCATCATGGACATTCACATCACACGCTCCATCCGCAAAGCCACCAACATTGTGGATGACCGCACCCACCCCTCACATAATCTTTTCACTCTGGCATCTGGAAAAGCATTCAGGCCTCCACAACCAGACTCAGAAACATGGCGCCTGACTACTGAACTCTCAGGGACTGATCTGATACCACACACAACACACACACACACACATACAGCTGTGTAATCATATCTTCGTGGGGACTCTCCATTCATTTCTATGGGGAAAACTGTAATCCCAACATGACAACTTTAACCCCTACCAACCCCTAACCTTAACCATATGTAACCAAACCAAATACAAGACTTTTGGCATTTTTAGTTTTTTGACTGTATTTACAGATCTTTGTGAGTACCTGAAAATGCCCCCCAAAACATCAAAATAACGGGGTTTTTGTCACATTGTGGGGGACATTTGGTCCCCACAATGTAATATACACCTACTCCACACACACACACACACACACAGATTAGGTATTTGAATCTTTGTGGAGATTCTCCATTCATTTGTATGGGCGTAACCCCAATCCTAACTATGGCAACCTTAAACATTGCAGTAGTTACCAAGCAGTAACAGTAAGCAACCAAACAAAATGCAAGCAAAATGCTTTTTGAATTATTCATTTGACTGCATTCACAGAATTTAATAAAATTCAGTATCTTACTTTCGGGACCGAAAACATGTCCCTACAAAGTCAAAATAACATGTTTTTATAGCACTATGTACATAACCACCCACCCAAACGCGCGCACACACACACACAAACAGGCCTACCTACAGTATACCCTCCATAGATTCCTGAATGAAATATCTGTAAAGCAGTTATTATGGCATGGCGTTTGGTTTGAACATGCAGTTTTTAAGAATATTGCGCTAATTCTAAACGAAAGACTGCACTAATTCTAAAATGGCTATATAAGAACTTTATTTACCATTAAATAAATTATAAATCAAACCAAAATTTAGTCTCTCAAAAAACTTGTATATGACATATCTTTGTTCACATTATGAGAAATTAAAAACACCAGGACACAGAATGTGAATAACAAGAACTATAGTGTTCTTTCTCAAAAGCGGACCTACCAACGTGGCTAAAATGCTAATTGCGTTCACCAGCTATGGAAAAAAAACAGCGGGGCACCCCAAACATCGCGGTATTACGCATTACCGTAATACTGCATAGCAAAGACATAATGTCATAAAAAAATTACAGTCAGTATTTATAGACAGAACTGCGTGGTTTCCCATTGACAAGTAGATACATGGTTTACGGGCTTGAAGGCGGTTAGATCAACAAATCCAATCACGCTCAGCCAAAACAAGCACGAGCTAAACATACTACTATTGATTGGTTCACCTTCAAATTCGTCCCGCCCTGACAATTAATTCTCGTTTTCATTCGTTGAAAATGGCGTCAGTACATATCTTCATCCTTTCGACCAATGAAAAATTTCGCTGGTTTCCATAGAAACAAAATCAGTGCAGTTTGAACATAAACTTTCTGACAGAGCGATGGCGCAGCGGTGAGAAGCATCTCTTCGTATGTTTCTTGCTATTTCTTCAGATTATGTTTTGTTAGCATAGTTAATTATATATTTCATTGTATGTCGTGATATAGTTCATGCAAATATTGCCGCAAAATATAATTGAAATATATTTAAAATTAGTAGCTTAAACTGTAGATGCTGTGGCCATTTTTCGTAATGTGATTGTTTATATTTAAATTGTAAGAGAAAATAATTGTGTTAAACTTAAAAACAACAAGCCTTATGGTTGATATGATTGGTTTTACTCATCCGGTCTGTCGTAATGCGTTTCATCTGAAGATGTTATTCTGAAAAGAGCCCCTATACGTTTACTTTTTAAATGTCCCATGTTGTTGAAGTAAGATTAACCGTTTGCTGGGTTCATTACCATGGCGATGTTATAACGTACCGAAGCAGCGTCCTGATTTCGCCAGCGTTACTGTATAGGTTGTGAAACAGTTTTAGCAATTTGGCCGCTTCTATCGGAGTAGCCTCGATGCCACGAGCAGCTAATGAAGGCTCCATCCCTTTCCATAGGCATTCTTGGTGAATAGCATTTAGCAAATGTCTGGAGTACGTTGAAAATACAGTGTCTAGTTTGGCTTTGAGAGTATCACAGACGGCTAGTTAATTATGTTAACCAGAATGAAAATTCCGAAAGCTGTTTCCTGGACCAACGACCAGCACTGGGGAGCCTGGGACCTGTGGGACGAGGTGATCGACTGGGGAGAGAGGAAAGGTTTGGAGGAGTGCTCACCAGCGACACCCCCCACTGTCCAGGCTGGGGAGGTTATGGGGGGACTGGGAGGTGTGACGGACTGGTGTAAGGGAGGGGAGGGTGTGAGAGTGATAGGCAATGCTGGCATTGTTTCTGAGATTCTTCAGAGAGGAAACTGGCGGTGTAGAGATAGATGTGGGTCTGGTATAGATAGAAGATGTAGAAGTGGTGGAAAATTAATATTAAAGTTGAGCTTGTAGAGCTCTTGACACAGAGAAGAGCCAAAATACAAGGAAGATGAAGCTGTGGTTCTTCTGCTGCTGTTTGGGGAACATTAAATGTTTGAAACAGTATCAAAGATAATGAATTAAGTGTGCTAAATTTTGAGATGTATAGTGGAATGTTTATTAACAATTGTTAATGTGGCGCCCCTGAACCCCCTCGGTTGGCCGCCCCTGCCGGTTGTGTGGGGTCGGGGATGAGGACTAATCGGGGCCAGTCGGGGATCTGGCCCCGGTGCCGGGAGGGCCCACTCCTGCACGCCCTTATTGCTCCCCTGGGCCGGACACCACATTTCATACAACACTAGAGCTTTGAGGGGCAGTGGGGAGGTTTTACTTGCACATTAGACACCACATGACACTAGGGCTGAGGAGGTGGGTATAGGCAGGTGGGGTTCTGCCGTCTGCCAGCGGTGGGGTGCCCGTGCCTCGACTGTTCACCTGCTTTTTGCACTTTAGTTATATACACAGTCCATGCTACATTAGGGCCTTGGGGTGCAGGGAGGGGGATGGGGGACTCTGCCATCTGCCAGTGGTGGGGCCCTCATACTCGAACTGCACCCACTAATTTTAATGCATTGTAGACATAAACACACAACTCTCTCACACTTGTACATGCACACTTCACATTAACATGGGACGGGGAATCAGTGGGGGCTGAGGGGTCCCCCCTAACTCTCTGTCTCTGGCCCTGCGCGTGTGGGGTGGCCCGGCAGGTAGAAGACGGCTCTGGCCGGTGTGGGCCATCTCCTCTTGTGGGCTGCGGGCTGGGTGGTCCTTGGCTCTGCTGCGCCGTGGTGGGGCCCTGGCAGGCGGTCCGGGGTATCTAGGGATGCTCTGAGCCCTTCTAGGCGAATTGTAGGGTTCGGTCTGGGCTGGGCGGGGGGTCTGCCGCTCCCCAGTTGACGCAGGTCCGCTCCTGGGTGGTGGGGGGGGGGTGCACTTTGTTTGTATGGGTCTCCCTTAGATCATCCTGCAGTGTCGGGGAGGGGGGGAACGTGCCGGGTCGCTACAGTGGGCGGTGATCCGTCCTGCCGGGGAGCGGGCTGGGGGGACCGTCCGCCAGGGGAGTGTTCCCGGTTGATGGGGCCCTTTGGCCCTGGACCCGCTTCCCTCGGTGGAGGGCTTGCGGGAGGGACTGGGGGGCTCGCTGTCTGTCCCCCCTCTGCGGACCTCCTTTTACAGGGGTTGGGCCCCCCTTAGTCCCTCGTAGGCTCCCTCTCGGGTTGGGCGGGTGGTTGTCTTGTGGACATATGGCCATGGGCCGTGTGTTTCTTATGGTTGTTTGTACTCTGTATTCCCCTACACTTTATTTTCTCCATCTCACCTTTACATCTCCAGCCCGCTGTTCCTGGGAAAAGCCACCTGCCAATCATCCTTGGAGCAGCAGCCATTCTCAGGATCTCCTACATCACAGATCACCTAATAAACACAGGACCTGTCGACGACTGGAGAAAAGGAGAAACGCTGAAGCACACTGGGCATTTTGGAAGCATTTCATCATAATAAATTACCTTTGCCTTTACAGTTTCTGTGTACAGTTTCATTATAGTAAATTGCACTTAGTTGTGATTACTCAGTTACAAAGACAATGGGTCACTCTATAATGGGTGATGGTATGCTTTTAGCTGTGCTTCCACAGGTTGTATCTGCCTTAGTAAATGACTAAATGTCTTTTTCACAAGTGATTTTGATTATGTTTGTAGAATTAAATTAAAGGTAAACCTGTACATTGGTTAAAATAACATCTGACTGCTACAATAATACATCATACAGCGTCTTTTGTACTAATGTGCTACCTTGAGACATTCAGGTTGTATAATGAACAATTTTAATAAGAATTGTGTTAAGTAATTAACTTTCAAAATCTATCAATACCATGCAAAAGTGTAAAGTCAAATTTATGAGATACTTATTACAATAAACGGAAGTAGTCTGTACCCATTTAAAGAGGCTTTACATCATACAGCTTCTTATACTGGTCTGGTTGGTGGGTATAAAGGATCAATTAGAAATCTTCCTCCTCCAAATGTATCATATCATTTCATGAGTTTTGGTAGAGTGGGGGTAGCAGGATAATAATAGGATTTACTGGTTATTTTTGATACGGTAAAATCGCAAGACGCAGAAAAATAAAAATTTGTGTATGGTCAGAATTATCAGTGGTAGGAGATTTTGTCCCTACTACCATCTGGGAAAAGAACATTCTGGTGCTTATCTGTGAAGAAGCAATTTCAGGAGATATAAATCCTTGCAAAAAGTAGTCTCCCACTCTATAAATAGGGTGCAATTTGTTTTTTCACGCAGTGGAAATGGAAATGTTTTTTTAATGTTGATGACGACTGTAACTGGTCAAAAGGTGGCGCCAAAGATCCCCAGTAATGCATCGCCCATTAATGTACAGATATCCCCCTGCCTCACCATGCATGACTCCTCCAATGGTGCTGATGTTTAACAGTACATTCATCCTAACTATACAATTTGATATCTGGTATCGTCCTGTCAGTTTTAACCCATTTCTAAGTCCCGTATGGTTTAGGTAGCTTTTTTTCCAAAATGATGACCATGAAATTCAGCACATATAACAAATATTGAACTATAGGCATTAATTGAAATGCTCTCTCTCACAGACACACACATATTAGATGTCTATGTCTTTGAAATTGTTTAATACGAATTAATCTGTTTTATAATGTTCACACAAAAAAAGCTTTTGTGTTCACATTTTACAACCCCAAATCAGAAAAAGTTGGGATGGTATGTAAAATGAAAATCAAACTGAAAACAGCACTTTGTTAAATTATCTTTGACCTGTATTACATTGAAAACAATACAACAGCACTGAATTTCATTGTTCTTTTTCAAACACGTATTCCAATTTTGGTTCTTAGAACACATTTCAAAAAAAGTTGGGACAGTAAAGCATTTAGTACTTTGTAATGTCGCCATTCCTTTTCACAACACTTAAAAGGCATTTAGGGACTGAAGACACCAAGTGATGTAGTGTTTCAGGTGTAATTTTGTCCCATTCTTCCTGCAAACAAGTCTTAAAGCGGACAACAGTACGGGGTCTTCGTTGTCACATATTGCGCTTCAAAATGAACCACACATTCTCTATTGGAGACAGGTCGGGACTGCAGGCAGTCAAGTACCCATACCCTCTTCCTCCACAGCCAGGACTTTGTAATGTGTGCAGAATGTGGTTTCGCATTGTTTGTTGAAAAATGCATGGGCTTCCCTGGAAAAAATGTCTTCTTGAAGGTAACATATTGTGCTCCAAAATCTCTATGTACTTTTCAGCATTAATGGTGCCATCACAGAACTGCAAGTTACCTTTGCCAAGGGCACTGACACAACCCCATACCATGACAGACCCTGGCTTTTGGACTTATTGCTGGTAACAGTCTGGGTGATCCTTTTCTTCTTTGGTCTGGAGCACACGGCATCCATTTCTCACAAAAAATACCTGAAATACTGATTCATCTGACCACAGTACACGTTTTCACTGTGTGATGGTCCAACTCAGATGCGTTCTGAGCCCAGAGAAGCCGACGGCGCTTCTGGACACTGTTAAGATGGGGCTTGCTTTTGGCACAGTACAGTTTTAACTGGCATTTGTGGATGTAACTACGTATTGTGGTACTTGACAAAGGTTTGCCAAAGTAGTCATATGTGGTCATATCGCTTATAGATGAATGACGATTCTTGATGCAGTGGGATGCTGAGGGATCGGAGATCACGGTAGTTCAACTTAGGCTTGCTTCCTTGTCCTTTACGCACTGAAATTGCTTCAGATTCCTTCAGTCTTTTAATTATGGTATGCACTGATGAAGGTGAAATATCCAAATCTCTTCCTGTCGTTCTTTGAGGAACATTGTTTTTAAACATTTCAATAATTTTCTCACGTATTTGTGCTGCTTTTGTACCAAATCATAATTACAATCACCTGTTGACATCACTTGTTTCAAATCACATCATTATTTAACCAATTTACCTCACTACTGGCCCTAAATCGCTCCTGTCCCAACTTTTTTGGAAATGTGTTGCAAGAACCAAAATTGGAATACGTGTTTATTTTGAGGAATACAATGAAATTCATGAGGAACACATTAAATAATGTGATGGGGGTAACACAATAAATTCAAGATTTTTATTTGTCGTACAAATGTAGTGGTACACTGGCAGCGAAATGAAATTGTCGTTACTCCAGTCGGTGTAATAAACACACTAGTAAAAGGACATCAAAATTAAACAACGTGAATTAACTGAAACTACAGAAAGATAATAAGAAAATATAACAATAAAAGGTATATAAAAAGTAAAGAAATAGAAAATGTATAAAAAATATGTAGAAATGTTTAAAGTACAGATTGTAGTTATAGCATATTTTAGCTTTTAATCTGTGATGTTAATGATCCTACTGGCCGGGGGTAGAAGCTTCTCCTCGGCCTCTCAGTCCCGGCCATAAGGCCCCGGGGACTTATGCAGGGCGGCAGTTCTGTCCTGGTGATTCTCTGGGCGCATCGTATCACCCTCAGCAGGACTCGGCGGCCCTCAGAGCTGGAGTTGCCGTACCGAGCAGTTATGCTCCCGGAGAGCACAGATCCCACATTGCCGCTGTAGAAGGTTTTTTGTGGCACAGACGAGAGTCTGTATTTCCACAGCTGCCTCACATGATACACTCACTGTCAGGCTTTCAGCACTAAAGTTACAGATTACTGGGTGGCCGAGAGGTCTGTGAAATTTGGAGGGTCAGTAGCTTGCCTGGGAAGCCTTAGCATTCAGCGAAAACTGAACAGAGAGCCCTGTAGCAGGGTTGTCTAATTTGTTTAGCTGGCTGGCATAAGATTTTCAGTTTGAAACAAGTATGCACACAGATTTACATGTACGTAACAGTTTTATTACCTTGTAAATAGTTTGCAGGGTTTTCAAAGTACCCCAGTGCATTTGATATAGCGAATTTTAGGTTTATAATGAAATAATATAGATTTGCCCTAAGATTTAATAAGATTTCTTGCGTGAGCGTGAGAGTCTGAAGGTGTGAGTGTCACACCAGATGGGTGAGAGCTGGCAACCCTGGCTCTGTTCAGTAGCCTCAGAAATTCTTTCGAACTTTCCAAACACAGCTGATGGAAATCAATGGACGCAAAGGTTCTCAGTGACCATTTTAGCTTGTTTTTAGACTAAAGGCCTATGATGGATCTTTGGAATGTTGCGGAGATACGAATGCTGAGGACAGCATACTTTGTGCTGTGAGTGTTATGTTAACCATGTAAACAAAGAGGAAGTACACAGTCCAACCAGGTACTATATTGAAATGCTAACAAGTTTTTAAATATTTTTATTCAAGTGACTTTAAGTCTGGATAATTTTTTTAATGGTTGGAAACATGTGTATTACTGTAAATTAAATAATTAAACTTCTGAAATGGCCGCTCAGTGCAGGAGGAGGCTGCAAACCTGAAGAGGCACACAACCGTATGGGTGGGGCAGGGGATCAATGGTGTGAGGTAGAGGACCAGGGCAGTGGGATTGCAGTGGCAGAAGGGCAACCGTGTGGTCATCATGGGCTCCTCCAATGGCAGCTTCAGGTAAGTCGCTCTGGTAAACCCCGTTAGACTCCAGTGAAGTGAGTGAGGCTGCAGCGCAACACTGGAGGGGACACATGTGGGCTCAGGGGCCCACGTGACTGTAGCAGAGGAAGGGATCTCTAGCTGATGTGGAGGTACAGGCCCAGTGGCAGTAAGGGGTGGGCAGTCAGCTGCAGAGGCTGCGGGGCCAGCGGCCCCACTGTACACATGGACCGCAGGGAATCTCAGCATGTTGTGCCCAAAGTCCAGCACACATGCCGTGCTCCGGGGGAAATTCAGGCCCAGGATGGAGGGATCGAGCATGTCAGCCATCCACATAGTTACTATTCACAACTAAACCCCCCATGTCAAAAGGGAACAACCCCGTCCCTCTTAAAGGGGCCAGGTCACCAGTCATTGTTCTCACCTGCACCAATGTCAGTTCTAGACAGTGTCTGGTCTCACCAGGGTTGCAGTGGAACCTGTATGGACTAGGGCAGTACATGCGACTCACATCACTATGGTGGGTATGTGACAGAAGTTGCCTCTGTGAGTCCAATCCGTAGTCACAACCTCTGCAGCAGGTGGCAGCAGGGCCACCTCCCCGGTGTCAACAAGGAAGTTCCGGAAATTAACCTTGTTGGCCCACATCTTCCCGGCTATGCGTGCCCTTGGCGGAACCCTGGGTGGCGGTGAACTTGGGACACTGTCTGAGGACTGAGGGGTGGGGGGGTGCTGCTGCCTGTCAGCCTACAGGCAGTCTGCCTCCAGGAAGTAAACCTGAGGGCCTGGGTCCTCCAAGCCCTTTGGCGTTTACAGCTTGGTTGATTTCTCCCGCCTCGTTCCCCGCCACCTTGCTGCCCACAATTTCTCTCTCCAAAGCCAGTTCCAGGGCCTCGTCTAGGGACGCAGAGGAGTTGACTGTGTCTGAATGTGAGCTATCTGGGGTTAAGTGTTTAGATAAACTGATCCCTGGCCAGTTCACTCTGTACTGATAGAGCCATGTGAGCACAGACACGCCTACACAACCCCTTGATATCATTAAGCAGGATGCAGAGAGACTCATTTGACTCAGTCCCTGCACCTATTGTTTAACTGAGAGGGCAGAAGTCCTCACACTGCCCACAGCGATTCTGCAGGGCACTGACCAGTGTCTCATCCAGGGGCTCAAGCAACCAGCAGTGTACACCTCAGAAAAACATGTGTGACAACCCTGAGGACCTGCTTGCATACCACAATGGTATCCCATCTCCCCTTGCTCTTTGAAGGGGTACAACCCATCCAGTATAGTTATCACTGGGCTATCACAATGTCATCACAATACTAAAGACTGAAACAAAGCCGTGAGGTCAGACCCTCTGTATACAGCACACAGTCTCACCCTCACATCCTGTATGACCACATTTCTGCTGTTCACATGGCATTTCTCCAGCTTCCATTGCCCTGCAATGGACTGACGTGCTGTTGAAGGTCTACCTCACTTTACACTTTGCCCATGTCTTGTGTGTATACCCTGTCCGCTCCTAACGTGTATTTAGTTTGTGTAAATCTATCACTGCATCTGCATTTCGCAGTTCAGCTTCTGACAACATTGTGTTTCCCATCTGTGTATTTGGGTTCGGTGCTTGTTGGGTGCCTGTCGTGGTCCTTCTATTTACAATTGTACGCGGGGCATGCTGGGATATGCGCCCCGCCGGTGTTACACTAGTATAAAAAAAGGAATCTGGTCGAGTTTGTTCATTGACCAAATTTAGTTTTTGCGAACCAAATTGTTTGTAGGCCAAAGCATTTGTGAACTGCAAGCACTACTGTACTAATGATAAATTGGTATGAAAAAATGGAGACAATTTCTGAGACACCAGAGCGATCCGTGTACTGTAATATTTATCTTATCAATAACACAGTAAAAATACACATTAGCGCCAATTCATCTTCTTTATTCATCATGAATATTTTAATTCATTAATGCAGGAGTCTGTGATAAATCGCTATCAGCATTTGGTTTATAATGGCCAATTAATGATAACTAAAAAGAAACAGAGAGACTGAAGACAGAACTTTCAACCATGATATGAGTACTGTTGCTGCATAATTTGTCCACCAGGGGTCACAACGCAACCCCCATCTCGGCAAGATGGATGACTTGAAATACGTTTCTATATCAAGTTGAATTATTTTTATTTCTATAGAACATTTAAAAACAATCTATGTTGTGCCAAAGTGCTGTAGGTCAAAATAATATAAATATATAGTAAAAGTAGAGACATTGGCCAATGTTACACAATGTTACACAAAAAATAATCAGAATCAGACTGTGGTTTATTGCCAAGTAGGTTGACCCTACAAGGAATTCTGTTTGGTATAATGGTGCTCCATGGAAAAACAAGACTAAGCAACAACCAAGTTCAAAAAACAGTGCAAAAGTTATACAATAATCTAGTAATAAATATAAAATCACTATAAATGTTAAATACATGATGTGCAAAGCAGAATAGTCTGATTAAATAGATAAATAAAATGTGTTCCTGTGTGTGCAGGGTCAGTACAGAGATGCATCTAATAAGAAGCGGTGTAAGGCTGAATTAGCTCCGAGACGGACTGGGGACCTATGCCATGTATCGCCTTAGAAAGAAATAAGAAATCTTTAAACTGTATTCTCAGAAATTCTCAAAACTTAACAGGTAGCCAATGCAATGCAGCCAACACAGGGGAAATTTGGTGTCTATTTTTTGTTGAGAGCCTGGTAGCACCGTTTTGAACAAGGTGTAGTCAGAATAAAGATGCTTCTGGTAAACCTGGGTACAGAGAACGGCAGTAACCCAATCAGGATAAAAGCAGGAGTAACTCTCCAGGTCTTTGGCTGAAAGGTGTGGTTTAAGCCAGGCTATTGAACTCAGCTGACAGAAACACCCCTTCACAACAGCATTTATTTGTTTATCAAACTCAGTGATGAATCAAAGATGACACCAAGATTTTTAGTATGTGACTGGAAGTTTTCTGAATGAGGCCCTAATTGTTCTCTGAGATCATGAACAGTGACCAAAACTCATTACCTCTGTCTTGTTTTCATTAATCTGGACGAAAGTCATTGCTGTCCTGTTCTTAATATCCTCCAGACAGTTAGAAAGGGCCACCAGAGAGCAGCAGTCACCAGGTTTTAATGGCAGATAGAGCTGCGTATCACCAGCATAGCAATGATATTTTACATAATAACGTTCACAAATAGAGCCCAAAGGAAGCATGTATAGAGGGAATATGAGAGGGCCTGTATCACAGGACTGGATATGTTTACAAATAAGGCCATAGTACTGAAGGGGTGTGGCCATCCCACACAGTGACAAGCCCATTCATTCACCTCATCTAGGCCTTTTTTTTTCCAACAATATCTTTATTAAAATTTTAAAAAATACAGAAATTACAGAAGTTTGAGTGCTTCCACATCGAAAGGAGCATCCAAGGCAACTAAATTATTGTATAACAATCAATCAACCTTCCTTGCAAATCAGACATTTAAAAGATGATAGAAAAATATTTAGGTGGAAGTACAAAATATGACCTGTAAATAATAACTTAATCAAATAAAAGAAAAACACAAAGCCCAAAAAAACCCCCAAAAAACATAAAAAAAAAAATAATAATAAATAAATAAATAAATAAATAAATAAAAAACCCCAACAACAAATAAGTTTCTCTATTTTCCAAGGGTTGCTCAACTCCACCTCAATTGTACTGTTCTGTATTGTTCAAAATTACAAACTCAAATTTATTTAGTTTAGGAAGCTGCAGAGGGCCGACATCAATTACATCTCATCTGCCTCATTCACAATACTACTAAGATCCACATTTTCCATATATTGCATAAAGGGACCCCAAATGTTTTGAAAAAGTGACAGTTTTCCCTTGACAATGTAAGTAATTTTCTCCATAGGTAAAGTTGTGGACAGTTCCTTTATCCAGTTAATGAGTTTTGGTTTACTGGTCTTCCTCCATGACAGTGCTATGACTCTTTTTGCTAACAGTAGACATAAGTCCATGATGGTAATTATCTTTCTAGACATAAGATGTCCATCAGGATATAAACCTAAAATAAATAGTTTAGGGTCAAGATCTAATTGTATACCCAATATAGTATCCAGAGCTTGTTTGATCTCTTTCCAAAACAATTGTACTTTATTGCATTCCCAGATACAGTGGAAGAATGTCCCTTTCTCCTCTCCACACCTGAAACACAAGTCTGGGCTATCACCATTATACTTATTAAGCTTTTCTGGAGTCACATATGTCCTCATTAGCCAATTATATTGCAGTACTTTAAGACGGGTACTGGTAGTTTGTGTTTGTGCTTCAGCACATGCCTCCTCCCAGTCTTCGGAGGATAAGTCCTCCTGTAAGTCTTCCCTCCAGGCATTAAGTTTCCCTAAAGAAGATTCAGGGGAACCCTCTACTAATATATTATATAGTTTGGAGATTATTCCCTTTCCAAAGCAATCTTTTTTCATTTCTGTTTCCAATGTGGATAACGGAGGGATTGACAAGCATTGATTTTGAGATAATCTAATAAAGTTTCTCATTTGTAGATATTTAAATCGATGTTTGCATGGAATATCATACTTGGCAATCAACTCCTCAAATGACATCAAAGTCTCATCCTCTGATCCCATGAGGTCCCCTATTGTCTTTAAACCTTTGTCAGCCCACTTCCTAAAACCAGGGTCTGCTCTGCCTGGAGGGAAAAAATGATTACCCCATATTGGGCTGAAGCGTGCGAGAGAGGTGGATTCACCCAGATATTTCTTAACCTGATACCAGATTATAATCATATTTCTGACTATAGGATTTTTTGTCTTTTTTTTCAACATTTTGACTTTTGCTGAATATAGGTATTGGGGAAGGGGAAGAGGTACCGAGCAGTTTTCAATATTCATCCAAGGCGGGAGGGATTTATCTGTAAAATAATACATCATAGTCCTCAATTGAGCTGCCCAATAGTACCAAAGTGGATTGGGACATTTGAGGCCTCCTCTTTCATACGGTAAGTACAAGAGTGATAAACGCAGCCTCGGTCGTCTATTATTCCACAAAAAACCTACAAAAATTGTTTTCAGGTGTGAGAATAAATTAGCAGGAGGTGACAATGGAATGTTCTGGAACAAGTACAGAAGTTTGGGCATTATGTTTAGTTTAAGAACATTAATTCTTGCTATAAGTGACAAGGGCAAGGGTTTCCATCTATCTACAGATGAGATGATGGAATTTATCATAGGGGTGTAGTTAGCTCCAACAATGTCTCTCAAACATGGCACTATCCTAATCCCGAGATAGGTAAAACAGTCTACCATTTTGAATTGGAAAGAATTTCCGGCACTTCTTCTCTCTTCTGAGTTAAGTATCATTAATGAAGATTTTTCTTTGTTCACTTTATATCCTGATATCCGTCCAAATGTGTGTAATAAATCCAACAAGGCTGGGATAGAATCTTTCAGTTTTTCCAAAAAAAGGATGACATCATCTGCAAATAAAGCAATTCTATGTTCCTGTTGATTTACTGATAAACCAGTTATGTTTTTATGAGACCGCACCGCAATGGCAAACGGTTCAATTGCTAAAATAAACAATAAGGGGGACAAAGGGCACCCTTGCCTACATCCCCGTTTAATTTCAAATGGTTTAGATATAATTCCATTTGTCAGTATTTCAGCATATGGTTCATTATATAGAAGTCTAATCCACCGACAGAAATTATCCCCACAGCCAAATCTTTTTAATATTTCAAATAAGTAGGGCCACTCAACTCTATCAAAGGCCTTTTTGGCATCCAGTGATAGTAAAGCATTGTCTGTTTTTCCTTCCTGATTATGAAGAATATCCAACACTCGTCTCACATTATGAAATCCCTGTCTACCTGCAATAAACCCATTCTGGTCACAGGGAATTAGATCAGGTAAGAATCTCTCCAGTCTTCGAGCCAAAATTTTACAAAGTATCTTTAAATCCACATTAAGAAGACTTATTGGTCTTAGGTTTCCACATTTATTGCACGGTTTACCTGGTTTTGGTAGTAAAGTTATCAGAGCTCCTCTTAATGAAGCCGGAAGGATTCCCTTCTCAAATGAATCCGCGAACATGTCAAAAAGAGGGGACAGCAATTTAGTTTTAAATTTCCTATAAATTTCTGTCGGCAGCCCATCTGGGCCTGGGGTTTTACCTGTTTTCAAATGATCTATTGCTATAGATATTTCCTCCTTTGTTATAGGTGTATTAAGGTCTGCACTTATTAGTTCTGAAATGCTAGGTATCTGAAGGGTATCTAAGAAGAGATTTTGCTCTTGTCCCATATGTGTTATGTCTGAGCTGTATAGTTTTTCATAAAAAAAACTTAAAAGTTTCATTAATTCCTAGAGGGTCAACAATGATCTGTCCATCACTGTTTACAACTGAAGTAATGTTTTTCTCATTTTGTAATTGTCGGAGGCGCCAGGCTAATAATTTCCCGGGCTTTTCCCCTTGGTCATAGAATGATTGTTTAAGACGCAAAAGATGTGAGGCTGCTTTAGAAGCAGAAAGTTCGTTATACTGTGTTCTTAGTAATAAAAGCTTTTGATGGACTCTTGGACAAAAGGTTTGAAAGTATTCTCCCTCAAGCAGCTCAATCTCCGCCTCCAACTTTTTTGTTTTCTTATAAGTTTGGTTTGCTCTATAACTTGTAAAACTAATAATCTGACCTCTTACGTAGGCCTTAAATGCTTCCCACCTTGTGCAGGGTGACGTTTAATCCGTATTAGTTTCAAAATAAATATTTATTTGATTGTCTATTTTTGTTTAAATCTCCATCTAGGGGGATCTCTTTTTAGTCTTAAATCTTCATATATTAATGAGTTTGGCGAATGGTCAGATATTAAAATGCTATCGTAGTGACAATCCTTTATTTTGTACCTCATATTGCCAGAAACTAAAAAAAAAAAAAAAAAAAAAAAGTGTATTTGAGTAGCAGGAGTATTTTAAGACCTTGGGGTTCATATCCCTCCAAATATCCCTCAGATCAAGTTCTTTCATAAAATGTTGAATAGTTTGTCTACTTTTAGGATGCGAGAAATCAATACCTGAGCTCCTATCCAATTCTGGATTCAATGTACAATTAAAATCCCCTCCTATAATAAAGCTACCAGACAGAGATGATGCTGTCAAAAAAAGATTATGAAAAAACTTTGGGTCGTCAATGTTTGGAGCATAGATATTTATCAGGATTATTTTTTCCGTAATAAGTGTGCCCTGTAAAATAATATATCTCCCCGCCTTGTCTTTAATAACCCTTGTCACATGGAATGGTATAGATTTGTGGATCAAAATCATAACACCTCTTGCCTGAGAGGTGAAGGGTGCAGAATATATACTGCCCTGCCACCTCCTCCTAATCTTCGCCTCTTGACTAGACAACAGGTGTGTTTCCTGAAGTAGCATGATATCAGAGTGCATAGATTTCACCCTAGTCATTACTTGTTTTACCTTCTCCAGTTTTTGTAGTCCTCTGCAGTTCCAAGAAGAAATTTTAATTCTTATTCCACCAGACATAACACACAGCACTAAATGAGCTTCCCAACACATTTGAAATATTAAAGGATAGAGAAACAAATAACATCTGAATGTCAAAAACTACACCCACAACAATAAGTATTGAACATACCCCTTTAACTTGAACTTTGGTACCCATTTCCCTCCCCCTATATATACTGGTACCTGTCTAACAGCTAAAGGTTGTTCCACCCAAAAGTGAGGATCAACCGACTATGCCTAAACACCTTTCCCCCCTACCCCACCCCGCTACATAAACAGAAAAACTCGTTATTGGATACATTAAGAAAATTAGGCTACTAATAGTAGCTGTAAGCCTCTGGACCGATAAACAAATATAACAAATTGGCCTTTCTCTTTCACTCTTCTTTTAAAACTTAAAGCTCAGTAATTATTCCTTCATGCCAACACACAGCATGTCAATGATTACATTCTCAACCCAGTCCACTTTCTGACCTCAGAGCCTTCACAAAATTCTCCGCTTCACCTGGCTGGTTAAAGATGCGAGACTTTCCGTTGTATGTCACTATCAGTCGCGCGGGAGGAATCATGCCGTACCGGATCCCCATGGAGCGAAGCTGTTGTCTCACGGCGTTAAACTCTTTCTGTTTTCTGTGTACACCGGTCGCCAGGTCCTCATAAAATCTCACCGGACGGTTCTTGAAAAGAATCTGTCCCTTTGCCCTGGCAGCTCTTATCACGGTCATTTTATCCTTGTAATTTAGGAACTTCATGATCATTGTCCTCGGTGCAGCGGTGTTTGACGTATTCTTCTGGCCGATTCGATGAGCTCTCTCCAGCGTCAGAGCGGTATGTAGCGGTGCCAAGTTCAGAGCCTCCGGCAGCCAGTTTTCCAAGAAGACGCACGCGTCCTCTCCTTCCGCGCCCTCGGGCAGGTTAACAAGTCTCAAGTTAGAACGTCGCGATCTGGCCTCCAGATCCAGCACTTTGTCTTCGAGATCTTTGTTGTTATTTTCAAGAGTCCGTGCCTTTGCTTCCAAGGTGGTGATACTATCTTCTGCTGCAGATATCCGGGCCTCCGCCTCACCGACCCGCTTAGCACACTCATTAACATCCTTCCTCACAGTCTCTATTGCTGACAAAATACCGTCCAGTTTGGAGGAAAAATCCGATTTCAAGTTTGCAATAGCCGCCAGTACTGCGTCTAAGCTTTCGACCGTCTTTCCCCTCTCATTTGGCTTGTCAATTTTCTCCTCCATCACCTGACAGGTGTTGGTATTATTCTCGCTATCTTCACCACTAACATTAGCTTCACAGCTAGCCTCGGAGCTCGACTTAGAAGTGAAGTTAGACAATTTCGACTGAGTCGGTCTACTAATGTTTTTACCAAGTTTCTTTTGCGAGAGAGGCATCACTACTGGTCTTGTTCAACGTCCAATAAACGAGTATTATTCAGGATTTTACAGAAACATAGCGGAGCAGAAGTGGGCACTTCTCCGCCATTACCGGAAACCCTCATCTAGGCCTTTTACTAGGGATTTAAGGTCCTGGTTTTCCTCTCAGACCCTAGAACACACTGCCAGGCTCAGATTCCCGATCCCACATCCTGCTGAAGCCCTTCCCAAGATCAGACACTAGTTTTGTTTTCCTTGTTCTTATAGTAAAATGATGGTCTTTGACTTTTATACATCATCACTGTTCTGTTAATTACACATGACCTAATCTAAGTATTACACAAACCAAGCATAATTACTTAGAGATGTCATGAGATGGAAAATCCTTATTCAGTTAATTATTTTCCCCACAGGTGCTGACAGTGTGTCTACAGTGAAATGGGCCTGTGTACAGAGAGGATGATCTGTAACAATCCCATGTTCCTATGGTGACAGATATAAAACTCATGTGAAATACTGGTGCAGAGGGTATAATGTGAGGTCATGTACTCCCATAGTACACACTGACTCTCCACTGGAGGGTAAAGTGTGAGTCAGAGATGATCCTGACCAGCGAGTCTTCACTGTGACCATCAACAATCTGACAGCTGAGGACTCCGATCGGTACTGGTGTGGTGTGAAGATCAGTGGAGCCTCTCTGATCAGGTTAATCTGTCAGTCACTGATGGTAAGAAATAAGTTCCACCACCTCAACGTTGGTAACCTTCCTACACAACCTAACATGGTAGTTAGAAATCTTGGCGTTCTTGTCGATTCAGATCTATGCTTTGATGCTCACATAAGAAGTATTACTAGAACTGCATTTTATCATCTACGGAACATAGCCAAGCTTCGTAAGATGCTCTCACTTATTGATGCAGAAAAACTAATACATGCCTTCGTAAGTTCCAGACTGGATTACTGTAATGCCCTCCTATCGGGTTGCCCGTCTGGATCCTTGCATAAACTTCAGATGGTACAGAATGCTGCAGCCAGAGTTCTAACAAACACTAAAAAATTTGATCATATTACACCGGTCTTATCCTCTCTTCATTGACTGCCAGTTAAGTCTCGAATTGACTATAAAATACTGCTATTAACTTATAAAGCACTAAATGGCCTTGCACCAGAATACCTTAGTGAATTGCTGACCACATACAACCCTCCACGCTTGCTTCGCTCTCAAGCCATGGGATATCTGTTAGTGCCTAGGGTAGAAAGAGCTACGGCAGGCTGCAGAGCTTTCTCCTACAAAGCTCCTCTGCTGTGGAATGGTCTTCCACCGGATGTGCGGGTTTCAGGTTCACTCTCAATATTCAAGTCCAGACTAAAAACACACCTGTTTAGTTTAGCGTATAGGGACACTAGTTCTAGCCCTAGCTAACTCTTCACTCCCAGTCAGACCTGTAGTGTGAGGTGTAGAGTTGGGTGGGGATCGGTGCCATTGGCTTTGGATGAACTGGATTGTCAGTGCTGTCACTCTAGCTTCGCAATCTCTTGTGGAACTGGAGTGCTGACATTTCAGGGACTCCCCATGCCGGCATTCCCACTTGCCTCTCCCTCCTACTGATGCTGCCATAGCCATATCTGCCGGAGCTTGCAGATTGCACTTCATATTGTACTCACCTAGCTTTTAGCACTGCCAATAGCCTCCTCTACTATGCCTAATTGTACATTTTATTTCCCCTACTCCTCCTGGGGGTGATGCCTGGAGACCTCAATCTATCAAGATATCCAGCACACCCGACCACCACCAGTGACGTCCCTGCATCCAGCTCGCCGTTCTGATCTTCCATTTTTGACCCGCTGCCTTACCTCTGGTTGCCTGGCAATTGGAAGAAGACTCGGCTTCGGCATTGGCTTATCTTCCTTGCTCTCCTCTCTCTATTTGACTATCCCTGCCGGCCCCTGGAGGATGGGCTTCCCCTTTGAGTCTGGTCCCTCTCAAGGTTTCTTCCTTCTAGGGAGTTTTTCCTTGCCACTGTCGCCTATGGCTTACTCACTGGGGGCTTTGGGTGAGGATACTGTAAAGCGCTTTGAGACAATGTAATGTTGTGATAATGCGCTATATAAAAATAAATTTGTTGTTTTTGTTGTTGTAAGATGTCTGTACTGCAGACTGTAGCCAATGAGATGCACAGTATGTAACATGTCACTGAGTCAAAAAGGAAGGACCTTAACACAAACACTGATGAAAAAAATGTTTTAATATTTTAAAAATCTGCATTTTAATTTAATTCAATATGATAAACGAGACTTGGAAGAAGTAACAGTGTCAGCTAAATCGGGCGACTTCATGAGGTTAAATATGATAAGCAATATGTTAAAAAATGTCAGTTTATTGGCCAAACATTTACATACAGTATGTATGTTGTAATGGGCTGATATTCCATCCATCCATCCATTTTCCAAACCGCTTATCCTATTGGGTCGCGGGGGGTCCGGAGCCTATCCCGGAATCAATGGGCACGAGGCAGGGAACAACCCAGGATGGGGGGCCAGCCCATCGCAGGGCACACTCACACACCATTCACTCACACATGCACACCTACGGGCAATCCAGCAACTCCAATTAGCCTCAGCATGTTTTTGGACTGTGGGGGGAAATCAGAGTCCCTGGAGGGAACCCCACAATGACACAGGGGGAGCATGCAAACTCCATACACACGGAACTCCAGCGAAGACTTGAGTACACGTGCCAGAGGAGTGAGGCGACAGTGCAAACCCTGCTTTTTATTAACTATCCTTTCTCCTGTTTCCACTGCTCTCCTTTTCTCTGCACATGATGAAGAAGGAGGGGATAATGAAAAACGGAGGTAAGCATTCAGCAGCATTTACAGTAGTGTGGGGGTCCAGCTAGCAGCATTTACCTGATCACACAGTAATGGGAAACTGTCATTTTAATTTTAAGGGAAAAAAATATTTTTTATTTCATTTTCTTAATAATAAACTTGAGATCCCATCCCATCCAGGGTGAGCCCTTGCCTTGTGCCCTGTGCTGCTGGGGAATGACTGCAGGCCTGTTTTTACAAAATAGTGTAACATGTTGTGTGATAATCTCTAGCTATTTTCATGCTCTTTGTTAATGTCTCCTGTTCCTCACATGTGTCCTGTGTAATAGTACAGATGTGGCTGTACCGTGTTTCTATAAAGCATGTAAGACTTTACTGTTCACATCCACCCTCTTATTCAGCTCTTTGGTCCAGCTGGCTCTGTATGTAGGACTGAGCTGATCGGTGCTGCTGTCGATTATCAAGGTGGTTTTACTTCAGTCAGAACAGATTCACTGTTTTGTTCTTCAGGTTTAAATGTGATATGTGTGACTGACAGACACACTGGTGTATTATATGTCTCACAGGTGGGAGCAGGTTCTGGATGCTGTACTGAAAGCTGGGACTGGTGTGTTTTACCTGATTTGCACCATCATCACCATTCAGCTGCACTGGACCTCCTGTAGAAAGCGGGAACCAATCAGAGAGAAGCAGAGGGTCTCCCTGGATCAGAGGAAGCTGGCAGAGGAGATGACCTTCGTGGAGCAGAATGAGTCAGACGAGCTGTAAAATAAACGGTTATGCTAACTGCAGTGAAGCCTCTCTCACTCGGCCCTGCTCAGTCTGTACAGTCATAGCATGAGAGTCAGTTAAACACAGAGGGGATGATTATCTGCTGGCAACCTGTACAACCACGTATTGGCCACTTATTCACAAGTGCTTTGCTGCCACCTGCTGGTTAATGTTTAATAATCGTTATCTTGTGAAGGTAAGACTGGTTTTTATTAAATTGTCTCTTGATTCTGAAAAAATATGGTACTATGCAAAAGTCTTGGGCCATCAAAGAAAACGTTTAATGCTATTTAATTGGGTTGTGTATATTTGCTCAGAACAAAAACACAATTATCATAAAAATATATGCAAATTAAAAGTGACACAATAAAAACTAACAAGAATTTCTTCTTTTCTCCATAAAGTTACTGATGCCTTGTTGGATCGCTAGATGAACCACGCTTTGGATCCTAAACCTCTCCTCAGGGGCACCCCAGCCATTCCATGTATTTGTTAAATTCTGCCACCAGCTCACTTAATTAATTAATTTAATTAAACAAATGTGTCATGCCCGGCTCGTCCGCTCCTCCTGTGTGCCACGCCCCCTGATTACCCACGTGTTTTCTCCCGATTGTACCCAGCTGTATCTAGTTAATTTGCTCAGTCCTGTGTATTTCAGTCCGTGTCTTACCCGAGTCCTTTGTCCGTCATTGATGTCAGTTGATGTTCGTGCCCTCGTCCCTGAGATTAAACCCCTCGTTTGCCCTGATTCTCGGCTGTCTGCCTGCTTCTTACCCGCCTGCCCGCGATCGCTGCCGTCTCCCGTGACAAAATGTTAATGATGCATTGATTAGCCATAGGAGTTGTGTTATAAAAAGATATAGGTCTATTGGATGGTTGGTGCAAATGTTATACTAACTTTAGAAGAGATTTTGAAATGACTGGGCTGCCACACTTTGACGGACAAAATATTATAATTCTAGACCAAGATGAAGATCATTTGAACATCATTTTCTTCGACAGCCCAAGACTTTTGTACAGTTTTGTATGTGTCTTTTATACTGGTCATAATTTGTTTAAATACATGATTAATAAATTGATACTTTACAAAACATTTCATATTTTTCTGAAATTGGTAATTATTAAAAATGAATTTCACAAACTTAAATGGTTTGGCTGCGATGGGCTGGCCCCCCATCCAGGGTTGTTCCCGTGCCCATTGCTTCCGGGATAGGCTCCGGACCCCCCACGACCCAGTAGGATAAGCGGTTTGGAAAATGGATGGATGGATGGATGGATGGTAATTATTAAAAATGAATTTCACAAACTTAAATGGTTTGGCTGCGATGGGCTGGCCCCCCATCCAGGTTTGTTCCCGTGCCCATTGCTTCCGGGATAGGCTCCGGACCCCCCACGACCCAGTAGGATAAGCGGTTTGGAAAATGGATGGATGGATGGAGGGATAAATGGTTTGGAGTTTTTAGGTCACCCCTCCTCGTCAGAGCCCACCAATCAGGGACTCTTTAAAAGAGTGATGTAATCGGGAACGCCCACTTTTCAATCTGCAGTACAAATACACCAGCTTGTCTCTGCTAACAACAGCCTGTGCATGTCAGTTAAGGAGGAAACAGTACCACATACATATTGGCCAACATCAAATGAAAATGTAACACACGAAAACAGGACTGCCCACTTATCACTCTGCGTAAAATCACACCAGCTTGTCTGAGCTGACAGCAGCCTCACATATCAGCTAAGGAGGAAGACGGCATATCAAAAGTAAAAAGAAAGACACCATCAAATGAAAATATCCCTGTGTGATCTATTGGTTTCTGCTTTCACTCCCATTAAATGACAGTAAGTCTAGTTGCTGTCCGTGGTGCTGAAAACCTGGATCAGTAAATTCCAAATGAAACTTCTTTACCTGATTTAACTGTAACTCACTTATTTTGTTGGCAATGATGCTTTGTTGAGTCTAGAAAGGCGCAAAGTGGGTTTCAGATAAATTAAATGAAGTAGTTTTGCTTAAAAACCAAAAAGCTTTGAACAATCAGTTCAGCTTTGGACTGTAGTGCTTCACAAAAGTAAAATCCATCCAGTTAAATCTCTTTATCCCCAAGTCAAGAAGATATCAAATGCAGAAGCACATTGTGGGAGATACAAGGTGCAGACACATTAAAAGCACTTTTTTTGTGTGAACATTATAAAACAGATTGATACACATTAAGCAGTTTGTAACTTTACATCCAGACCTACATCAGTCAGAAAAAGCAGGCGATGACCATCCCATCCAGCAGCTTCATCTCTGATTGTACAGAATCCCATGTCAGCGTAACTTCTGAAGTCATGACTAAACTAATTTCCAGCTCTGCCTTCAGTTTCATCTGTTAAATTAAATTAGGAACTAAACTAAACTAGGAGGGAAATATAGTCAAGCTACTTAAGTAGCCGAATTTTGTGTATCCACTAGAGGGCAGCCACACATAGATTCCCTTATGAATGGTTCTGATGCTTCCGGAAAGCACTGCACAAAGACCCAGGTATGCCAGTGAGGAACGGATAAGGAGCAGACGGATCCAAATACTAGCTGTAATATATAGTATTTTCAATGAATTTAAACAAATTAATATAACAGTGTCAGAGTGTCAGATCCATGTGACTTTTTATGATTGAAGAACTTTGAAAGCCTGAATATAACTGAGGAGGCCCACGGACCCCATTATGTGTGAAACATCATTGTGGTGCTGAGAGAAACACAGGACTGCTGATAAGACCCAGATGAAGTGAATTACCTGACTTTGCCCCCACCCATCCCCCCCCCCCAGGATACCCCCACCCCTGTCATACAGACACCTTCCTAACGGACCTCTTGATTTGTGCTGATCCACACATATGAAAAGGACCTACTGCAGTGACATTTTAAAACTGTATAAAACATAATAAAGACTGAAACAAAGGCCTGAGGTCAGACCCTCTGTATGTAGCACACAGTGTTTCTGCAGAGTCTCACACTCACATCCTGTATGACGACTTTTCTGCTTTTCAGAATAAGTCTGATTTCACTGCTCTTTGCTCATTTGCAATATGAGGAAGTAACAGTTTAGAAAAGAACTAGACTTATTTGATTAATTTGTTTGTAGTTTAAATTCTGTGAGCATGAATGATTCACTGTGAAGACCAGCTATCAATAATTTTGCTATGAAATCATGTTTCTAAAATGATAAGATTCTAGATGAAATCAAAATATTTATTCCTGGTAAGAGCAGGACAACAGCAGCATCAAACTGTTTTCCTTTTTACAGACAAGAAATAGACAGGAAATGCATCAGTGCACAAACAGTTTATGAAAATCAAAGATAGATGGATGATTTTTAAACATTTAAAACCCACAAAAAGGGAGGCAGTGAGGTTAAGGAGAGTCAGGAAGTCAGTGTCAGTCTCCACAGATCTGAGGTCAGCGATACACACATAAGGCTCCTCTGATGCTCCTTTTCATCCTCTTCTTCACTGATGGGCCTCCAGGTGAGGATCACTTACTCTGGGACTCCACCATTCAGCGTAGTTAAGATGAAGATACATTTTGCACAATATACTTACTACATCTGTTTGTTTATATTCATATTGTTCCATGAAGTTTGATCACTTCCCGATTATAGTCTGTGGTGGTAGCATGTTGACCGACTGATTTTAGAATTGACTGCAGTCTTCTTTGTGTCCACTATGTGGCAGCAGTATAAAGGAAATATCTTATTCTGTCACAGCTGCTGGTGTGTGTAAAAATTCACATACTCTGATAACAAGTAATTCTGCCTCCAACTGTTTGTCAGGGATCTGGGCAGGAATGAATTACATGCCGACTGTACATACAACAGAGATAGGCTCCTGGGAGAACTTTGCCAGAAGTTGAAACACGACTTTAAGAATGACACTGATACAGAGTACTCAGCTGTTTGGTTGAAACTAAATCTTGGTCTGGATTTTTACATTCTGGACCTGAACTACCCACTGCTGCACTGACCCCCACCTTCTTCTTTTTTTTTCCCTTTGTCCTGTCCGGCAGCTTTAGCAGAATCATGGTCTGAATGCACTGCTGTGACAAACATGTTTGCTTTACCATGAGGGGTTCTATAAACTCTGTATAGGCCTCTCATGTTGATCGATTTCATTTTTTAAATTTAAAAAATTTATTTATTTCATTTTTAGGCGGCATGGTGATGCAGTGGGTGAGCTGGCCGAAGAGGATGGACAGATTAGGAGGGAAAAAAAGAAGGAAAAAGAAGAAAGGAGCAAGTGAGATGAAATGAAAGTTTTTAGCGGGTGTCTCTAACTTTGCTCTGCCATTGCATGCACACCACTTCCAGGGCCAGCCTTGCTCTCACGCTGATATACTGTCAGATTATGCACATCTTATATGTTGTTTTAACCCTTAGCGTATTAGTAAAGGCTGTTTTGTACTTACTTGATGTGATGGTCCACTTTACTGTGGCCTTGAGCCACATTAGAAATTTATTTCTGATATATTTAACTTAATCCTCATTTTTCTTTTGCCCATGAGCACGAAACAGCTAAATAATTAGCATGATGCAGAAGTTATTCTCAGACAGGCACTTAATCTAAAAAGCAGAAATGTCATCATACACGATGTGAGGGTGAGACTGCAGACACACTGTGTGCTGCATACAGAGGGTCTGACCTCAGGCCTTTGTGTCAGTTGTTATTATGTTTGATTTGTGATTCTCACCTGGAGGCCCATCAGCGGATGAAGAGGAGCATCAGAGGAGCCTTATGTGTGTCTCACTGACCTCAGATCTGCGCAGACTGGCACTTACTTCCTGATTCTCCATAACTTTGCTGTTTCTCTGTCTTTATCTGTTACTCAGGAGTCCTGAAGTCCAATGAAAAATCCGCTTTCTCCTGTCTATTTGGCTGATACAAGTTCTGCTCACTTCTGCTTGGGTTGCATGGATCACCAGCCACTTGTCACCAACTAACAGACCACAGCCTACCTGACCAATGTCATAACTGGTGCACCTAGGTATAAAATTTAGTCTCACTGTCTCCAAAAAAGGTCACTGTCTGGAACCCCATGGAACCACATTTTTGATTCCTTAGACAAGAGCATCCTGAGCAGCTGCATCACGGTCTGAATTGGGAACTGCCTCGCCTCAGATCATAAGACCAGCGGATAGTGAGGATAGCTGAGAAGATTATTAGAGTCTCTCTCCCCTCCATCATGGACATTCACATCACACGCTCCATCCGCAAAGCCACCAACATTGTGGATGACCGCACCCACCCCTCACATAATCTTTTCACTCTGGCATCTGGAAAAGCATTCAGGCCTCCACAACCAGACTCAGAAACATGGCGCCTGACTACTGAACTCTCAGGGACTGATCTGATACCACACACAACACACACACACACACAGCTGTGTAATTATATCTTCGTGGGGACTCTCCATTCATTTCTATGGGGAAAACTGTAATCCCAACATGACAACTTTAACCCCTACCAACCCCTAACCTTAACCATATGTAACCAAACCAAATACAAGACTTTTGGCATTTTTAGTTTTTTGACTGTATTTACAGATCTTTGTGAGTACCTGAAAATGCCCCCCAAAACATCAAAATAACGGGGTTTTTGTCACATTGTGGGGGACATTTGGTCCCCACAATGTAATATACACCTACTCCACACACACACACACACACACAGATTAGGTATTTGAATCTTTGTGGGGATTCTCCATTCATTTGTATGGGCGTAACCCCAATCCTAACTATGGCAACCTTAAACATTGCAGTAGTTACCAAGCAGTAACAGTAAGCAACCAAACAAAATGCAAGACTTTTTGAATTATTCATTTGACTGCATTCACAGAATTTAATAAAATTCAGTATCTTACTTTCGGGACCGAAAACATGTCCCTACAAAGTCAAAATAACATGTTTTTATAGCACTATGTACATAACCACCCACCCAAACGCGCGCACACACACACACAAACAGGCCTACCTACAGTATACCCTCCATAGATTCCTGAATGAAATATCTGTAAAGCAGTTATTATGGCATGGCGTTTGGTTTGAACATGCAGTTTTTAAGAATATTGCGCTAATTCTAAACGAAAGACTGCACTAATTCTAAAATGGCTATATAAGAACTTTATTTACCATTAAATAAATTATAAATCAAACCAAAATTTAGTCTCTCAAAAAACTTGTATATGACATATCTTTGTTCACATTATGAGAAATTAAAAACACCAGGACACAGAATGTGAATAACAAGAACTATAGTGTTCTTTCTCAAAAGCGGACCTACCAACGTGGCTAAAATGCTAATTGCGTTCACCAGCTATGGAAAAAAAACAGCGGGGCACCCCAAACATCGCGGTATTACGCATTACCGTAATACTGCATAGCAAAGACATAATGTCATAAAAAAATTACAGTCAGTATTTATAGACAGAACTGCGTGGTTTCCCATTGACAAGTAGATACATGGTTTACGGGCTTGAAGGCGGTTAGATCAACAAATCCAATCACGCTCAGCCAAAACAAGCACGAGCTAAACATACTACTATTGATTGGTTCACCTTCAAATTCGTCCCGCCCTGACAATTAATTCTCGTTTTCATTCGTTGAAAATGGCGTCAGTACATATCTTCATCCTTTCGACCAATGAAAAATTTCGCTGGTTTCCATAGAAACAAAATCAGTGCAGTTTGAACATAAACTTTCTGACAGAGCGATGGCGCAGCGGTGAGAAGCATCTCTTCGTATGTTTCTTGCTATTTCTTCAGATTATGTTTTGTTAGCATAGTTAATTATATATTTCATTGTATGTCGTGATATAGTTCATGCAAATATTGCCGCAAAATATAATTGAAATATATTTAAAATTAGTAGCTTAAACTGTAGATGCTGTGGCCATTTTTCGTAATGTGATTGTTTATATTTAAATTGTAAGAGAAAATAATTGTGTTAAACTTAAAAACAACAAGCCTTATGGTTGATATGATTGGTTTTACTCATCCGGTCTGTCGTAATGCGTTTCATCTGAAGATGTTATTCTGAAAAGAGCCCCTATACGTTTACTTTTTAAATGTCCCATGTTGTTGAAGTAAGATTAGCCGTTTGCTGGGTTCATTACCATGGCGATGTTATAACGTACCGAAGCAGCGTCCTGATTTCGCCAGCGTTACTGTATAGGTTGTGAAACAGTTTTAGCAATTTGGCCGCTTCTATCGGAGTAGCCTCGATGCCACGAGCAGCCAATGAAGGCTCCATCCCTTTCCATAGGCATTCTTGGTGAATAGCATTTAGCAAATGTCTGGAGTACGTTGAAAATACACAGTGTCTAGTTTGGCTTTGAGAGTATCACAGACGGCTAGTTAATTATGTTAACCAGAATGAAAATTCCGAAAGCTGTTTCCTGGACCAACGACCAGCACTGGGGAGCCTGGGACCTGTGGGACGAGGTGATCGACTGGGGAGAGAGGAAAGGTTTGGAGGAGTGCTCACCAGCGACACCCCCCACTGTCCAGGCTGGGGAGGTTATGGGGGGACTGGGAGGTGTGACGGACTGGTGTAAGGGAGGGGAGGGTGTGAGAGTGATAGGCAATGCTGGCATTGTTTCTGAGACTCTTCAGAGAGGAAACTGGCGGTGTAGAGATAGATGTGGGTCTGGTATAGATAGAAGATGTAGAAGTGGTGGAAAATTAATATTAAAGTTGAGCTTGTAGAGCTCTTGACACAGAGAAGAGCCAAAATACAAGGAAGATGAAGCTGTGGTTCTTCTGCTGCTGTTTGGGGAACATTAAATGTTTGAAACAGTATCAAAGATAATGAATTAAGTGTGCTAAATTTTGAGATGTATAGTGGAATGTTTATTAACAATTGTTAATGTGGCGCCCCTGAACCCCCTCGGTTGGCCGCCCCTGCCGGTTGTGTGGGGTCGGGGATGAGGACTAATCGGGGCCAGTCGGGGATCTGGCCCCGGTGCCGGGGGGGCCCACTCCTGCACGCCCTTATTGCTCCCCTGGGCCGGACACCACATTTCATACAACACTAGAGCTTTGAGGGGCAGTGGGGAGGTTTTACTTGCACATTAGACACCACATGACACTAGGGCTGAGGAGGTGGGTATAGGCAGGTGGGGTTCTGCCGTCTGCCAGCGGTGGGGTGCCCGTGCCTCGACTGTTCACCTGCTTTTTGCACTTTAGTTATATACACAGTCCATGCTACATTAGGGCCTTGGGGTGCAGGGAGGGGGATGGGGGACTCTGCCATCTGCCAGTGGTGGGACCCTCATACTCGAACTGCACCCACTAATTTTAATGCATTGTAGACATAAACACACAACTCTCTCACACTTGTACATGCACACTTCACATTAACATGGGACGGGGAATCAGTGGGGGCTGAGGGGTCCCCCCTAACTCTCTGTCTCTGGCCCTGCGCGTGTGGGGTGGCCCGGCAGGTAGAAGATGGCCCTGGCCGGTGTGGGCCGTCTCCTCTTGTGGGCTGCGGGCTGGGTGGTCCTTGGCTCTGCTGCGCCGTGGTGGGGCCCTGGCAGGCGGTCCGGGGTATCTAGGGATGCTCTGAGCCCTTCTAGGCGAATTGTAGGGTTCGGTCTGGGCTGGGCGGGGGGTCTGCCGCTCCCCAGTTGACGCAGGTCCGCTCCTGGGTGGTGGGGGGGGGGGGGTGCACTTTGTTTGTATGGGTCTCCCTTAGATCATCCTGCAGTGTCGGGGAGGGGGGGGACGTGCCGGGTCGCTACAGTGGGCGGTGATCCGTCCTGCCGGGGAGCGGGCTGGGGGGACCGTCCGCCAGGGGAGTGTTCCCGGTTGATGGGGCCCTTTGGCGCTGGACCCGCTTCCCTCGGTGGAGGGCTTGCGGGAGGGACTGGGGGGCTCGCTGTCTGTCCCCCCTATGCGGACCTCCTTTTACAGGGGTTGGGCCCCCCTTAGTCCCTCGTAGGCTCCCTCTCGGGTTGGGCGGGTGGTTGTCTTGTGGACATATGGCCATGGGCCGTGTGTTTCTTATGGTTGTTTGTACTCTGTATTCCCCTACACTTTATTTTCTCCATCCCACCTTTACATCTCCAGCCCGCTGTTCCTGGGAAAAGCCACCTGCCAATCATCCTTGGAGCAGCAGCCATTCTCAGGATCTCCTACATCACAGATCACCTAATAAACACAGGACCTGTCGACGACTGGAGAAAAGGAGAAACGCTGAAGCACACTGGGCATTTTGGAAGCATTTCATCATAATAAATTACCTTTGCCTTTACAGTTTCTGTGTACAGTTTCATTATAGTAAATTGCACTTAGTTGTGATTACTCAGTTACAAAGACAATGGGTCACTCTATAATGGGTGATGGTATGCTTTTAGCTGTGCTTCCACAGGTTGTATCTGCCTTAGTAAATGACTAAATGTCTTTTTCACAAGTGATTTTGATTATGTTTGTAGAATTAAATTAAAGGTAAACCTGTACATTGGTTAAAATAACATCTGACTGCTACAATAATACATCATACAGCGTCTTTTGTACTAATGTGCTACCTTGAGACATTCAGGTTGTATAATGAACAATTTTAATAAGAATTGTGTTAAGTAATTAACTTTCAAAATCTATCAATACCATGCAAAAGTGTAAAGTCAAATTTATGAGATACTTATTACAATAAACGGAAGTAGTCTGTACCCATTTAAAGAGGCTTTACATCGTACAGCTTCTTATACTGGTCTGGTTGGTGGGTATAAAGGATCAATTAGAAATCTTCCTCCTCCAAATGTATCATTTCATGAGTTTTGGTAGAGTGGGGGTAGCAGGATAATAATAGGATTTACTGGTTATTTTTGATACGGTAAAATCGCAAGACTCAGAAAAATAAAAATTTGTGTATGGTCAGAATTATCAGTGGTAGGAGATTTTGTCCCTACTACCATCTGGGAAAAAAACATTCTGGTGCTTATCTGTGAAGAAGCAATTTCAGGAGATATAAATCCTTGCAAAAAGTAGTCTCCCACTCTATAAATAGGGTGCAATTTGTTTTTTCACGCAGTGGAAAAGGAAATGTTTTTTTAATGTTGATGACGACTGTAACTGGTCAAAAGGTGGCGCCAAAGATCCCCAGTAATGCATCGCCCATTAATGTACAGATATCCCCCTGCCTCACCATGCATGACTCCTCCAATGGTGCTGCTGTTTAACAGTACATTCATCCTAACTATACAATTTGATATCTGGTATCGTCCTGTCAGTTTTAACCCATTTCTAAGTCCCGTATGGTTTAGGTAGCTTTTTTTCCAAAATGATGACCATGAAATTCAGCACATATAACAAATATTGAACTATAGGCATTAATTGAAATGCTCTCTCTCACAGACACACACATATTAGATGTCTATGTCTTTGAAATTGTTTAATACGAATTAATCTGTTTTATAATGTTCACACAAAAAAAGCTTTTGTGTTCACATTTTACAACCCCAAATCAGAAAAAGTTGGGATGGTATGTAAAATGAAAATCAAACTGAAAACAGCACTTTGTTAAATTATCTTTGACCTGTATTACATTGAAAACAATACAACAGCACTGAATTTCATTGTTCTTTTTCAAACACGTATTCCAATTTTGGTTCTTAGAACACATTTCAAAAAAAGTTGGGACAGTAAAGCATTTAGTACTTTGTAATGTCGCCATTCCTTTTCACAACACTTAAAAGGCATTTAGGGACTGAAGACACCAAGTGATGTAGTGTTTCAGGTGTAATTTTGTCCCATTCTTCCTGCAAACAAGTCTTAAAGCGGACAACAGTACGGGGTCTTCGTTGTCACATATTGCGCTTCAAAATGAACCACACATTCTCTATTGGAGACAGGTCGGGACTGCAGGCAGTCAAGTACCCATACCCTCTTCCTCCACAGCCAGGACTTTGTAATGTGTGCAGAATGTGGTTTCGCATTGTTTGTTGAAAAATGCATGGGCTTCCCTGGAAAAAATGTCTTCTTGAAGGTAACATATTGTGCTCCAAAATCTCTATGTACTTTTCAGCATTAATGGTGCCATCACAGAACTGCAAGTTACCTTTGCCAAGGGCACTGACACAACCCCATACCATGACAGACCCTGGCTTTTGGACTTATTGCTGGTAACAGTCTGGGTGATCCTTTTCTTCTTTGGTCTGGAGCACACGGCATCCATTTCTCACAAAAAATACCTGAAATACTGATTCATCTGACCACAGTACACGTTTTCACTGTGTGATGGTCCAACTCAGATGCGTTCTGAGCCCAGAGAAGCCGACGGCGCTTCTGGACACTGTTAAGATGGGGCTTGCTTTTGGCACAGTACAGTTTTAACTGGCATTTGTGGATGTAACTACGTATTGTGGTACTTGACAAAGGTTTGCCAAAGTAGTCATATGTGGTCATATCGCTTATAGATGAATGACGATTCTTGATGCAGTGGGATGCTGAGGGATCGGAGATCACGGTAGTTCAACTTAGGCTTGCTTCCTTGTCCTTTACGCACTGAAATTGCTTCAGATTCCTTCAGTCTTTTAATTATGGTATGCACTGATGAAGGTGAAATATCCAAATCTCTTCCTGTCGTTCTTTGAGGAACATTGTTTTTAAACATTTCAATAATTTTCTCACGTATTTGTGCTGCTTTTGTACCAAATCATAATTACAATCACCTGTTGACATCACTTGTTTCAAATCACATCATTATTTAACCAATTTACCTCACTACTGGCCCTAAATCGCTCCTGTCCCAACTTTTTTGGAAATGTGTTGCAAGAACCAAAATTGGAATACGTGTTTATTTTGAGGAATACAATGAAATTCATGAGGAACACATTAAATAATGTGATGGGGGTAACACAATAAATTCAAGATTTTTATTTGTCGTACAAATGTAGTGGTACACTGGCAGCGAAATGAAATTGTCGTTACTCCAGTCGGTGTAATAAACACACTAGTAAAAGGACATCAAAATTAAACAACGTGAATTAACTGAAACTACAGAAAGATAATAAGAAAATATAACAATAAAAGGTATATAAAAAGTAAAGAAATAGAAAATGTATAAAAAATATGTAGAAATGTTTAAAGTACAGATTGTAGTTATAGCATATTTTAGCTTTTAATCTGTGATGTTAATGATCCTACTGGCCGGGGGTAGAAGCTTCTCCTCGGCCTCTCAGTCCCGGCCATAAGGCCCCGGGGACTTATGCAGGGCGGCAGTTCTGTCCTGGTGATTCTCTGGGCGCATCGTATCACCCTCAGCGGGACTCGGCGGCCCTCAGAGCTGGAGCTGCCGTACCGAGCAGTTATGCTCCCGGAGAGCACAGATCCCACATTGCCGCTGTAGAAGGTTTTTTGTGGCACAGACGAGAGTCTGTATTTCCACAGCTGCCTCACATGATACACTCACTGTCAGGCTTTCAGCACTAAAGTTACAGATTACTGGGTGGCCGAGAGGTCTGTGAAATTTGGAGGGTCAGTAGCTTGCCTGGGAAGCCTTAGCATTCAGCGAAAACTGAACAGAGAGCCCTGTAGCAGGGTTGTCTAATTTGTTTAGCTGGCTGGCATAAGATTTTCAGTTTGAAACAAGTATGCACACAGATTTACATGTACGTAACAGTTTTATTACCTTGTAAATAGTTTGCAGGGTTTTCAAAGTACCCCAGTGCATTTGATATAGCGAATTTTAGGTTTATAATGAAATAATATAGATTTGCCCTAAGATTTAATAAGATTTCTTGCGTGAGCGTGAGAGTCTGAAGGTGTGAGTGTCACACCAGATGGGTGAGAGCTGGCAACCCTGGCTCTGTTCAGTAGCCTCAGAAATTCTTTCGAACTTTCCAAACACAGCTGATGGAAATCAATGGACGCAAAGGTTCTCAGTGACCATTTTAGCTTGTTTTTAGACTAAAGGCCTATGATGGATCTTTGGAATGTTGCGGAGATACGAATGCTGAGGACAGCATACTTTGTGCTGTGAGTGTTATGTTAACCATGTAAACAAAGAGGAAGTACACAGTCCAACCAGGTACTATATTGAAATGCTAACAAGTTTTTAAATATTTTTATTCAAGTGACTTTAAGTCTGGATAATTTTTTTAATGGTTGGAAACATGTGTATTACTGTAAATTAAATAATTAAACTTCTGAAATGGCCGCTCAGTGCAGGAGGAGGCTGCAAACCTGAAGAGGCACACAACCGTATGGGTGGGGCAGGGGATCAATGGTGTGAGGTAGAGGACCAGGGCAGTGGGATTGCAGTGGCAGAAGGGCAACCGTGTGGTCATCATGGGCTCCTCCAATGGCAGCTTCAGGTAAGTCGCTCTGGTAAACCCCGTTAGACTCCAGTGAAGTGAGTGAGGCTGCAGCGCAACACTGGAGGGGACACATGTGGGCTCAGGGGCCCACGTGACTGTAGCAGAGGAAGGGATCTCTAGCTGATGTGGAGGTACAGGCCCAGTGGCAGTAAGGGGTGGGCAGTCAGCTGCAGAGGCTGCGGGGCCAGCGGCCCCACTGTACACATGGACCGCAGGGAATCTCAGCATGTTGTGCCCAAAGTCCAGCACACATGCCGTGCTCCGGGGGAAATTCAGGCCCAGGATGGAGGGATCGAGCATGTCAGCCATCCACATAGTTACTATTCACAACTAAACCCCCCATGTCAAAAGGGAACAACCCCGTCCCTCTTAAAGGGGCCAGGTCACCAGTCATTGTTCTCACCTGCACCAATGTCAGTTCTAGACAGTGTCTGGTCTCACCAGGGTTGCAGTGGAACCTGTATGGACTAGGGCAGTACATGCGACTCACATCACTATGGTGGGTATGTGACAGAAGTTGCCTCTGTGAGTCCAATCCGTAGTCACAACCTCTGCAGCAGGTGGCAGCAGGGCCACCTCCCCGGTGTCAACAAGGAAGTTCCGGAAATTAACCTTGTTGGCCCACATCTTCCCGGCTATGCGTGCCCTTGGCGGAACCCTGGGTGGCGGTGAACTTGGGACACTGTCTGAGGATTGAGGGGTGGGGGGGGGGGGGTGCTGCTGCCTGTCAGCCTACAGGCAGTCTGCCTCCAGGAAGTAAACCTGAGGGCCTGGGTCCTCCAAGCCCTTTGGCGTTTACAGCTTGGTTGATTTCTCCCGCCTCGTTCCCCGCCACCTTGCTGCCCACAATTTCTCTCTCCAAAGCCAGTTCCAGGGCCTCGTCTAGGGACGCAGAGGAGTTGACTGTGTCTGAATGTGAGCTATCTGGGGTTAAGTGTTTAGATAAACTGATCCCTGGCCAGTTCACTCTGTACTGATAGAGCCATGTGAGCACAGACACGCCTACACAACCCCTTGATATCATTAAGCAGGATGCAGAGAGACTCATTTGACTCAGTCCCTGCACCTATTGTTTAACTGAGAGGGCAGAAGTCCTCACACTGCCCACAGCGATTCTGCAGGGCACTGACCAGTGTCTCATCCAGGGGCTCAAGCAACCAGCAGTGTACACCTCAGAAAAACATGTGTGACAACCCTGAGGACCTGCTTGCATACCACAATGGTATCCCATCTCCCCTTGCTCTTTGAAGGGGTACCACCCATCCAGTATAGTTATCACTGGGCTATCACAATGTCATCACAATACTAAAGACTGAAACAAAGCTGTGAGGTCAGACCCTCTGTATGCAGCACACAGTCTCACCCTCACATCCTGTATGACCACATTTCTGCTGTTCACATGGCATTTCTCCAGCTTCCATTGCCCTGCAATGGACTGACGTGCTGTTGAAGGTCTACCTCACTTTACACTTTGCCCATGTCTTGTGTGTATACCCTGTCCGCTCCTAACGTGTATTTAGTTTGTGTAAATCTATCACTGCATCTGCATTTCGCAGTTCACCTTCTGACAACATTGTGTTTCCCATCTGTGTATTTGGGTTCGGTGCTTGTTGGGTGCCTGTCGTGGTCCTTCTATTTACAATTGTACGCGGGGCATGCTGGGATATGCGCCCCGCCGGTGTTACACTAGTATAAAAAAAGGAATCTGGTCGAGTTTGTTCATTGACCAAATTTAGTTTTTGCGAACCAAATTGTTTGTAGGCCAAAGCATTTGTGAACTGCAAGCACTACTGTACTAATGATAAATTGGTATGAAAAAATGGAGACAATTTCTGAGACACCAGAGCGATCCGTGTACTGTAATATTTATCTTATCAATAACACAGTAAAAATACACATTAGCGCCAATTCATCTTCTTTATTCATCATGAATATTTTAATTCATTAATGCAGGAGTCTGTGATAAATCGCTATCAGCATTTGGTTTATAATGGCCAATTAATGATAACTAAAAAGAAACAGAGAGACTGAAGACAGAACTTTCAACCATGATATGAGTACTGTTGCTGCATAATTTGTCCACCAGGGGTCACAACGCAACCCCCATCTCGGCAAGATGGATGACTTGAAATACGTTTCTATATCAAGTTGAATTATTTTTATTTCTATAGAACATTTAAAAACAATCTATGTTGTGCCAAAGTGCTGTAGGTCAAAATAATATAAATATATAGTAAAAGTAGAGACATTGGCCAATGTTACACAATGTTACACAAAAAATAATCAGAATCAGACTGTGGTTTATTGCCAAGTAGGTTGACCCTACAAGGAATTCTGTTTGGTATAATGGTGCTCCATGGAAAAACAAGACTAAGCAACAACCAAGTTCAAAAAACAGTGCAAAAGTTATACAATAATCTAGTAATAAATATAAAATCACTATAAATGTTAAATACATGATGTGCAAAGCAGAATAGTCTGATTAAATAGATAAATAAAATGTGTTCCTGTGTGTGCAGGGTCAGTACAGAGATGCATCTAATAAGAAGCGGTGTAAGGCTGAATTAGCTCCGAGACGGACTGGGGACCTATGCCATGTATCGCCTTAGAAAGAAATAAGAAATCTTTAAACTGTATTCTCAGAAATTCTCAAAACTTAACAGGTAGCCAATGCAATGCAGCCAACACAGGGGAAATTTGGTGTCTATTTTTTGTTGAGAGCCTGGTAGCACCGTTTTGAACAAGGTGTAGTCAGAATAAAGATGCTTCTGGTAAACCTGGGTACAGAGAACGGCAGTAACCCAATCAGGATAAAAGCAGGAGTAACTCTCCAGGTCTTTGGCTGAAAGGTGTGGTTTAAGCCAGGCTATTGAACTCAGCTGACAGAAACACCCCTTCACAACAGCATTTATTTGTTTATCAAACTCAGTGATGAATCAAAGATGACACCAAGATTTTTAGTATGTGACTGGAAGTTTTCTGAATGAGGCCCTAATTGTTCTCTGAGATCATGAACAGTGACCAAAACTCATTACCTCTGTCTTGTTTTCATTAATCTGGACGAAAGTCATTGCTGTCCTGTTCTTAATATCCTCCAGACAGTTAGAAAGGGCCACCAGAGAGCAGCAGTCACCAGGTTTTAATGGCAGATAGAGCTGCGTATCACCAGCATAGCAATGATATTTTACATAATAACGTTCACAAATAGAGCCCAAAGGAAGCATGTATAGAGGGAATATGAGAGGGCCTGTATCACAGGACTGGATATGTTTACAAATAAGGCCATAGTACTGAAGGGGTGTGGCCATCCCACACAGTGACAAGCCCATTCATTCACCTCATCTAGGCCTTTTTTTTTCCAACAATATCTTTATTAAAATTTAAAAAAATACAGAAATTACAGAAGTTTGAGTGCTTCCACATCGAAAGGAGCATCCAAGGCAACTAAATTATTGTATAACAATCAATCAACCTTCCTTGCAAATCAGACATTTAAAAGATGATAGAAAAATATTTAGGTGGAAGTACAAAATATGACCTGTAAATAATAACTTAATCAAATAAAAGAAAAACACAAAGCCCAAAAAAACCCCCAAAAAACATAAAAAAAAAAATAATAATAAATAAATAAATAAATAAATAAATAAAAAACCCCAACAACAAATAAGTTTCTCTATTTTCCAAGGGTTGCTCAACTCCACCTCAATTGTACTGTTCTGTATTGTTCAAAATTACAAACTCAAATTTATTTAGTTTAGGAAGCTGCAGAGGGCCGACATCAATTACATCTCATCTGCCTCATTCACAATACTACTAAGATCCACATTTTCCATATATTGCATAAAGGGACCCCAAATGTTTTGAAAAAGTGACAGTTTTCCCTTGACAATGTAAGTAATTTTCTCCATAGGTAAAGTTGTGGACAGTTCCTTTATCCAGTTAATGAGTTTTGGTTTACTGGTCTTCCTCCATGAGAGTGCTATGACTCTTTTTGCTAACAGTAGACATAAGTCCATGGCGGTAATTATCTTTCTAGACATAAGATGTCCATCAGGATATAAACCTAAAATAAATAGTTTAGGGTCAAGATCTAATTGTATACCCAATATAGTATCCAGAGCTTGTTTGATCTCTTTCCAAAACAATTGTACTTTATTGCATTCCCAGATACAGTGGAAGAATGTCCCTTTCTCCTCTCCACACCTGAAACACAAGTCTGGGCTATCACCATTATACTTATTAAGCTTTTCTGGAGTCACATATGTCCTCATTAGCCAATTATATTGCAGTACTTTAAGACGGGTACTGGTAGTTTGTGTTTGTGCTTCAGCACATGCCTCCTCCCAGTCTTCGGAGGATAAGTCCTCCTGTAAGTCTTCCCTCCAGGCATTAAGTTTCCCTAAAGAAGATTCAGGGGAACCCTCTACTAATATATTATATAGTTTGGAGATTATTCCCTTTCCAAAGCAATCTTTTTTCATTTCTGTTTCCAATGTGGATAACGGAGGGATTGACAAGCATTGATTTTGAGATAATCTAATAAAGTTTCTCATTTGTAGATATTTAAATCGATGTTTGCATGGAATATCATACTTGGCAATCAACTCCTCAAATGACATCAAAGTCTCATCCTCTGATCCCATGAGGTCCCCTATTGTCTTTAAACCTTTGTCAGCCCACTTCCTAAAACCAGGGTCTGCTCTGCCTGGAGGGAAAAAATGATTACCCCATATTGGGCTGAAGCGTGCGAGAGAGGTGGATTCACCCAGATATTTCTTAACCTGATACCAGATTATAATCATATTTCTGACTATAGGATTTTTTGTCTTTTTTTTCAACATTTTGACTTTTGCTGAATATAGGTATTGGGGAAGGGGAAGAGGTACCGAGCAGTTTTCAATATTCATCCAAGGCGGGAGGGATTTATCTGTAAAATAATACATCATAGTCCTCAATTGAGCTGCCCAATAGTACCAAAGTGGATTGGGACATTTGAGGCCTCCTCTTTCATACGGTAAGTACAAGAGTGATAAACGCAGCCTCGGTCGTCTATTATTCCACAAAAAACCTACAAAAATAGTTTTCAGGTGTGAGAATAAATTAGCAGGAGGTGACAATGGAATGTTCTGGAACAAGTACAGAAGTTTGGGCATTATGTTTAGTTTAAGAACATTAATTCTTGCTATAAGTGACAAGGGCAAGGGTTTCCATCTATCTACAGATGAGATGATGGAATTTATCATAGGGGTGTAGTTAGCTCCAACAATGTCTCTCAAACATGGCACTATCCTAATCCCGAGATAGGTAAAACAGTCTACCATTTTGAATTGGAAAGAATTTCCGGCACTTCTTCTCTCTTCTGAGTTAAGTATCATTAATGAAGATTTTTCTTTGTTCACTTTATATCCTGATATCCGTCCAAATGTGTGTAATAAATCCAACAAGGCTGGGATAGAATCTTTCAGTTTTTCCAAAAAAAGGATGACATCATCTGCAAATAAAGCAATTCTATGTTCCTGTTGATTTACTGATAAACCAGTTATGGTTTTATGAGACCGCACCGCAATGGCAAACGGTTCAATTGCTAAAATAAACAATAAAGGGGACAAAGGGCACCCTTGCCTACATCCCCGTTTAATTTCAAATGGTTTAGATATAATTCCATTTGTCAGTATTTCAGCATATGGTTCATTATATAGAAGTCTAATCCACCGACAGAAATTATCCCCACAGCCAAATCTTTTTAATATTTCAAATAAGTAGGGCCACTCAACTCTATCAAAGGCCTTTTTGGCATCCAGTGATAGTAAAGCATTGTCTGTTTTTCCTTCCTGATTATGAAGAATATCCAACACTCGTCTCACATTATGAAATCCCTGTCTACCTGCAATAAACCCATTCTGGTCACAGGGAATTAGATCAGGTAAGAATCTCTCCAGTCTTCGAGCCAAAATTTTACAAAGTATCTTTAAATCCACATTAAGAAGACTTATTGGTCTTAGGTTTCCACATTTATTGCACGGTTTACCTGGTTTGGGTAGTAAAGTTATCAGAGCTCCTCTTAATGAAGCCGGAAGGATTCCCTTCTCAAATGAATCCGCGAACATGTCAAAAAGAGGGGACAGCAATTTAGTTTTAAATTTCCTATAAATTTCTGTCGGCAGCCCATCTGGGCCTGGGGTTTTACCTGTTTTCAAATGATCTATTGCTATAGATATTTCCTCCTTTGTTATAGGTGTATTAAGGTCTGCACTTATTAGTTCTGAAATGCTAGGTATCTGAAGGGTATCTAAGAAGAGATTTTGCTCTTGTCCCATATGTGTTATGTCTGAGCTGTATAGTTTTTCATAAAAAAAAAACTTAAAAGTTTCATTAATTCCTAGAGGGTCAACAATGATCTGTCCATCACTGTTTACAACTGAAGTAATGTTTTTCTCATTTTGTAATTGTCGGAGGCGCCAGGCTAATAATTTCCCGGGCTTTTCCCCTTGGTCATAGAATGATTGTTTAAGACGCAAAAGATGTGAGGCTGCTTTAGAAGCAGAAAGTTCGTTATACTGTGTTCTTAGTAATAAAAGCTTTTGATGGACTCTTGGACAAAAGGTTTGAAAGTATTCTCCCTCAAGCAGCTCAATCTCCGCCTCCAACTTTTTTGTTTTCTTATAAGTTTGGTTTGCTCTATAACTTGTAAAACTAATAATCTGACCTCTTACGTAGGCCTTAAATGCTTCCCACCTTGTGCAGGGTGACGTTTAATCCGTATTAGTTTCAAAATAAATATTTATTTGATTGTCTATTTTTGTTTAAATCTCCATCTAGGGGGATCTCTTTTTAGTCTTAAATCTTCATATATTAATGAGTTTGGCGAATGGTCAGATATTAAAATGCTATCGTAGTGACAATCCTTTATTTTGTACCTCATATTGCCAGAAACTAAAAAAAAAAAAAAAAAAAAGTGTATTTGAGTAGCAGGAGTATTTTAAGACCTTGGGGTTCATATCCCTCCAAATATCCCTCAGATCAAGTTCTTTCATAAAATGTTGAATAGTTTGTCTACTTTTAGGATGCGAGAAATCAATACCTGAGCTCCTATCCAATTCTGGATTCAATGTACAATTAAAATCCCCTCCTATAATAAAGCTACCAGACAGAGATGATGCTGTCAAAAAAAGATTATGAAAAAACTTTGGGTCGTCAATGTTTGGAGCATAGATATTTATCAGGATTATTTTTTCCGTAATAAGTGTGCCCTGTAAAATAATATATCTCCCCGCCTTGTCTTTAATAACCCTTGTCACATGGAATGGTATAGATTTGTGGATCAAAATCATAACACCTCTTGCCTGAGAGGTGAAGGGTGCAGAATATATACTGCCCTGCCACCTCCTCCTAATCTTCGCCTCTTGACTAGACAACAGGTGTGTTTCCTGAAGTAGCATGATATCAGAGTGCATAGATTTCACCCTAGTCATTACTTGTTTTACCTTCTCCAGTTTTTGTAGTCCTCTGCAGTTCCAAGAAGAAATTTTAATTCTTATTCCACCAGACATAACACACAGCACTAAATGAGCTTCCCAACACATTTGAAATATTAAAGGATAGAGAAACAAATAACATCTGAATGTCAAAAACTACACCCACAACAATAAGTATTGAACATACCCCTTTAACTTGAACTTTGGTACCCATTTCCCTCCCCCTATATATACTGGTACCTGTCTAACAGCTAAAGGTTGTTCCACCCAAAAGTGAGGATCAACCGACTATGCCTAAACACCTTTCCCCCCTACCCCACCCCGCTACATAAACAGAAAAACTCGTTATTGGATACATTAAGAAAATTAGGCTACTAATAGTAGCTGTAAGCCTCTGGACCGATAAACAAATATAACAAATTGGCCTTTCTCTTTCACTTTTCTTTTAAAACTTAAAGCTCAGTAATTATTCCTTCATGCCAACACACAGTATGTCAATGATTACATTCTCAACCCAGTCCACTTTCTGACCTCAGAGCCTTCACAAAATTCTCCGCTTCACCCGGCTGGTTAAAGATGCGAGACTTTCCGTTGTATGTCACTATCAGTCGCGCGGGAGGAATCATGCCGTACCGGATCCCCATGGAGCGAAGCTGTTGTCTCACGGCGTTAAACTCTTTCTGTTTTCTGTGTACACCGGTCGCCAGGTCCTCATAAAATCTCACCGGACGGTTCTTGAAAAGAATCTGTCCCTTTGCCCTGGCAGCTCTTATCACGGTCATTTTATCCTTGTAATTTAGGAACTTCATGATCATTGTCCTCGGTGCAGCGGTGTTTGACGTATTCTTCTGGCCGATCCGATGAGCTCTCTCCAGCGTCAGAGCGGTATGTAGTGGTGCCAAGTTCAGAGCCTCCGGCAGCCAGTTTTCCAAGAAGACGCACGCGTCCTCTCCTTCCGCGCCCTCGGGCAGGTTAACAAGTCTCAAGTTAGAACGTCGCGATCTGGCCTCCAGATCCAGCACTTTGTCTTCGAGATCTTTGTTGTTATTTTCAAGAGTCCGTGCCTTTGCTTCCAAGGTGGTGATACTATCTTCTGCTGCAGATATCCGGGCCTCCGCCTCACCAACCCGCTTAGCACACTCATTAACATCCTTCCTCACAGTCAACCGATCATCTATGGTAACTCCAAGGTTTCTAGCAGAAACCGAAGGACGGATCAGGGAGTTGTCAAAGGAGATCGCAAGGTCCTGGACGGGGGATGAGTCAGCCGGGATGTAAAGCAACTCAGTTTTACTAGTGTTGAGTTTTAGCTGGTGAGTGGTCATCCAAGATGAGATGTCTGCCAAGCATGTAGAGATCTTAGTGGAGACATGAGTGTCTGAGGGAGGGAAGGAGAGGATGAGTTGAGTGTCATCGGCATAGCAGTGGTAGGAGAAGCCATGTGAGGATATAACTTCGCCAAGAGATTTAGTGTAGAGGGAGAATAGGAGAGGGCCAAGAACCGAGCCCTGAGGGACACCGGTGGAAAGACAACGTGGAGTAGATGTGGATCCATTCCATGTCACTTGGTATATCGCATCCAAGCCGGACAAATTTGGGATCAAGTTCTGGATGGCCACGGATTTGGAGACCAAATACGTCTGCAACGTGTCCCCTAACTTGGGAAAGGACCCCAGTCACCAGAAAAGGGAGAGGCTGGCAGAGAACATGGTCATGAGTCTGATGGAGCCATTTCTGGATGACGGGAGAAATGTCACAACGGACAATTTCTTCACCTCACTGGCACTGTCACACAGACTGCTTCAGCGCAAAACAACACTACTGAGCACAGGGAATAAAGTTTGGTATGAACTTCCTCCAATTTCAAAGGACACTGCACAGCAAGAGGAATTCTCCGCGTCAGTGCTTAGAAGTGGCAGTGTCTCCTTGACAATTTATGCACCTAAAAAAACAAGATTGTGTGTGTTCTGAGTTCCTTGGACCAAGATGTGGCGATCTGTGAAGGCAGAAAGAGGAAACCCAACACGATAACAGACTATAACCACATGAAGGTATGTGAATGTGTGTATAATTTTACATCAGTGCTACAATGTTTTCTGATATGTACTATACAGGCCTATATAGAAAGAAGGTAGAAAAAAAGCAAATACACTCATGACTCTCTCTCTCTCTGCTGTTATAGTGTGGTGTAAATGTGTTGGACCAAATGGCGCGCATGTATTCCGTAAGAGCAGCAACATGCAGGTGGCCAGTAGCTGTATTTTACAACATGCTGGACCTGGTGGTGGCAAATTCCTACGTTCTGTACAAGGCATGTACAGGGTGGGAAGGCAAAAGAAGATTATTTTTGAGTCATCTAGCCAAGGAACTCCATTGCCAATTTATGCCACAAAAGGCTATGGGGACAGAGGAAGGCTGCTGCTGTGCCAGGACTTGTATGGACAACTCAGTGTCAGGTACAGGAGAACTGCAACAGAAACCGCAGCAGGTTTACCAGTGCAAAGTGTTACAAATTCACTTGCGCCAAATGCAGGGATGATGGTCACTGGGTCTGCAAACACTGCAAAGTTTGAAACACTCCATTTTTTTTATAAATAAAACAGACTTGTGCTTCCATATATTTTGTGAATGTGTGTCTTTCATATTTGCAGGTCAGTCAGCATGTGGGATATTTGGTATAGATATGGCAGACTTTTGTGAAGGTTTCCATGTCACACACAGAGGTTTAGCCTGCCTTGGATTTTAGCTGCTCTGAGTAAAAAAATGCAAATGTGCCAGGCCTCACAGGTAATGGGTGTGTTTGCACAACAAAAGCAGGAGGACAATGGCCCAAGAAACTCTCAGCAGGGATGCTAGTAGGTGTTAGGCCCAGGGAATTTACGCAAATTTGCGTAGATTTGGCAGTTCTAGTGTTAACATCCTTCCTCACAGTCTCTATTGCTGACAAAATACCGTCCAGTTTGGAGGAAAAATCCGATTTCAAGTTTGCAATAGCTGCCAGTACTGCGTCTAAGCTTTCGACCGTCTTTCCCCTCTCATTTGGCTTGTCAATTTTCTCCTCCATCACCTGACAGGTGTTGGTATTATTCTCGCTATCTTCACCACTAACATTAGCTTCACAGCTAGCCTCGGAGCTTGACTTAGAAGTGAAGTTAGACAATTTCGACTGAGTCGGTCTACTAATGTTTTTACCAAGTTTCTTTTGCAAGAGAGGCATCACTACTGGTCTTGTTCAACGTCCAATAAACGAGTATTATTCAGGATTTTACAGAAACATAGCGGAGCAGAAGTGGGCACGTCTTCTCAACAAGCCGCCATTACCGGAAACCCTCATCTAGGCCTTTTACTAGGGATTTAAGGTCCTGGTTTTCCTCTCAGACCCTAGAACACACTGCCAGGCTCAGATTCCCGATCCCACATCCTGCTGAAGCCCTTCCCAAGATCAGACACTAGTTTTGTTTTCCTTGTTCTTATAGTAAAATGATGGTCTTTGACTTTTATACATCATCACTGTTCTGTTAATTACACATGACCTAATCTAAGTATTACACAAACCAAGCATAATTACTTAGAGATGTCATAAGATGGAAAATCCTTATTCAGTTAATTATTTTCCCCACAGGTGCTGACAGTGTGTCTACAGTGAAATGGGCCTGTGTACAGAGAGGATGATCTGTAGCAATCCCATGTTCCTATGGTGACAGATATAAAACTCATGTGAAATACTGGTGCAGAGGGTATAATGTGAGGTCATGTACTCCCATAGTACACACTGACTCTCCACTGGAGGGTAAAGTGTGAGTCAGAGATGATCCTGACCAGCGAGTCTTCACTGTGACCATCAACAATCTGACAGCTGTAGGAATTATTAGCTCAGGTATATTTTAATATCTCCACCAATATGTTTTGAAATTAATTAACTTTTAATTAATTATTATTTGATGCTGATTAGTAACCAATTGTTATGCCGAATGGTCGGCTCCTCCAAACTCAAATGCGAATCCCAGTGAGTCTGTTAATGTGAGACTTAAATGGGATTCATTAATAACCCGTATCGCTTAATAACCTGGGTTAGTAGGCTCGTCCAGCGAGCTGGGTCACCAGGTAATGTAAACGATCGGTAGCGAAGCTCCCCTCACGGCCAATGAGAGAGAGTCTCGCGATATTTCAGGCGAGTTTGAGGTTTCAGAGCGTAGTAGCCAGATCGCAGAGGCAGGGACTATTGTGAGCACTCAATGACGGAGGCTGAAGTTGTGTAAAAAGACATACATTTATTCCTACAACTAACATAAGACAGACATTATACCTAACAAACAATAAACATGAAATAACGGAAAAGACACAAACGATGTAATCATGAAAATGCAGTGACCAGATTTAAAATGATTAACCTAAAAAGGGAAAAACTGTTCTGCAAAGCAAGCAGTTTGTAGGAATATAAACCTAAAGGAATATAGCAGGTGAATAGGACAGTTTAGGTTGTTAGAAAGGAAAGGAAGTTGGTTTACTTGGATGCAGGAAAGAGGGAGGTCTTTGCAGTTGGTTGCAGTGGCTGATGAGCTGATGGGTGATGGCTCTCAGGGAGGCGCGGTGTTTGCAGCGGTTGTTGGAGTGGAGTCCCGTACTGGTGCAGAGGGTATAATGTGAGGTCATGTACTCCCATAGTACACACTGACTCTCCACAGGAGGGTAAAGTGTGAGTCAGAGATGATCCTGACCAGCGAGTCTTCACTGTGACCATCAACAATCTGACAGCTGAGGATTCCGATCGGTACTGGTGTGGTGTGAAGATCAGTGGAGCCTCTCTGATCAGGTTAATCTGTCAGTCACTGATGGTAAGATGTCTGTACTGCAGACTGTAGCCAATGAGATGCACAGTATGTAACATGTCACTGAGTCAAAAAGGAAGGACCTTAACACAAACACTGATGGAAAAATGTTTTAATATTTTAAAAATCTGCATTTTAATTTAATTCAATATGATAAACGAGACTTGGAAGAAGTAACAGTGTCAGCTAAATCGGGCGACTTCATGAGGTTAAATATGATAAGCAATATGTTAAAAAATGTCAGGGGTTGGCCAAACATTTACATACAGTATGTATGTTGTAATGGGCTGATATTCATAAACATTTCATTGCTGTGGAAATCGTTGAGTGTTTTACCTGTGTGTTGAAGTCCTCCAGGGCTGTCAGTGGACAAACAGGAGGTGACGGGTGTGGATGGAGACAGTGTCAGTGTTACTATGGAAACAACAAAAGACAAAGGATGTGGTGTAAGATTGGGGGCTCCTGTGCATCAGAGAGATCAGTGAGTTTGCATGGGAGGCCTGTCCTGATCAGGAATGACACAGAAAATAAAACCTTCATTGTGACAATGAGTGGGCTGGAGAGGAAGGACACTGGCTGGTATTGGTGGCTGGTTGTGGAATCCTGCAGATTCCAGTTCATATTACTGTTAAACATAAGTAATTGATTTAAATCTGCCTGTGAATTATTTATGCTTGAATATAAATAGATACATACTAATCAACCCAGCAGTTTCACTCACGAAGGGGTTTGTGCTTCTTTGTGGGGATAATCCCCTATTTATCAGCTGTTGTGAAACAGAGTTATTTATTGGGATTATTGTTTCAATGATAGTGGCACGGTGGTCCAGTAGGCGGCGCTGTTGCTTCACGCCTCCATGTTTAGGGGTTTGAATCTGGCTTCTGCTCTGTCTGTGTGGAGTCTGCATGTTCTCCACATGCTGTGTGGGTTTCCTCCAACAATCCAAAAACGCACAGTCAGGCTAATTGGTGTCTTTAATATTGAATGTGTGTCTTCTAGTTTATGATCAGTCTGTAATATGACAAAAATCACAGCATTTTCCACAGACATACAGCCAGTCACTTGTTATGTATACAAATCCAGACAAATCCATGTAGCTTGCAACATAATTCAGGCATTTTTTCATCTTTGTGAGGATGAATTGTTACTAATGGTGTGCAGACTGACTAACATGTCTGTAGGTGGTTTTTCATTGCAGCGTAGACCAGTGTTACAGTTGTACTCTGTAATATCTGTTCCAGTGCTGCATCCATCCATTGTCTGAAACTGCTTGTCTAACTCAGGGTCCCTATGGGCGCAAGGCAGGGAACGTCCCATGACAGGGTGCCAACCCATTGCAGGACACGCTCACACTCCATTCCCTCGCACAAGCACACCTACCGGCAATTTGACAACTCCAATTAGCCTCAGCATGTTTTTGGACTGTGGGGGGAAATCAGAGTCCCTGGAGGAAACCCCACAATGACACAGGGGGAGCATGCAAACTCCATACACACGGAATTCCAGCGAAGACTTGAGTACACGTGCCAGAGGAGTGAGGCGACAGTGCAAACCCTGCTTTTTATTAACTATCCTTTCTCCTGTTTCCACTGCTCTCCTTTTCTCTGCACATGATGAAGAAGGAGGGGATAATGAAAAACGGAGGTGAGCATTCAGCAGCATTTACAGTAGTGTGGGGGTCCAGCTAGCAGCATTTACCTGATCACACAGTAATGGGAAACTGTCATTTTAATTTTAAGGGAAAAAAATATTTTTTATTTCATTTTCTTAATAATAAACTTGAGATCCCATCCCATCCAGGGTGAGCCCTTGCCTTCTGCCCTGTGCTGCTGGGGAATGACTGCAGGCCTGTTTTCACAAAATAGTGTAACATGTTGTGTGATAATCTCTAGCTATTTTCATGCTCTTTGTTAATGTCTCCTGTTCCTCACATGTGTCCTGTGTAATAGTACAGATGTGGCTGTACCGTGTTTCTATAAAGCATGTAAGACTTTACTGTTCACATCCACCCTCTTATTCAGCTCTTTGGTCCAGCTGGCTCTGTATGTAGGACTGAGCTGATCGGTGCTGCTGTCGATTATCAAGGTGGTTTTACTTCAGTCAGAACAGATTCACTGTTTTGTTCTTCAGGTTTAAATGTGATATGTGTGACTGACAGACACACTGGTGTATTATATGTCTCACAGGTGGGAGCAGGTTCTGGATGCTGTACTGAAAGCTGGGACTGGTGTGTTTTACCTGATTTGCACCATCATCACCATTCAGCTGCACTGGACCTCCTGTAGAAAGCGGGAACCAATCAGAGAGAAGCAGAGGGTCTCCCTGGATCAGAGGAAGCTGGCAGAGGAGATGACCTTCGTGGAGCAGAATGAGTCAGACGAGCTGTAAAATAAACGGTTATGCTAACTGCAGTGAGGCCTCTCTCACTCAGCCCTGCTCAGTCTGTACAGTCATAGCATGAGAGTCAGTTAAACAGAGGGGATGATTATCTGCTGGCAACCTGTACAACCACGTATTGGCCACTTATTCACAAGTGCTTTGCTGCCACCTGCTGGTTAATGTTTAATAATCGTTATCTTGTGAAGGTAAGACTGGTTTTTATTAAATTGTCTCTTGATTCTGAAAAAATATGGTACTATACAAAAGTCTTGGGCCATCAAAGAAAACGTTTAATGCTATTTAATTGGGTTGTGTATATTTGCTCAGAACAAAAACACAATTATCATAAAAATATATGCAAATTAAAAGTGACACAATAAAAACTAACAAGAATTTCTTCTTTTCTCCATAAAGTTACTGATGCCTTGTTGGATCGCTAGGTGAACCACGCTTTGGATCCTAAACCTCTTCTCAGGGGCACCCCAGCCATTCCATGTATTTGTTAAATTCTGCCACCAGCTCACTTAATTAATTAATTTAATTAAACAAATGTGTCATGCCCGGCTCGTCCGCTCCTCCTGTGTGCCACGCCCCCTGATTACCCACGTGTTTTCTCCCGATTGTACCCAGCTGTATCTAGTTAATTTGCTCAGTCCTGTGTATTTCAGTCCGTGTCTTACCCGAGTCCTTTGTCCGTCATTGATGTCAGTTGATGTTCGTGCCCTCGTCCCTGAGATTAAACCCCTCGTTTGCCCTGATTCTCGGCTGTCTGCCTGCTTCTTACCCGCCTGCCCGCACGATCGCCGCTCTGCCCGCGATCGCTGCCGTCTCCCGTGACAAAATGTTAATGATGCATTGATTAGCCATAGGAGTTGTGTTATAAAAAGATATAGGTCTATTGGATGGTTGGTGCAAATGTTTTACTAACTTTAGAAGAGATTTTGAAATGACTGGGCTGCCACACTTTGACGGACAAAATATTATAATTCTAGACCAAGATGAAGATCATTTGAACATCATTTTCTTCGACAGCCCAAGACTTTTGTACAGTTTTGTATGTGTCTTTTATACTGGTCATAATTTGTTTAAATACATGATTAATAAATTGATACTTTACAAAACATTTCATATTTTTCTGAAATTGGTAATTATTAAAAATGAATTTCGCAAACTTAAATGGTTTGGCTGCGATGGGCTGGCCCCCCATCCAGGGTTGTTCCCGTGCCCATTGTTTCCGGGATAGGCTCCGGACCCCCCACGACCCAGTAGGATAAGCGGTTTGGAAAATGGATGGATGGATGGATGGATAAATGGTTTGGAGTTTTTAGGTCACCCCTCCTCGTCAGAGCCCACCAATCAGGGACTCTTTAAAAGAGTGATGTAATCAGGAACGCCCACTTTTCAATCTGCAGTACAAATACACCAGCTTGTCTCTGCTAACAACAGCCTGTGCATATCAGTTAAGGAGGAAACAGTACCACATACATATTGGCCAACATCAAATGAAAATGTAACACACGAAAACAGGACCGCCCACTTATCACTCTGCGTAAAATCACACCAGCTTGTCTGAGCTGACAGCAGCCTCACATATCAGCTAAGGAGGAAGACGGCATATCAAAAGTAAAAAGAAAGACACCATCAAATGAAAATATCCCTGTGTGATCTATTGGTTTCTGCTTTCACTCCCATTAAATGACAGTAAGTCTAGTTGCTGTCCGTGGTGCTGAAAACCTGGATCAGTAAATTCCAAATGAAACTTCTTTACCTGATTTAACTGTAACTCACTTATTTTGTTGGCAATGATGCTTTGTTGAGTCTAGAAAGGCGCAAAGTGGGTTTCAGATAAATTAAATGAAGTAGTTTTGCTTAAAAACCAAAAAGCTTTGAACAATCAGTTCAGCTTTGGACTGTAGTGCTTCACAAAAGTAAAATCCATCCAGTTAAATCTCTTTATCCCCAAGTCAAGAAGATATCAAATGCAGAAGCACATTGTGGGAGATACAAGGTGCAGACACATTAAAAGCACTTTTTTGTGTGAACATTATAAAACAGATTGATACACATTAAGCAGTTTGTAACTTTACATCCAGACCTACATCAGTCAGAAAAAGCAGGCGATGACCAGCCCATCCAGCAGCTTCATCTCTGATTGTACAGAATCCCTTGTCAGCGTAACTTCTGAAGTCATGACTAAACTAATTTCCAGCTCTGCCTTCAGTTTCATCTGTTAAATTAAATTAGGAACTAAACTAAACTAGGAGGGAAATATAGTCAAGCTACTTAAGTAGCCGAATTTTGTGTATCCACTAGAGGGCAGCCACACATAGATTCCCTTATGAATGGTTCTGATGCTTCCGGAAAGCACTGCACAGAGACCCAGGTATGCCAGTGAGGAACGGATAAAGAGCAGACGGATCCAAATACTAGCTGTAATATATAGTATTTTCAATGAATTTAAACAAATTAATATAACAGTGTCAGAGTGTCAGATCCATGTGACTTTTTATGATTGAAGAACTTTGAAAGCCTGAATATAACTGAGGAGGCCCACGGACCCCATTATGTGTGAAACATCATTGTGGTGCTGAGAGAAACACAGGACTGCTGATAAGACCCAGATGAAGTGAATTACCTGACTTTGCCCCCACCCATCCCCCCCCCAGGATACCCCCACCCCTGTCATACAGACACCTTCCTAACGGACCTCTTGATTTGTGCTGATCCACACATATGAAAAGGACCTACTGCAGTGACATTTTAAAACTGTATAAAACATAATAAAGACTGAAACAAAGGCCTGAGGTCAGACCCTCTGTATGTAGCACACAGTGTTTCTGCAGAGTCTCACACTCACATCCTGTATGACGACTTTTCTGCTTTTCAGAATAAGTCTGATTTCACTGCTCTTTGCTCATTTGCAATATGAGGAAGTAACAGTTTAGAAAAGAACTAGACTTATTTGATTAATTTGTTTGTAGTTTAAACTCTGTGAGCATGAATGATTCACTGTGAAGACCAGCTATCAATAATTTTGCTATGAAATCATGTTTCTAAAATGATAAGATTCTAGATGAAATCAAAATATTTATTCCTGGTAAGAGCAGGACAACAGCAGCATCAAACTGTTTTCCTTTTAACAGACAAGAAATAGACAGGAAATGCATCAGTGCACAAACAGTTTATGAAAATCAAAGATAGATGGATGATTTTTAAAACATTTAAAACCCACAAAAAGGGAGGCAGTGAGGTTAAGGAGAGTCAGGAAGTGAGTGTCAGTCTCCACAGATCTGAGGTCAGCGATACACACATAAGGCTCCTCTGATGCTCCTCTTCATCCTCTTCTTCACTGATGGGCCTCCAGGTGAGGATCACTTACTCTGGGACTCCACCATTCAGCGTAGTTAAGATGAAGATACATTTTGCACAATATACTTACTACATCTGTTTGTTTATATTCATATTGTTCCATGAAGTTTGATCACTTCCCGATTATAGTCTGTGGTGGTAGCATGTTGACCGACTGATTTTAGAATTGACTGCAGTCTTCTTTGTGTCCACTATGTGGCAGCAGTATAAAGGAAATATCTTATTCTGTCACAGCTGCTGGTGTGTGTAAAAATTCACATACTCTGATAACAAGTAATTCTGCCTCCAACTGTTTGTCAGGGATCTGGGCAGGAATGAATTACATGCCGACTGTACATACAACAGAGATAGGCTCCTGGGAGAACTTTGCCAGAAGTTGAAACATGACTTTAAGAATGACACTGATACAGAGTACTCAGCTGTTTGGTTGAAACTAAATCTTGGTCTGGATTTTTACATTCTGGACCTGAACTACCCACTGCTGCACTGACCCCCACCTTCTTCTTTTTTTTCCCTTTGTCCTGTCCGGCAGCTTTAGCAGAATCATGGTCTGAATGCACTGCTGTGACAAACATGTTTGCTTTACCATGAGGGGTTCTATAAACTCTGTATAGGCCTCTCATGTTGATCGATTTCATTTTTTAAATTTAAAAAATTTATTTATTTCATTTTTAACCCGTAAAGTATTGCAGTGGGTGAGCTGGCCGAAGAGGATGGACAGATTAGGAGGGAAAAAAAGAAGGAAAAAGAAGAAACGAGCAAGTGAGATGAAATGAAAGTTTTTAGCGGGTGTCTCTAACTTTGCTCTGCCATTGCATGCACACCACTTCCAGGGCCAGCCTTGCTCTCACGCTGATATACTGTCAGATTATGCACATCTTATATGTTGTTTTAACCCTTAGCGTATTAGTAAAGGCTGTTTTGTACTTACTTGATGTGATGGTCCACTTTACTGTGGCCTTGAGCCACATTAGAAATTTATTTCTGATATATTTAACTTAATCCTCATTTTTCTTTTGCCCATGAGCACGAAACAGCTAAATAATTAGCATGATGCAGAAGTTATTCTCAGACAGGCACTTAATCTATAAAGCAGAAATGTCATCATACACGATGTGAGGGTGAGACTGCAGACACACTGTGTGCTGCATACAGAGGGTCTGACCTCAGGCCTTTGTGTCAGTTGTTATTATGTTTGATTTGTGATTCTCACCTGGAGGCCCATCAGCGGATGAAGAGGAGCATCAGAGGAGCCTTATGTGTGTCTCACTGACCTCAGATCTGCGCAGACTGGCACTTACTTCCTAATTCTCCATAACTTTGCTGTTTCTCTGTCTTTAACTGTTACTCAGGAGTCCTGAAGTCCAATGAAAAATCCGCTTTCTCCTGTCTATTTGGCTGATACAAGTTCTGCTCACTTCTGCTTGGGTTGCATGGATCACCAGCCACTTGTCACCAACTAACAGACCACAGCCTACCTGACCAATGTCATAACTGGTGCACCTAGGTATAAAATTTAGTCTCACTGTCTCCAAAAAAGGTCACTGTCTGGAACCCCATGGAACCACATTTTTGATTCCTTAGACAAGAGCAAACTGAGCAGCTGCATCACGGTCTGAATTGGGAACTGCCTCGCCTCAGATCATAAGACCAGCGGATAGTGAGGATAGCTGAGAAGATTATTAGAGTCTCTCTCCCCTCCATCATGGACATTCACATCACACACTCCATCCGCAAAGCCACCAACATTGTGGATGACCGCACCCACCCCTCACATAATCTTTTCACTCTGGCATCTGGAAAAGCATTCAGGCCTCCACAACCAGACTCAGAAACATGGCGCCTGACTACTGAACTCTCAGGGACTGATCTGATACCACACACAACACACACACACATACAGCTGTGTAATCATATCTTCGTGGGGACTCTCCATTCATTTCTATGGGGAAAACTGTAATCCCAACATGACAACTTTAACCCCTACCAACCCCTAACCTTAACCATATGTAACCAAACCAAATACAAGACTTTTGGCATTTTTAGTTTTTTGACTGTATTTACAGATCTTTGTGAGTACCTGAAAATGCCCCCCAAAACATCAAAATAACAGGTTTTTGTCACATTGTGGAGGACATTTGGTCCCCACAATGTAATATACACCTAATCCACACACACACACAGAGTAGGTATTTGAATCTTTGTGGGGATTCTCCATTCATTTGTATGGGCGTAACCCCAATCCTAACTATGGCAACCTTAAACATTGCAGTAGTTACCAAGCAGTAACAGTAAGCAACCAAACAAAATGCAAGACTTTTTGAATTATTCATTTGACTGCATTCACAGAATTTAATAAAATTCAGTATCTTACTTTCGGGACCGAAAACATGTCCCTACAAAGTCAAAATAACATGTTTTTATAGCACTATGTACATAACCACCCACCCAAACGCGCGCACACACACACACAAACAGGCCTACCTACAGTATACCCTCCATAGATTCCTGAATGAAATATCTGTAAAGCAGTTATTATGGCATGGCGTTTGGTTTGAACATGCAGTTTTTAAGAATATTGCGCTAATTCTAAACGAAAGACTGCACTAATTCTAAAATGGCTATATAAGAACTTTATTTACCATTAAATTAATTATAAATCAAACCAAAATTTAGTCTCTCAAAAAACTTGTATATGACATATCTTTGTTCACATTATGAGAAATTAAAAACACCAGGACACAGAATGTGAATAACAAGAACTATAGTGTTCTTTCTCAAAAGCGGACCTACCAACGTGGCTAAAATGCTAATTGCGTTCAACAGCTATGGAAAAAAACAGCGGTACACCCCAAACATCGCGGTATTACGCATTACCGTAATACTGCATAGCAAAGACATAATGTCATAAAAAAATTACAGTCAGTATTTATAGACAGAACTGCGTGGTTTCCCATTGACAAGTAGATACATGGTTTACGGGCTTGAAGGCGGTTAGATCAACAAATTCAATCACGCTCAGCCAAAACAAGCACGAGCTAAACATACTACTTTTGATTGGTTCACCTTCAAATTCGTCCCGCCCTGACAATTAATTCTCGTTTTTATTCGTTGAAAATGGCGTCAGTACATATCTTCATCCTTTCGACCAATGAAAAATTTCGCTGGTTTCCATAGAAACAAAATCAGTGCAGTTTGAACATAAACTTTCTGACAGAGCGATGGCGCAGCGGTGAGAAGCATCTCTTCGTATGTTTCTTGCTATTTCTTCAGATTATGTTTTGTTAGCATAGTTAATTTTATATTTCATTTTATGTCGTGATATAGTTCATGCAAATATTGCCGCAAAATATAATTGAAATATATTTAAAATTAGTAGCTTAAACTGTAGATGCTGTGGCCATTTTTCGTAATGTGATTGTTTATATTTAAATTGTAAGAGAAAATAATTGTGTTAAACTTAAAAACAATAAGCCTTATGGTTGATATGATTGGTTTTACTCATCCGGTCTGTCGTAATGCGTTTCATCTGAATATGTTATTCTGAAAAGAGCCCCTATACGTTTACTTTTTAAATGTCCCATGTTGTTGAAGTAAGATTAACCGTTTGCTGGGTTCATTACCATGGCGATGTTATAACGTACCGAAGCAGCGTCCTGATTTCGCCAGCGTTACTGTATAGGTTGTGAAACAGTTTTAGCAATTTGGCCGCTTCTATCAGAGTAGCCTCGATGCCACGAGCAGCTAATGAAGGCTCCATCCCTTTCCATAGGCATTCTTGGTGAATAGCATTTAGCAAATGTCTGGAGTACGCTGAAAATACACAGTGTCTAGTTTGGCTTTGAGAGTATCACAGACGGCTAGTTAATTATGTTAACCAGAATGAAAATTCCGAAAGCTGTTTCTGGACCAACGACCAGCACTGGGGAGCCTAGGACCTGTGGGACGAGGTGATCGACTGGGGAGAGAGGAAAGGTTTGGAGGAGTGCTCACCAGCGACACCCCCCACTGTCCAGGCTGGGGAGGTTATGGGGGCACTGCACTGTAAACCCGGATAAGTTGAATTTACTTTAAAAATTTGAGGAAACCGGTTGCCTTAAAAAAATAAGTAATTTGTAATGAAAACCTAAGTTCATTTAACTGAAAATGTTAAGTACATTACACTCAATTCAAAATCGATTTAACTTGACATGTTTTGCTAAGTTAACTTCTTTGCACAATTAATACACTTAATATCTTAAGTATAATGTACCAAATACCTAGTTGTAGCTTACTTATTCAGTTATTATCATTAAATTATTATTTCAGTTTTTAATCTGGTGGATTATAAATAGTTATTCAGGTCAAGAAATCAGATGAAACATTTGTTGAAAACACCCCGGTTAGGGGTAAAATGCTTTATTGTGAACATACACAACAGATTGTTTTTCTAAAAGCACGACATAAAACTAGGCACCTGGTATCAGGTGCAACAATTAAGAACACCACTTAACACTGCAAACTGTTTTCCTCAGTTTTTGGTTTGTTAATCTGAATCAAAACCAGACATATCAGTGCCAGTCCAATTACATAAATAGAAAAAAGTGCATAACAGTGCAAATAAGTCCCTTTTCTAAAAGAACAAACAATCTTTCTCCTATCTGGAGAAATAGTGTAACAACACCTCTTTACACTGCAAGTTGGTTTTTCAGAGTCTGAATTTTTGGTGGCAGCTCACTTTTACCCAGGTTAAACATCACCTGCTGAACAAAGCAAAAAGTGTTTTTCATGTATCTGGGATAGTCCAGGTGCAGGGCATATATCAGTCCAAAAAGGACATAGAAGGCCTGAGGAAGGTTGGCCAGATCATCCATCACCACATTCCCTTCCAAGATGATTCCCACTTTGGATGGGTTCAGCTTAAGGTTCTCTTCACCAATGAAAAGCAATCCCACTGGAGTTTGCCTGTACAAGTCATTGTCAGCTGTGTCCTTACAGAGAAACAAATGTACAATCGTGTGTTAGTTAGCACAAACATTTTCGAAGTGTTAACAATACAAATACCCTAAGAAGAAACACTGTACACTGATATATTAGTAAAAGACACTCTGTTCATACAAGATATGAGGCCTGGCTTGTTCAGCTTCCTTTTCACTGTACAATTACAGCAAAATATTTAATGTTAACTGAACCCAAATTTTTTCAGCCAAGTTTTTTCAGTTAATTTCATGCCACTGATTAAACATACAGACAATTTTATGGTAAAAATAAATAAAAAAAACTCCAAGTCTGAAAAACTGAATAAATCTGTAGCACATATAGTAGTGCGGATTAATGGTTTAAAAATAAAATAAAAACAAAGAACATGCATTTATGAGGGGCCGTGCAAGCCATAATTCATTCTGGCACTCACACACATTTTCCTCTCACACTCACATTCTCCTCTCAGAGGAGAGGAGGATAGGAGAAGGATGTGTGTGTGAGAGGAGAATGTGTGTGTGTGTGTGTGAGAGAGCAGAATGTGTGTGTGTGTGTGAGAGAGAGGAGAATGTGTGCAAGAGGAGAATGTATGTGTGTGTGTGAGTGTGTGTGTGTGCTTGCACGGCCCCTCACATGCATCTGCAACATGTATAAAAATGAATATGCTTACAAAGCAGGTCTTGAAGAAGGCAGAAGGATCATCACCCAAGGTGACCGGCAGTCCCCGAAGACAAAGGCATCTGACGTCTGTTGGCTCAGTTGTCTAGACGATAGTGGACATGGAATAAAACACTTTATAAGGATACTGACTGTAATTTACAAGAAATTACAAGAAGAGATTAGGAAAAAATTTAATGGAAATAGGAGATAAAATTATGAGAATAGAAAATGCAGAGGTAAAAAAAGGTGTAGAAAATGAATAGAAGAGGGAGAAATAGAGAAGAGCAAAGAGGGGGAGAGAAAAATTAGACAAGAAACAAAAAGGATAAGGAGGAAAAGCTTCATAGGAAAACAGGACTGATGTAGATATGTTAACTTACCTTTGTCTGGTATAAAAGTTCAGCCAAAAGCTGACCAGTAAGGCCTTTCTTCTTTTTGAAGAGGTCCATGAGGCTTGGAGACAAATTGTCAAGTGCATCCAAGAAGTTCTCTCTGAGATTTTTCCCTACCACTCTGCCAAATTCATAATAAACCTGAAACATGGCAAACAATGCATCAGTCAATGTTCACACTGTTTTAATCTGACACACTCAACACTACATGATATGTAGACACTAAACACAAACCTGATTTTCTGTAAAAAGAGCTGGCCAACGATGCACCACCTGGCTGATGGCAGGCGTCTCATTGACAATCTCCTTTCTGCGAAAAGCAAACGTCACATCCATCTCTTTCTTAACCAGGGATTCCTTTGGCTTTGTCTTCATCATTTCATTGACCAGAACCTCACGAGCTACTTCCATGTTTTGGTCAGTCATCCCCTCTGGAAAATCAGGCAGGAAATTTATTTCCCCTTTCTTTGGCTTCTTGATCTGTGTGTTTGCAGGATCGCCATTTGTAGTGTCACTTCTTCGCTTGCCACCATTGACAGTAACATCAAGTCGACCCAGCTGCCGCATTTTGGTTCTATAATTACCCATTTTGAACTTAAGGCTATTCTTCCAACCATTCCAGCCAGAGTGTGACCCAGTTTCTTTAAGGCATGGGTGTGTTTGCACTAAAGCCTTAGCAACAGTCTCAAAATCTTCCTTTGTTGGGTATGCTTTAAATGCATACATGGTCTCAGCCAATTTCTCGAGTATGTCATGCTTTAGTTCTTTTGTGACTTTAAGAAAGGTTGCATCCCTGAAATACTGCAGGTTACCTTGGCGTAGTCTATAATCTACATCGACTTGAAATTTTGGAATTTCAAATACCGCTGGCCACTGAGAACTTCTATCCAAAGAGATGGACAGGATCTCGGTGTCTGCTTGGCTGCCTGTGTCACTACATAATTCAGAACCTCCAGGGACTGGTACAAGCTCAATGATAGGGATGATTTTGACCGTTGGTTTATCTGGGAGCTCAGACAAGTCTGTGAGGTTGCATAATTCATTGTTAAATTCAGGATCTTGGTACTGTAAGGTAAAATTGTAGTTTGTTTGGAGAGTGCCTTTGAGCCAGCTAATCAAATCTTCAAGTATGTATGGTCGAGGGTTCATTGTCATCTTTCTTATATCACCCTCGGAGATGATAACCCGCATTGTTAATTTCTGTTCCATGGCCATCTGAAAAATTAAAAGAAAAAAAAAAAAAAAGACAGACAGCTGTTTAGCAAATTACAAATCGTCTCAGTGTCACCATAAGCTCTCCTTGTACCATGTATGCTGATAATGGGAGGACATCATTTAAATCTGACATCTTCAACACACACATAGAAGTAACACTATCACAATGAAGTTGGTAAGATCTCAAATGCTCCCTGTACCATGCGGCCAATTTGTGACAGACAAATAGAATCTCTACATTAACTGCAACAATCTTGTGAATCTGGACGAATGCAGGCAGACCAGAGCATGACCCAGAAGACAGTATCATGCCTGGATGATACTTGATTCCATCTACACTGACAGATGCAGCTTCAAGCACCGACTCTGGTGTTGTAAAGTTTTGAGCAATTGCTGTCTGCACACTGTGAGGGAAGGTGGCAAGCAAAACTGGAGTAACCTTTGACATCTCAACTGATGGTCTGAAAAATGAGCTACAATCGAGATGGTAACTGACTGCCTTCTGGTGTTTTGTAGCAAGTGTCGTGGCAACATTTTTAAAGTTCTGAGCAGTGCGAATTACCCTCTTAAAGAATTTATGCTTCCCCTCGAACCGCATTGTCCAAACCTCAGACAGGGGACCAAATTTCCTTACCAGCTGAGGATAATGTTCCACAAAGTGATGTTTTGGCCTTAAACGAAACTCTGGAAATGTTGACTGCAGTAAGTGCCTGTGCTCTGCTATCTTACAGTCCAGAAAGTTAAGCGTCTCTTCTGTATGCTTTGGTGCTACAGCTAGCTCAGTAATATCTTTGAGCAGCATGAGAATTTCCCAAGTGTTGTCACCCTCAGGGACACAGTGACCAATGAGAAATGGAAGGAGCCTTATGAGACACCAGTTCTCATGGCCATTTCCACCAATGGTCCCCTTACTGGAAAATCCCTTTCCAATAACCTGAGGTCGATCTGTTTTGTCACTAAATGAGTACTTAAAACACCTGATGGCCTGATTCAGCATATCTAGGGTGAAATAAGTCTTGCCTATCAGGTCTGTAAGGCACAGGGACAATTCAACTGGAACAATACCTTCCAAAATATCATGCAAGATGTCAGGAGGGTACCCACTGACCACATGAAAGTGCTCAAGATTCTCAGTTAAAGGACATGCTCCTTTCACACCATAAGCTCGAGTCATTCCAGGGTCCTCTCTGATATCCTGCACCTGCCTGTCATGGGACTCTTTGTCTCGGAGTTGAAAGAAACCAGAACATACCTCTTGTTGTTGAGTGTCTCTACTGCTTGCCAAACAGAATCTGCAGAACTTGTCGACAGTAAAACTCTCCAGGAAACCTGCAAGAGAGTGGGCAGCAAGATTGTCAGCTGCAACATACAAGACTGTACCTTTCACACTTGCACCTAGTTGCTCCAGGTAAACGCCATTCTGCTCCAATAATTTTAGATCATAGATCAGAGGTTGGAAAACTTTTGCATAACCACACTCCTTGACTGTGGAGGTATTGCACAGTAGAGCAAGTTGGATAGAGCTGAGGGTTGACCGATATTTTGAAGGTATGTTTGCAATAACCCAGTATACTGCACACATCTTGTGTTTAAGCTTTGATGTTCCAAGAGGATTGGCGACTTCAAAGTCATCAATGTAAAGTACAAGAGCAATTGTGAACTCATCTTTTGCAAGAAATGGATTTTCAGTAAAGTATTGCCCATCAGTATATGATCTGAATTCCTGAGGGACATGTACTTTTTCTGACATAGCTTTGTCTAAAACATCAGTTTTGTTAAGCAACTTCTGTAGCATAGGAACAATGGGAACATATGCAAGAGTTTTTTTGCCTTTCTCCACAACATATTCAATTGGATTTACCAGTGGAAACTCTGTACGCACATAGGCTGCTCTTTTTTTGGCAGTTCCTAAAGGTCCATCTTTGGAACAATGTGTCATCATGTTACTTTCTGACACAGCACTGATAATCTCTTTAATAACAGTCTCATCCATGTCAGCACAATATTTGTTTAATATGCCCCTGACTCTGTGTTGTACAAGTGGTTGTGAGAGCTTATTGATTTGACAGAGCTGCTCTATCACATCTTGCACTGCACTCTCTGGTATGTGCAAAACAGTGTGCATCTTTAGTAGTAAAGATGCCAAGTTGTGCTCAAGCTGTTTTTCTAAATCGTGCAGATCACATTCAGTTACCTCAGACAACTCTTGTGTGTCCTCAATATCATCATCTGACATCTGCTCTTGTGAAGCATTACTGTCATGGCTTATAATATTGTCACCAACAATTTCTGATTTAAACCTCTTTGAGATCTGTTGTTTGTGTACTTTACTCTTGTGTGCTTTGAAGGTGGAGTAAACACTGCTTTCAAAATTACAGTCTTCATAAGGGCATCTGACTTTATGATTTACTTTTAGATGTGCACGATGCAGGTGAGTGAAAAAGTCACTCTCTGAACAAGACTGTAAATCCACACGACAGACAGCTAAACTTAGTTGGTATATCTGTACTTTGTTGCTGATCTGGAGTTTTTGTGTGAATGCGGGACAGGTGAACTTTTAGTGCATTTAATGATTTAAATGTGCACAGACATTCCTGATGTAAACAAGGAAAAGGCTCGGTTCTGGTATAACCTCCGTGTTTTAGCCTGTAATGTTTAAATAATTGTGCTCTTTTTTCACAGCTAAAAGGACAATACTTGCACTTCCAAACCATTATTTAATCGGTGTCTTTAGACTTAACTCTAAGAATTTCTCTTTATTTTCCCTGCAAATGAGCAAACATTAACAACATTTACCTTAAGAAACCTAACAGACTGGAAAAGTCTGAACACTGACATCACATTTATTATTTTGCTAGTTTACGGCGAATTAGCTTTAATATAGGGCATTTTAAGTCACATACACATCTTAAGATACATATTCGCTTATGTTGTCTTAAAGGAACTTACCAGATACAATAGGCCGTGGTAAACCGCGTAAAACAGCCGCATGTGTTCCCGCTATCTTCTTGGAAAAAATAACGGTTGCAGCCGGCCAGGTGAAAGCCTAAAGGCGAAGCCCGCGAATCCCCTCTAGGAGTACCATGACAACCAGCTGCCGTAACGCTGCATCTTGTTTACGACACTCCCTCAATTCTGAAAGGGGAATACTCACAAAAAAAGAAAAATAATAATATGAACATATTAATGCGTAGCTCAATCTAAGGCTGGGTTACACTAGCATTAGATATCGATTAGTTGTGGATAAAAAAAGCCAACGAACCGGTAAATGTTAAAAAATTGTTTCCACCGCTGCCCCCAAAACCCTCCCCCCCACAGTTAGGTAAATATACATTGCACAGCCAGGTAAATTAGCCAGTGTCTAAAAATTTCCGTCGAAATGACGAAAGTTTAAATGAAGTTTTTACAACTGAGGGAGTTAAACTCACCTTCCAGTTCCTCGCCAGCGGTGTTTGAATCCACACAACCGCAACAAAAAAATCAGTTTTAGACTGTTTTTGTTTTGTATTATATGTCTGTGTAAGAGCAGGCTGCAATATAGACTGTTGAAATAAGGAAAACACACACACACTGATACCTTGAGCAACTGCTCATTACTCTGTTAATAGGCAGTTATCACAATTGGGAAGAAGAGGTGTGGTCTGTTCAATAACTTTTCAATTTAAGCTTATTGTACTTCACATTATTTGCACATTGGACTATGCCAACAAATTAGTAGAATATACTTAAAATTATGAAGTGATATCATCAAACTTTTTCTTTTTAGTATATAATGCTTTAATATTTAAGTAGAAACTAAATCCGGGCTAACAGTGTGGTAGGTGTGACGGACTGGTGTAAGGGAGGTGAGGGTGTGAGAGTGATAGGCAGTGCTGGCATTGTTTCTGAGACTCTTCAGAGAGGAAACTGGCGGTGTAGAGATAGATGTGGGTCTGGTATAGATAGAAGATGTAGAAGTGGTGGAAAATTAATATTAAAGTTGAGCTTGTAGAGCTCTTGACACAGAGAAGAGCCAAAATACAAGGAAGATGAAGCTGTGGTTCTTCTGCTGCTGTTTGGGGAACATTAAATGTTTGAAACAGTATCAAAGATAATGAATTAAGTGTGCTAAATTTTGAGATGTATAGTGGAATGTTTATTAACAATTGTTAATGTGGCACCCCTGAACCCCCTCGGTTGGCCGCCCCTGCCGGTTGTGTGGGGTCGGGGATGAGGACTAATCGGGGCCAGTCGGGGATCTGGCCCCGGTGCCGGGGGGGGCCCACTCCTGCACGCCCTTATTGCTCCCCTGGGCCGGACACCACATTTCATACAACACTAGAGCTTTGAGGGGCAGTGGGGAGGTTTTACTTGCACATTAGACACCACATGACACTAGGGCTGAGGAGGTGGGTTTAGGCAGGTGGGGTTCTGCCGTCTGCCAGCGGTGGGGTGCCCGTGCCTCGACTGTTCACCTGCTTTTTGCACTTTAGTTATATACACAGTCCATGCTACATTAGGGCCTTGGGGTGCAGGGAGGGGGATGGGGGACTCTGCCATCTGCCAGTGGTGGGGCCCTCATACTCGAACTGCACCCACTAATTTTAATGCATTGTAGACATAAACACACAACTCTCTCACACATGTACATGCGCACTTCACATTAACATGGGACGGGGAATCAGTGGGGGCGGAGGGGTCCCCCCTAACTCTCTGTCTCTGGCCCTGCGCGTGTGGGGTGGCCCGGCAGGTAGAAGACGGCCCTGGCTGGTGTGGGCCGTCTCCTCTTGTGGGCTGCGGGCTGGGTGGTCCTTGGCTCTGCTGCGCCGTGGTGGGGCCCTGGCAGGCGGTCCGGGGTATCTAGGGATGCTCTGAGCCCTTCTAGGCGAATTGTAGGGTTCGGTCTGGGCTGGGCGGGGGGTCTGCCGCTCCCCAGTTGACGCAGGTCCGCTCCTGGGTGGTGGGGGGGGGGGGTGCACTTTGTTTGTATGGGTCTCCCTTAGATCATCCTGCAGTGTTGGGGAGGGGGGGGACGTGCCGGGTCACTACAGTGGGCGGTGATCCGTCCTGCCGGGGAGCGGGCTGGGGGGACCGTCCGCCAGGGGAGTGTTCCCGGTTGATGGGGCCCTTTGGCCCTGGACCCGCTTCCCTCGGTGGAGGGCTTGCGGGAGGGACTGGGGGGCTCGCTGTCTGTCCCCCCTCTGCGGACCTCCTTTTACAGGGGTTGGGCCCCCCTTAGTCCCTCGTAGGCTCCCTCTCGGGTTGGGCGGGTGGTTGTCTTGTGGACATATGGCCATGGGCCGTGTGTTTCTTATGGTTGTTTGTACTCTGTATTCCCCTACACTTTATTTTCTCCATCCCACCTTTACATCTCCAGCCCGCTGTTCCTGGGAAAAGCCACCTGCCAATCATCCTTGGAGCAGCAGCCATTCTCAGGATCTCCTACATCACAGATCACCTAATAAACACAGGACCTGTCGACGACTGGAGAAAAGGAGAAACGCTGAAGCACACTGGGCATTTTGGAAGCATTTCATCATAATAAATTACCTTTGCCTTTACAGTTTCTGTGTACAGTTTCATTATAGTAAATTGCACTTAGTTGTGATTACTCAGTTACAAAGACAATGGGTCACTCTATAATGGGTGATGGTATGCTTTTAGCTGTGCTTCCACAGGTTGTATCTGCCTTAGTAAATGACTAAATGTCTTTTTCACAAGTGATTTTGATTATGTTTGTAGAATTAAATTAAAGGTAAACCTGTACATTGGTTAAAATAACATCTGACTGCTACAATAATACATCATACAGCGTCTTTTGTACTAATGTGCTACCTTGGGACATTCAGGTTGTATAATGAACAATTTTAATAAGAATTGTGTTAAGTAATTAACTTTCAAAATCTATCAATACCATGCAAAAGTGTAAAGTCAAATTTATGAGATACTTATTACAATAAACGGAAGTAGTCTGTACCCATTTAAAGAGGCTTTACATCATACAGCTTCTTATACTGGTCTGGTTGGTGGGTATAAAGGATCATTTAGAAATCTTCCTCCTCCAAATGTATCATATCATTTCATGAGTTTTGGTAGAGTGGGGGTAGCAGGATAATAATAGGATTTACTGGTTATTTTTGATACGGTAAAATCGCAAGACGTAGAAAAATAAAAATTTGTGTATGGTCAGAATTATCAGTGGTAGGAGATTTTGTCCCTACTACCATCTGGGAAAAGAACATTCTGGTGCTTATCTGTGAAGAAGCAATTTCAGGAGATATAAATCCTTGCAAAAAGTAGTCTCCCACTCTATAAATAGGGTGCAATTTGTTTTTTTCACGCAGTGGAAATGGAAATGTTTTTTTAATGTTGATGACGACTGTAACTGGTCAAAAGGTGGCGCCAAAGATCCCCAGTAATGCATCGCCCATTAATGTACAGATATCCCCCTGCCTCACCATGCATGACTCCTCCAATGGTGCTGATGTTTAACAGTACATTCATCCTAACTATACAATTTGATATCTGGTATCGTCCTGTCAGTTTTAACCCATTTCTAAGTCCCGTATGGTTTAGGTAGCTTTTTTTCCAAAATGATGACCATGAAATTCAGCACATATAACAAATATTGAACTATAGGCATTAATTGAAATGCTCTCTCTCACAGACACACACATATTAGATGTCTATGTCTTTGAAATTGTTTAATACGAATTAATCTGTTTTATAATGTTCACACAAAAAAAGCTTTTGTGTTCACATTTTACAACCCCAAATCAGAAAAAGTTGGGATGGTATGTAAAATGAAAATCAAACTGAAAACAGCACTTTGTTAAATTATCTTTGACCTGTATTACATTGAAAACAATACAACAGCACATTATTTAATGTGTTCCTCGTGAATTTCATTGTTCTTTTTCAAACACGTATTCCAATTTTGGTTCTTAGAACACATTTCAAAAAAAGTTGGGACAGTAAAGCATTTAGTACTTTGTAATGTCGCCATTCCTTTTCACAACACTTAAAAGACATTTAGGGACTGAAGACACCAAGTGATGTAGTGTTTCAGGTGTAATTTTGTCCCATTCTTCCTGCAAACAAGTCTTCGTTGTCACATATTGCGCTTCAAAATGAACCACACATTCTCTATTGGAGACAGGTCGGGACTGCAGGCAGTCAAGTACCCATACCCTCTTCCTCCACAGCCAGGACTTTGTAATGTGTGCAGAATGTGGTTTCGCATTGTTTGTTGAAAAATGCATGGGCGTCCCTGGAAAAAATGTCTTCTTGAAGGTAACATATTGTGCTCCAAAATCTCTATGTACTTTTCAGCATTAATGGTGCCATCACAGAACTGCAAGTTACCTTTGCCAAGGGCACTGACACAACCCCATACCATGACAGACCCTGGCTTTTGGACTTATTGCTGGTAACAGTCTGGGTGATCCTTTTCTTCTTTGGTCTGGAGCACACGGCATCCATTTCTCACAAAAAATACCTGAAATACTGATTCATCTGACCACAGTACACGTTTTCACTGTGTGATGGTCCAACTCAGATGCGTTCTGAGCCCAGAGAAGCCGACGGCGCTTCTGGACACTGTTAAGATGGGGCTTGCTTTCGGCACAGTACAATTTTAACTGGCATTTGTGGATGTAACTACGTATTGTGGTACTTGACAAAGGTTTGCCAAAGTAGTCATATGTGGTCATATCGCTTATAGATGAATGACGATTCTTGATGCAGTGGGATGCTGAGGGATCGGAGATCACGGTAGTTCAACTTAGGCTTGCTTCCTTGTCCTTTACGCACTGAAATTGCTTCAGATTCCTTCAATCTTTTAATTATGGTATGCACTGATGAAAGTGAAATATCCAAATCTCTTCCTGTCGTTCTTTGAGGAACATTGTTTTTAAACATTTCAATAATTTTCTCACGTATTTGTGCTGCTTTTGTACCAAATCATAATTACAATCACCTGTTGACATCACTTGTTTCAAATCACATCATTATTTAACCAATTTACCTCACTACTGGCCCTAAATCGCTCCTGTCCCAACTTTTTTGGAAATGTGTTGCAAGAACCAAAATTGGAATACGTGTTTATTTTGAGGAAAACAATGAAATTCATGAGGAACACATTAAATAATGTGATGGGGGTAACACAATAAATTCAAGATTTTTATTTGTCGTACAAATGTAGTGGTACACTGGCAGCGAAATGAAATTGTCGTTACTCCAGTAGGTGTAATAAACACACTAGTAAAAGGACATCAAAATTAAACAACGTGAATTAACTGAAACTACAGAAAGATAATAAGAAAATATAACAATAAAAGGTATATAAAAAGTAAAGATGAAAATGTATAAAAAATATGTAGAAATGTTTAAAGTACAGATTGTAGTTATAGCATATTTTAGCTTTTAATCTGTGATGTTAATGATCCTACTGGCCTGGGGGTAGAAGCTTCTCCTCGGCTTCTCAGTCCCGGCCATAAGGCCCCGGGGACTTATGCAGGGCGGCAGTTCTGTCCTGGTGATTCTCTGGGCGCATGGTATCACCCTCAGCGGGACTCGGCGGCCCTCAGAGCTGGAGCTGCCGTACTGAGCAGTTATGCTCCTGGAGAGCACAGATCCCACATTGCCGCTGTAGAAAGTTTTTTGAGGCACAGAGGAGAGTCTGTATTTCCACAGCTGCCTCACATGATACACTCACTGTCAAGCTTTCAGCACTAAAGTTACAGATTACTGGGTGGCCGAGAGGTCTGTGAAATTTGGAGGGTCAGTAGCTTGCCTGGGAACCCTTAGCATTCAGCGAAAACTGAACAGAGCGGCCTGTAGCAGGGTTGTCTAATTTGTTTAGCTGGCTGGCATAAGATTTTCAGTTTGAAACAAGTATGCACACAGATTTACATGTACGTAACAGTTTTATTACTTTGTAAATAGTTTGCAGGGCTTTCAAAGTACCCCAGTGCTTTTGATATAGCGAATTTTAGGTTTATAATGAAATAATATAGATTTGCCCTAAGATTTAATAAGATTTCTTGCGTGAGCGTGAGAGTCTGAAGGTGTGAGTGTCACACCAGATGGGTGAGAGCTGACAACCCTGGCTCTGTTCAGTAGCCTCAGAAATTCTTTCGAACTTTCCAAACACAGCTGATGGAAATCAATGGACGCAAAGGTTCTCAGTGACCATTTTAGCTTGTTTTTAGACTAAAGGCCTATGATGGATCTTTGGAATGTTGCGGAGATACGAATGCTGAGGACAGCATACTTTGTGCTGTGAGTGTTATGTTATCCATGTAAACAAAGAGGAAGTACACAGTCCAACCAGATACTATATTGAAATGCTAACAAGTTTTTAAATATTTTTATTCAAGTGACTTTAAGTCTGGATAATGTTTTTAATGGTTGAAAACGTGTGTATTACTGTATAATTAAATAATTAAACTTCTGAAATGGCCGCTCAGTGCAGGAGGAGGCTGCAAACCTGAAGAGGCACACAACCGTATGGGTGGGGCAGGGGATCAATGGTGTGAGGTAGAGGACCAGGGCAGTGGGATTGCAGTGGCACAAGGGCAACCGTGTGGTCATCATGGGCTCCTCCAATGGCAGCTTCTGGTAAGTCGCTCTGGTAAACCCCGTTAGACTCCAGTGAAGTGAGTGAGGCTGCAGCGCTACACTGGAGGGGACACATGTGGGCTCAGGGGCCCATGTGACTGTAGCAGAGGAAGGGATCTCTAGCTGATGTGGAGGTACAGGCCCAGTGGCAGTAAGGGGTGGGCAGACAGCTGCAGAGGCTGCGGGGCCAGCGGCCCCACTGTACACATGGACCGCAGGGAATCTCAGCATGTTGTGCCCAAAGTCCAGCACACATGCCTGGTCTCACCAGGGTTGCAGTGGAACCTGTATGGACTAGGGCAGTACATGCGACTCACATCACTATGGTGGGTATGTGACAGAAGTTGCCTCTGTGAGTCCAATCCGTAGTCACAACCTCTGCAGCAGGTGGTAGCAGGGCCACCTCCCCGGTGTCACCAAGGAAGTTCCGGAAATTAACCTTGTTGGCCCACATCTTCCCGGCTATGCGTGCCCTTGGCGGAACCCTGGGTGGCGGTGAACTTGGGACACTGTCTGAGGATTGAGGGGTGGGGGGGGGTGCTGCTGCCTGTCAGCCTACAGGCAGTCTGCATCCAGGAAGTAAACCTGAGGGCCTGGGTCCTCCAAGCCCTTTGGCGTTTACAGCTTGGTTGATTTCTCCCGTCTCGTTCCCCGCCACCTCGCTGCCCACAATTTCTCTCTCCAAAGCCAGTTCCAGGGCCTCGTCTAGGGACGCAGAGGGGTTGACTGTGTCTGAATGTGAGCTATCTGGGGTTAAGTGTCTAGATAAACTGATCCCTGGCCAGTTCACTCTGTACTGATAGAGCCATGTGAGCACAGACACGCCTACACAACCCCTTGATATCATTAAGCAGGATGCAGAGAGACTCATTTGACTCAATCCCTGCACCTATTGTTTAACTGAGAGGGCAGAAGTCCTCACACTGCCCACAGCGATTCTGCAGGGCACTGACCAGTGTCTCATCCAGGGGCTCAAGCAACCAGCAGTGTACACCTCAGAAAAACATGTGTGACAACCCTGAGGACCTGCTTGCATACCACAATGGTATCCCATCTCCCCTTGCTCTTTGAAGGGGTACCACCCATCCAGTATAGTTATCACTGGGCTATCACAATGTCATCACAATACTAAAGACTGAAACAAAGCCGTGAGGTCAGACCCTCTGTATACAGCACACAGTCTCACCCTCACATCCTGTATGACCACATTTCTGCTGTTCACATGGCATTTCTCCAGCTTCCATTGCCCTGCAATGGACTGACGAGCTGTTGAAGGTCTACCTCACTTTACACTTTGCCCATGTCTTGTGTGTATACCCTGTCCGATCCTAACGTGTATTTAGTGTGTGTAAATCTCTCACTGCATCTGCATTTCGCAGTTCAGCTTCTGACAACATTGTGTTTCCCATCTGTGTATTTGGGTTCGGTGCTTGTTGGGTGCCTGTCGTGGTCCTTCTATTTACAATTGTACGCAGGGCATGCTGGGATATGCGCCCCGCCGGTGTTACACTAGTATAAAAAAAGGAATCTGGTCGAGTTTGTTCATTGACCAAATTTTGTTTTTGCGAACCAAATTGTTTGTAGGCCAAAGCATTTGTGAACTGCAAGCACTACTGTACTAATGATAAATTGGTATGAAAAAATGGAGACAATTTCTGAGACACCAGAGCGATCCGTGTACTGTAATATTTATCTTATCAATAACACAGTAAAAATACACATTAGCGCCAATTCATCTTCTTTATTCATCATGAATATTTTAATTCATTAATGCAGGAGTCTGTGATAAATCGCTATCAGCATTTGGTTTATAACGGCCAATTAATGATAACTAAAAAGAAACAGAGAGACTAAAGACACAACTTTCAACCATGATATGAGTGCTGTTGCTGCATAATTTGTCCACCAGGGGTCACAGCGCAACCCCCATCTCGGCAAGATGGATGACTTGAAATATGTTTCTATATAAAGTTGAATTATTTTTATTTCTATAGAACATTTAAAAACAATCTATGTTGTGCCAAAGTGCTGTAGGTCAAAATAATATAAATATATAGTAAAAGTAGAGACATTGGCCAATGTTACACAATGTTACACAAAAAATAATCAGAATCAGACTGTGGTTTATTGCCAAGTAGGTTGACCCTACAAGGAATTCTGTTTGGTATAATGGTGCTCCATGGAAAAACAAGACTAAGCAACAACCAAGTTCAAAAAACAGTGCAAAAGTTATACAATAATCTAGTAATAAATATAAAATCACTATAAATGTTAAATACATGATGTGCAAAGCAGAATAGTCAGATTAAATAGATAAATAAAATGTGTTCCTGTGTGTGCAGGGTCAGTACAGAGATGCATCTAATAAGAAGCGGGGTAAGGCTGAATTAGCTCCGAGACGGACTGGGGACCTATGCCATGTATCGCCTTAGAAAGAAATAAGAAATCTTTAAACTGTATTCTCAGAAATTCTCAAAACTTAACAGGTAGCCAATGCAATGTAGCCAACACAGGGGAAATTTGGTGTCTAATTTTTGTTGAGAGCCTGGTAGCACCGTTTTGAACAAGGTGTAGTCAGAATAAAGATGCTTCTGGTAAACCTGGGTACAGAGAACGGCAGTAACCCAATCAGGATAAAAGCAGGAGTAACTCTCCAGGTCTTTGGCTGAAAGGTGTGGTTTAAGCCAGGCTATTGAACTCAGCTGACAGAAACACCCCTTCACAACAGCATTTATTTGTTTATCAAACTCAGTGATGAATCAAAGATGACACCAAGATTTTTAGTATGTGACTGGAAGTTTTCTGAATGAGGCCCTAATTGTTCTCTGAGATCATGAACAGTGACCAAAACTCATTACCTCTGTCTTGTTTTCATTAATCTGGACGAAAGTCATTGCTGTCCTGTTCTTAATATCCTCCAGACAGTTAGAAAGGGCCACCAGAGAGCAGCAGTCACCAGGTTTTAATGGCAGATAGAGCTGCGTATCACCAGCATAGCAATGATATTTTACATAATAACGTTCACAAATAGAGCCCAAAGGAAGCATGTATAGAGGGAATATGAGAGGGCCTGTATCACAGGACTGGATATGTTTACAAATAAGGCCATAGTACTGAAGGGGTGTGGCCATCCCACACAGTGACAAGCCCATTCATTCACCTCATCTAGGCCTTTTTTTTCCAACAATATCTTTATTAAAATTTAAAAAAATACAGAAATTACAGAAGTTTGAGTGCTTCCACATCGAAAGGAGCATCCAAGGCAACTAAATTATTGTATAACAATCAATCAACCTTCCTTGCAAATCAGACATTTAAAAGATGATAGAAAAATATTTAGGTGGAAGTACAAAATATGACCTGTAAATAATAACTTAATCAAATAAAAGAAAAACACAAAGCCCAAAAAAACCCCCAAAAAACATAAAAAATAAATAAATAAATAAATAAAAAACCCCAACAACAAATAAGTTTCTCTATTTTCCAAGGGTTGCTCAACTCCACCTCAATTGTACTGTTCTGTATTGTTCAAAATTACAAACTCAAATTTATTTAGTTTAGGAAGCTGCAGAGGGCCGACATCAATTACATCTCATCTGCCTCATTCACAATACTACTAAGATCCACATTTTCCATATATTGCATAAAGGGACCCCAAATGTTTTGAAAAAGTGACAGTTTTCCCTTGACAATGTAAGTAATTTTCTCCATAGGTAAAGTTGTGGACAGTTCCTTTATCCAGTTAATGAGTTTTGGTTTACTGGTCTTCCTCCATGAGAGTGCTATGACTCTTTTTGCTAACAGTAGACATAAGTCCATGGCGGTAATTATCTTTCTAGACATAAGATGTCCATCAGGATATAAACCTAAAATAAATAGTTTAGGGTCAAGATCTAATTGTATACCCAATATAGTATCCAGAGCTTGTTTGATCTCTTTCCAAAACAATTGTACTTTATTGCATTCCCAGATACAGTGGAAGAATGTCCCTTTCTCCTCTCCACACCTGAAACACAAGTCTGGGCTATCACCATTATACTTATTAAGCTTTTCTGGAGTCACATATGTCCTCATTAGCCAATTATATTGCAGTACTTTAAGACGGGTACTGGTAGTTTGTGTTTGTGCTTCAGCACATGCCTCCTCCCAGTCTTCGGAGGATAAGTCCTCCTGTAAGTCTTCCCTCCAGGCATTAAGTTTCCCTAAAGAAGATTCAGGGGAACCCTCTACTAATATATTATATAGTTTGGAGATTATTCCCTTTCCAAAGCAATCTTTTTTCATTTCTGTTTCCAATGTGGATAACGGAGGGATTGACAAGCATTGATTTTGAGATAATCTAATAAAGTTTCTCATTTGTAGATATTTAAATCGATGTTTGCATGGAATATCATACTTGGCAATCAACTCCTCAAATGACATCAAAGTCTCATCCTCTGATCCCATGAGGTCCCCTATTGTCTTTAAACCTTTGTCAGCCCACTTCCTAAAACCAGGGTCTGCTCTGCCTGGAGGGAAAAAATGATTACCCCATATTGGGCTGAAGCGTGCGAGAGAGGTGGATTCACCCAGATATTTCTTAACCTGATACCAGATTATAATCATATTTCTGACTATAGGATTTTTTGTCTTTTTTTTCAACATTTTGACTTTTGCTGAATATAGGTATTGGGGAAGGGGAAGAGGTACCGAGCAGTTTTCAATATTCATCCAAGGCGGGAGGGATTTATCTGTAAAATAATACATCATAGTCCTCAATTGAGCTGCCCAATAGTACCAAAGTGGATTGGGACATTTGAGGCCTCCTCTTTCATACGGTAAGTACAAGAGTGATAAACGCAGCCTCGGTCGTCTATTATTCCACAAAAAACGTACAAAAATTGTTTTCAGGTGTGAGAATAAATTAGCAGGAGGTGACAATGGAATGTTCTGGAACAAGTACAGAAGTTTGGGCATTATGTTTAGTTTAAGAACATTAATTCTTGCTATAAGTGACAAGGGCAAGGGTTTCCATCTATCTACAGATGAGATGATGGAATTTATCATAGGGGTGTAGTTAGCTCCAACAATGTCTCTCAAACATGGCACTATCCTAATCCCGAGATAGGTAAAACAGTCTACCATTTTGAATTGGAAAGAATTTCCGGCACTTCTTCTCTCTTCTGAGTTAAGTATCATTAATGAAGATTTTTCTTTGTTCACTTTATATCCTGATATCCGTCCAAATGTGTGTAATAAATCCAACAAGGCTGGGATAGAATCTTTCAGTTTTTCCAAAAAAAGGATGACATCATCTGCAAATAAAGCAATTCTATGTTCCTGTTGATTTACTGATAAACCAGTTATGTTTTTATGAGACCGCACCGCAATGGCAAACGGTTCAATTGCTAAAATAAACAATAAGGGGGACAAAGGGCACCCTTGCCTACATCCCCGTTTAATTTCAAATGGTTTAGATATAATTCCATTTGTCAGTATTTCAGCATATGGTTCATTATATAGAAGTCTAATCCACCGACAGAAATTATCCCCACAGCCAAATCTTTTTAATATTTCAAATAAGTAGGGCCACTCAACTCTATCAAAGGCCTTTTTGGCATCCAGTGATAGTAAAGCATTGTCTGTTTTTCCTTCCTGATTATGAAGAATATCCAACACTCGTCTCACATTATGAAATCCCTGTCTACCTGCAATAAACCCATTCTGGTCACAGGGAATTAGATCAGGTAAGAATCTCTCCAGTCTTCGAGCCAAAATTTTACAAAGTATCTTTAAATCCACATTAAGAAGACTTATTGGTCTTAGGTTTCCACATTTATTGCACGGTTTACCTGGTTTGGGTAGTAAAGTTATCAGAGCTCCTCTTAATGAAGCCGGAAGGATTCCCTTCTCAAATGAATCCGCGAACATGTCAAAAAGAGGGGACAGCAATTTAGTTTTAAATTTCCTATAAATTTCTGTCGGCAGCCCATCTGGGCCTGGGGTTTTACCTGTTTTCAAATGATCTATTGCTATAGATATTTCCTCCTTTGTTATAGGTGTATTAAGGTCTGCACTTATTAGTTCTGAAATGCTAGGTATCTGAAGGGTATCTAAGAAGAGATTTTGCTCTTGTCCCATATGTGTTATGTCTGAGCTGTATAGTTTTTCATAAAAAAAACTTAAAAGTTTCATTAATTCCTAGAGGGTCAACAATGATCTGTCCATCACTGTTTACAACTGAAGTAATGTTTTTCTCATTTTGTAATTGTCGGAGGCGCCAGGCTAATAATTTCCCGGGCTTTTCCCCTTGGTCATAGAATGATTGTTTAAGACGCAAAAGATGTGAGGCTGCTTTAGAAGCAGAAAGTTCGTTATACTGTGTTCTTAGTAATAAAAGCTTTTGATGGACTCTTGGACAAAAGGTTTGAAAGTATTCTCCCTCAAGCAGCTCAATCTCCGCCTCCAACTTTTTTGTTTTCTTATAAGTTTGGTTTGCTCTATAACTTGTAAAACTAATAATCTGACCTCTTACGTAGGCCTTAAATGCTTCCCACCTTGTGCAGGGTGACGTTTAATCCGTATTAGTTTCAAAATAAATATTTATTTGATTGTCTATTTTTGTTTAAATCTCCATCTAGGGGGATCTCTTTTTAGTCTTAAATCTTCATATATTAATGAGTTTGGCGAATGGTCAGATATTAAAATGCTATCGTAGTGACAATCCTTTATTTTGTACCTCATATTGCCAGAAACTAAAAAAAAAAAAAAAAAAAAAGTGTATTTGAGTAGCAGGAGTATTTTAAGACCTTGGGGTTCATATCCCTCCAAATATCCCTCAGATCAAGTTCTTTCATAAAATGTTGAATAGTTTGTCTACTTTTAGGATGCGAGAAATCAATACCTGAGCTCCTATCCAATTCTGGATTCAATGTACAATTAAAATCCCCTCCTATAATAAAGCTACCAGACAGAGATGATGCTGTCAAAAAAAGATTATGAAAAAACTTTGGGTCGTCAATGTTTGGAGCATAGATATTTATCAGGATTATTTTTTCCGTAATAAGTGTGCCCTGTAAAATAATATATCTCCCCGCCTTGTCTTTAATAACCCTTGTCACATGGAATGGTATAGATTTGTGGATCAAAATCATAACACCTCTTGCCTGAGAGGTGAAGGGTGCAGAATATATACTGCCCTGCCACCTCCTCCTAATCTTCGCCTCTTGACTAGACAACAGGTGTGTTTCCTGAAGTAGCATGATATCAGAGTGCATAGATTTCACCCTAGTCATTACTTGTTTTACCTTCTCCAGTTTTTGTAGTCCTCTGCAGTTCCAAGAAGAAATTTTAATTCTTATTCCACCAGACATAACACACAGCACTAAATGAGCTTCCCAACACATTTGAAATATTAAAGGATAGAGAAACAAATAACATCTGAATGTCAAAAACTACACCCACAACAATAAGTATTGAACATACCCCTTTAACTTGAACTTTGGTACCCATTTCCCTCCCCCTATATATACTGGTACCTGTCTAACAGCTAAAGGTTGTTCCACCCAAAAGTGAGGATCAACCGACTATGCCTAAACACCTTTCCCCCCTACCCCACCCCGCTACATAAACAGAAAAACTCGTTATTGGATACATTAAGAAAATTAGGCTACTAATAGTAGCTGTAAGCCTCTGGACCGATAAACAAATATAACAAATTGGCCTTTCTCTTTCACTCTTCTTTTAAAACTTAAAGCTCAGTAATTATTCCTTCATGCCAACACACAGCATGTCAATGATTACATTCTCAACCCAGTCCACTTTCTGACCTCAGAGCCTTCACAAAATTCTCCGCTTCACCTGGCTGGTTAAAGATGCGAGACTTTCCGTTGTATGTCACTATCAGTCGCGCGGGAGGAATCATGCTGTACCGGATCCCCATGGAGCGAAGCTGTTGTCTCACGGCGTTAAACTCTTTCTGTTTTCTGTGTACACCGGTCGCCAGGTCCTCATAAAATCTCACCGGACGGTTCTTGAAAAGAATCTGTCCCTTTGCCCTGGCAGCTCTTATCACGGTCATTTTATCCTTGTAATTTAGGAACTTCATGATCATTGTCCTCGGTGCAGCGGTGTTTGACGTATTCTTCTGGCCGATCCGATGAGCTCTCTCCAGCGTCAGAGCGGTATGTAGCGGTGCCAAGTTCAGAGCCTCCGGCAGCCAGTTTTCCAAGAAGACGCACGCGTCCTCTCCTTCCGCGCCCTCGGGCAGGTTAACAAGTCTCAAGTTAGAACGTCGCGATCTGGCCTCCAGATCCAGCACTTTGTCTTCGAGATCTTTGTTGTTATTTTCAAGAGTCCGTGCCTTTGCTTCCAAGGTGGTGATACTATCTTCTGCTGCAGATATCCGGGCCTCCGCCTCACCGACCCGCTTAGCACACTCATTAACATCCTTCCTCACAGTCTCTATTGCTGACAAAATACCGTCCAGTTTGGAGGAAAAATCCGATTTCAAGTTTGCAATAGCCGCCAGTACTGCGTCTAAGCTTTCGACCGTCTTTCCCCTCTCATTTGGCTTGTCAATTTTCTCCTCCATCACCTGACAGGTGTTGGTATTATTCTCGCTATCTTCACCACTAACATTAGCTTCACAGCTAGCCTCGGAGCTCGACTTAGAAGTGAAGTTAGACAATTTCGACTGAGTCGGTCTACTAATGTTTTTACCAAGTTTCTTTTGCGAGAGAGGCATCACTACTGGTCTTGTTCAACGTCCAATAAACGAGTATTATTCAGGATTTTACAGAAACATAGCGGAGCAGAAGTGGGCACGTCTTCTCAGCAAGCCGCCATTACCGGAAACCCTCATCTAGGCCTTTTACTAGGGATTTAAGGTCCTGGTTTTCCTCTCAGACCCTAGAACACACTGCCAGGCTCAGATTCCCGATCCCACATCCTGCTGAAGCCCTTCCCAAGATCAGACACTAGTTTTGTTTTCCTTGTTCTTATAGTAAAATGATGGTCTTTGACTTTTATACATCATCACTGTTCTATTAATTACACATGACCTAATCTAAGTATTACACAAACCAAGCATAATTACTTAGAGATGTCATAAGATGGAAAATCCTTATTCAGTTAATTATTTTCCCCACAGGTGCTGACAGTGTGTCTACAGTGAAATGGGCCTGTGTACAGAGAGGATGATCTGTAACAATCCCATGTTCCTATGGTGACAGATATAAAACTCATGTGAAATACTGGTGCAGAGGGTATAATGTGAGGTCATGTACTCCCATAGTACACACTGACTCTCCACTGGAGGGTAAAGTGTGAGTCAGAGATGATCCTGACCAGCGAGTCTTCACTGTGACCATCAACAATCTGACAGCTGTAGGAATTATTAGCTCAGGTATATTTTAATATCTCCACCAAAATGTTTTGAAATTAATTAACTTTTAATTAATTATTATTTGATGCTGATTAGTAACCAATTGTTATGCCGAATGGTCGGCTCCTCCAAACACAAATGCGAATCCCAGTGAGTCTGTTAATGTGAGACTTAAATGGGATTCATTAATAACCCGTATCGCTTAATAACCTGGGTTAGTAGGCTCGTCCAGCGAGCTGGGTCACCAGGTAATGTAAACGATCGGTAGCGAAGCTCCCCTCACGGCCAATGAGAGAGAGTCTCGCGATATTTCAGGCGAGTTTGAGGTTTCAGAGCGTAGTAGCCAGATCGCAGAGGCAGGGACTATTGTGAGCACTCAATGACGGAGGCTGAAGTTGTGTAAAAAGACATACATTTATTCCTACAACTAACATAAGACAGACATTATACCTAACAAACAATAAACATGAAATAACGGAAAAGACACAAACGATGTAATCATGAAAATGCAGTGACCAGATTTAAAATGATTAACCTAAAAAGGGAAAAACTGTTCTGCAAAGCAAGCAGTTTGTAGGAATATAAACCTAAAGGAATATAGCAGGTGAATAGGACAGTTTAGGTTGTTAGAAAGGAAAGGAAGTTGGTTTACTTGGATGCAGGAAAGAGGGAGGTCTTTGCAGTTGGTTGCAGTGGCTGATGAGCTGATGGGTGATGGCTCTCAGGGAGGCGCGGTGTTTGCAGCGGTTGTTGGAGTGGAGTCCCGTACTGGTGCAGAGGGTATAATGTGAGGTCATGTACTCCCATAGTACACACTGACTCTCCACAGGAGGGTAAAGTGTGAGTCAGAGATGATCCTGACCAGCAAGTCTTCACTGTGACCATCAACAATCTGACAGCTGAGGACTCCGATCGGTACTGGTGTGGTGTGAAGATCAGTGGAGCCTCTCTGATCAGGTTAATCTGTCAGTCACTGATGGTAAGATGTCTGTACTGCAGACTGTAGCCAATGAGATGCACAGTATGTAACATGTCACTGAGTCAAAAAGGAAGGACCTTAACACAAACACTGATGAAAAAAATGTTTTAATATTTTAAAAATCTGCATTTTAATTTAATTCAATATGATAAACGAGACTTGGAAGAAGTAACAGTGTCAGCTAAATCGGGCAACTTCATGAGGTTAAATATGATAAGCAATATGTTAAAAAATGTCAGTTTATTGGCCAAACATTTACATACAGTATGTATGTTGTAATGGGCTGATATTCATAAACATTTCATTGCTGTGCAAATCTTTGAGTGTTTTACCTGTGTGTTGAAGTCCTCCAGGGCTGTCAGTGGACAAACAGGAGGTGACGGGTGTGGATGGAGACAGTGTCAGTGTTACTATGGAAACAACAAAAGACAAAGGATGTGGTGTAAGATTGGGGGCTCCTGTGCATCAGAGAGATCAGTGAGTTTGCATGGGAGGCCTGTCCTGATCAGGGATGACACAGAAAATAAAACCTTCATTGTGACAATGAGTGGGCTGGAGAGGAAGGACACTGGCTGGTATTGGTGGCTGGTTGTGGAATCCTGCAGATTCCAGTTCATATTACTGTTAAACATAAGTAATTGATTTAAATCTGCCTGTGAATTATTTATGCTTGAATATAAATAGATACATACTAATCAACCCAGCAGTTTCACTCACGAAGGGGTTTGTGCTTCTTTGTGGGGATAATCCCCTATTTATCAGCTGTTGTGAAACAGAGTTATTTATTGGGATTATTGTTTCAATGATAGTGGCACGGTGGTCCAGTAGGCGGCGCTGTTGCTTCACGCCTCCATGTTTAGGGGTTTGAATCTGGCTTCTGCTCTGTCTGTGTGGAGTCTGCATGTTCTCCACATGCTGTGTGGGTTTCCTCCAACAATCCAAAAACGCACAGTCAGGCTAATTGGTGTCTTTAATATTGAATGTGTGTCTTCTAGTTTATGATCAGTCTGTAATATGACAAAAATCACAGCATTTTCCACAGACATACAGCCAGTCACTTGTTATGTATACAAATCCAGACAAATCCATGTAGCTTGCAACATAATTCAGGCATTTTTTCATCTTTGTGAGGATGAATTGTTACTAATGGTGTGCAGACTGACTAACATGTCTGTAGGTGGTTTTTCATTGCAGCGTAGACCAGTGTTACAATTGTACTCTGTAATATCTGTTCCAGTGCTGCATCCATCCATTGTCTGAAACTGCTTGTCTAACTCAGGGTCCCTATGGGCGCAAGGCAGGGAACGTCCCATGACAGGGTGCCAACCCATTGCAGGACACGCTCACACTCCATTCCCTCGCACAAGCACACCTACCGGCAATTTGACAACTCCAATTAGCCTCAGCATGTTTTTGGACTGTGGGGGGAAATCAGAGTCCCTGGAGGGAACCCCACAATGACACAGGGGGAGCATGCAAACTCCATACACACGGAACTCCAGCGAAGACTTGAGTACACGTGCCAGAGGAGTGAGGCGACAGTGCAAACCACTGCACCACCATGCCACCCTGATACAATAGATACATTAAAATATGTTAATAAAATCATTTATCTCACCTGTTCACTATCAGTGCCCTGGGATGTGAACACTAATTCATTGTTCTCCATCTAATCATTTTCTCTGTAGAATATCTTTCATAATTTATATTTCAGTTTCAAGAGTGACCTTTTCTTAGTCTTACTTACTTCAGTCAGAACAGATTCACTGTTTTGTTCTTCAGGTTTAAATGTGATATGTGTGACTGACAGACACACTGGTGTATTATATGTCTCACAGGTGGGAGCAGGTTCTGGATGCTGTACTGAAAGCTGGGACTGGTGTGTTTTACCTGATTTGCACCATCATCACCATTCAGCTGCACTGGACCTCCTGTAGAAAGCGGGAACCAATCAGAGAGAAGCAGAGGGTCTCCCTGGATCAGAGGAAGCTGGCAGAGGAGATGACCTTCGTGGAGCAGAATGAGTCAGACGAGCTGTAAAATAAACGGTTATGCTAACTGCAGTGAGGCCTCTCTCACTCGGCCCTGCTCAGTCTGTACAGTCATAGCATGAGAGTCAGTTAAACAGAGGGGATGATTATCTGCTGGCAACCTGTACAACCACGTATTGGCCACTTATTCACAAGTGCTTTGCTGCCACCTGCTGGTTAATGTTTAATAATCGTTATCTTGTGAAGGTAAGACTGGTTTTTATTAAATTGTCTCTTGATTCTGAAAAAATATGGTACTATGCAAAAGTCTTGGGCCATCAAAGAAAACGTTTAATGCTATTTAATTGGGTTGTGTATATTTGCTCAGAACAAAAACACAATTATCATAAAAATATATGCAAATCAAAAGTGACACAATAAAAACTAACAAGAATTTCTTCTTTTCTCCATAAAGTTACTGATGCCTTGTTGGATCGCTAGATGAACCACGCTTTGGATCCTAAACCTCTCCTCAGGGGCATCCCAGCCATTCCATGTATTTGTTAAATTCCGCCACCAGCTCACTTAATTAATTAATTTAATTAAACAAATGTTAATGATGCATTGATTAGCCATAGGAGTTGTGTTATGAAAATATATAGGTCTATTGGATGGTTGGTGCAAATATTTTACTAACTTTAGAAGAGATTTTGAAATGACTGGGCTGCCACACTTTGACGGACAAAATATTATAATTCTAGACCAAGATGAAGATCATTTGAACATCATTTTCTTCGACAGCCCAAGACTTTTGTACAGTTTTGTATGTGTCTTTTATACTGGTCATAATTTGTTTAAATACATGATTAATAAATTGATACTTTACAAAACATTTCATATTTTTCTGAAATTGGTAATTATTAAAAATGAATTTCACAAACTTAAATGGTTTGGCTGCGATGGGCTGGCCCCCCATCCAGGGTTGTTCCCGTGCCCATTGCTTCCGGGATAGGCTCCGGACCCCCCACGACCCAGTAGGATAAGCGGTTTGGAAAATGGATGGATGGATGGATGGATAAATGGTTTGGAGTTTTTAGGTCACCCCTCCACGTCAGAGCCCACCAATCAGGGACTCTTTAAAAGAGTGATGTAATCGGGAACGCCCACTTTTCAATCTGCGGTACAAATACACCAGCTTGTCTCTGCTAACAACAGCCTGTGCATATCAGTTAAGGAGGAAACAGTACCACATACATATTGGCCAAAATCAAATGAAAATGTAACACACGAAAACAGGACCGCCCACTTATCACTCTGCGTAAAATCACACCAGCTTGTCTCAGCTGACAGCAGCCTCACATATCAGCTAAGGAGGAAGACGGCATATCAAAAGTAAAAAGAAAGACACCATCAAATGAAAATATCCCTGTGTGATCTATTGGTTTCTGCTTTCACTCCCATTAAATGACAGTAAGTCTAGTTGGTGTCCGTGGTGCTGCAAACCTGGATCAGTAAATTCCAAATGAAACTTCTTTACCTGATTTAACTGTAACTCACTTATTTTGTTGGCAATGATGCTTTGTTGAGTCTAGAAAGGCGCAAAGTGGGTTTCAGATAAATTAAATGAAGTAGTTTTGCTTAAAAACCAAAAAGCTTTGAACAATCAGTTCAGCTTTGGACTGTAGTGCTTCACAAAAGTAAAATCCATCCAGTTAAATCTCTTTATCCCCAAGTCAAGAAGATATCAAATGCAGAAGCACATTGTGGGAGATACAAGGTGCAGACACATTAAAAGCACTTTTTTTGTGTGAACATTATAAAACAGATTGATACACATTAAGCAGTTTGTAACTTTACATCCAGACCTACATCAGTCAGAAAAAGCAGGCGATGACCATCCCATCCAGCAGCTTCATCTCTGATTGTACAGAATCCCATGTCAGCGTAACTTCTGAAGTCATGACTAAACTAATTTCCAGCTCTGCCTTCAGTTTCATCTGTTAAATTAAATTAGGAACTAAACTAAACTAGGAGGGAAATATAGTCAAGCTACTTAAGTAGCCGAATTTTGTGTATCCACTAGAGGGCAGCCACACATAGATTCCCTTATGAATGGTTCTGATGCTTCCGGAAAGCACTGCACAGAGACCCAGGTATGCCAGTGAGGAACGGATAAAGAGCAGACGGATCCAAATACTAGCTGTAATATATAGTATTTTCAATGAATTTAAACAAATTAATATAACAGTGTCAGAGTGTCAGATCCATGTGACTTTTTATGATTGAAGAACTTTGAAAGCCTGAATATAACTGAGGAGGCCCACGGACCCCATTATGTGTGAAACATCATTGTGGTGCTGAGAGAAACACAGGACTGCTGATAAGACCCAGATGAAGTGAATTACCTGACTTTGCCCCCACCCATCCCCCCCCCCCCCCCCCCAGGATACCCCCACCCCTGTCATACAGACACCTTCCTAACGGACCTCTTGATTTGTGCTGATCCACACATATGAAAAGGACCTACTGCAGTGACATTTTAAAACTGTATAAAACATAATAAAGACTGAAACAAAGGCCTGAGGTCAGACCCTCTGTATGTAGCACACAGTGTTTCTGCAGAGTCTCACACTCACATCCTGTATGACGACTTTTCTGCTTTTCAGAATAAGTCTGATTTCACTGCTCTTTGCTCATTTGCAATATGAGGAAGTAACAGTTTAGAACACTAGACTTATTTGATTAATTTGTTTGTAGTTTAAAATCTGTGAGCATGAATGATGCACTGTGAAGACCAGCTATCAATAATTTTGCTATGAAATCATGTTTCTAAAATGATAAGATTCTAGATGAAATCTAAATATTTATTCCTGGTAAGAGCAGGACAACAGCAGCATCAAACTGTTTTCCTTTTTACAGACAAGAAATAGACAGGAAATGCATCAGTGCACAAACAGTTTATGAAAATCAAAGATAGATGGATGATTTTTAAAACATTTAAAACCCACAAAAAGGGAGGCAGTGAGGTTAAGGAGAGTCAGGAAGTGAGTGTCAGTCTCCACAGATCTGAGGTCAGCGATACACACATAAGGCTCCTCTGATGCTCCTCTTCATCCTCTTCTTCACTGATGGGCCTCCAGGTGAGGATCACTTACTCTGGGACTCCACCATTCAGCGTAGTTAAGATGAAGATACATTTTGCACAATATACTTACTACATCTGTTTGTTTATATTCATATTGTTCCATGAAGTTTGATCACTTCCCGATTATAGTCTGTGGTGGTAGCATGTTGACCGACTGATTTTAGAATTGACTGCAGTCTTCTTTGTGTCCACTATGTGGCAGCAGTATAAAGGAAATATCTTATTCTGTGACAGCTGCTGGTGTGTGTAAAAATTCACATACTCTGATAACAAGTAATTCTGCCTCCAACTGTTTGTCAGGGATCTGGGCAGGAATGAATTACATGCCGACTGTACATACAACAGAGATAGGCTCCTGGGAGAACTTTGCCAGAAGTTGAAACACGACTTTAAGAATGACACTGATACAGAGTACTCAGCTGTTTGGTTGAAACTAAATCTTGGTCTGGATTTTTACATTCTGGACCTGAACTACCCACTGCTGCACTGACCCCCACCTTCTTCTTTTTTTTCCCTTTGTCCTGTCCGGCAGCTTTAGCAGAATCATGGTCTGAATGCACTGCTGTGACAAACATGTTTGCTTTACCATGAGGGGTTCTATAAACTCTGTATAGGCCTCTCATGTTGATCGATTTCATTTTTTAAATTTAAAAAATTTATTTATTTCATTTTTAACCCGTAAAGTATTGCAGTGGGTGAGCTGGCCGAAGAGGATGGACAGATTAGGAGGGAAAAAAAGAAGGAAAAAGAAGAAAGGAGCAAGTGAGATGAAATGAAAGTTTTTAGCGGGTGTCTCTAACTTTGCTCTGCCATTGCATGCACACCACTTCCAGGGCCAGCCTTGCTCTCACGCTGATATACTGTCAGATTATGCACATCTTATATGTTGTTTTAACCCTTAGCGTATTAGTAAAGGCTGTTTTGTACTTACTTGATGTGATGGTCCACTTTACTGTGGCCTTGAGCCACATTAGAAATTTATTTCTGATATATTTAACTTAATCCTCATTTTTCTTTTGCCCATGAGCACGAAACAGCTAAATAATTAGCATGATGCAGAAGTTATTCTCAGACAGGCACTTAATCTAAAAAGCAGAAATGTCATTATACACGATGTGAGGGTGAGACTGCAGACACACTGTGTGCTGCATACAGAGGGTCTGACCTCAGGCCTTTGTGTCAGTTGTTATTATGTTTGATTTGTGATTCTCACCTGGAGGCCCATCAGCGGATGAAGAGGAGCATCAGAGGAGCCTTATGTGTGTCTCACTGACCTCAGATCTGCGCAGACTGGCACTTACTTCCTGATTCTCCATAACTTTGCTGTTTCTCTGTCTTTATCTGTTACTCAGGAGTCCTGAAGTCCAATGAAAAATCCGCTTTCTCCTGTCTATTTGGCTGATACAAGTTCTGCTCACTTCTGCTTGGGTTGCATGGATCACCAGCCACTTGTCACCAACTAACAGACCACAGCCTACCTGACCAATGTCATAACTGGTGCACCTAGGTATAAAATTTAGTCTCACTGTCTCCAAAAAAGGTCACTGTCTGGAACCCCATGGAACCACATTTTTGATTCCTTAGGCAATTTTTACACTATGTGACAAACAAAAACAACACACAAGTTTGTCTCAACACAGGCTCCATAGTCAAGAAAGCACAGCAGCACCTCTACTTTCAGCGGAAGCTGAGAAAAGTCCATCTCCCATCCTCACAACATTTTACTGGGGAACTACTGAGAGCATCCTGAGCAGCTGCATCACGGTCTGATTTGGGAACTGTCTCGCCTCAGATCATAAGACCAGCGGATAGTGAGGATAGCTGAGAAGATTATTAGAGTCTCTCTCCCCTCCATCATGGACATTCACATCACACGCTCCATCCGCAAAGCCACCAACATTGTGGATGACCGCACCCACCCCTCACATAATCTTTTCACTCTGGCATCTGGAAAAGCATTCAGGCCTCCACAACCAGACTCAGAAACATGGCGCCTGACTACTGAACTCTCAGGGACTGATCTGATACCACACACAACACACACACACACATACAGCTGTGTAATCATATCTTCGTGGGGACTCTCCATTCATTTCTATGGGGAAAACTGTAATCCCAACATGACAACTTTAACCCCTACCAACCCCTAACCTTAACCATATGTAACCAAACCAAATACAAGACTTTTGGCATTTTTAGTTTTTTGACTGTATTTACAGATCTTTGTGAGTACCTGAAAATGCCCCCCAAAACATCAAAATAACGGGGTTTTTGTCACATTGTGGGGGACATTTGGTCCCCACAATGTAATATACACCTAATCCACACACACACACAGAGTAGGTATTTGAATCTTTGTGGGGATTCTCCATTCATTTGTATGGGCGTAACCCCAATCCTAACTATGGCAACCTTAAACATTGCAGTAGTTACCAAGCAGTAACAGTAAGCAACCAAATAAAATGCAAGACTTTTTGAATTATTCCTTTGGCTGCATTCAAAGAATTTAATAAAATTCAGTATCTTCTTACTTTCGGGACCGAAAACATGTCCCTACAAAGTCAAAATAACATGTTTTTATAGCACTATGTACATAACCACCCACCCAAACGCGCGCACACACACACACAAACAGGCCTACCTACAGTATACCCTCCATAGATTCCTGAATGAAATATCTGTAAAGCAGTTATTATGGCATGGCGTTTGGTTTGAACATGCAGTTTTTAAGAATATTGCGCTAATTCTAAACGAAAGACTGCACTAATTCTAAAATGGCTATATAAGAACTTTATTTACCATTAAATAAATTATAAATCAAACCAAAATTTAGTCTCTCAAAAAACTTGTATATGACATATCATTGTTCACATTATGAGAAATTAAAAACACCAGGACACAGAATGTGAATAACAAGAACTATAGTGTTCTTTCTCAAAAGCGTACCTACCAACGTGGCTAAAATGCTAATTGCGTTCGTCAGCTATGGAAAAAAAACAGCGGGGCACCCCAAACATCGCGGTATTACGCATTACCGTAATACTGCATAGCAAAGACATTGTGAAATAAAAAAATTACAGTCAGTATTTATAGACAGAACTGCGTGGTTTCCCATTGACAAGTAGATACATGGTTTACGGGCTTGAAGGCGGTTAGATCAACAAATCCAATCACGCTCAGCCAAAACAAGCACGAGCTAAACATACTACTATTGATTGGTTCACCTTCAAATTCGTCCCGCCCTGACAATTAATTCTCGTTTTCATTCGTTAAAAATAGCGTCAGTACATATCTTCATCCTTTCGACCAATGAAAAATTTCGCTGGTTTCCATAGAAACAAAATCAGTGCAGTTTGAACATAAACTTTCTGACAGAGCGATGGCGCAGCGGTGAGAAGCATCTCTTCGTATGTTTCTTGCTATTTCTTCAGATTATGTTTTGTTAGCATAGTTAATTATATATTTCATTGTATGTCGTGATATAGTTCATGCAAATATTGCCGCAAAATATAATTGAAATATATTTAAAATTAGTAGCTTAAACTGTAGATGCTGTGGCCATTTTTCGTAATGTGATTGTTTATATTTAAATTGTAAGAGAAAATAATTGTGTTAAACTTAAAAACAACAAGCCTTATGGTTGATATGATTGGTTTTACTCATCCGGTCTGTCGTAATGCGTTTCATCTGAAGATGTTATTCTGAAAAGAGCCCCTATACGTTTACTTTTTAAATGTCCCATGTTGTTGAAGTAAGATTAACCGTTTGCTGGGTTCATTACCATGGCGATGTTATAACGTACCGAAGCAGCGTCCTGATTTCGCCAGCGTTACTGTATAGGTTGTGAAACAGTTTTAGCAATTTGGCCGCTTCTATCGGAGTAGCCTCGATGCCACGAGCAGCCAATGAAGGCTCCATCCCTTTCCATAGGCATTCTTGGTGAATAGCATTTAGCAAATGTCTGGAGTACGTTGAAAATACAGTGTCTAGTTTGGCTTTGAGAGTATCACAGACGGCTAGTTAATTATGTTAACCAGAATGAAAATTCCGAAAGCTGTTTCCTGGACCAACGACCAGCACTGGGGAGCCTGGGACCTGTGGGACGAGGTGATCGACTGGGGAGAGAGGAAAGGTTTGGAGGAGTGCTCACCAGCGACACCCCCCACTGTCCAGGCTGGGGAGGTTATGGGGGGACTGGGAGGTGTGACGGACTGGTGTAAGGGAGGTGAGGGTGTGAGAGTGATAGGCAATGCTGGCATTGTTTCTGAGACTCTTCAGAGAGGAAACTGGCGGTGTAGAGATAGATGTGGGTCTGGTATAGATAGAAGATGTAGAAGTGGTGGAAAATTAATATTAAAGTTGAGCTTGTAGAGCTCTTGACACAGAGAAGAGCCAAAATACAAGGAAGATGAAGCTGTTGTTCTTCTGCTGCTGTTTGGGGAACATTAAATGTTTGAAACAGTATCAAAGATAATGAATTAAGTGTGATAAATTTTGAGATGTATAGTGGAATGTTTATTAATAATTGTTGGATCGCTAGATGAACCACGCTTTGGATCCTAAACCTCTCCTCAGGGGCATCCCAGCCATTCCATGTATTTGTTAAATTCCGCCACCAGCTCACTTAATTAATTAATTTAATTAAACAAATGTTAATGATGCATTGATTAGCCATAGGAGTTGTGTTATAAAAATATATAGGTCTATTGGATGGTTGGTGCAAATATTTTACTAACTTTAGAAGAGATTTTGAAATGACTGGGCTGCCACACTTTGACGGACAAAATATTATAATTCTAGACCAAGATGAAGATCATTTGAACATCATTTTCTTCGACAGCCCAAGACTTTTGTACAGTTTTGTATGTGTCTTTTATACTGGTCATAATTTGTTTAAATACATGATTAATAAATTGATACTTTACAAAACATTTCATATTTTTCTGAAATTGGTAATTATTAAAAATGAATTTCACAAACTTAAATGGTTTGGCTGCGATGGGCTGGCCCCCCATCCAGGGTTGTTCCCGTGCCCATTGCTTCCGGGATAGGCTCCGGACCCCCCACGACCCAGTAGGATAAGCGGTTTGGAAAATGGATGGATGGATGGATGGATAAATGGTTTGGAGTTTTTAGGTCACCCCTCCACGTCAGAGCCCACCAATCAGGGACTCTTTAAAAGAGTGATGTAATCGGGAACGCCCACTTTTCAATCTGCGGTACAAATACACCAGCTTGTCTCTGCTAACAACAGCCTGTGCATATCAGTTAAGGAGGAAACAGTACCACATACATATTGGCCAAAATCAAATGAAAATGTAACACACGAAAACAGGACCGCCCACTTATCACTCTGCGTAAAATCACACCAGCTTGTCTCAGCTGACAGCAGCCTCACATATCAGCTAAGGAGGAAGACGGCATATCAAAAGTAAAAAGAAAGACACCATCAAATGAAAATATCCCTGTGTGATCTATTGGTTTCTGCTTTCACTCCCATTAAATGACAGTAAGTCTAGTTGGTGTCCGTGGTGCTGAAAACCTGGATCAGTAAATTCCAAATGAAACTTCTTTACCTGATTTAACTGTAACTCACTTATTTTGTTGGCAATGATGCTTTGTTGAGTCTAGAAAGGCGCAAAGTGGGTTTCAGATAAATTAAATGAAGTAGTTTTGCTTAAAAACCAAAAAGCTTTGAACAATCAGTTCAGCTTTGGACTGTAGTGCTTCACAAAAGTAAAATCCATCCAGTTAAATCTCTTTATCCCCAAGTCAAGAAGATATCAAATGCAGAAGCACATTGTGGGAGATACAAGGTGCAGACACATTAAAAGCATTTTTTTGTGTGAACATTATAAAACAGATTGATACACATTAAGCAGTTTGTAACTTTACATCCAGACCTACATCAGTCAGAAAAAGCAGGCGATGACCAGCCCATCCAGCAGCTTCATCTCTGATTGTACAGAATCCCTTGTCAGCGTAACTTCTGAAGTCATGACTAAACTAATTTCCAGCTCTGCCTTCAGTTTCATCTGTTAAATTAAATTAGGAACTAAACTAAACTAGGAGGGAAATATAGTCAAGCTACTTAAGTAGCCGAATTTTGTGTATCCACTAGAGGGCAGCCACACATAGATTCCCTTATGAATGGTTCTGATGCTTCCGGAAAGCACTGCACAGAGACCCAGGTATGCCAGTGAGGAACGGATAAAGAGCAGACGGATCCAAATACTAGCTGTAATATATAGTATTTTCAATGAATTTAAACAAATTAATATAACAGTGTCAGAGTGTCAGATCCATGTGACTTTTTATGATTGAAGAACTTTGAAAGCCTGAATATAACTGAGGAGGCCCACAGACCCCATTATGTGTGAAACATCATTGTGGTGCTGAGAGAAACACAGGACTGCTGATAAGACCCAGATGAAGTGAATTACCTGACTTTGCCCCCACCCATCCCCCCCCCCCCCCCCCAGGATACCCCCACCCCTGTCATACAGACACCTTCCTAACGGACCTCTTGATTTGTGCTGATCCACACATATGAAAAGGACCTACTGCAGTGACATTTTAAAACTGTATAAAACATAATAAAGACTGAAACAAAGGCCTGAGGTCAGACCCTCTGTATGTAGCACACAGTGTTTCTGCAGAGTCTCACACTCACATCCTGTATGACGACTTTTCTGCTTTTCAGAATAAGTCTGATTTCACTGCTCTTTGCTCATTTGCAATATGAGGAAGTAACAGTTTAGAACACTAGACTTATTTGATTAATTTGTTTGTAGTTTAAAATCTGTGAGCATGAATGATGCACTGTGAAGACCAGCTATCAATAATTTTGCTATGAAATCATGTTTCTAAAATGATAAGATTCTAGATGAAATCAAAATATTTATTCCTGGTAAGAGCAGGACAACAGCAGCATCAAACTGTTTTCCTTTTTACAGACAAGAAATAGACAGGAAATGCATCAGTGCACAAACAGTTTATGAAAATCAAAGATAGATGGATGATTTTTAAAACATTTAAAACCCACAAAAAGGGAGGCAGTGAGGTTAAGGAGAGTCAGGAAGTGAGTGTCAGTCTCCACAGATCTGAGGTCAGCGATACACACATAAGGCTCCTCTGATGCTCCTCTTCATCCTCTTCTTCACTGATGGGCCTCCAGGTGAGGATCACTTACTCTGGGACTCCACCATTCAGCGTAGTTAAGATGAAGATACATTTTGCACAATATACTTACTACATCTGTTTGTTTATATTCATATTGTTCCATGAAGTTTGATCACTTCCCGATTATAGTCTGTGGTGGTAGCATGTTGACCGACTGATTTTAGAATTGACTGCAGTCTTCTTTGTGTCCACTATGTGGCAGCAGTATAAAGGAAATATCTTATTCTGTGACAGCTGCTGGTGTGTGTAAAAATTCACATACTCTGATAACAAGTAATTCTGCCTCCAACTGTTTGTCAGGGATCTGGGCAGGAATGAATTACATGCCGACTGTACATACAACAGAGATAGGCTCCTGGCAGAACTTTGCCAGAAGTTGAAACACGACTTTAAGAATGACACTGATACAGAGTACTCAGCTGTTTGGTTGAAACTAAATCTTGGTCTGGATTTTTACATTCTGGACCTGAACTACCCACTGCTGCACTGACCCCCACCTTCTTCTTTTTTTTCCCTTTGTCCTGTCCGGCAGCTTTAGCAGAATCATGGTCTGAATGCACTGCTGTGACAAACATGTTTGCTTTACCATGAGGGGTTCTATAAACTCTGTATAGGCCTCTCATGTTGATCGATTTCATTTTTTAAATTTAAAAAATTTATTTATTTCATTTTTAACCCGTAAAGTATTGCAGTGGGTGAGCTGGCCGAAGAGGATGGACAGATTAGGAGGGAAAAAAAGAAGGAAAAAGAAGAAAGGAGCAAGTGAGATGAAATGAAAGTTTTTAGCGGGTGTCTCTAACTTTGCTCTGCCATTGCATGCACACCACTTCCAGGGCCAGCCTTGCTCTCACGCTGATATACTGTCAGATTATGCACATCTTATATGTTGTTTTAACCCTTAGCGTATTAGTAAAGGCTGTTTTGTACTTACTTGATGTGATGGTCCACTTTACTGTGGCCTTGAGCCACATTAGAAATTTATTTCTGATATATTTAACTTAATCCTCATTTTTCTTTTGCCCATGAGCACGAAACAGCTAAATAATTAGCATGATGCAGAAGTTATTCTCAGACAGGCACTTAATCTAAAAAGCAGAAATGTCATCATACACGATGTGAGGGTGAGACTGCAGACACACTGTGTGCTGCATACAGAGGGTCTGACCTCAGGCCTTTGTGTCAGTTGTTATTATGTTTGATTTGTGATTCTCACCTGGAGGCCCATCAGCGGATGAAGAGGAGCATCAGAGGAGCCTTATGTGTGTCTCACTGACCTCAGATCTGCGCAGACTGGCACTTACTTCCTGATTCTCCATAACTTTGCTGTTTCTCTGTCTTTATCTGTTACTCAGGAGTCCTGAAGTCCAATGAAAAATCCGCTTTCTCCTGTCTATTTGGCTGATACAAGTTCTGCTCACTTCTGCTTGGGTTGCATGGATCACCAGCCACTTGTCACCAACTAACAGACCACAGCCTACCTGACCAATGTCATAACTGGTGCACCTAGGTATAAAATTTAGTCTCACTGTCTCCAAAAAAGGTCACTGTCTGGAACCCCATGGAACCACATTTTTGATTCCTTAGGCAATTTTTACACTATGTGACAAACAAAAACAACACACAAGTTTGTCTCAACACAGGCTCCATAGTCAAGAAAGCACAGCAGCACCTCTACTTTCAGCGGAAGCTGAGAAAAGTCCATCTCCCATCCTCACAACATTTTACTGGGGAACTACTGAGAGCATCCTGAGCAGCTGCATCACGGTCTGATTTGGGAACTGTCTCGCCTCAGATCATAAGACCAGCGGATAGTGAGGATAGCTGAGAAGATTATTAGAGTCTCTCTCCCCTCCATCATGGACATTCACATCACACGCTCCATCCGCAAAGCCACCAACATTGTGGATGACCGCACCCACCCCTCACATAATCTTTTCACTCTGGCATCTGGAAAAGCATTCAGGCCTCCACAACCAGACTCAGAAACATGGCGCCTGACTACTGAACTCTCAGGGACTGATCTGATACCACACACAACACACACACACATACAGCTGTGTAATCATATCTTCGTGGGGACTCTCCATTCATTTCTATGGGGAAAACTGTAATCCCAACATGACAACTTTAACCCCTACCAACCCCTAACCTTAACCATATGTAACCAAACCAAATACAAGACTTTTGGCATTTTTAGTTTTTTGACTGTATTTACAGATCTTTGTGAGTACCTGAAAATGCCCCCCAAAGATCAAAATAACGGGGTTTTTGTCACATTGTGGGGGACATTTGGTCCCCACAATGTAATATACACCTAATCCACACACACACACAGAGTAGGTATTTGAATCTTTGTGGGGATTCTCCATTCATTTGTATGGGCGTAACCCCAATCCTAACTATGGCAACCTTAAACATTGCAGTAGTTACCAAGCAGTAACAGTAAGCAACCAAATAAAATGCAAGACTTTTTGAATTATTCCTTTGGCTGCATTCAAAGAATTTAATAAAATTCAGTATCTTCTTACTTTCGGGACCGAAAACATGTCCCTACAAAGTCAAAATAACATGTTTTTATAGCACTATGTACATAACCACCCACCCAAACGCGCGCACACACACACACAAACAGGCCTACCTACAGTATACCCTCCATAGATTCCTGAATGAAATATCTGTAAAGCAGTTATTATGGCATGGCGTTTGGTTTGAACATGCAGTTTTTAAGAATATTGCGCTAATTCTAAACGAAAGACTGCACTAATTCTAAAATGGCTATATAAGAACTTTATTTACCATTAAATAAATTATAAATCAAACCAAAATTTAGTCTCTCAAAAAACTTGTATATGACATATCATTGTTCACATTATGAGAAATTAAAAACACCAGGACACAGAATGTGAATAACAAGAACTATAGTGTTCTTTCTCAAAAGCGTACCTACCAACGTGGCTAAAATGCTAATTGCGTTCGTCAGCTATGGAAAAAAAACAGCGGGGCACCCCAAACATCGTGGTATTACGCATTACCGTAATACTGCATAGCAAAGACATTGTGAAATAAAAAAATTACAGTCAGTATTTATAGACAGAACTGCGTGGTTTCCCATTGACAAGTAGATACATGGTTTACGGGCTTGAAGGCGGTTAGATCAACAAATCCAATCACGCTCAGCCAAAACAAGCACGAGCTAAACATACTACTATTGATTGGTTCACCTTCAAATTCGTCCCGCCCTGACAATTAATTCTCGTTTTCATTCGTTGAAAATAGCGTCAGTACATATCTTCATCCTTTCGACCAATGAAAAATTTCGCTGGTTTCCATAGAAACAAAATCAGTGCAGTTTGAACATAAACTTTCTGACAGAGCGATGGCGCATCGGTGAGAAGCATCTCTTCGTATGTTTCTTGCTATTTCTTCAGATTATGTTTTGTTAGCATAGTTAATTATATATTTCATTGTATGTCGTGATATAGTTCATGCAAATATTGCCGCAAAATATAATTGAAATATATTTAAAATTAGTAGCTTAAACTGTAGATGCTGTGGCCATTTTTCGTAATGTGATTGTTTATATTTAAATTGTAAGAGAAAATAATTGTGTTAAACTTAAAAACAACAAGCCTTATGGTTGATATGATTGGTTTTACTCATCCGGTCTGTCGTAATGCGTTTCATCTGAAGATGTTATTCTGAAAAGAGCCCCTATACGTTTACTTTTTAAATGTCCCATGTTGTTGAAGTAAGATTAACCGTTTGCTGGGTTCATTACCATGGCGATGTTATAACGTACCGAAGCAGCGTCCTGATTTCGCCAGCGTTACTGTATAGGTTGTGAAACAGTTTTAGCAATTTGGCCGCTTCTATCGGAGTAGCCTCGATGCCACGAGCAGCCAATGAAGGCTCCATCCCTTTCCATAGGCATTCTTGGTGAATAGCATTTAGCAAATGTCTGGAGTACGTTGAAAATACAGTGTCTAGTTTGGCTTTGAGAGTATCACAGACGGCTAGTTAATTATGTTAACCAGAATGAAAATTCCGAAAGCTGTTTCCTGGACCAACGACCAGCACTGGGGAGCCTGGGACCTGTGGGACGAGGTGATCGACTGGGGAGAGAGGAAAGGTTTGGAGGAGTGCTCACCAGCGACACCCCCCACTGTCCAGGCTGGGGAGGTTATGGGGGGACTGGGAGGTGTGACGGACTGGTGTAAGGGAGGTGAGGGTGTGAGAGTGATAGGCAATGCTGGCATTGTTTCTGAGACTCTTCAGAGAGGAAACTGGCGGTGTAGAGATAGATGTGGGTCTGGTATAGATAGAAGATGTAGAAGTGGTGGAAAATTAATATTAAAGTTGAGCTTGTAGAGCTCTTGACACAGAGAAGAGCCAAAATACAAGGAAGATGAAGCTGTTGTTCTTCTGCTGCTGTTTGGGGAACATTAAATGTTTGAAACAGTATCAAAGATAATGAATTAAGTGTGATAAATTTTGAGATGTATAGTGGAATGTTTATTAATAATTGTTAATGTGGCGCCCCTGAACCCCCTCGGTTGGCCGCCCCTGCCGGTTGTGTGGGGTCGGGGATGAGGACTAATCGGGGCCAGTCGGGGATCTGGCCCCGGTGCCGGGGGGGCCCACTCCTGCACGCCCTTATTGCTCTCCTGGGCCGGACACCACATTTCATACAACACTAGAGCTTTGAGGGGCAGTGGGGAGGTTTTACTTGCACATTAGACAGCACATGACACTAGGGCTGAGGAGGTGGGTTTAGGCAGGTGGGGCTCTGCCGTCTGCCAGTGGTGGGGTGCCCGTGCCTCGACTGTTCACCTGCTTTTTGCACTTTAGTTATATACACAGTCCATGCTACATTAGGGCCTTGGGGTGCAGGGAGGGGGATGGGGGACTCTGCCATCTGCCAGTGGTGGGGCCCTCATACTCGAACTGCACCCACTAATTTTAATGTATTGTAGACATAAACACACAAGTCTCTCACACATGTACATGCACACTTCACATTAACATGGGACGGGGAATCAGTGGGGGCTGAGAGGTCCCCCCTAACTCTCTGTCTCTGGCCCTGCGCGTGTGGGGTGGCCCGGCAGGTAGAAGACGGCCCTGGCCGGTGTGGGCCGTCTCCTCTTGTGGGCTGCGGGCTGGGTGGTCCTTGGCTCTGCTGCGCCGTGGTGGGGCCCTGGCAGGCGGTCCGGGGTATCTAGGGATGCTCTGAGCCCTTCTAGGCGAATTGTAGGGTTCGGTCTGGGCTGGGCGGGGGGTCTGCCGCTCCCCGGTTGACGCAGGTCCGCTCCTGGGTGGTGGGTGGGGGTTGGTGCACTTTGTTTGTATGGGTCTCCCTTAGATCATCCTGCAGTGTTGGGGAGGGGGGGGGACGTGCCGGGTCGCAACAGTGGGCGGTGATCCGTCCTGCCGGGGAGCGGGCTGGGGGGACCGTCCGCCAGGGGAGTGTTCCCGGTTGATGGGGCCCTTTGGCCCTGGACCCGCTTCCCTCGGTGGAGGGCTTGCGGGAGGGACTGGGGGGCTCGCTGTCTGTCCCCCCTATGCGGACCTCCTTTTACAGGGGTTGGGCCCCCCTTAGTCCCTCGTGGGCTCCCTCTCGGGTTGGGCGGGTGGTTGTCTTGTGGACATATGGCCATGGGCCGTGTGTTTCTTATGGTTGTTTGTACTCTGTATTCCCCTACACTTTATTTTCTCCATCCCACCTTTACATCTCCAGCCCGCTGTTCCTGGGAAAAGCCACCTGCCAATCATCCTTGGAGCAGCAGCCATTCTCAGGATCTCCTACATCACAGATCACCTAATAAACACAGGACCTGTCGACGACTGGAGAAAAGGAGAAACGCTGAAGCACACTGGGCATTTTGGAAGCATTTCATCATAATAAATTACCTTTGCCTTTACAGTTTCTGTGTACAGTTTCATTATAGTAAATTGCACTTAGTTGTGATTACTCAGTTACAAAGACAATGGGTCACTCTATAATGGGTGATGGTATGCTTTTAGCTGTGCTTCCACAGGTTGTATCTGCCTTAGTAAATGACTAAATGTCTTTTTCACAAATGATTTTGATTATGTTTGTAGAATTAAATTAAAGGTAAACCTGTACATTGGTTAAAATAACATCTGACTGCTACAATAATACATCATACAGCGTTTTTTGTACTAATGTGCTACCTTGAGACATTCAGGTTGTATGATGAACAATTTTAATAAGAATTGTGTTAAGTAATTAACTTTCAAAATCTATCAATACCATGCAAAAGTGTAAAGTCAAATTTATGAGATACTTATTACAATAAACGGAAGTAGTCTGTACCCATTTAAAGAGACTTTACATCGTACAGCTTCTTATACTGGTCTGGTTGGTGGGTATAAAGGATCTATTAGAAATCTTCCTCCTCCAAATGTATCATATCATTTCATGAGTTTTGGTAGAGTGGGGGTAGCAGGATAATAATAGGATTTACTGGTTATTTTTGATACGGTAAAATCGCAAGACGCAGAAAAATAAAAATTTGTGTATGGTCAGAATTATCAGTGGTAGGAGATTTTGTCCCTACTACCATCTGGGAAAAGAACATTCTGGTGCTTATCTGTGAAGAAGCAATTTCAGGAGATATAAATCCTTGCAAAAAGTAGTCTCCCACTCTATAAATAGGGTGCAATTTGTTTTTTCACGCAGTGGAAATGGAAATGTTTTTTTAATGTTGATGACGACTGTAACTGGTCAAAAGGTGGCGCCAAAGATCCCCAGTAATGCATCGCCCATTAATGTACAGATATCCCCCTGCCTCACCATGCATGACTCCTCCAATGGTGCTGATGTTTAACAGTACATTCATCCTAACTATACAATTTGATATCTGGTATCGTCCTGTCAGTTTTAACCCATTTCTAAGTCCCGTATGGTTTAGGTAGCTTTTTTTCCAAAATGATGACCATGAAATTCAGCACATATAACAAATATTGAACTATAGGCATTAATTGAAATGCTCTCTCTCACAGACACACACATATTAGATGTCTATGTCTTTGAAATTGTTTAATACGAATTAATCTGTTTTATAATGTTCACACAGAAAAAGCTTTTGTGTTCACATTTTACAACCCCAAATCAGAAAAAGTTGGGATGGTATGTAAAATGAAAATCAAACTGAAAACAGCACTTTGTTAAATTATCTTTGACCTGTATTACATTGAAAACAATACAACAGCACATTATTTAATGTGTTCCTCGTGAATTTCATTGTTCTTTTTCAAACACGTATTCCAATTTTGGTTCTTAGAACACATTTCAAAAAAAGTTGGGACAGTAAAGCATTTAGTACTTTGTAATGTCGCCATTTCACAACACTTAAAAGACATTTAGGGACTGAAGACACCAAGTGATGTAGTGTTTCAGGTGTAATTTTGTCCCATTCTTCCTGCAAACAAGTCTTAAAGCGGACAACAGTACGGGGTCTTCGTTGTCACATATTGCGCTTCAAAATGAACCACACATTCTCTATTGGAGACAGGTCGGGACTGCAGGCAGTCAAGTACCCATACCCTCTTCCTCCACAGCCAGGACTTTGTAATGTGTGCAGAATGTGGTTTCGCATTGTTTGTTGAAAAATGCATGGGCGTCCCTGGAAAAAATGTCTTCTTGAAGGTAACATATTGTGCTCCAAAATCTCTATGTACTTTTCAGCATTAATGGTGCCATCACAGAACTGCAAGTTACCTTTGCCAAGGGCACTGACACAACCCCATACCATGACAGACCCTGGCTTTTGGACTTATTGCTGGTAACAGTCTGGGTGATCCTTTTCTTCTTTGGTCTGGAGCACACGGCATCCATTTCTCACAAAAAATACCTGAAATACTGATTCATCTGACCACAGTACACGTTTTCACTGTGTGATGGTCCAACTCAGATGCGTTCTGAGCCCAGAGAAGCCGACGGCGCTTCTGGACACTGTTAAGATGGGGCTTGCTTTTGGCACAGTACAGTTTTAACTGGCATTTGTGGATGTAACTACGTATTGTGGTACTTGACAAAGGTTTGCCAAAGTAGTCATATGTGGTCATATCGCTTATAGATGAATGACGATTCTTGATGCAGTGGGATGCTGAGGGATCGGAGATCACGGTAGTTCAACTTAGGCTTGCTTCCTTGTCCTTTACGCACTGAAATTGCTTCAGATTCCTTCAATCTTTTAATTATGGTATGCACTGATGAAGGTGAAATATCCAAATCTCTTCCTGTCGTTCTTTGAGGAACATTGTTTTTAAACATTTCAATAATTTTCTCACGTATTTGTGCTGCTTTTGTACCAAATCATAATTCCAATCACCTGTTGACATCACTTGTTTCAAATCACATCATTATTTAACCAATTTACCTCACTACTGGCCCTAAATCGCTCCTGTCCCAACTTTTTTGGAAATGTGTTGCAAGAACCAAAATTGGAATACGTGTTTATTTTGAGGAAAACAATGAAATTCATGAGGAACACATTAAATAATGTGATGGGGGTAACACAATAAATTCAAGATTTTTATTTGTCGTACAAATGTAGTGGTACACTGGCAGCGAAATGAAATTGTCGTTACTCCAGTCGGTGTAATAAACACACTAGTAAAAGGACATCAAAATTAAACAACGTGAATTAACTGAAACTACAGAAAGATAATAAGAAAATATAACAATAAAAGGTATATAAAAAGTAAAGATGAAAATGTATAAAAAATATGTAGAAATGTTTAAAGTACAGATTGTAGTTATAGAATATTTTAGCTTTTAATCTGTGATGTTAATGATCCTACTGGCCGGGGGTAGAAGCTTCTCCTCGGCCTCTCAGTCCCGGCCATAAGGCCCCGGGGACTTATGCAGGGCGGCAGTTCTGTCCTGGTGATTCTCTGGGCGCATCGTATCACCCTCAGCGGGACTCGGCGGCCCTCAGAGCTGGAGCTGCCGTACCGAGCAGTTATGCTCCCGGAGAGCACAGATCCCACATTGCCGCTGTAGAAGGTTTTTTGTGGCACAGACGAGAGTCTGTATTTCCACAGCTGCCTCACATGATACACTCACTGTCAGACTTTCAGCACTAAAGTTACAGATTACTGGGTGGCCGAGAGGTCTGTGAAATTTGGAGGGTCAGTAGCTTGCCTGGGAAGCCTTAGCATTCAGCGAAAACTGAACAGAGAGCCCTGTAGCAGGGTTGTCTAATTTGTTTAGCTGGCTGGCATAAGATTTTCAGTTTGAAACAAGTATGCACACAGATTTACATGTACGTAACAGTTTTATTACCTTGTAAATAGTTTGCAGGGTTTTCAAAGTACCCCAGTGCATTTGATATAGCGAATTTTAGGTTTATAATGAAATAATATAGATTTGCCCTAAGATTTAATAAGATTTCTTGCGTGAGCGTGAGAGTCTGAAGGTGTGAGTGTCACACCAGATGGGTGAGAGCTGGCAACCCTGGCTCTGTTCAGTAGCCTCAGAAATTCTTTCGAACTTTCCAAACACAGCTGATGGAAATCAATGGACGCAAAGGTTCTCAGTGACCATTTTAGCTTGTTTTTAGACTAAAGGCCTATGATGGATCTTTGGAATGTTGCGGAGATACGAATGCTGAGGACAGCATACTTTGTGCTGTGAGTATTATGTTAACCATGTAAACAAAGAGGAAGTACACAGTCCAACCAGATACTATATTGAAATGCTAACAAGTTTTTAAATATTTTTATTCAAGTGACTTTAAGTCTGGATAATGTTTTTAATGGTTGGAAACGTGTGTATTACTGTATAATTAAATAATTAAACTTCTGAAATGGCCGCTCAGTGCAGGAGGAGGCTGCAAACCTGAAGAGGCACACAACCGTATGGGTGGGGCAGGGGATCAATGGTGTGAGGTAGAGGACCAGGGCAGTGGGATTGCAGTGGCACAAGGGCAACCGTGTGGTCATCATGGGCTCCTCCAATGGCAGCTTCAGGTAAGTCGCTCTGATAAACCCCGTTAGACTCCAGTGAAGTGAGTGAGGCAGCAGCGCTACACTGGAGGGGACACATGTGGGCTCAGGGGCCAATGTGACTGTAGCAGAGGAAGGGATCTCTAGCTGATGTGGAGGTACAGGCCCAGTGGCAGTAAGGGGTGGGCAGTCAGCTGCAGAGGCTGCGGGGCCAGCGGCCCCACTGTACACATGGACCGCAGGGAATCTCAGCATGTTGTGCCCAAAGTCCAGCACACATGCCGTGCTCCGGGGGAAATTCAGGCCCAGGATGGAGGGATCGAGCATGTCAGCCATCCACATAGTTACTATTCACAACTAAACCCCCCATGTCAAAAGGGAACAACCCCGTCCCTCTTAAAGGGGCCAGGTCACCAGTCATTGTTCTCACCTGCACCAATGTCAGTTCTAGACAGTGTCTGGTCTCACCAGGGTTGCAGTGGAACCTGTATGGACTAGGGCAGTACATGCGACTCACATCACTATGGTGGGTATGTGACAGAAGTTGCCTCTGTGAGTCCAATCCGTAGTCACAACCTCTGCAGCAGGTGGCAGCAGGGCCACCTCCCCGGTGTCAACAAGGAAGTTCCGGAAATTAACCTTGTTGGCCCACATCTTCCCGGCTATGCGTGCCCTTGGCGGAACCCTGGGTGGCGGTGAACTTGGGACACTGTCTGAGGATTGAGGGGTGGGGGGGGGTGCTGCTGCCTGTCAGCCTACAGGCAGTCTGCATCCAGGAAGTAAACCTGAGGGCCTGGGTCCTCCAAGCCCTTTGGCGTTTACAGCTTGGTTGATTTCTCCCGCCTCGTTCCCCGCCACCTTGCTGCCCACAATTTCTCTCTCCAAAGCCAGTTCCAGGGCCTCGTCTAGGGACGCAGAGGGGTTGGCTGTGTCTGAATGTGAGCTATCTGGGGTTAAGTGTCTAGATAAACTGATCCCTGGCCAGTTCACTCTGTACTGATAGAGCCATGTGAGCACAGACACGCCTACACAACCCCTTGATATCATTAAGCAGGATGCAGAGAGACTCATTTGACTCAGTCCCTGCACCTATTGTTTAACTGAGAGGGCAGAAGTCCTCACACTGCCCACAGCGATTCTGCAGGGCACTGACCAGTGTCTCATCCAGGGGCTCAAGCAACCAGCAGTGTACACCTCAGAAAAACATGTGTGACAACCCTGAGGACCTGCTTGCATACCACAATGGTATCCCATCTCCCCTTGCTCTTTGAAGGGGTACCACCCATCCAGTATAGTTATCACTGGGCTATCACAATGTCATCACAATACTAAAGACTGAAACAAAGCCGTGAGGTCAGACCCTCTGTATACAGCACACAGTCTCACCCTCACATCCTGTATGACCACATTTCTGCTGTTCACATGGCATTTCTCCAGCTTCCATTGCCCTGCAATGGACTGACGTGCTGTTGAAGGTCTACCTCACTTTACACTTTGCCCATGTCTTGTGTGTATACCCTGTCCGCTCCTAACGTGTATTTAGTTTGTGTAAATCTATCACTGCATCTGCATTTCGCAGTTCACCTTCTGACAACATTGTGTTTCCCATCTGTGTATTTGGGTTCGGTGCTTGTTGGGTGCCTGTCGTGGTCCTTCTATTTACAATTGTACGCGGGGCATGCTGGGATATGCGCCCCGCCGGTGTTACACTAGTATAAAAAAAGGAATCTGGTCGAGTTTGTTCATTGACCAAATTTAGTTTTTGTGAACCAAATTGTTTGTAGGCCAAAGCATTTGTGAACTGCAAGCACTACTGTACTAATGATAAATTGGTATGAAAAAATGGAGACAATTTCTGAGACACCAGAGCGATCCGTGTACTGTAATATTTATCTTATCAATAACACAGTAAAAATACACATTAGCGCCAATTCATCTTCTTTATTCATCATGAATATTTTAATTCATTAATGCAGGAGTCTGTGATAAATCGCTATCAGCATTTGGTTTATAATGGCCAATTAATGATAACTAAAAAGAAACAGAGAGACTGAAGACAGAACTTTCAACCATGATATGAGTACTGTTGCTGCATAATTTGTCCACCAGGGGTCACAGCGCAACCCCCATCTCGGCAAGATGGATGACTTGAAATATGTTTCTATATCAAGTTGAATTATTTTTATTTCTATAGCACATTTAAAAACAATCTATGTTGTGCCAAAGTGCTGTAGGTCAAAATAATATAAATATATAGTAAAAGTAGAGACATTGGCCAATGTTACACAATGTTACACAAAAAATAATCAGAATCAGACTGTGGTTTATTGCCAAGTAGGTTGACCCTACAAGGAATTCTGTCTGGTATAATGGTGCTCCATGGAAAAACAAGACTAAGCAACAACCAAGTTCAAAAAACAGTGCAAAAGTTATACAATAATCTAGTAATAAATATAAAATCACTATAAATGTTAAATACATGATGTGCAAAGCAGAATAGTCAGATTAAATAGATAAATAAAATGTGTTCCTGTGTGTGCAGGGTCAGTACAGAGATGCATCTAATAAGAAGCGGTGTAAGGCTGAATTAGCTCCGAGACGGACTGGGGACCTATGCCATGTATCGCCTTAGAAAGAAATAAGAAATCTTTAAACTGTATTCTCAGAAATTCTCAAAACTTAACAGGTAGCCAATGCAATGCAGCCAACACAGGGGAAATTTGGTGTCTATTTTTTGTTGAGAGCCTGGTAGCACCGTTTTGAACAAGGTGTAGTCAGAATAAAGATGCTTCTGGTAAACCTGGGTACAGAGAACGGCAGTAACCCAATCAGGATAAAAGCAGGAGTAACTCTCCAGGTCTTTGGCTGAAAGGTGTGGTTTAAGCCAGGCTATTGAACTCAGCTGACAGAAACACCCCTTCACAACAGCATTTATTTGTTTATCAAACTCAGTGATGAATCAAAGATGACACCAAGATTTTTAGTATGTGACTGGAAGTTTTCTGAATGAGGCCCTAATTGTTCTCTGAGATCATGAACAGTGACCAAAACTCATTACCTCTGTCTTGTTTTCATTAATCTGGACGAAAGTCATTGCTGTCCTGTTCTTAATATCCTCCAGACAGTTAGAAAGGGCCACCAGAGAGCAGCAGTCACCAGGTTTTAATGGCAGATAGAGCTGCGTATCACCAGCATAGCAATGATATTTTACATAATAACGTTCACAAATAGAGCCCAAAGGAAGCATGTATAGAGGGAATATGAGAGGGCCTGTATCACAGGACTGGATATGTTTACAAGTAAGGCCATAGTACTGAAGGGGTGTGGCCATCCCACACAGTGACAAGCCCATTCATTCACCTCATCTAGGCCTTTTTTTTCCAACAATATCTTTATTAAAATTTTAAAAAATACAGAAATTACAGAAGTTTGAGTGCTTCCACATCGAAAGGAGCATCCAAGGCAACTAAATTATTGTATAACAATCAATCAACCTTCCTTGCAAATCAGACATTTAAAAGATGATAGAAAAATATTTAGGTGGAAGTACAAAATATGACCTGTAAATAATAACTTAATCAAATAAAAGAAAAACACAAAGCCCAAAAAAACCCCCAAAAAACATAAAAAATAAACAAATAAATAAATAAATAAATAAATAAAAAACCCCAACAACAAATAAGTTTCTCTATTTTCCAAGGGTTGCTCAACTCCACCTCAATTGTACTGTTCTGTATTGTTCAAAATTACAAACTCAAATTTATTTAGTTTAGGAAGCTGCAGAGGGCCGACATCAATTACATCTCATCTGCCTCATTCACAATACTACTAAGATCCACATTTTCCATATATTGCATAAAGGGACCCCAAATGTTTTGAAAAAGTGACAGTTTTCCCTTGACAATGTAAGTAATTTTCTCCATAGGTAAAGTTGTGGACAGTTCCTTTATCCAGTTAATGAGTTTTGGTTTACTGGTCTTCCTCCATGAGAGTGCTATGACTCTTTTTGCTAACAGTAGACATAAGTCCATGGCGGTAATTATCTTTCTAGACATAAGATGTCCATCAGGATATAAACCTAAAATAAATAGTTTAGGGTCAAGATCTAATTGTATACCCAATATAGTATCCAGAGCTTGTTTGATCTCTTTCCAAAACAATTGTACTTTATTGCATTCCCAGATACAGTGGAAGAATGTCCCTTTCTCCTCTCCACACCTGAAACACAAGTCTGGGCTATCACCATTATACTTATTAAGCTTTTCTGGAGTCACATATGTCCTCATTAGCCAATTATATTGCAGTACTTTAAGACGGGTACTGGTAGTTTGTGTTTGTGCTTCAGCACATGCCTCCTCCCAGTCTTCGGAGGATAAGTCCTCCTGTAAGTCTTCCCTCCAGGCATTAAGTTTCCCTAAAGAAGATTCAGGGGAACCCTCTACTAATATATTATATAGTTTGGAGATTATTCCCTTTCCAAAGCAATCTTTTTTCATTTCTGTTTCCAATGTGGATAACGGAGGGATTGACAAGCATTGATTTTGAGATAATCTAATAAAGTTTCTCATTTGTAGATATTTAAATCGATGTTTGCATGGAATATCATACTTGGCAATCAACTCCTCAAATGACATCAAAGTCTCATCCTCTGATCCCATGAGGTCCCCTATTGTCTTTAAACCTTTGTCAGCCCACTTCCTAAAACCAGGGTCTGCTCTGCCTGGAGGGAAAAAATGATTACCCCATATTGGGCTGAAGCGTGCGAGAGAGGTGGATTCACCCAGATATTTCTTAACCTGATACCAGATTATAATCATATTTCTGACTATAGGATTTTTTGTCTTTTTTTTCAACATTTTGACTTTTGCTGAATATAGGTATTGGGGAAGGGGAAGAGGTACCGAGCAGTTTTCAATATTCATCCAAGGCGGGAGGGATTTATCTGTAAAATAATACATCATAGTCCTCAATTGAGCTGCCCAATAGTACCAAAGTGGATTGGGACATTTGAGGCCTCCTCTTTCATACGGTAAGTACAAGAGTGATAAACGCAGCCTCGGTCGTCTATTATTCCACAAAAAACGTACAAAAATTGTTTTCAGGTGTGAGAATAAATTAGCAGGAGGTGACAATGGAATGTTCTGGAACAAGTACAGAAGTTTGGGCATTATGTTTAGTTTAAGAACATTAATTCTTGCTATAAGTGACAAGGGCAAGGGTTTCCATCTATCTACAGATGAGATGATGGAATTTATCATAGGGGTGTAGTTAGCTCCAACAATGTCTCTCAAACATGGCACTATCCTAATCCCGAGATAGGTAAAACAGTCTACCATTTTGAATTGGAAAGAATTTCCGGCACTTCTTCTCTCTTCTGAGTTAAGTATCATTAATGAAGATTTTTCTTTGTTCACTTTATATCCTGATATCCGTCCAAATGTGTGTAATAAATCCAACAAGGCTGGGATAGAATCTTTCAGTTTTTCCAAAAAAAGGATGACATCATCTGCAAATAAAGCAATTCTATGTTCCTGTTGATTTACTGATAAACCAGTTATGTTTTTATGAGACCGCACCGCAATGGCAAACGGTTCAATTGCTAAAATAAACAATAAGGGGGACAAAGGGCACCCTTGCCTACATCCCCGTTTAATTTCAAATGGTTTAGATATAATTCCATTTGTCAGTATTTCAGCATATGGTTCATTATATAGAAGTCTAATCCACCGACAGAAATTATCCCCACAGCCAAATCTTTTTAATATTTCAAATAAGTAGGGCCACTCAACTCTATCAAAGGCCTTTTTGGCATCCAGTGATAGTAAAGCATTGTCTGTTTTTCCTTCCTGATTATGAAGAATATCCAACACTCGTCTCACATTATGAAATCCCTGTCTACCTGCAATAAACCCATTCTGGTCACAGGGAATTAGATCAGGTAAGAATCTCTCCAGTCTTCGAGCCAAAATTTTACAAAGTATCTTTAAATCCACATTAAGAAGACTTATTGGTCTTAGGTTTCCACATTTATTGCACGGTTTACCTGGTTTGGGTAGTAAAGTTATCAGAGCTCCTCTTAATGAAGCCGGAAGGATTCCCTTCTCAAATGAATCCGCGAACATGTCAAAAAGAGGGGACAGCAATTTAGTTTTAAATTTCCTATAAATTTCTGTCGGCAGCCCATCTGGGCCTGGGGTTTTACCTGTTTTCAAATGATCTATTGCTATAGATATTTCCTCCTTTGTTATAGGTGTATTAAGGTCTGCACTTATTAGTTCTGAAATGCTAGGTATCTGAAGGGTATCTAAGAAGAGATTTTGCTCTTGTCCCATATGTGTTATGTCTGAGCTGTATAGTTTTTCATAAAAAAAACTTAAAAGTTTCATTAATTCCTAGAGGGTCAACAATGATCTGTCCATCACTGTTTACAACTGAAGTAATGTTTTTCTCATTTTGTAATTGTCGGAGGCGCCAGGCTAATAATTTCCCGGGCTTTTCCCCTTGGTCATAGAATGATTGTTTAAGACGCAAAAGATGTGAGGCTGCTTTAGAAGCAGAAAGTTCGTTATACTGTGTTCTTAGTAATAAAAGCTTTTGATGGACTCTTGGACAAAAGGTTTGAAAGTATTCTCCCTCAAGCAGCTCAATCTCCGCCTCCAACTTTTTTGTTTTCTTATAAGTTTGGTTTGCTCTATAACTTGTAAAACTAATAATCTGACCTCTTACGTAGGCCTTAAATGCTTCCCACCTTGTGCAGGGTGACGTTTAATCCGTATTAGTTTCAAAATAAATATTTATTTGATTGTCTATTTTTGTTTAAATCTCCATCTAGGGGGATCTCTTTTTAGTCTTAAATCTTCATATATTAATGAGTTTGGCGAATGGTCAGATATTAAAATGCTATCGTAGTGACAATCCTTTATTTTGTACCTCATATTGCCAGAAACTAAAAAAAAAAAAAAAAAAAAAAGTGTATTTGAGTAGCAGGAGTATTTTAAGACCTTGGGGTTCATATCCCTCCAAATATCCCTCAGATCAAGTTCTTTTATAAAATGTTGAATAGTTTGTCTACTTTTAGGATGCGAGAAATCAATACCTGAGCTCCTATCCAATTCTGGATTCAATGTACAATTAAAATCCCCTCCTATAATAAAGCTACCAGACAGAGATGATGCTGTCAAAAAAAGATTATGAAAAAACTTTGGGTCGTCAATGTTTGGAGCATAGATATTTATCAGGATTATTTTTTCCGTAATAAGTGTGCCCTGTAAAATAATATATCTCACCGCCTTGTCTTTAATAACCCTTGTCACATGGAATGGTATAGATTTGTGGATCAAAATCATAACACCTCTTGCCTGAGAGGTGAAGGGTGCAGAATATATACTGCCCTGCCACCTCCTCCTAATCTTCGCCTCTTGACTAGACAACAGGTGTGTTTCCTGAAGTAGCATGATATCAGAGTGCATAGATTTCACCCTAGTCATTACTTGTTTTACCTTCTCCAGTTTTTGTAGTCCTCTGCAGTTCCAAGAAGAAATTTTAATTCTTATTCCACCAGACATAACACACAGCACTAAATGAGCTTCCCAACACATTTGAAATATTAAAGGATAGAGAAACAAATAACATCTGAATGTCAAAAACTACACCCACAACAATAAGTATTGAACATACCCCTTTAACTTGAACTTTGGTACCCATTTCCCTCCCCCTATATATACTGGTACCTGTCTAACAGCTAAAGGTTGTTCCACCCAAAAGTGAGGATCAACCGACTATGCCTAAACACCTTTCCCCCCTACCCCACCCCGCTACATAAACAGAAAAACTCGTTATTGGATACATTAAGAAAATTAGGCTACTAATAGTAGCTGTAAGCTTCTGGACCGATAAACAAATATAACAAATTGGCCTTTCTCTCTCACTCTTCTTTTAAAACTTAAAGCTCAGTAATTATTCCTTCATGCCAACACACAGCATGTCAATGATTACATTCTCAACCCAGTCCACTTTCTGACCTCAGAGCCTTCACAAAATTCTCCGCTTCACCTGGCTGGTTAAAGATGCGAGACTTTCCGTTGTATGTCACTATCAGTCGCGCGGGAGGAATCATGCCGTACCGGATCCCCATGGAGCGAAGCTGTTGTCTCACGGCGTTAAACTCTTTCTGTTTTCTGTGTACACCGGTCGCCAGGTCCTCATAAAATCTCACCGGACGGTTCTTGAAAAGAATCTGTCCCTTTGCCCTGGCAGCTCTTATCACGGTCATTTTATCCTTGTAATTTAGGAACTTCATGATCATTGTCCTTGGTGCAGCGGTGTTTGACGTATTCTTCTGGCCGATCCGATGAGCTCTCTCCAGCGTCAGAGCGGTATGTAGCGGTGCCAAGTTCAGAGCATCCGGCAGCCAGTTTTCCAAGAAGACGCACGCGTCCTCTCCTTCCGCGCCCTCGGGCAGGTTAACAAGTCTCAAGTTAGAACGTCGCGATCTGGCCTCCAGATCCAGCACTTTGTCTTCGAGATCTTTGTTGTTATTTTCAAGAGTCCGTGCCTTTGCTTCCAAGGTGGTGATACTATCTTCTGCTGCAGATATCCGGGCCTCCGCCTCACCGACCCGCTTAGCACACTCATTAACATCCTTCCTTACAGTCTCTATTGCTGACAAAATACCGTCCAGTTTGGAGGAAAAATCCGATTTCAAGTTTGCAATAGCCGCCAGTACTGCGTCTAAGCTTTCGACCGTCTTTCCCCTCTCATTTGGCTTGTCAATTTTCTCCTCCATCACCTGACAGGTGTTGGTATTATTCTCGCTATCTTCACCACTAACATTAGCTTCACAGCTAGCCTCGGAGCTCGACTTAGAAGTGAAGTTAGACAATTTCGACTGAGTCGGTCTACTAATGTTTTTACCAAGTTTCTTTTGCGAGAGAGGCATCACTACTGGTCTTGTTCAACGTCCAATAAACGAGTATTATTCAGGATTTTACAGAAACATAGCGGAGCAGAAGTGGGCACGTCTTCTCAGCAAGCCGCCATTACCGGAAACCCTCATCTAGGCCTTTTACTAGGGATTTAAGGTCCTGGTTTTCCTCTCAGACCCTAGAACACACTGCCAGGCTCAGATTCCCGATCCCACATCCTGCTGAAGCCCTTCCCAAGATCAGACACTAGTTTTGTTTTCCTTGTTCTTATAGTAAAATGATGGTCTTTGACTTTTATACATCGTCACTGTTCTGTTAATTACACATGACCTAATCTAAGTATTACACAAACCAAGCATAATTACTTAGAGATGTCATGAGATGGAAAATCCTTATTCAGTTAATTATTTTCCCCACAGGTGCTGACAGTGTGTCTACAGTGAAATGGGCCTGTGTACAGAGAGGATGATCTGTAACAATCCCATGTTCCTATGGTGACAGATATAAAACTCATGTGAAATACTGGTGCAGAGGGTATAATGTGAGGTCATGTACTCCCATAGTACACACTGACTCTCCACTGGAGGGTAAAGTGTGAGTCAGAGATGATCCTGACCAGCGAGTCTTCACTGTGACCATCAACAATCTGACAGCTGTAGGAATTATTAGCTCAGGTATATTTTAATATCTCCACCAAAATGTTTTGAAATTAATTAACTTTTAATTAATTATTATTTGATGCTGATTAGTAACCAATTGTTATGCCGAATGGTCGGCTCCTCCAAACACAAATGCGAATCCCAGTGAGTCTGTTAATGTGAGACTTAAATGGGATTCATTAATAACCCGTATCGCTTAATAACCTGGGTTAGTAGGCTCGTCCAGCGAGCTGGGTCACCAGGTAATGTAAACGATCGGTAGCGAAGCTCCCCTCACGGCCAATGAAAGAGAGTCTCGCGATATTTCAGGCGAGTTTGACGTTTCAGAGCGTAGTAGCCAGATCGCAGAGGCAGGGACTATTGTGAGCACTCAATGACGGAGGCTGAAGTTGTGTAAAAAGACATACATTTATTCCTACAACTAACATAAGACAGACATTATACCTAACAAACAATAAAATAAAAGTGACCTTTTCTTAGTCTTACTTACTTCAGTCAGAATAGATTCACTGTTTTGTTCTTCAGGTTTAAATGTGATATGTGTGACTGACAGACACACTGGTGTATTATATGTCTCACAGGTGGGAGCAGGTTCTGGATGCTGTACTGAAAGCTGGGACTGGTGTGTTTTACCTGATTTGCACCATCATCACCATTCAGCTGCACTGGACCTCCTGTAGAAAGCGGGAACCAATCAGAGAGAAGCAGAGGGTCTCCCTGGATCAGAGGAAGCTGGCAGAGGAGATGACCTTCGTGGAGCAGAATGAGTCAGACGAGCTGTAAAATAAACGGTTATGCTAACTGCAGTGAGGCCTCTCTCACTCGGCCCTGCTCAGTCTGTACAGTCATAGCATGAGAGTCAGTTAAACAGAGGGGATGATTATCTGCTGGCAACCTGTACAACCACGTATTGGCCACTTATTCACAAGTGCTTTGCTGCCACCTGCTGGTTAATGTTTAATAATCGTTATCTTGTGAAGGTAAGACTGGTTTTTATTAAATTGTCTCTTGATTCTGAAAAAATATGGTACTATGCAAAAGTCTTGGGCCATCAAAGAAAATGTTTAATGCTATTTAATTTGGTTGTGTATATTTGCTCAGAAAAAAAACACAATTATCATAAAAATATATGCAAATTAAAAGTGACACAATAAAAACTAACAAGAATTTCTTCTTTTCTCCATAAAGTTACTGATGCCTTGTTGGATCGCTAGATGAACCACGCTTTGGATCCTAAACCTCTCCTCAGGGGCACCCCAGCCATTCCATGTATTTGTTAAATTCCGCCACCAGCTCACTTAAATAATTAATTTAATTAAACAAATGTTAATGATGCATTGATTAGCCATAGGAGTTGTGTTATGAAAATATATAGGTCTATTGGATGGTTGGTGCAAATGTTTTACTAACTTTAGAAGAGATTTTGAAATGACTGGGCTGCCACACTTTGACGGACAAAATATTATACCTAACAAACAATAAACATGAAATAACGGAAAAGACACAAACGATGTAATCATGAAAATGCAGTGACCAGATTTAAAATGATTAACCTAAAAAGGGAAAAACTGTTCTGCAAAGCAAGCAGTTTGTAGGAATATAAACCTAAAGGAATATAGCAGGTGAATAGGACAGTTTAGGTTGTTAGAAAGGAAAGGAAGTTGGTTTACTTGGATGCAGGAAAGAGGGAGGTCTTTGCAGTTGGTTGCAGTGGCTGATGAGCTGATGGGTGATGGCTCTCAGGGAGGCGCGGTGTTTGCAGCGGTTGTTGGAGTGGAGTCCCGTACTGGTGCAGAGGGTATAATGTGAGGTCATGTACTCCCATAGTACACACTGACTCTCCACTGGAGGGTAAAGTGTGAGTCAGAGATGATCCTGACCAGCGAGTCTTCACTGTGACCATCAACAATCTGACAGCTGAGGACTCCGATCGGTACTGGTGTGGTGTGAAGATCAGTGGAGCCTCTCTGATCAGGTTAATCTGTCAGTCACTGATGGTAAGAAATAAGTTCCACCACCTCAACGTTGGTAACCTTCCTACACAACCTAACATGGTAGTTAGAAATCTTGGCGTTCTTGTCGATTCAGATCTATGCTTTGATGCTCACATAAGAAGTATTACTAGAACTGCATTTTATCATCTACGGAACATAGCCAAGCTTCGTAAGATGCTCTCACTTAATGATGCAGAAAAACTAATACATGCCTTCGTAAGTTCCAGACTGGATTACTGTAATGCCCTCCTATCGGGTTGCCCGTCTGGATCCTTGCATAAACTTCAGATGGTACAGAATGCTGCAGCCAGAGTTCTAACAAACACAAAAAAATTTGATCATATTACACCGGTCTTATCCTCTCTTCATTGACTGCCAGTTAAGTCTCGAATTGACTATAAAATACTGCTATTAACTTATAAAGCACTAAATGGCCTTGCACCAGAATACCTTAGTGAATTGCTGACCACATACAACCCTCCACGCTTGCTTCGCTCTCAAGCCATGGGATATCTGTTAGTGCCTAGGGTAGAAAGAGCTACGGCAGGCTGCAGAGCTTTCTCCTACAAAGCTCCTCTGCTGTGGAATGGTCTTCCACCGGATGTGCGGGTTTCAGGTTCACTCTCAATATTCAAGTCCAGACTAAAAACACACCTGTTTAGTTTAGAGTATAGGGACACTAGTTCTAGCCCTAGCTAACTCTTCACTCCCAGTCAGACCTGTAGTGTGAGGTGTAGAGTTGGGTGGGGATCGGTGCCATTGGCTTTGGATGAACTGGATTGTCAGTGCTGTCACTCTAGCTTCACAATCTCTTGTGGAACTGGAGTGCTGACATTTCAGGGACTCCCCATGCCGGCATTCCCACTTGCCTCTCCCTCCTACTGATGCTGCCATAGCCATATCTGCCGGAGCTTGCAGATTGCACTTCATATTGTACTCACCTAGCTTTTAGCACTGCCAATAGCCTCCTCTACTATGCCTAATTGTACATTTTATTTCCCCTACTCCTCCTGGGGGTGATGCCTGGAGACCTCAATCTATCAAGATATCCAGCACACCCGACCACCACCAGTGACGTCCCTGCATCCAGCTCGCCGTTCTGATCTTCCATTTTTGACCCGCTGCCTTACCTCTGGTTGCCTGGCAATTGGAAGAAGACTCGGCTTCGGCATTGGCTTATCTTCCTTGCTCTCCTCTCTCTATTTGACTATCCCTGCCGGCCCCTGGAGGATGGGCTTCCCCTTTGAGTCTGGTCCCTCTCAAGGTTTCTTCCTTCTAGGGAGTTTTTCCTTGCCACTGTCGCCTATGGCTTACTCACTGGGGGCTTTGGGTGAGGATACTGTAAAGCGCTTTGAGACAATGTAATGTTGTGATAATGCGCTATATAAAAATAAATTTGTTGTTGTTGTTGTTGTAAGATGTCTGTACTGCAGACTGTAGCCAATGAGATGCACAGTATGTAACATGTCACTGAGTCAAAAAGGAAGGACCTTAACACAAACACTGATGAAAAAAATGTTTTAATATTTTAAAAATCTGCATTTTAATTTAATTCAATATGATAAACGAGACTTGGAAGAAGTAACAGTGTCAGCTAAATCGGGCGACTTCATGAGGTTAAATATGATAAGCAATATGTTAAAAAATGTCAGTTTATTGGCCAAACATTTACATACAGTATGTATGTTGTAATGGGCTGATATTCATAAACATTTAATTGCTGTGCAAATCTTTGAGTGTTTTACCTGTGTGTTGAAGTCCTCCAGGGCTGTCAGTGGACAAACAGGAGGTGACGGGTGTGGATGGAGACAGTGTCAGTGTTACTATGGAAACAACAAAAGACAAAGGATGTGGTGTAAGATTGGGGGCTCCTGTGCATCAGAGAGATCAGTGAGTTTGCATGGGAGGCCTGTCCTGATCAGGGATGACACAGAAAATAAAACCTTCATTGTGACAATGAGTGGGCTGGAGAGGAAGGACACTGGCTGGTATTGGTGGCTGGTTGTGGAATCCTGCAGATTCCAGTTCATATTACTGTTAAACATAAGTAATTGATTTAAATCTGCCTGTGAATTATTTATGCTTGAATATAAATAGATATTGAATATATATAGATATAGACAGGGTGCCAACCAATTGCAGGACACGCTCACACTCCATTCCCTCGCACAAGCACACCTACCGGCAATTTGACAACTCCAATTAGCCTCAGCATGTTTTTGGACTGTGGGGGGAAATCAGAGTCCCTGGAGGGAACCCCACAATGACACAGGGGGAGCATGCAAACTCCATACACACGGAACTCCAGCGAAGACTTGAGTACACGTGCCAGAGGAGTGAGGCGACAGTGCAAACCCTGCTTTTTATTAACTATCCTTTCTCCTGTTTCCACTGCTCTCCTTTTCTCTGCACATGATGAAGAAGGAGGGGATAATGAAAAACGGAGGTAAGCATTCAGCAGCATTTACAGTAGTGTGGGGGTCCAGCTAGCAGCATTTACCTGATCACACAGTAATGGGAAACTGTCATTTTAATTTTAAGGGAAAAAAATATTTTTTATTTCATTTTCTTAATAATAAACTTGAGATCCCATCCCATCCAGGGTGAGCCCTTGCCTTGTGCCCTGTGCTGCTGGGGAATGACTGCAGGCCTGTTTTTACAAAATAGTGTAACATGTTGTGTGATAATCTCTAGCTATTTTCATGCTCTTTGTTAATGTCTCCTGTTCCTCACATGTGTCCTGTGTAATAGTACAGATGTGGCTGTACCGTGTTTCTATAAAGCATGTAAGACTTTACTGTTCACATCCACCCTCTTATTCAGCTCTTTGGTCCAGCTGGCTCTGTATGTAGGACTGAGCTGATCGGTGCTGCTGTCGATTATCAAGGTGGTTTTACTTCAGTCAGAACAGATTCACTGTTTTGTTCTTCAGGTTTAAATGTGATATGTGTGACTGACAGACACACTGGTGTATTATATGTCTCACAGGTGGGAGCAGGTTCTGGATGCTGTACTGAAAGCTGGGACTGGTGTGTTTTACCTGATTTGCACCATCATCACCATTCAGCTGCACTGGACCTCCTGTAGAAAGCGGGAACCAATCAGAGAGAAGCAGAGGGTCTCCCTGGATCAGAGGAAGCTGGCAGAGGAGATGACCTTCGTGGAGCAGAATGAGTCAGACGAGCTGTAAAATAAACGGTTATGCTAACTGCAGTGAAGCCTCTCTCACTCGGCCCTGCTCAGTCTGTACAGTCATAGCATGAGAGTCAGTTAAACACAGAGGGGATGATTATCTGCTGGCAACCTGTACAACCACGTATTGGCCACTTATTCACAAGTGCTTTGCTGCCACCTGCTGGTTAATGTTTAATAATCGTTATCTTGTGAAGGTAAGACTGGTTTTTATTAAATTGTCTCTTGATTCTGAAAAAATATGGTACTATGCAAAAGTCTTGGGCCATCAAAGAAAACGTTTAATGCTATTTAATTGGGTTGTGTATATTTGCTCAGAACAAAAACACAATTATCATAAAAATATATGCAAATTAAAAGTGACACAATAAAAACTAACAAGAATTTCTTCTTTTCTCCATAAAGTTACTGATGCCTTGTTGGATCGCTAGGTGAACCACGCTTTGGATCCTAAACCTCTCCTCAGGGGCACCCCAGCCATTCCATGTATTTGTTAAATTCTGCCACCAGCTCACTTAATTAATTAATTAAATTAAACAAATGTGTCATGCCCGGCTCGTCCGCTCCTCCTGTGTGCCACGCCCCCTGATTACCCACGTGTTTTCTCCCGATTGTACCCAGCTGTATCTAGTTAATTTGCTCAGTCCTGTGTATTTCAGTCCGTGTCTTACCCGAGTCCTTTGTCCGTCATTGATGTCAGTTGATGTTCGTGCCCTCGTCCCTGAGATTAAACCCCTCGTTTGCCCTGATTCTCGGCTGTCTGCCTGCTTCTTACCCGCCTGCCCGCACGATCGCCGCTCTGCCCGCGATCGCTGCCGTCTCCCGTGACAAAATGTTAATGATGCATTGATTAGCCATAGGAGTTGTGTTATAAAAAGATATAGGTCTATTGGATGGTTGGTGCAAATGTTTTACTAACTTTAGAAGAGATTTTGAAATGACTGGGCTGCCACACTTTGACGGACAAAATATTATAATTCTAGACCAAGATGAAGATCATTTGAACATCATTTTCTTCGACAGCCCAAGACTTTTGTACAGTTTTGTATGTGTCTTTTATACTGGTCATAATTTGTTTAAATACATGATTAATAAATTGATACTTTACAAAACATTTCATATTTTTCTGAAATTGGTAATTATTAAAAATGAATTTCGCAAACTTAAATGGTTTGGCTGCGATGGGCTGGCCCCCCATCCAGGGTTGTTCCCGTGCCCATTGCTTCCGGGATAGGCTCCGGACCCCCCACGACCCAGTAGGATAAGCGGTTTGGAAAATGGATGGATGGATGGATGGATAAATGGTTTGGAGTTTTTAGGTCACCCCTCCTCGTCAGAGCCCACCAATCAGGGACTCTTTAAAAGAGTGATGTAATCAGGAACGCCCACTTTTCAATCTGCGGTACAAATACACCAGCTTGTCTCTGCTAACAACAGCCTGTGCATATCAGTTAAGGAGGAAACAGTACCACATACATATTGGCCAACATCAAATGAAAATGTAACACACGAAAACAGGACCGCCCACTTATCACTCTGCGTAAAATCACACCAGCTTGTCTCAGCTGACAGCAGCCTCACATATCAGCTAAGGAGGAAGACGGCATATCAAAAGTAAAAAGAAAGACACCATCAAATGAAAATATCCCTGTGTGATCTATTGGTTTCTGCTTTCACTCCCATTAAATGACAGTAAGTCTAGTTGGTGTCCGTGGTGCTGAAAACCTGGATCAGTAAATTCCAAATGAAACTTCTTTACCTGATTTAACTGTAACTCACTTATTTTGTTGGCAATGATGCTTTGTTGAGTCTAGAAAGGCGCAAAGTGGGTTTCAGATAAATTAAATGAAGTAGTTTTGCTTAAAAACCAAAAAGCTTTGAACAATCAGTTCAGCTTTGGACTGTAGTGCTTCACAAAAGTAAAATCCATCCAGTTAAATCTCTTTATCCCCAAGTCAAGAAGATATCAAATGCAGAAGCACATTGTGGGAGATACAAGGTGCAGACACATTAAAAGCACTTTTTTGTGTGAACATTATAAAACAGATTGATACACATTAAGCAGTTTGTAACTTTACATCCAGACCTACATCAGTCAGAAAAAGCAGGCGATGACCAGCCCATCCAGCAGCTTCATCTCTGATTGTACAGAATCCCTTGTCAGCGTAACTTCTGAAGTCATGACTAAACTAATTTCCAGCTCTGCCTTCAGTTTCATCTGTTAAATTAAATTAGGAACTAAACTAAACTAGGAGGGAAATATAGTCAAGCTACTTAAGTAGCCGAATTTTGTGTATCCACTAGAGGGCAGCCACACATAGATTCCCTTATGAATGGTTCTGATGCTTCCGGAAAGCACTGCACAGAGACCCAGGTATGCCAGTGAGGAACGGATAAAGAGCAGACGGATCCAAATACTAGCTGTAATATATAGTATTTTCAATGAATTTAAACAAATTAATATAACAGTGTCAGAGTGTCAGATCCATGTGACTTTTTATGATTGAAGAACTTTGAAAGCCTGAATATAACTGAGGAGGCCCACGGACCCCATTATGTGTGAAACATCATTGTGGTGCTGAGAGAAACACAGGACTGCTGATAAGACCCAGATGAAGTGAATTACCTGACTTTGCCCCCACCCACCCCCCCCCCCCCAGGATACCCCCACCCCTGTCATACAGACACCTTCCTAACGGACCTCTTGATTTGTGCTGATCCACACATATGAAAAGGACCTACTGCAGTGACATTTTAAAACTGTATAAAACATAATAAAGACTGAAACAAAGGCCTGAGGTCAGACCCTCTGTATGTAGCACACAGTGTTTCTGCAGAGTCTCACACTCACATCCTGTATGACGACTTTTCTGCTTTTCAGAATAAGTCTGATTTCACTGCTCTTTGCTCATTTGCAATATGAGGAAGTAACAGTTTAGAAAAGAACTAGACTTATTTGATTAATTTGTTTGTAGTTTAAACTCTGTGAGCATGAATGATTCACTGTGAAGACCAGCTATCAATAATTTTGCTATGAAATCATGTTTCTAAAATGATAAGATTCTAGATGAAATCAAAATATTTATTCCTGGTAAGAGCAGGACAACAGCAGCATCAAACTGTTTTCCTTTTAACAGACAAGAAATAGACAGGAAATGCATCAGTGCACAAACAGTTTATGAAAATCAAAGATAGATGGATGATTTTTAAAACATTTAAAACCCACAAAAAGGGAGGCAGTGAGGTTAAGGAGAGTCAGGAAGTGAGTGTCAGTCTCCACAGATCTGAGGTCAGCGATACACACATAAGGCTCCTCTGATGCTCCTCTTCATCCTCTTCTTCACTGATGGGCCTCCAGGTGAGGATCACTTACTCTAGGACTCCACCATTCAGCGTAGTTAAGATGAAGATACATTTTGCACAATATACTTACTACATAAGTATATTGTTTGTTTATATTCATATTGTTCCATGAAGTTTGATCACTTCCCGATTATAGTCTGTGGTGGTAGCATGTTGACCGACTGATTTTAGAATTGACTGCAGTCTTCTTTGTGTCCACTATGTGGCAGCAGTATAAAGGAAATATCTTATTCTGTCACAGCTGCTGGTGTGTGTAAAAATTCACATACTCTGATAACAAGTAATTCTGCCTCCAACTGTTTGTCAGGGACCTGGGCAGGAATGAATTACATGCCGACTGTACATACAACAGAGATAGGCTCCTGGGAGAACTTTGCCAGAAGTTGAAACACGACTTTAAGAATGACACTGATACAGAGTACTCAGCTGTTTGGTTGAAACTAAATCTTGGTCTGGATTTTTACATTCTGTACCTGAACTACCCACTGCTGCACTGACCCCCACCTTCTTCTTTTTTTTTCCCTTTGTCCTGTCCGGCAGCTTTAGCAGAATCATGGTCTGAATGCACTGCTGTGACAAACATGTTTGCTTTACCATGAGGGGTTCTATAAACTCTGTATAGGCCTCTCATGTTGATCGATTTCATTTTTTAAATTTAAAAAATTTATTTATTTCATTTTTAACCCGTAAAGTATTGCAGTGGGTGAGCTGGCTGAAGAGGATGGACAGATTAGGAGGGAAAAAAAGAAGGAAAAAGAAGAAAGGAGCAAGTGAGATGAAATGAAAGTTTTTAGCGGGTGTCTCTAACTTTGCTCTGCCATTGCATGCACACCACTTCCAGGGCCAGCCTTGCTCTCACGCTGATATACTGTCAGATTATGCACATCTTATATGTTGTTTTAACCCTTAGCGTATTAGTAAAGGCTGTTTTGTACTTACTTGATGTGATGGTCCACTTTACTGTGGCCTTGAGCCACATTAGAAATTTATTTCTGATATATTTAACTTAATCCTCATTTTTCTTTTGCCCATGAGCACGAAACAGCTAAATAATTAGCATGATGCAGAAGTTATTCTCAGACAGGCACTTAATCTAAAAAGCAGAAATGTCATCATACACGATGTGAGGGTGAGACTGCAGACACACTGTGTGCTGCATACAGAGGGTCTGACCTCAGGCCTTTGTGTCAGTTGTTATTATGTTTGATTTGTGATTCTCACCTGGAGGCCCATCAGCGGATGAAGAGGAGCATCAGAGGAGCCTTATGTGTGTCTCACTGACCTCAGATCTGCGCAGACTGGCACTTACTTCCTGATTCTCCATAACTTTGCTGTTTCTCTGTCTTTATCTGTTACTCAGGAGTCCTGAAGTCCAATGAAAAATCCGCTTTCTCCTGTCTATTTGGCTGATACAAGTTCTGCTCACTTCTGCTTGGGTTGCATGGATCACCAGCCACTTGTCACCAACTAACAGACCACAGCCTACCTGACCAGTCATAACTGGTGCACCTAGGTATAAAATTTAGTCTCACTGTCTCCAAAAAAGGTCACTGTCTGGAACCCCATGGAACTACATTTTTGATTCCTTAGACAAGAGCAAACTGAGCAGCTGCATCACGGTCTGAATTGGGAACTGCCTCGCCTCAGATCATAAGACCAGCGGATAGTGAGGATAGCTGAGAAGATTATTAGAGTCTCTCTCCCCTCCATCATGGACATTCACATCACACGCTCCATCCGCAAAGCCACCAACATTGTGGATGACCGCACCCACCCCTCACATAATCTTTTCACTCTGGCATCTGGAAAAGCATTCAGGCCTCCACAACCAGACTCAGAAACATGGCGCCTGACTACTGAACTCTCAGGGACTGATCTGATACCACACACAACACACACACACATACAGCTGTGTAATCATATCTTCGTGGGGACTCTCCATTCATTTCTATGGGGAAAACTGTAATCCCAACATGACAACTTTAACCCCTACCAACCCCTAACCTTAACCATATGTAACCAAACCAAATACAAGACTTTTGGCATTTTTAGTTTTTTGACTGTATTTACAGATCTTTGTGAGTACCTGAAAATGCCCCCCAAAACATCAAAATAACAGGTTTTTGTCACATTGTGGAGGACATTTGGTCCCCACAATGTAATATACACCTAATCCACACACACACACACAGTAGGTATTTGAATCTTTGTGGGGATTCTCCATTCATTTGTATGGGCGTAACCCCAATCCTAACTATGGCAACCTTAAACATTGCAGTAGTTACCAAGCAGTAACAGTAAGCAACCAAACAAAATGCAAGACTTTTTGAATTATTCATTTGACTGCATTCACAGAATTTAATAAAATTCAGTATCTTACTTTCGGGACCGAAAACATGTCCCTACAAAGTCAAAATAACATGTTTTTATAGCACTATGTACATAACCACCCACCCAAACGCGCGCGCACACACACACAAACAGGCCTACCTACAGTATACCCTCCATAGATTCCTGAATGAAATATCTGTAAAGCAGTTATTATGGCATGGCGTTTGGTTTGAACATGCAGTTTTTAAGAATATTGCGCTAATTCTAAACGAAAGACTGCACTAATTCTAAAATAGCTATATAAGAACTTTATTTACCATTAAATAAATTATAAATCAAACCAAAATTTAGTCTCTCAAAAAACTTGTATATGACATATCTTTGTTCACATTATGAGAAATTAAAAACACCAGGACACAGAATGTGAATAACAAGAACTATAGTGTTCTTTCTCAAAAGCGGACCTACCAACGTGGCTAATATGCTAATTGCGTTCACCAGCTATGGAAAAAAACAGCGGGGCACCCCAAACATCGCGGTATTACGCATTACCGTAATACTGCATAGCAAAGACATAATGTCATAAAAAAATTACAGTCAGTACTTATAGACAGAACTGCGTGGTTTCCCATTGACAAGTAGATACATGGTTTACGGCTTGAAGGCGGTCAGATCAACAAATCCAATCACGCTGAGCCAAAACAAGCACGAGCTAAACATACTACTTTTGATTGGTTCACCTTCAAATTCGTCCCGCCCTGACAATTAATTCTCGTTTTCATTCGTTGAAAATGGCGTCAGTACACATCTTCATCCTTTCGACCAATGAACAATTTCGCTGGTTTCCATAGAAACAAAATCAGTGCAGTTTGAACATAAACTTTCTGACAGAGCGATGGCGCAGCGGTGAGAAGCATCTCTTCGTATGTTTCTTGCTATTTCTTCAGATTATGTTTTGTTAGCATAGTTAATTTTATATTTCATTTTATGTCGTGATATAGTTCATGCAAATATTGCCGCAAAATATAATTGAAATATATTTAAAATTAGTAGCTTAAACTGTAGATGCTGTGGCCATTTTTCGTAATGTGATTGTTTATATTTAAATTGTAAGAGAAAATAATTGTGTTAAACTTAAAAACAATAAGCCTTATGGTTGATATGATTGGTTTTACTCATCCGGTCTGTCGTAATGCGTTTCATCTGAAGATGTTATTCTGAAAAGAGCCCCTATACGTTTACTTTTTAAATGTCCCATGTTGTTGAAGTAAGATTAACCGTTTGCTGGGTTCATTACCATGGCGATGTTATAACGTACCGAAGCAGCGTCCTGATTTCGCCAGCGTTACTGTATAGGTTGTGAAACAGTTTTAGCAATTTGGCCGCTTCTATCGGAGTAGCCTCGATCCCACGAGCAGCTAATGAAGGCTCCATCCCTTTCCATAGGCATTCTTGGTGAATAGCATTTAGCAAATGTCTGGAGTACGTTGAAAATTCACAGTGTCTAGTTTGGCTTTGAGAGTATCACAGACGGCTAGTTAATTATGTTAACCAGAATGAAAATTCCGAAAGCTGTTTCCTGGACCAACGACCAGCACTGGGGAGCCTGGGACCTGTGGGACGAGGTGATCGACTGGGGAGAGAGGAAAGGTTTGGAGGAGTGCTCACCAGCGACACCCCCCACTGTCCAGGCTGGGGAGGTTATGGGGGGACTGGGAGGTGTGACTGACTGGTGTAAGGGAGGGGAGGGTGTGAGAGTGATAGGCAATGCTGGCATTGTTTCTGAGACTCTTCAGAGAGGAAACTGGCGGTGTAGAGATAGATGTGGGTCTGGTATAGATAGAAGATGTAGAAGTGGTGGAAAATTAATATTAAAGTTGAGCTTGTAGAGCTCTTGACACAGAGAAGAGCCAAAATACAAGGAAGATGAAGCTGTGGTTCTTCTGCTGCTGTTTGGGGAACATTAAATGTTTGAAACAGTATCAAAGATAATGAATTAAGTGTGCTAAATTTTGAGATGTATAGTGGAATGTTTATTAACAATTGTTAATGTGGCGCCCCTGAACCCCCTCGGTTGGCCGCCCCTGCCGGTTGTGTGGGGTCGGGGATGAGGACTAATCGGGGCCAGTCGGGGATCTGGCCCCGGTGCCGGGGGGGGCCCACTCCTGCACGCCCTTATTGCTCCCCTGGGCCGGACACCACATTTCATACAACACTAGGGCTTTGAGGGGCAGTGGGGAGGTTTTACTTGCACATTAGCACTAGATTTGCCGAGTTTTTATTCTCTGCTGAGAGTCCCAAGGTGTTTGTCACCCCTGCTGTGATTTTCGCAGGTCTTCAGCCCCATCCTCCTCCTGCTTTTGTTGTGCAAACACACCCATTACCTGTGAGGCCTGGCACATTTGCATTTTTTACTCAGAGTAGCTCAAATCCAAGGCAGACTAAATCTCTGTGTGTGACATGGAAACCTTCACAAAAGTCTGCCATATCTATACCAAATATCCCACACACTGACTGACCTGCAAATATGAAAGACGCACATTCACAAAATATATGGAAACACAAGTCTGTGTTATTTATAAAACAAATTGAGTGAAAATAGAATGAAAAGTTGCTAATAGAATGAAATGAATAAAATGAAAACATGCTAACAGTCTCCAATGCATGTTTGTATATAAATGTCATAAGCTGAGTGAAGTCATGGTCCATGGTTTTTGACATGCTCATACACATACAGAATAAAATGTCATTTCATTTTCATTGGCCATCACTGAATTATAACACCAAAAGTGAATTTTGTTTTTGTGTGATCTCTCCAGCTTTACATGTTTGGCTGTTCATGTAAAAATTGATGTATCCGTGCCTCAGTTCCAGGTTCATCTCTTCGTCATCTTTCTGCCTTTTGTCTCAGTGGTTACTGTCCCACACAGTCTGTCTATCTTTCAAAGTCTGTGTTTGCAGCGTTTGAAAACCCAGTGACCATCATCCCTGTATTTGGCAATGGAGTTCCTTGGCTAGAAGAATCGGAAACAATCTTCTTTTTCCTTTCCACCCTGTAGATGCTTTGTACAGAACGTAGGCATTCACCGCCACCAAGTCCAGCATGTTGTAAAACACAGCTACTGGCCACTTGCTTGTTGCTGCTCGTACTGAATACATGCGCGCCATTCTAAACACTGACGTGGAGAATTCCTCTCCCTGTGCAGTGTCCTTTGCCAATGGAGGAAGTTCACGGCAAACGTTATTCACCATGCCCAGTAAAGTGAAGCAGTCTGTGTGACAGTGACAGTGAGGTGAAGAAATTGTCCGTTGTGACATTTCTCCCGTCATCCAGAAATGGCTCCATCAGACTCATGACCACGTTCTCTGCCAGCCTTCACCAAGAACTGTGCTGAAAGTTTCACTCCAGGAGAAAACATGAACATAGATGTACAGCTGTTCTCGACCAAGGTTCATTGTCCATGCAGTATATCGCATCCAAGCCGGACAAATTTGGGATCAAGTTCTGGATGGCCATGGATTTGGAGACCAAATACGTCTGCAACATGTCCCCTAACTTGGGAAAGGACCCCAGTCACCAGAAAAGGGAGAGGCTGGCAGAGAACATGGTCATGAGTCTGATGGAGCCATTTCTGGATGACGGGAGAAATGTCACAACGGACAATTTCTTCACCTCACTGGCACTGTCACACAGACTGCTTCAGCGCAAAACAACACTACTGAGCACAGGGAATAAAGTTTGGTATGAACTTCCTCCAATTTCAAAGGACACTGCACAGCAAGAGGAATTCTCCGCGTCAGTGCTTAGAAGTGGCAGTGTCTCCTTGACAATTTATGCACCTAAAAAAACAAGATTGTGTGTGTTCTGAGTTCTTTGGACCAAGATGTGGCGATCTGTGAAGGCAGAAAGAGGAAACCCAACACGATAACAGACTATAACCACATGAAGGTATGTGAATGTGTGTATAATTTTACATCAGTGCTACAATGTTTTCTGATATGTACTATACAGGCCTATACATACTGAACAAAAATATAAACGCAACACTCTTGTTTCTGCTCCCATTGTTCATGAGATGGACTTAAAGACCTACAATTCATTCCAGATACACAATATTACCATTTCTCTCAAACATTTCTCACAAATCAGTCTAAATGTGTGATAGTGAGCACTTCTGCTTTGCTGAGATAATCCATCCCACCTCACAGGTGTGCCACATCAAGATGCTGATCTGACATCATGGGTAGTGCACAGGTGTACCTTATACTGCCCACAATAAAAGGCCACCCTGGAATGTGCAGTTTTTTGCTTTATTGGGGGTCTGGGGACTCAGAACCGGTCAGTATCTGGTGTGACCACCATTTGCCTCATGCAATGCAACACATCTTCTTCGCATAGAGTTTATCAGATTGTCAATTGTGGCCTGTGGAATGTTGGTCCACTCCTCTTCAATGGCTGTGCGAAGTTGTTGGATATTAGTGGGAACTGGTACACGCTGTCGTATACGCCGGTCAAGCACATCCCAAACATGCTCAACGGGTGACATGTCCGGTGAGTATGCTGGCCATGCAAGAACTGGGACATTTTCAGCTTCCAAGAACTGTACAGATCCTTGCAACATGGGGCCGTGCATTATCTGTCTGAGTGGCTGGTCTCAGACGATCTTGGAGGTGAACCTGCTGGATGTGGAGGTCCTGGGCTGGTGTGGTTACACGTGGTCTGCGGTTGTGAGGCCGGTTGGATGTACTGCCATATTCTCTGAAACGCCTTTGGAGACGGCTTATGGTTGAGAAATGAACATTCAATGCACGAGCAACAGATCTGGTTGACATTCCTGCTGTCAGCATGCCAATTGCACGCTCCCTCAATGCTTGTGGCATCTGTGGCATTTTGCTGTAAGACAAAACTGCACATTCCAGGGTGGCCTTTTATTGTGGGCAGTATAAGGTACACCTGTGCACTACCCATGATGTCAGATCAGCATCTTGATGTGGCACACCTGTGAGGTGGGATGGATTATCTCAGCAAAGCAGAAGTGCTCACTATCACACATTTAGACTGATTTGTGAGAAATGTTTGAGAGAAATGGTAATATTGTGTATCTGGAATGAATTGTAGATCTTTAAGTCCATCTCATGAAAAATGGGAGCAAAAACAAAAGTGTTGCGTTTATATTTTTGTTCAGTGTAGAAAGAAGGTAGAAAAAAAGCAAATACACTCATGACTCTCTCTCTCTCCGCTGTTATAGTGTGGTGTAAATGTGTTGGACCAAATGGCGCGCATGTATTTCGTAAGAGCAGCAACATGCAGGTGGCCAGTAGCTGTATTTTACAACATGCTGGACCTGGTGGTGGCAAATTCCTACGTTCTGTACAAGGCATGTACAGGGTGGGAAGGCAAAAGAAGATTATTTTTGAGTCATCTAGCCAAGGAACTCTATTGCCAATTTATGCCACAAAAGGCTATGGGGACGGAGGAAGGCTGCTGCTGTGCCAGGACTTGTATGGACAACTCAGTGTCAGGTACAGGAGAACTGCAACAGAAACCGCAGCAGGTTTACCAGTGCAAAGTGTTACAAATTCACTTGCGCCAAATGCAGGGATGATGGTCACTGGGTCTGCAAACACTGCAAAGTTTGAAACACTCAATTTTTTTTTATAAATAAAACAGACTTGTGCTTCCATATATTTTGTGAATGTGTGTCTTTCATATTTGCAGGTCAGTCAGTGTGTGGGATATTTGGTATAGATATGGCAGACTTTTGTGAAGGTTTCCATGTCACACACAGAGGTTTAGTCTGCCTTGGATTTTAGCTGCTCTGAGTAAAAAAATGCAAATGTGCCAGGCCTCACAGGTAATGGGTGTGTTTGCACAACAAAAGCAGGAGGACAATGGCCCAAGAAACTCTCAGCAGGGATGCTAGTAGGTGTTAGGCCCAGGGAATTTGCGAAAATACGCGTAGATTTGGCAGTTCTAGTTCTAAATTAGACACCACATGACACTAGGGCTGAGGAGGTGGGTATAGGCAGGTGGGGTTCTGCCGTCTGCCAGCGGTGGGGTGCCCGTGCCTCGACTGTTCACCTGCTTTTTGCACTTTAGTTATATACACAGTCCATGCTACATTAGGGCCTTGGGGTGCAGGGAGGGGGATGGGGGACTCTGCCATCTGCCAGTGGTGGGGCCCTCATACTCGAACTGCACCCACTAATTTTAATGTATTGTAGACATAAACACACAACTCTCTCACACATGTACATGCACACTTCACATTAACATGGGACGGGGAATCAGTGGGGGCTGAGGGGTCCCCCCTAACTCTCTGTCTCTGGCCCTGCGCGTGTGGGGTGGCCCGGCCGGTGTGGGCCGTCTCCTCTTGTGGGCTGCGGGCTGGGTGGTCCTTGGCTCTGCTGCGCCGTGGTGGGGCCCTGGCAGGCGGTCCGGGGTATCTAGGGATGCTCTGAGCCCTTCTAGGCGAATTGTAGGGTTCGGTCTGGGCTGGACGGGGGGTCTGCCGCTCCCCAGTTGACGCAGGTCCGCTCCTGGGTGGTGGGGGGGGGGGTGCACTTTGTTTGTATGGGTCTCCCTTAGATCATCCTGCAGTGTCGGGGAGGGGGGGGACGTGCCGGGTCGCTACAGTGGGCGGTGATCCGTCCTGCCGGGGAGCGGGCTGGGGGGACCGTCCGCCAGGGGAGTGTTCCCGGTTGATGGGGCCCTTTGGCCCTGGACCCGCTTCCCTCGGTGGAGGGCTTGCGGGAGGGACTGGGGGGCTCGCTGTCTGTCCCCCCTCTGCGGACCTCCTTTTACAGGGGTTGGGCCCCCCTTAGTCCCTCGTGGGCTCCCTCTCGGGTTGGGCGGGTGGTTGTCTTGTGGACATATGGCCATGGGCCGTGTGTTTCTTATGGTTGTTTGTACTCTGTATTCCCCTACACTTTATTTTCTCCATCCCACCTTTACATCTCCAGCCCGCTGTTCCTGGGAAAAGCCACCTGCCAATCATCCTTGGAGCAGCAGCCATTCTCAGGATCTCCTACATCACAGATCACCTAATAAACACAGGACCTGTCGACGACTGGAGAAAAGGAGAAACGCTGAAGCACACTGGGCATTTTGGAAGCATTTCATCATAATAAATTACCTTTGCCTTTACAGTTTCTGTGTACAGTTTCATTATAGTAAATTGCACTTAGTTGTGATTACTCAGTTACAAAGACAATGGGTCACTCTATAATGGGTGATGGTATGCTTTTAGCTGTGCTTCCACAGGTTGTATCTGCCTTAGTAAATGACTAAATGTCTTTTTCACAAGTGATTTTGATTATGTTTGTAGAATTAAATTAAAGGTAAACATGTACATTGGTTAAAATAACATCTGACTGCTACAATAATACATCATACAGCATTTTTTGTACTAATGTGCTACCTTGAGACATTCAGGTTGTATAATGAACAATTTTAATAAGAATTGTGTTAAGTAATTAACTTTCAAAATCTATCAATACCATGCAAAAGTGTAAAGTCAAATTTATGAGATACTTATTACAATAAACGGAAGTAGTCTGTACCCATTTAAAGAGGCTTTACATCGTACAGCTTCTTATACTGGTCTGGTTGGTGGGTATAAAGGATCAATTAGAAATCTTCCTCCTCCAAATGTATCATTTCATGAGTTTTGGTAGAGTTGGGGTAGCAGGATAATAATAGGATTTACTGGTTATTTTTGATACGGTAAAATCGCAAGACTCAGAAAAATAAAAATTTGTGTATGGTCAGAATTATCAGTGGTAGGAGATTTTGTCCCTACTACCATCTGGGAAAAGAACATTCTGGTGCTTATCTGTGAAGAAGCAATTTCAGGAGATATAAATCCTTGCAAAAAGTAGTCTCCCACTCTATAAATAGGGTGCAATTTGTTTTTTCACGCAGTGGAAATGGAAATGTTTTTTTAATGTTGATGACGACTGTAACTGGTCAAAAGGTGGCGCCAAAGATCCCCAGTAATGCATCGCCCATTAATGTACAGATATCCCCCTGCCTCACCATGCATGACTCCTCCAATGGTGCTGCTGTTTAACAGTACATTCATCCTAACTATACAATTTGATATCTGGTATCGTCCTGTCAGTTTTAACCCATTTCTAAGTCCCGTATGGTTTAGGTAGCTTTTTTTCCAAAATGATGACCATGAAATTCAGCACATATAACAAATATTGAACTATAGGCATTAATTGAAATGCTCTCACTCACAGACACACACATATTAGATGTCTATGTCTTTGAAATTGTTTAATACGAATTAATCTGTTTTATAATGTTCACACAAAAAAAGCTTTTGTGTTCACATTTTACAACCCCAAATCAGAAAAAGTTGGGATGGTATGTAAAATGAAAATCAAACTGAAAACAGCACTTTGTTAAATTATCTTTGACCTGTATTACATTGAAAACAATACAACAGCACATTATTTAATGTGTTCCTCGTGAATTTCATTGTTCTTTTTCAAACACGTATTCCAATTTTGGTTCTTAGAACACATTTCAAAAAAAGTTGGGACAGTAAAGCATTTAGTACTTTGTAATGTCGCCATTCCATTTCACAACACTTAAAAGGCATTTAGGGACTAAAGACACCAAGTGATGTAGTGTTTCAGGTGTAATTTTGTCCCATTCTTCCTGCAAACAAGTCTTAAAGCGGACAACAGTACGGGGTCTTCGTTGTCACATATTGCGCTTCAAAATGAACCACACATTCTCTATTGGAGACAGGTCGGGACTGCAGGCAGTCAAGTACCCATACCCTCTTCCTCCACAGCCAGGACTTTGTAATGTGTGCAGAATGTGGTTTCGCATTGTTTGTTGAAAAATGCATGGGCGTCCCTGGAAAAAATGTCTTCTTGAAGGTAACATATTGTGCTTCAAAATCTCTATGTACTTTTCAGCATTAATGGTGCCATCACAGAACTGCAAGTTACCTTTGCCAAGGGCACTGACACAACCCCATACCATGACAGACCCTGGCTTTTGGACTTATTGCTGGTAACAGTCTGGGTGATCCTTTTCTTCTTTGGTCTGGAGCACACGGCATCCATTTCTCACAAAAAATACCTGAAATACTGATTCATCTGACCACAGTACACATTTCCACTGTGTGATGGTCCAACTCAGATGCGTTCTGAGCCCAGAGAAGCCGACGGCGTTTCTGGACACTGTTAAGATGGGGCTTGCTTTTGGCACAGTACAGTTTTAACTGGCATTTGTGGATGTAACTACGTATTGTGGTACTTGACAAAGGTTTGCCAAAGTAGTCATATGTGGTCATATCGCTTATTGACGATTGACGAAGAATGACGATTCTTGATGCAGTGGGATGCTGAGGGATCGGAGATCACGGTAGTTCAACTTAGGCTTGCTTCCTTGTCCTTTACGCACTGAAATTGCTTCAGATTCCTTCAATCTTTTAATTATGGTATGCACTGATGAAGGTGAAATATCCAAATCTCTTCCTGTCGTTCTTTGAGGAACATTGTTTTTAAACATTTCAATAATTTTCTCACGTATTTGTGCTGTTTTTGTACCAAATCATAATTACAATCACCTGTTGACATCACTTGTTTCAAATCACATCATTATTTAACCAATTTACCTCACTACTGGCCCTAAATCGCTCCTGTCCCAACTTTTTTGGAAATGTGTTGCAAGAACCAAAATTGGAATACGTGTTTATTTTGAGAAAAACAATGAAATTCATGAGGAACACATTAAATAATGTGATGGGGGTAACACAATAAATTCAAGATTTTTATTTGTCGTACAAATGTAGTGGTACACTGGCAGCGAAATGAAATTGTCGTTACTCCAGTCGGTGTAATAAACACACTAGTAAAAGGACATCAAAATTAAACAACGTGAATTAACAAAAGAAGTACTGAAACTACAGAAAGATAATAAGAAAATATAACAATAAAAGGTATATAAAAAGTAAAGATGAAAATGTATAAAAAATATGTAGAAATGTTTAAAGTACAGATTGTAGTTATAGCATATTTTAGCTTTTAATCTGTGATGTTAATGATCCTACTGGCCTGGGGGTAGAAGCTTCTTTTCGGCTTCTCAGTCCCGGCCATAAGGCCCCGGGGACTTATGCAGGGCGGCAGTTCTGTCCTGGTGATTCTCTGGGCGCATCGTATCACCCTCAGCGGGACTCGGCGGCCCTCAGAGCTGGAGCTGCCGTACCGAGCAGTTATGCTCCCGGAGAGCACAGATCCCACATTGCCGCTGTAGAAGGTTTTTTGTGGCACAGACGAGAGTCTGTATTTCCACAGCTGCCTCACATGATACGCTCACTGTCAGGCTTTCAGCACTAAAGTTACAGATTACTGGGTGGCCGAGAGGTCTGTGAAATTTGGAGGGTCAGTAGCTTGCCTGGGAACCCTTAGCATTCAGCGAAAACTGAACAGAGAGGCCTGTAGCAGGGTTGTCTAATTTGTTTAGCTGGCTGGCATAAGATTTTCAGTTTGAAACAAGTATGCACACAGATTTACATGTACGTAACAGTTTTATTACCTTGTAAATAGTTTGCAGGGTTTTCAAAGTACCCCAGTGCATTTGATATAGCGAATTTTAGGTTTATAATGAAATAATATAGATTTGCCCTAAGATTTAATAAGATTTCTTGCGTGAGCGTGAGAGTCTGAAGGTGTGAGTGTCACACCAGATGGGTGAGAGCTGGCAACCCTGGCTCTGTTCAGTAGCCTCAGAAATTCTTTCGAACTTTCCAAACACAGCTGATGGAAATCAATGGACGCAAAGGTTCTCAGTGACCATTTTAGCTTGTTTTTAGACTAAAGGCCTATGATGGATCTTTGGAATGTTGCGGAGATACGAATGCTGAGGACAGCATACTTTGTGCTGTGAGTGTTATGTTAACCATGTAAACAAAGAGGAAGTACACAGTCCAACCAGATACTATATTGAAATGCTAACAAGTTTTTAAATATTTTTATTCAAGTGACTTTAAGTCTGGATAATGTTTTTAATGGTTGGAAACGTGTGTATTACTGTATAATTAAATAATTAAACTTCTGAAATGGCCGCTCAGTGCAGGAGGAGGCTGCAAACCTGAAGAGGCACACAACCGTATGGGTGGGGCAGGGGATCAATGGTGTGAGGTAGAGGACCAGGGCAGTGGGATTGCAGTGGCACAAGGGCAACCGTGTGGTCATCATGGGCTCCTCCAATGGCAGCTTCAGGTAAGTCGCTCTGATAAACCCCGTTAGACTCCAGTGAAGTGAGTGAGGCAGCAGCGCTACACTGGAGGGGACACATGTGGGCTCAGGGGCCAATGTGACTGTAGCAGAGGAAGGGATCTCTAGCTGATGTGGAGGTACAGGCCCAGTGGCAGTAAGGGGTGGGCAGTCAGCTGCAGAGGCTGCGGGGCCAGCGGCCCCACTGTACACATGGACCGCAGGGAATCTCAGCATGTTGTGCCCAAAGTCCAGCACACATGCCGTGCTCCGGGGGAAATTCAGGCCCAGGATGGAGGGATCGAGCATGTCAGCCATCCACATAGTTACTATTCACAACTAAACCCCCCATGTCAAAAGGGAACAACCCCGTCCCTCTTAAAGGGGCCAGGTCACCAGTCATTGTTCTCACCTGCACCAATGTCAGTTCTAGACAGTGTCTGGTCTCACCAGGGTTGCAGTGGAACCTGTATGGACTAGGGCAGTACATGCGACTCACATCACTATGGTGGGTATGTGACAGAAGTTGCCTCTGTGAGTCCAATCCGTAGTCACAACCTCTGCAGCAGGTGGCAGCAGGGCCACCTCCCCGGTGTCAACAAGGAAGTTCCGGAAATTAACCTTGTTGGCCCACATCTTCCCGGCTATGCGTGCCCTTGGCGGAACCCTGGGTGGCGGTGAACTTGGGACACTGTCTGAGGATTGAGGGGTGGGGGGGGGGGTGCTGCTGCCTGTCAGCCTACAGGCAGTCTGCCTCCAGGAAGTAAACCTGAGGGCCTGGGTCCTCCAAGCCCTTTGGCGTTTACAGCTTGGTTGATTTCTCCCACCTCGTTCCCCGCCACCTTGCTGCCCACAATTTCTCTCTCCAAAGCCAGTTCCAGGGCCTCGTCTAGGGACGCAGAGGGGTTGGCTGTGTCTGAATGTGAGCTATCTGGGGTTAAGTGTCTAGATAAACTGATCCCTGGCCAGTTCACTCTACTGATAGAGCCATGTGAGCACAGACACGCCTACACAACCCCTTGATATCATTAAGCAGGATGCAGAGAGACTCATTTGACTCAGTCCCTGCACCTATTGTTTAACTGAGAGGGCAGAAGTCCTCACACTGCCCACAGCGATTCTGCAGGGCACTGACCAGTGTCTCATCCAGGGGCTCAAGCAACCAGCAGTGTACACCTCAGAAAAACATGTGTGACAACCCTGAGGACCTGCTTGCATACCACAATGGTATCCCATCTCCCCTTGCTCTTTGAAGGGGTACCACCCATCCAGTATAGTTATCACTGGGCTATCACAATGTCATCACAATACTAAAGACTGAAACAAAGCCGTGAGGTCAGACCCTCTGTATACAGCACACAGTCTCACCCTCACATCCTGTATGACCACATTTCTGCTGTTCACATGGCATTTCTCCAGCTTCCATTGCCCTGCAATGGACTGACGTGCTGTTGAAGGTCTACCTCACTTTACACTTTGCCCATGTCTTGTGTGTATACCCTGTCCGCTCCTAACGTGTATTTAGTTTGTGTAAATCTATCACTGCATCTGCATTTCGCAGTTCAGCTTCTGACAACATTGTGTTTCCCATCTGTGTATTTGGGTTCGGTGCTTGTTGGGTGCCTGTCGTGGTCCTTCTATTTACAATTGTACGCGGGGCATGCTGGGATATGCGCCCCGCCGGTGTTACACTAGTATAAAAAAAGGAATCTGGTCGAGTTTGTTCATTGACCAAATTTAGTTTTTGCGAACCAAATTGTTTGTAGGCCAAAGCATTTGTGAACTGCAAGCACTACTGTACTAATGATAAATTGGTATGAAAAAATGGAGACAATTTCTGAGACACCAGAGCGATCCGTGTACTGTAATATTTATCTTATCAATAACACAGTAAAAATACACATTAGCGCCAATTCATCTTCTTTATTCATCATGAATATTTTAATTCATTAATGCAGGAGTCTGTGATAAATCGCTATCAGCATTTGGTTTATAATGGCCAATTAATGATAACTAAAAAGAAACAGAGAGACTGAAGACAGAACTTTCAACCATGATATGAGTGCTGTTGCTGCATAATTTGTCCACCAGGGGTCACAGCGCAACCCCCATCTCAGCAAGATGGATGAACTTGAAATATGTTTCTATATCAAGTTGAATTATTTTTATTTCTATAGCACATTTAAAAACAATCCATGTTGTGCCAAAGTGCTGTAGGTCAAAATAATATAAATATATAGTAAAAGTAGAGACATTGGCCAATGTTACACAATGTTACACAAAAAATAATCAGAATCAGACTGTGGTTTATTGCCAAGTAGGTTGACCCTACAAGGAATTCTTTTTGGTATAATGGTGCTCCATGGAAAAACAAGACTAAGCAACAACCAAGTTCAAAAAACAGTGCAAAAGTTATACAATAATCTAGTAATAAATATAAAATCACTATAAATGTTAAATACATGATGTGCAAAGCAGAATAGTCAGATTAAATAGATAAATAAAATGTGTTAATGTGTGTACAGGGTCAGTACAGAGATGCATCTAATAAGAAGCGGTGTAAGGCTGAATTAGCTCCGAGACGGACTGGGGACCTATGCCATGAAAGAAATAAGAAATCTTTAAACTGTATTCTCAGAAATTCTCAAAACTTAACAGGTAGCCAAAGCAATGCAGCCAACACAGGGGAAATTTGGTGTCTATTTTTTGTTGAGAGCCTGGTAGCACCGTTTTGAACAAGGTGTAGTCAGAATAAAGATGCTTCTGGTAAACCTGGGTACAGAGAACGGCAGTAACCCAATCAGGATAAAAGCAGGAGTAACTCTCCAGGTCTTTGGCTGAAAGGTGTGGTTTAAGCCAGGCTATTGAACTCAGCTGACAGAAACACCCCTTCACAACAGCATTTATTTGTTTATCAAACTCAGTGATGAATCAAAGATGACACCAAGATTTTTAGTATGTGACTGGAAGTTTTCTGAATGAGGCCCTAATTGTTCTCTGAGATCATGAACAGTGACCAGAACTCATTACCTCTGTCTTGTTTTCATTAATCTGGACGAAAGTCATTGCTGTCCTGTTCTTAATATCCTCCAGACAGTTAGAAAGGGCCACCAGAGAGCAGCAGTCACCAGGTTTTAATGGCAGATAGAGCTGCGTATCACCAGCATAGCAATGATATTTTACATAATAACGTTCACAAATAGAGCCCAAAGGAAGCATGTATAGAGGGAATATGAGAGGGCCTGTATCACAGGACTGGATATGTTTACAAGTAAGGCCATAGTACTTAAGGGGTGTGGCCATCCCACACAGTGACAAGCCCATTCATTCACCTCATCTAGCCCTTTTACTAGGGATTTAAGTTCCTGGTTTTCCTCTGAGACCCTAGAGCACACTGCCAGGCTCAGATTCCCGATCCCACATCCTGCTGAAGCCCTTCCCAAGATCAGACACTAGTTTTGTTTTCCTTGTTCTTATAGTAAAATGATGGTCTTTGACTTTTATACATCATCACTGTTCTGTTAATTACACATGACCTAATCTAAGTATTACACAAACCAAGCATAATTACTTAGAGATGTCATCAGATGGAAAATCCTTATTCAGTTAATTATTTTCCCCACAGGTGCTGACAGTGTGTCTACAGTGAAATGGGCCTGTGTACAGAGAGGATGATCTGTAACAATCCCATGTTCCTATGGTGACAGATATAAAACTCATGTGAAATACTGGTGCAGAGGGTATAATGTGAGGTCATGTACTCCCATAGTACACACTGACTCTCCACTGGAGGGTAAAGTGTGAGTCAGAGATGATCCTGACCAGCGAGTCTTCACTGTGACCATCAACAATCTGACAGCTGAGGACTCCGATCGGTACTGGTGTGGTGTGAAGATCAGTGGAGCCTCTCTGATCAGGTTAATCTGTCAGTCACTGATGGTAAGATGTCTGTACTGCAGACTGTAGCCAATGAGATGCACAGTATGTAACATGTCACTGAGTCAAAAAGGAAGGACCTTAACACAAACACTGATGGAAAAAATGTTTTAATATTTTAAAAATCTGCATTTTAATTTAATTCAATATGATAAACGAGACTTGGAAGAAGTAACAGTGTCAGCTAAATCGGGCGACTTCATGAGGTTAAATATGATAAGCAATATGTTAAAAAATGTCAGTTTATTGGCCAAACATTTACATACAGTATGTATGTTGTAATGGTCTGATATTCATAAACATTTCATTGCTGTGCAAATCTTTGAGTGTTTTACCTGTGTGTTGAAGTCCTCCAGGGCTGACAGTGGACAAACAGGAGGTGACGGGTGTGGATGGAGACAGTGTCAGTGTTACTATGGAAACAACAAAAGACAAAGGATGTGGTGTAAGATTGGGGGCTCCTGTGCATCAGAGAGATCAGTGAGTTTGCATGGGAGGCCTGTCCTGATCAGGGATGACACAGAAAATAAAACCTTCATTGTGACAATGAGTGGGCTGGAGAGGAAGGACACTGGCTGGTATTGGTGGCTGGTTGTGGAATCCTGCAGATTCCAGTTCATATTACTGTTAAACATAAGTAATTGATTTAAATCTGCCTGTGAATTATTTATGCTTGAATATAAATAGATACATACTAATCAACCCAGCAGTTTCACTCACGAAGGGGTTTGTGCTTCTTTGTGGGGATAATCCCCTATTTATCAGCTGTTGTGAAACAAAGTTATTTATTGGGATTATTGTTTCAATGATAGTGGCACGGTGGTCCAGTAGGCGGCGCTGTTGCTTCACGCATCCATGTTTAGGGGTTTGAATCTGGCTTCTGCTCTGTCTGTGTGGAGTCTGCATGTTCTCCACATGCTGTGTGGGTTTCCTCCAACAATCCAAAAACGCACAGTCAGGCTAATTGGTGTCTTTAATATTGAATGTGTGTCTTCTAGTTTATGATCAGTCTGTAATATGACAAAAATCACAGCATTTTCCACAGACATACAGCCAGTCACTTGTTATGTATACAAATCCAGACAAATCCATGTAGCTTGCAACATAATTCAGGCATTTTTTCATCTTTGTGAGGATGAATTGTTACTAATGGTGTGCAGACTGACTAACATGTCTGTAGGTGGTTTTTCATTGCAGCGTAGACCAGTGTTACAATTGTACTCTGTAATATCTGTTCCAGTGCTGCATCCATCCATTGTCTGAAACTGCTTGTCTAACTCAGGGTCCCTATGGGCGCAAGGCAGGGAACGTCCCATGACAGGGTGCCAACCAATTGCAGGACACGCTCACACTCCATTCCCTCGCACAAGCACACCTACCGGCAATTTGACAACTCCAATTAGCCTCAGCATGTTTTTGGACTGTGGGGGGAAATCAGAGTCCCTGGAGGAAACCCCACAATGACACAGGGGGAGCATGCAAACTCCATACACACGGAACTCCAGCGAAGACTTGAGTACACGTGCCAGAGGAGTGAGGCGACAGTGCAAACCCTGCTTTTTATTAACTATCCTTTCTCCTGTTTCCACTGCTCTCCTTTTCTCTGCACATGATGAAGAAGGAGGGGATAATGAAAAACGGAGGTAAGCATTCAGCAGCATTTACAGTAGTGTGGGGGTCCAGCTAGCAGCATTTACCTGATCACACAGTAATGGGAAACTGTCATTTTAATTTTAAGGGAAAAAAATATTTTTTATTTCATTTTCTTAATAATAAACTTGAGATCCCATCCCATCCAGGGTGAGCCCTTGCCTTCTGCCCTGTGCTGCTGGGGAATGACTGCAGGCCTGTTTTCACAAAATAGTGTAACATGTTGTGTGATAATCTCTAGCTATTTTCATGCTCTTTGTTAATGTCTCCTGTTCCTCACATGTGTCCTGTGTAATAGTACAGATGTAGCTGTACCGTGTTTCTATAAAGCATGTAAGACTTTACTGTTCACATCCACCCTCTTATTCAGCTCTTTGGTCCAGCTGGCTCTGTATGTAGGACTGAGCTGATCGGTGCTGCTGTCGATTATCAAGGTGGTTTTACTTCAGTCAGAACAGATTCACTGTTTTGTTCTTCAGGTTTAAATGTGATATGTGTGACTGACAGACACACTGGTGTATTATATGTCTCACAGGTGGGAGCAGGTTCTGGATGCTGTACTGAAAGCTGGGACTGGTGTGTTTTACCTGATTTGCACCATCATCACCATTCAGCTGCACTGGACCTCCTGTAGAAAGCGGGAACCAATCAGAGAGAAGCAGAGGGTCTCCCTGGATCAGAGGAAGCTGGCAGAGGAGATGACCTTCGTGGAGCAGAATGAGTCAGACGAGCTGTAAAATAAACGGTTATGCTAACTGCAGTGAGGCCTCTCTCACTCGGCCCTGCTCAGTCTGTACAGTCATAGCATGAGAGTCAGTTAAACAGAGGGGATGATTATCTGCTGGCAACCTGTACAACCACGTATTGGCCACTTATTCACAAGTGCTTTGCTGCCACCTGCTGGTTAATGTTTAATAATCGTTATCTTGTGAAGGTAAGACTGGTTTTTATTAAATTGTCTCTTGATTCTGAAAAAATATGGTACTATGCAAAAGTCTTGGGCCATCAAAGAAAACGTTTAATGCTATTTAATTGGGCTGTGTATATTTGCTCAGAACAAAAACACAATTATCATAAAAATATATGCAAATCAAAAGTGACACAATAAAAACTAACAAGAATTTCTTCTTTTCTCCATAAAGTTACTAATGCCTTGTTGGATCGCTAGATGAACCACGCTTTGGATCCTAAACCTCTCCTCAGGGGCATCCCAGCCATTCCATGTATTTGTTAAATTCCTCCACCAGCTCACTTAATTAATTAATTTAATTAAACAAATGTTAATGATGCATTGATTAGCCATAGGAGTTGTGTTATAAAAATATATAGGTCTATTGGATGGTTGGTGCAAATGTTTTACTAACTTTAGAAGAGATTTTGAAATGACTGGGCTGCCACACTTTGACGGACAAAATATTATAATTCTAGACCAAGATGAAGATCATTTGAACATCATTTTCTTCGACAGCCCAAGACTTTTGTACAGTTTTGTATGTGTCTTTTATACTGGTCATAATTTGTTTAAATACATGATTAATAAATTGATACTTTACAAAACATTTCATATTTTTCTGAAATTGGTAATTATTAAAAATGAATTTCACAAACTTAAATGGTTTGGCTGCGATGGGCTGGCCCCCCATCCAGGGTTGTTCCCGTGCCCATTGCTTCCGGGATAGGCTCCGGACCCCCCACGACCCAGTAGGATAAGCGGTTTGGAAAATGGATGGATGGATGGATGGATAAATGGTTTGGAGTTTTTAGGTCACCCCTCCACGTCAGAGCCCACCAATCAGGGACTCTTTAAAAGAGTGATGTAATCGGGAACGCCCACTTTTCAATCTGCGGTACAAATACACCAGCTTGTCTCTGCTAACAACAGCCTGTGCATGTCAGTTAAGGAGGAAACAGTACCACATACATATTGGCCAAAATTAAATGAAAATGTAACACACGAAAACAGGACCGCCCACTTATCACTCTGCGTAAAATCACACCAGCTTGTCTCAGCTGACAGCAGCCTCACATATCAGCTAAGGAGGAAGACGGCATATCAAAAGTAAAAAGAAAGACACCATCAAATGAAAATATCCCTGTGTGATCTATTGGTTTCTGCTTTCACTCCCATTAAATGACAGTAAGTCTAGTTGGTGTCCGTGGTGCTGAAAACCTGGATCAGTAAATTCCAAATGAAACTTCTTTACCTGATTTAACTGTAACTCACTTATTTTGTTGGCAATGATGCTTTGTTGAGTCTAGAAAGGTGCAAAGTGGGTTTCAGATAAATTAAATGAAGTAGTTTTGCTTAAAAACCAAAAAGCTTTGAACAATCAGTTCAGCTTTGGACTGTAGTGCTTCACAAAAGTAAAATCCATCCAGTTAAATCTCTTTATCCCCAAGTCAAGAAGATATCAAATGCAGAAGCACATTGTGGGAGATACAAGGTGCAGACACATTAAAAGCACTTTTTTGTGTGAACATTATAAAACAGATTGATACACATTAAGCAGTTTGTAACTTTACATCCAGACCTACATCAGTCAGAAAAAGCAGGCGATGACCAGCCCATCCAGCAGCTTCATCTCTGATTGTACAGAATCCCTTGTCAGCGTAACTTCTGAAGTCATGACTAAACTAATTTCCAGCTCTGCCTTCAGTTTCATCTGTTAAATTAAATTAGGAACTAAACTAAACTAGGAGGGAAATATAGTCAAGCTACTTAAGTAGCCGAATTTTGTGTATCCACTAGAGGGCAGCCACACATAGATTCCCTTATGAATGGTTCTGATGCTTCCGGAAAGCACTGCACAGAGACCCAGGTATGCCAGTGAGGAACGGATAAAGAGCAGACAGATCCAAATACTAGCTGTAATATATAGTATTTTCAATGAATTTAAACAAATTAATATAACAGTGTCAGAGTGTCAGATCCATGTGACTTTTTATGATTGAAGAACTTTGAAAGCCTGAATATAACTGAGGAGGCCCACGGACCCCATTATGTGTGAAACATCATTGTGGTGCTGAGAGAAACACAGGACTGCTGATAAGACCCAGATGAAGTGAATTACCTGACTTTGCCCCCCCCCAGGATACCCCCACCCCTGTCATACAGACACCTTCCTAACGGACCTCTTGATTTGTGCTGATCCACACATATGAAAAGGACCTACTGCAGTGACATTTTAAAACTGTATAAAACATAATAAAGACTGAAACAAAGGCCTGAGGTCAGACCCTCTGTATGTAGCACACAGTGTTTCTGCAGAGTCTCACACTCACATCCTGTATGACGACTTTTCTGCTTTTCAGAATAAGTCTGATTTCACTGCTCTTTGCTCATTTGCAATATGAGGAAGTAACAGTTTAGAAAAGAACTAGACTTATTTGATTAATTTGTTTGTAGTTTAAAATCTGTGAGCATGAATGATTCACTGTGAAGACCAGCTATCAATAATTTTGCTATGAAATCATGTTTCTAAAATGATAAGATTCTAGATGAAATCAAAATATTTATTCCTGGTAAGAGCAGGACAACAGCAGCATCAAACTGTTTTCCTTTTAACAGACAAGAAATAGACAGGAAATGCATCAGTGCACAAACAGTTTATGAAAATCAAAGATAGATGGATGATTTTTAAAACATTTAAAACCCACAAAAAGGGAGGCAGTGAGGTTAAGGAGAGTCAGGAAGTGAGTGTCAGTCTCCACAGATCTGAGGTCAGCGATACACACATAAGGCTCCTCTGATGCTCCTCTTCATCCTCTTCTTCACTGATGGGCCTCCAGGTGAGGATCACTTACTCTGGGACTCCACCATTCAGCGTAGTTAAGATGAAGATACATTTTGCACAATATACTTACTACATCTGTTTGTTTATATTCATATTGTTCCATGAAGTTTGATCACTTCCCGATTATAGTCTGTGGTGGTAGCATGTTGACCGACTGATTTTAGAATTGACTGCAGTCTTCTTTGTGTCCACTATGTGGCAGCAGTATAAAGGAAATATCTTATTCTGTCACAGCTGCTGGTGTGTGTAAAAATTCACATACTCTGATAACAAGTAATTCTGCCTCCAACTGTTTGTCAGGGACCTGGGCAGGAATGAATTACATGCCGACTGTACATACAACAGAGATAGGCTCCTGGGAGAACTTTGCCAGAAGTTGAAACACGACTTTAAGAATGACACTGATACAGAGTACTCAGCTGTTTGGTTGAAACTAAATCTTGGTCTGGATTTTTACATTCTGTACCTGAACTACCCACTGCTGCACTGACCCCCACCTTCTTCTTTTTTTTTCCCTTTGTCCTGTCCGGCAGCTTTAGCAGAATCATGGTCTGAATGCACTGCTGTGACAAACATGTTTGCTTTACCATGAGGGGTTCTATAAACTCTGTATAGGCCTCTCATGTTGATCGATTTCATTTTTTAAATTTAAAAAATTTATTTATTTCATTTTTAACCCGTAAAGTATTGCAGTGGGTGAGCTGGCCGAAGAGGATGGACAGATTAGGAGGGAAAAAAAGAAGGAAAAAGAAGAAAGGAGCAAGTGAGATGAAATGAAAGTTTTTAGCGGGTGTCTCTAACTTTGCTCTGCCATTGCATGCACACCACTTCCAGGGCCAGCCTTGCTCTCACGCTGATATACTGTCAGATTATGCACATCTTATATGTTGTTTTAACCCTTAGCGTATTAGTAAAGGCTGTTTTGTACTTACTTGATGTGATGGACCACTTTACTGTGGCCTTGAGCCACATTAGAAATTTATTTCTGATATATTTAACTTAATCCTCATTTTTCTTTTGCCCATGAGCACGAAACAGCTAAATAATTAGCATGATGCAGAAGTTATTCTCAGACAGGCACTTAATCTAAAAAGCAGAAATGTCATCATACACGATGTGAGGGTGAGACTGCAGACACACTGTGTGCTGCATACAGAGGGTCTGACCTCAGGCCTTTGTGTCAGTTGTTATTATGTTTGATTTGTGATTCTCACCTGGAGGCCCATCAGCGGATGAAGAGGAGCATCAGAGGAGCCTTATGTGTGTCTCACTGACCTCAGATCTGCGCAGACTGGCACTTACTTCCTGATTCTCCATAACTTTGCTGTTTCTCTGTCTTTATCTGTTACTCAGGAGTCCTGAAGTCCAATGAAAAATCCGCTTTCTCCTGTCTATTTGGCTGATACAAGTTCTGCTCACTTCTGCTTGGGTTGCATGGATCACCAGCCACTTGTCACCAACTAACAGACCACAGCCTACCTGACCAATATCATAACTGGTGCACCTAGGTATAAAATTTAGTCTCACTGTCTCCAAAAAAGGTCACTGTCTGGAACCCCATGGAACCACATTTTTGATTCCTTAGGCAATTTTTACACTATGTGACAAACAAAAACAACACACAAGTTTGTCTCAACACAGACTCCATAGTCAAGAAAGCACAGCAGCACCTCTACTTTCAGCGGAAGCTGAGAAAAGTCCATCTCCCATCCTCACAACATTTTACTGGGGAACTACTGAGAGCATCCTGAGCAGCTGCATCACGGTCTGATTTGGGAACTGCCTCGCCTCAGATCATAAGACCAGCGGATAGTGAGGATAGCTGAGAAGATTATTAGAGTCTCTCTCCCCTCCATCATGGACATTCACATCACACGCTCCATCCGCAAAGCCACCAACATTGTGGATGACCGCACCCACCCCTCACATAATCTTTTCACTCTGGCATCTGGAAAAGCATTCAGGCCTCCACAACCAGACTCAGAAACATGGCGCCTGACTACTGAACTCTCAGGGACTGATCTGATACCACACACAACACACACAAAGCTGTGTAATTATATCTTCGTGGGGACTCTCCATTCATTTCTATGGGGAAAACTGTAATCCCAACATGACAACTTTAACCCCTACCAACCCCTAACCTTAACCATATGTAACCAAACCAAATACAAGACTTTTGGCATTTTTAGTTTTTTGACTGTATTTACAGATCTTTGTGAGTACCTGAAAATGCCCCCCAAAACATCAAAATAACAGGTTTTTGTCACATTGTGGGGGACATTTGGTCCCCACAATGTAATATACACCTAATCCACACACACACACAGAGTAGGTATTTGAATCTTTGTGGGGATTCTCCATTCATTTGTATGGGCGTAACCCCAATCCTAACTATGGCAACCTTAAACATTGCAGTAGTTACCAAGCAGTAACAGTAAGCAACCAAACAAAATGCAAGACTTTTTGAATTATTCATTTGACTGCATTCACAGAATTTAATAAAATTCAGTATCTTACTTTCGGGACCGAAAACATGTCCCTACAAAGTCAAAATAACATGTTTTTATAGCACTATGTACATAACCACCCACCCAAACGCGCGCACACACACACACAAACAGGCCTACCTACAGTATACCCTCCATAGATTACTGAATGAAATATCTGTAAAGCAGTTATTATGGCATGGCGTTTGGTTTGAACATGCAGTTTTTAAGAATATTGCGCTAATTCTAAACGAAAGACTGCACTAATTCTAAAATGGCTATATAAGAACTTTATTTACCATTAAATAAATTATAAATCAAACCAAAATTTAGTCTCTCAAAAAACTTGTATATGACATATCATTGTTCACATTATGAGAAATTAAAAACACCAGGACACAGAATGTGAATAACAAGAACTATAGTGTTCTTTCTCAAAAGCGTACCTATCAACGTGGCTAAAATGCTAATTGCGTTCGTCAGCTATGGAAAAAAAACAGCGGGGCACCCCAAACATCGCGGTATTACGCATTACCGTAATACTGCGTAGCAAAGACATAATGTCATAAAAAAATTACAGTCAGTATTTATAGACAGAACTGCGTGGTTTCCCATTGACAAGTAGATACATGGTTTACGGGCTTGAAGGCGGTTAGATCAACAAATCCAATCACGCTCAGCCAAAACAAGCACGAGCTAAACATACTACTATTGATTGGTTCACCTTCAAATTCGTCCCGCCCTGACAATTAATTCTCGTTTTCATTCGTTGAAAATGGCGTCAGTACATATCTTCATCCTTTCGACCAATGAAAAATGTCGCTGGTTTCCATAGAAACAAAATCAGTGCAGTTTGAACATAAACTTTCTGACAGAGCGATGGCGCAGCGGTGAGAAGCATCTCTTCGTATGTTTCTTGCTATTTCTTCAGATTATGTTTTGTTAGCATAGTTAATTATATATTTCATTGTATGTCGTGATATAGTTCATGCAAATATTGCCGCAAAATATAATTGAAATATATTTAAAATTAGTAGCTTAAACTGTAGATGCTGTGGCCATTTTTCGTAATGTGATTGTTTATATTTAAATTGTAAGAGAAAATAATTGTGTTAAACTTAAAAACAACAAGCCTTATGGTTGATATGATTGGTTTTACTCATCCGGTCTGTCGTAATGCGTTTCATCTGAAGATGTTATTCTGAAAAGAGCCCCTATACGTTTACTTTTTAAATGTCCCATGTTGTTGAAGTAAGATTAACCGTTTGCTGGGTTCATTACCATGGCGATGTTATAACGTACCGAAGCAGCGTCCTGATTTCGCCAGCGTTACTGTATAGGTTGTGAAACAGTTTTAGCAATTTGGCCGCTTCTATCGGAGTAGCCTCGATGCCACGAGCAGCCAATGAAGGCTCCATCCCTTTCCATAGGCATTCTTGGTGAATAGCCTTTAGCAAATGTCTGGAGTACGTTGAAAATACACAGTGTCTAGTTTGGCTTTGAGAGTATCACAGACGGCTAGTTAATTATGTTAACCAGAATGAAAATTCCGAAAGCTGTTTCCTGGACCAACGACCAGCACTGGGGAGCCTGGGACCTGTGGGACGAGGTGATCGACTGGGGAGAGAGGAAAGGTTTGGAGGAGTGCTCACCAGCGACACCCCCCACTGTCCAGGCTGGGGAGGTTATGGGGGGACTGGGAGGTGTGACGGACTGGTGTAAGGGAGGGGAGGGTGTGAGAGTGATAGGCAATGCTGGCATTGTTTCTGAGACTCTTCAGAGAGGAAACTGGCGGTGTAGAGATAGATGTGGGTCTGGTATAGATAGAAGATGTAGAAGTGGTGGAAAATTAATATTAAAGTTGAGCTTGTAGAGCTCTTGACACAGAGAAGAGCCAAAATACAAGGAAGATGAAGCTGTTGTTCTTCTGCTGCTGTTTGGGGAACATTAAATGTTTGAAACAGTATCAAAGATAATGAATTAAGTGTGATAAATTTTGAGATGTATAGTGGAATGTTTATTAATAATTGTTAATGTGGCGCCCCTGAACCCCCTCGGTTGGCCGCCCCTGCCGGTTGTGTGGGGTCGGGGATGAGGACTAATCGGGGCCAGTCGGGGATCTGGCCCCGGTGCCAGGGGGGCCCACTCCTGCACGCCCTTATTGCTCTCCTGGGCCGGACACCACATTTCATACAACACTAGAGCTTTGAGGGGCAGTGGGGAGGTTTTACTTGCACATTAGACAGCACATGACACTAGGGCTGAGGAGGTGGGTTTAGGCAGGTGGGGCTCTGCCGTCTGCCAGTGGTGGGGTGCCCGTGCCTCGACTGTTCACCTGCTTTTTGCACTTTAGTTATATACACAGTCCATGCTACATTAGGGCCTTGGGGTGCAGGGAGGGGGATGGGGGACTCTGCCATCTGCCAGTGGTGGGGCCCTCATACTCGAACTGCACCCACTAATTTTAATGTATTGTAGACATAAACACACAAGTCTCTCACACATGTACATGCACACTTCACATTAACATGGGACGGGGAATCAGTGGGGGCTGAGGGGTCCCCCCTAACTCTCTGTCTCTGGCCCTGCGCGTGTGGGGTGGCCCGGCAGGTAGAAGACGGCTCTGGCCGGTGTGGGCCGTCTCCTCTTGTGGGCTGCGGGCTGGGTGGTCCTTGGCTCTGCTGCGCCGTGGTGGGGCCCTGGCAGGGGGCCCGGGGTATCTAGGGATGCTCTGAGCCCTTCTAGGCGAATTGTAGGGTTCGGTCTGGGCTGGGCGGGGGGTCTGCCGCTCCCCGGTTGACGCAGGTCCGCTCCTGGGTGGTGGGGGGGGGGGGGGGGGGGGGGGGTGCACTTTGTTTGTATGGGTCTCCCTTAGATCATCCTGCAGTGTCGGGGAGGGGGGGGGACGTGCCGGGTCGCTACAGTGGGCGGTGATCCGTCCTGCCGGGGAGCGGGCTGGGGGGACCGTCCGCCAGGGGAGTGTTCCCGGTTGATGGGGCCCTTTGGCCCTGGACCCGCTTCCCTCGGTGGAGGGCTTGCGGGAGGGACTGGGGGGCTCGCTGTCTGTCCCCCCTATGCGGACCTCCTTTTACAGGGGTTGGGCCCCCCTTAGTCCCTCGTAGGCTCCCTCTCGGGTTGGGCGGGTGGTTGTCTTGTGGACATATGGCCATGGGCCGTGTGTTTCTTATGGTTGTTTGTACTCTGTATTCCCCTACACTTTATTTTCTCCATCCCACCTTTACATCTCCAGCCCGCTGTTCCTGGGAAAAGCCACCTGCCAATCATCCTTGGAGCAGCAGCCATTCTCAGGATCTCCTACATCACAGATCACCTAATAAACACAGGACCTGTCGACGACTGGAGAAAAGGAGAAACGCTGAAGCACACTGGGCATTTTGGAAGCATTTCATCATAATAAATTACCTTTGCCTTTACAGTTTCTGTGTACAGTTTCATTATAGTAAATTGCACTTAGTTGTGATTACTCAGTTACAAAGACAATGGGTCACTCTATAATGGGTGATGGTATGCTTTTAGCTGTGCTTCCACAGGTTGTATCTGCCTTAGTAAATGACTAAATGTCTTTTTCACAAGTGATTTTGATTATGTTTGTAGAATTAAATTAAAGGTAAACCTGTACATTGGTTAAAATAACATCTGACTGCTACAATAATACATCATACAGCGTCTTTTGTACTAATGTGCTACCTTGGGACATTCAGGTTGTATAATGAACAATTTTAATAAGAATTGTGTTAAGTAATTAACTTTCAAAATCTATCAATACCATGCAAAAGTGTAAAGTCAAATTTATGAGATACTTATTACAATAAACGGAAGTAGTCTGTACCCATTTAAAGAGGCTTTACATCATACAGCTTCTTATACTGGTCTGGTTGGTGGGTATAAAGGATCAATTAGAAATCTTCCTCCTCCAAATGTATCATATCATTTCATGAGTTTTGGTAGAGTGGGGGTAGCAGGATAATAATAGGATTTACTGGTTATTTTTGATACGGTAAAATCGCAAGACGCAGAAAAATAAAAATTTGTGTATGGTCAGAATTATCAGTGGTAGGAGATTTTGTCCCTACTACCATCTGGGAAAAGAACATTCTGGTGCTTATCTGTGAAGAAGCAATTTCAGGAGATATAAATCCTTGCAAAAAGTAGTCTCCCACTCTATAAATAGGGTGCAATTTGTTTTTTCACGCAGTGGAAATGGAAATGTTTTTTTAATGTTGATGACGACTGTAACTGGTCAAAAGGTGGCGCCAAAGATCCCCAGTAATGCATCGCCCATTAATGTACAGATATCCCCCTGCCTCACCATGCATGACTCCTCCAATGGTGCTGATGTTTAACAGTACATTCATCCTAACTATACAATTTGATATCTGGTATCGTCCTGTCAGTTTTAACCCATTTCTAAGTCCCGTATGGTTTAGGTAGCTTTTTTTCCAAAATGATGACCATGAAATTCAGCACATATAACAAATATTGAACTATAGGCATTAATTGAAATGCTCTTTCTCACAGACACACACATATTAGATGTCTATGTCTTTGAAATTGTTTAATACGAATTAATCTGTTTTATAATGTTCACACAAAAAAAGCTTTTGTGTTCACATTTTACAACCCCAAATCAGAAAAAGTTGGGATGGTATGTAAAATGAAAATCAAACTGAAAACAGCACTTTGTTAAATTATCTTTGACCTGTATTACATTGAAAACAATACAACAGCACATTATTTAATGTGTTCCTCGTGAATTTCATTGTTCTTTTTCAAACACGTATTCCAATTTTGGTTCTTAGAACACATTTCAAAAAAAGTTGGGACAGTAAAGCATTTAGTACTTTGTAATGTCGCCATTCCTTTTCACAACACTTAAAAGACATTTAGGGACTGAAGACACCAAGTGATGTAGTGTTTCAGGTGTAATTTTGTCCCATTCTTCCTGCAGACAAGTCTTAAAGCGGACAACAGTACGGGGTCTTCGTTGTCACATATTGCGCTTCAAAATGAACCACACATTCTCTATTGGAGACAGGTCGGGACTGCAGGCAGTCAAGTACCCATACCCTCTTCCTCCACAGCCAGGACTTTGTAATGTGTGCAGAATGTGGTTTCGCATTGTTTGTTGAAAAATGCATGGGCGTCCCTGGAAAAAATGTCTTCTTGAAGGTAACATATTGTGCTCCAAAATCTCTATGTACTTTTCAGCATTAATGGTGCCATCACAGAACTGCAAGTTACCTTTGCCAAGGGCACTGACACAACCCCATACCATGACAGACCCTGGCTTTTGGACTTATTGCTGGTAACAGTCTGGGTGATCCTTTTCTTCTTTGGTCTGGAGCACACGGCATCCATTTCTCACAAAAAATACCTGAAATACTGATTCATCTGACCACAGTACACGTTTTCACTGTGTGATGGTCCAACTCAGATGCGTTCTGAGCCCAGAGAAGCCGACGGCGCTTCTGGACACTGTTAAGATGGGGCTTGCATTTGGCACAGTACAGTTTTAACTGGCATTTGTGGATGTAACTACGTATTGTGGTACTTGACAAAGGTTTGCCAAAGTAGTCATATGTGGTCATATCGCTTATAGATGAATGACGATTCTTGATGCAGTGGGATGCTGAGGGATCGGAGATCACGGTAGTTCAACTTAGGCTTGCTTCCTTGTCCTTTACGCACTGAAATTGCTTCAGATTCCTTCAATCTTTTAATTATGGTATGCACTGATGAAGGTGAAATATCCAAATCTCTTCCTGTCGTTCTTTGAGGAACATTGTTTTTAAACATTTCAATAATTTTCTCACGTATTTGTGCTGCTTTTGTACCAAATCATAATTACAATCACCTGTTGACATCACTTGTTTCAAATCACATCATTATTTAACCAATTTACCTCACTACTGGCCCTAAATCGCTCCTGTCCCAACTTTTTTGGAAATGTGTTGCAAGAACCAAAATTGGAATACGTGTTTATTTTGAGGAAAACAATGAAATTCATGAGGAACACATTAAATAATGTGATGGGGGTAACACAATAAATTCAAGATTTTTATTTGTCGTACAAATGTAGTGGTACACTGGCAGCGAAATGAAATTGTCGTTACTCCAGTCGGTGTAATAAACACACTAGTAAAAGGACATCAAAATTAAACAACGTGAATTAACTGAAACTAAATAAGAAAATATAACAATAAAAGGTATATAAAAAGTAAAGATGAAAATGTATAAAAAATATGTAGAAATGTTTAAAGTACAGATTGTAGTTATAGCATATTTTAGCTTTTAATCTGTGATGTTAATGATCCTACTGGCCGTGGGGAGAAGCTTCTCCTCGGCCTCTCAGTCCCGGCCATAAGGCCCCGGGGACTTATGCAGGGCGGCAGTTCTGTCCTGGTGATTCTCTGGGCGCATCGTATCACCCTCAGCGGGACTCGGCGGCCCTCAGAGCTGGAGCTGCCGTACCGAGCAGTTATGCTCCCGGAGAGCACAGATCCCACATTGCCGCTGTAGAAGGTTTTTTGTGGCACAGACGAGAGTCTGTATTTCCACAGCTGCCTCACATGATCCACTCACTGTCAGGCTTTCAGCACTGAAGTTACAGATTACTGGGTGGCCGAGAGGTCTGTGAAATTTGGAGGGTCAGTAGCTTGCCTGGGAAGCCTTAGCATTCAGCGAAAACTGAACAGAGAGCCCTGTAGCAGGGTTGTCTAATTTGTTTAGCTGGCTGGCATAAGATTTTCAGTTTGAAACAAGTATGCACACAGATTTACATGTACGTAACAGTTTTATTACCTTGTAAATAGTTTGCAGGGTTTTCAAAGTACCCCAGTGCATTTGATATAGCGAATTTTAGGTTTATAATGAAATAATATAGATTTGCCCTAAGATTTAATAAGATTTCTTGCGTGAGCGTGAGAGTCTGAAGGTGTGAGTGTCACACCAGATGGGTGAGAGCTGGCAACCCTGGCTCTGTTCAGTAGCCTCAGAAATTCTTTCGAACTTTCCAAACACAGCTGATGGAAATCAATGGACGCAAAGGTTCTCAGTGACCATTTTAGCTTGTTTTTAGACTAAAGGCCTATGATGGATCTTTGGAATGTTGCGGAGATACGAATGCTGAGGACAGCATACTTTGTGCTGTGAGTGTTATGTTAACCATGTAAACAAAGAGGAAGTACACAGTCCAACCAGATACTATATTGAAATGCTAACAAGTTTTTAAATATTTTTATTCAAGTGACTTTAAGTCTGGATAATGTTTTTAATGGTTTGAAACGTGTGTATTACTGTATAATTAAATAATTAAACTTCTGAAATGGCCGCTCAGTGCAGGAGGAGGCTGCAAACCTGAAGAGGCACACAACCGTATGGGTGGGGCAGGGGATCAATGGTGTGAGGTAGAGGACCAGGGCAGTGGGATTGCAGTGGCACAAGGGCAACCGTGTGGTCATCATGGGCTCCTCCAATGGCAGCTTCAGGTAAGTCGCTCTGATAAACCCCGTTAGACTCCAGTGAAGTGAGTGAGGCAGCAGCGCTACACTGGAGGGGACACATGTGGGCTCAGGGGCCAATGTGACTGTAGCAGAGGAAGGGATCTCTAGCTGATGTGGAGGTACAGGCCCAGTGGCAGTAAGGGGTGGGCAGTCAGCTGCAGAGGCTGCGGGGCCAGCGGCCCCACTGTACACATGGACCGCAGGGAATCTCAGCATGTTGTGCCCAAAGTCCAGCACACATGCCGTGCTCCGGGGGAAATTCAGGCCCAGGATGGAGGGATCGAGCATGTCAGCCATCCACATAGTTACTATTCACAACTAAACCCCCCATGTCAAAAGGGAACAACCCCGTCCCTCTTAAAGGGGCCAGGTCACCAGTCATTGTTCTCACCTGCACCAATGTCAGTTCTAGACAGTGTCTGGTCTCACCAGGGTTGCAGTGGAACCTGTATGGACTAGGGCAGTACATGCGACTCACATCACTATGGTGGGTATGTGACAGAAGTTGCCTCTGTGAGTCCAATCCGTAGTCACAACCTCTGCAGCAGGTGGCAGCAGGGCCACCTCCCCGGTGTCAACAAGGAAGTTCCGGAAATTAACCTTGTTGGCCCACATCTTCCCGGCTATGCGTGCCCTTGGCGGAACCCTGGGTGGCGGTGAACTTGGGACACTGTCTGAGGATTGAGGGGTGGGGGGGGGTGCTGCTGCCTGTCAGCCTACAGGCAGTCTGCCTCCAGGAAGTAAACCTGAGGGCCTGGGTCCTCCAAGCCCTTTGGCGTTTATAGCTTGGTTGATTTCTCCCGCCTCGTTCCCCGCCACCTTGCTGCCCACAATTTCTCTCTCCAAAGCCAGTTCCAGGGCCTCGTCTAGGGACGCAGAGGGGTTGGCTGTGTCTGAATGTGAGCTATCTGGGGTTAAGTGTCTAGATAAACTGATCCCTGGCCAGTTCACTCTGTACTGATAGAGCCATGTGAGCACAGACACGCCTACACAACCCCTTGATATCATTAAGCAGGATGCAGAGAGACTCATTTGACTCAGTCCCTGCACCTATTGTTTAACTGAGAGGGCAGAAGTCCGCAAACTGCCCACAGCGATTCTGCAGGGTACTGACCAGTGTCTCATCCAGGGGCTCAAGCAACCAGCAGTGTACACCTCAGAAAAACATGTGTGACAACCCTGAGGACCTGCTTGCATACCACAATGGTATCCCATCTCCCCTTGCTCTTTGAAGGGGTACCACCCATCCAGTATAGTTATCACTGGGCTATCACAATGTCATCACAATACTAAAGACTGAAACAAAGCCGTGAGGTCAGACCCTCTGTATACAGCACAGTCTCACCCTCACATCCTGTATGACCACATTTCTGCTGTTCACATGGCATTTCTCCAGCTTCCATTGCCCTGCAATGGACTGACGTGCTGTTGAAGGTCTACCTCACTTTACACTTTGCCCATGTCTTGTGTGTATACCCTGTCTGCTCCTAACGTGTATTTAGTTTGTGTAAATCTATCACTGCATCTGCATTTCGCAGTTCAGCTTCTGACAACATTGTGTTTCCCATCTGTGTATTTGGGTTCGGTGCTTGTTGGGTGCCTGTCGTGGTCCTTCTATTTACAATTGTACGCGGGGCATGCTGGGATATGCGCCCCGCCGGTGTTACACTAGTATAAAAAAAGGAATCTGGTCGAGTTTGTTCATTGACCAAATTTTGTTTTTGCGAACCAAATTGTTTGTAGGCCAAAGCATTTGTGAACTGCAAGCACTACTGTACTAATGATAAATTGGTATGAAAAAATGGAGACAATTTCTGAGACACCAGAGCGATCCGTGTACTGTAATATTTATCTTATCAATAACACAGTAAAAATACACATTAGCGCCAATTCATCTTCTTTATTCATCATGAATATTTTAATTCATTAATGCAGGAGTCTGTGATAAATCGCTATCAGCATTTGGTTTATAATGGCCAATTAATGATAACTAAAAAGAAACAGAGAGACTGAAGACAGAACTTTCAACCATGATATGAGTGCTGTTGCTGCATAATTTGTCCACCAGGGGTCACAGCGCAACCCCCATCTCGGCAAGATGGATGACTTGAAATACGTTTCTATATCAAGTTGAATTATTTTTATTTCTATAGAACATTTAAAAACAATCTATGTTGTGCCAAAGTGCTGTAGGTCAAAATAATATAAATATATAGTAAAAGTAGAGACATTGGCCAATGTTACACAATGTTACACAAAAAATAATCAGAATCAGACTGTGGTTTATTGCCAAGTAGGTTGACCCTACAAGGAATTCTGTTTGGTATAATGGTGCTCCATGGAAAAACAAGACTAAGCAACAACCAAGTTAAAAAAACAGTGCAAAAGTTATACAATAATCTAGTAATAAATATAAAATCACTATAAATGTTAAATACATGATGTGCAAAGCAGAATAGTCTGATTAAATAGATAAATAAAATGTGTTCCTGTGTGTGCAGGGTCAGTACAGAGATGCATCTAATAAGAAGCGGTGTAAGGCTGAATTAGCTCCGAGACGGACTGGGGACCTATGCCATGTATCGCCTTAGAAAGAAATAAGAAATCTTTAAACTGTATTCTCAGAAATTCTCAAAACTTAACAGGTAGCCAATGCAATGCAGCCAACACAGGGGAAATTTGGTGTCTATTTTTTGTTGAGAGCCTGGTAGCACCGTTTTGAACAAGGTGTAGTCAGAATAAAGATGCTTCTGGTAAACCTGGGTACAGAGAACGGCAGTAACCCAATCAGGATAAAAGCAGGAGTAACTCTCCAGGTCTTTGGCTGAAAGGTGTGGTTTAAGCCAGGCTATTGAACTCAGCTGACAGAAACACCCCTTCACAACAGCATTTATTTGTTTATCAAACTCAGTGATGAATCAAAGATGACACCAAGATTTTTAGTATGTGACTGGAAGTTTTCTGAATGAGGCCCTAATTGTTCTCTGAGATCATGAACAGTGACCAAAACTCATTACCTCTGTCTTGTTTTCATTAATCTGGACGAAAGTCATTGCTGTCCTGTTCTTAATATCCTCCAGACAGTTAGAAAGGGCCACCAGAGAGCAGCAGTCACCAGGTTTTAATGGCAGATAGAGCTGCGTATCACCAGCATAGCAATGATATTTTACATAATAACGTTCACAAATAGAGCCCAAAGGAAGCATGTATAGAGGGAATATGAGAGGGCCTGTATCACAGGACTGGATATGTTTACAAATAAGGCCATAGTACTGAAGGGGTGTGGCCATCCCACACAGTGACAAGCCCATTCATTCACCTCATCTAGGCCTTTTTTTTTCCAACAATATCTTTATTAAAATTTTAAAAAATACAGAAATTACAGAAGTTTGAGTGCTTCCACATCGAAAGGAGCATCCAAGGCAACTAAATTATTGTATAACAATCAATCAACCTTCCTTGCAAATCAGACATTTAAAAGATGATAGAAAAATATTTAGGTGGAAGTACAAAATATGACCTGTAAATAATAACTTAATCAAATAAAAGAAAAACACAAAGCCCAAAAAAACCCCCAAAAAACATAAAAAATAAATAAATAAATAAATAAATAAAAAACCCCAACAACAAATAAGTTTCTCTATTTTCCAAGGGTTGCTCAACTCCACCTCAATTGTACTGTTCTGTATTGTTCAAAATTACAAACTCAAATTTATTTAGTTTAGGAAGCTGCAGAGGGCCGACATCAATTACATCTCATCTGCCTCATTCACAATACTACTAAGATCCACATTTTCCATATATTGCATAAAGGGACCCCAAATGTTTTGAAAAAGTGACAGTTTTCCCTTGACAATGTAAGTAATTTTCTCCATAGGTAAAGTTGTGGACAGTTCCTTTATCCAGTTAATGAGTTTTGGTTTACTGCTCTTCCTCCATGAGAGTGCTATGACTCTTTTTGCTAACAGTAGACATAAGTCCATGGCGGTAATTATCTTTCTAGACATAAGATGTCCATCAGGATATAAACCTAAAATAAATAGTTTAGGGTCAAGATCTAATTGTATACCCAATATAGTATCCAGAGCTTGTTTGATCTCTTTCCAAAACAATTGTACTTTATTGCATTCCCAGATACAGTGGAAGAATGTCCCTTTCTCCTCTCCACACCTGAAACACAAGTCTGGGCTATCACCATTATACTTATTAAGCTTTTCTGGAGTCACATATGTCCTCATTAGCCAATTATATTGCAGTACTTTAAGACGGGTACTGGTAGTTTGTGTTTGTGCTTCAGCACATGCCTCCTCCCAGTCTTCGGAGGATAAGTCCTCCTGTAAGTCTTCCCTCCAGGCATTAAGTTTCCCTAAAGAAGATTCAGGGGAACCCTCTACTAATATATTATATAGTTTGGAGATTATTCCCTTTCCAAAGCAATCTTTTTTCATTTCTGTTTCCAATGTGGATAACGGAGGGATTGACAAGCATTGATTTTGAGATAATCTAATAAAGTTTCTCATTTGTAGATATTTAAATCGATGTTTGCATGGAATATCATACTTGGCAATCAACTCCTCAAATGACATCAAAGTCTCATCCTCTGATCCCATGAGGTCCCCTATTGTCTTTAAACCTTTGTCAGCCCACTTCCTAAAACCAGGGTCTGCTCTGCCTGGAGGGAAAAAATGATTACCCCATATTGGGCTGAAGCGTGCGAGAGAGGTGGATTCACCCAGATATTTCTTAACCTGATACCAGATTATAATCATATTTCTGACTATAGGATTTTTTGTCTTTTTTTTCAACATTTTGACTTTTGCTGAATATAGGTATTGGGGAAGGGGAAGAGGTACCGAGCAGTTTTCAATATTCATCCAAGGTGGGAGGGATTTATCTGTAAAATAATACATCATAGTCCTCAATTGAGCTGCCCAATAGTACCAAAGTGGATTGGGACATTTGAGGCCTCCTCTTTCATACGGTAAGTACAAGAGTGATAAACGCAGCCTCGGTCGTCTATTATTCCACAAAAAACGTACAAAAATTGTTTTCAGGTGTGAGAATAAATTAGCAGGAGGTGACAATGGAATGTTCTGGAACAAGTACAGAAGTTTGGGCATTATGTTTAGTTTAAGAACATTAATTCTTGCTATAAGTGACAAGGGCAAGGGTTTCCATCTATCTACAGATGAGATGATGGAATTTATCATAGGGGTGTAGTTAGCTCCAACAATGTCTCTCAAACATGGCACTATCCTAATCCCGAGATAGGTAAAACAGTCTACCATTTTGAATTGGAAAGAATTTCCGGCACTTCTTCTCTCTTCTGAGTTAAGTATCATTAATGAAGATTTTTCTTTGTTCACTTTATATCCTGATATCCGTCCAAATGTGTGTAATAAATCCAACAAGGCTGGGATAGAATCTTTCAGTTTTTCCAAAAAAAGGATGACATCATCTGCAAATAAAGCAATTCTATGTTCCTGTTGATTTACTGATAAACCAGTTATGTTTTTATGAGACCGCACCGCAATGGCAAACGGTTCAATTGCTAAAATAAACAATAAGGGGGACAAAGGGCACCCTTGCCTACATCCCCGTTTAATTTCAAATGGTTTAGATATAATTCCATTTGTCAGTATTTCAGCATATGGTTCATTATATAGAAGTCTAATCCACCGACAGAAATTATCCCCACAGCCAAATCTTTTTAATATTTTAAATAAGTAGGGCCACTCAACTCTATCAAAGGCCTTTTTGGCATCCAGTGATAGTAAAGCATTGTCTGTTTTTCCTTCCTGATTATGAAGAATATCCAACACTCGTCTCACATTATGAAATCCCTGTCTACCTGCAATAAACCCATTCTGGTCACAGGGAATTAGATCAGGTAAGAATCTCTCCAGTCTTCGAGCCAAAATTTTACAAAGTATCTTTAAATCCACATTAAGAAGACTTATTGGTCTTAGGTTTCCACATTTATTGCACGGTTTACCTGGTTTGGGTAGTAAAGTTATCAGAGCTCCTCTTAATGAAGCCGGAAGGATTCCCTTCTCAAATGAATCCGCGAACATGTCAAAAAGAGGGGACAGCAATTTAGTTTTAAATTTCCTATAAATTTCTGTCGGCAGCCCATCTGGGCCTGGGGTTTTACCTGTTTTCAAATGATCTATTGCTATAGATATTTCCTCCTTTGTTATAGGTGTATTAAGGTCTGCACTTATTAGTTCTGAAATGCTAGGTATCTGAAGGGTATCTAAGAAGAGATTTTGCTCTTGTCCCATATGTGTTATGTCTGAGCTGTATAGGTTTTCATAAAAAAAAAACTTAAAAGTTTCATTAATTCCTAGAGGGTCAACAATGATCTGTCCATCACTGTTTACAACTGAAGTAATGTTTTTCTCATTTTGTAATTGTCGGAGGCGCCAGGCTAATAATTTCCCGGGCTTTTCCCCTTGGTCATAGAATGATTGTTTAAGACGCAAAAGATGTGAGGCTGCTTTAGAAGCAGAAAGTTCGTTATACTGTGTTCTTAGTAATAAAAGCTTTTGATGGACTCTTGGACAAAAGGTTTGAAAGTATTCTCCCTCAAGCAGCTCAATCTCCGCCTCCAACTTTTTTGTTTTCTTATAAGTTTGGTTTGCTCTATAACTTGTAAAACTAATAATCTGACCTCTTACGTAGGCCTTAAATGCTTCCCACCTTGTGCAGGGTGACGTTTAATCCGTATTAATTTCAAAATAAATATTTATTTGATTGTCTATTTTTGTTTAAATCTCCATCTAGGGGGATCTCTTTTTAGTCTTAAATCTTCATATATTAATGAGTTTGGCGAATGGTCAGATATTAAAATGCTATCGTAGTGACAATCCTTTATTTTGTACCTCATATTGCCAGAAACTAAAAAAAAAAAAAAAAAAAAAGTGTATTTGAGTAGCAGGAGTATTTTAAGACCTTGGGGTTCATATCCCTCCAAATATCCCTCAGATCAAGTTCTTTCATAAAATGTTGAATAGTTTGTCTACTTTTAGGATGCGAGAAATCAATACCTGAGCTCCTATCCAATTCTGGATTCAATGTACAATTAAAATCCCCTCCTATAATAAAGCTACCAGACAGAGATGATGCTGTCAAAAAAAGATTATGAAAAAACTTTGGGTCGTCAATGTTTGGAGCATAGATATTTATCAGGATTATTTTTTCCGTAATAAGTGTGCCCTGTAAAATAATATATCTCCCCGCCTTGTCTTTAATAACCCTTCTCACATGGAATGGTATAGATTTGTGGATCAAAATCATAACACCTCTTGCCTGAGAGGTGAAGGGTGCAGAATATATACTGCCCTGCCACCTCCTCCTAATCTTCGCCTCTTGACTAGACAACAGGTGTGTTTCCTGAAGTAGCATGATATCAGAGTGCATAGATTTCACCCTAGTCATTACTTGTTTTACCTTCTCCAGTTTTTGTAGTCCTCTGCAGTTCCAAGAAGAAATTTTAATTCTTATTCCACCAGACATAACACACAGCACTAAATGAGCTTCCCAACACATTTGAAATATTAAAGGATAGAGAAACAAATAACATCTGAATGTCAAAAACTACACCCACAACAATAAGTATTGAACATACCCCTTTAACTTGAACTTTGGTACCCATTTCCCTCCCCCTATATATACTGGTACCTGTCTAACAGCTAAAGGTTGTTCCACCCAAAAGTGAGGATCAACCGACTATGCCTAAACACCTTTCCCCCCTACCCCACCCCGCTACATAAACAGAAAAACTCGTTATTGGATACATTAAGAAAATTAGGCTACTAATAGTAGCTGTAAGCCTCTGGACCGATAAACAAATATAACAAATTGGCCTTTCTCTTTCACTCTTCTTTTAAAACTTAAAGCTCAGTAATTATTCCTTCATGCCAACACACAGCATATCAATGATTACATTCTCAACCCAGTCCACTTTCTGACCTCAGAGCCTTCACAAAATTCTCCGCTTCACCTGGCTGGTTAAAGATGCGAGACTTTCCGTTGTATGTCACTATCAGTCGCGCGGGAGGAATCATGCCGTACCGGATCCCCATGGAGCGAAGCTGTTGTCTCACGGCGTTAAACTCTTTCTGTTTTCTGTGTACACCGGTCGCCAGATCCTCATAAAATTCTTGAAAAGAATCTGTCCCTTTGCCCTGGCAGCTCTTATCACGGTCATTTTATCCTTGTAATTTAGGAACTTCATGATCATTGTCCTCGGTGCAGCGGTGTTTGATGTATTCTTCTGGCCGATCCGATGAGCTCTCTCCAGCGTCAGAGCGGTATGTAGCGGTGCCAAGTTCAGAGCCTCCGGCAGCCAGTTTTCCAAGAAGACGCACGCGTCCTCTCCTTCCGCGCCCTCGGGCAGGTTAACAAGTCTCAAGTTAGAACGTCGCGATCTGGCCTCCAGATCCAGCACTTTGTCTTCGAGATCTTTGTTGTTATTTTCAAGAGTCCGTGCCTTTGCTTCCAAGGTGGTGATACTATCTTCTGCTGCAGATATCCGGGCCTCCGCCTCACCGACCCGCTTAGCACACTCATTAACATCCTTCCTCACAGTCTCTATTGCTGACAAAATACCGTCCAGTTTGGAGGAAAAATCCGATTTCAAGTTTGCAATAGCCGCCAGTACTGCGTCTAAGCTTTCGACCGTCTTTCCCCTCTCATTTGGCTTGTCAATTTTCTCCTCCATCACCTGACAGGTGTTGGTATTATTCTCGCTATCTTCACCACTAACATTAGCTTCACAGCTAGCCTCGGAGCTCGACTTAGAAGTGAAGTTAGACAATTTCGACTGAGTCGGTCTACTAATGTTTTTACCAAGTTTCTTTTGCGAGAGAGGCATCACTACTGGTCTTGTTCAACGTCCAATAAACGAGTATTATTCAGGATTTTACAGAAACATAGCGGAGCAGAAGTGGGCACGTCTTCTCAGCAAGCCGCCATTACCGGAAACCCTCATCTAGGCCTTTTACTAGGGATTTAAGGTCCTGGTTTTCCTCTCAGACCCTAGAACACACTGCCAGGCTCAGATTCCCGATCCCACATCCTGCTGAAGCCCTTCCCAAGATCAGACACTAGTTTTGTTTTCCTTGTTCTTATAGTAAAATGATGGTCTTTGACTTTTATACATCATCACTGTTCTGTTAATTACACATGACCTAATCTAAGTATTACACAAACCAAGCATAATTACTTAGAGATGTCATAAGATGGAAAATCCTTATTCAGTTAATTATTTTCCCCACAGGTGCTGACAGTGTGTCTACAGTGAAATGGGCCTGTGTACAGAGAGGATGATCTGTAACAATCCCATGTTCCTATGGTGACAGATATAAAACTCATGTGAAATACTGGTGCAGAGGGTATAATGTGAGGTCATGTACTCCCATAGTACACACTGACTCTCCACTGGAGGGTAAAGTGTGAGTCAGAGATGATCCTGACCAGCGAGTCTTCACTGTGACCATCAACAATCTGACAGCTGTAGGAATTATTAGCTCAGGTATATTTTAATATCTCCACCAAAATGTTTTGAAATTAATTAACTTTTAATTAATTATTATTTGATGCTGATTAGTAACCAATTGTTATGCCGAATGGTCGGCTCCTCCAAACTCAAATGCAAATCCCAGTGAGTCTGTTAATGTGAGACTTAAATGGGATTCATTAATAACCCGTATCGCTTACTAACCTGGGTTAGTAGGCTCGTCCAGCGAGCTGGGTCACCAGGTAATGTAAACGATCGGTAGCGAAGCTCCCCTCACGGCCAATGAGAGAGAGTCTCGCGATATTTCAGGCGAGTTTGAGGTTTCAGAGCGTAGTAGCCAGATCGCAGAGGCAGGGACTATTGTGAGCACTCAATGACGGAGGCTGAAGTTGTGTAAAAAGACATACATTTATTCCTACAACTAACATAAGACAGACATTATACCTAACAAACAATAAACATGAAATAACGGAAAAGACACAAACGATGTAATCATGAAAATGCAGTGACCAGATTTAAAATGATTAACCTAAAAAGGGAAAAACTGTTCTGCAAAGCAAGAAGTTTGTAGGAATATAAACCTAAAGGAATATAGCAGGTGAATAGGACAGTTTAGGTTGTTAGAAAGGAAAGGAAGTTGGTTTGCTTGGATGCAGGAAAGAGGGAGGTCTTTGCAGTTGGTTGCAGTGGCTGATGAGCTGATGGGTGATGGCTCTCAGGGAGGCGCGGTGTTTGCAGCGGTTGTTGGAGTGGAGTCCCGTACTGGTGCAGAGGGTATAATGTGAGGTCATGTACTCCCATAGTACACACTGACTCTCCACAGGAGGGTAAAGTGTGAGTCAGAGATGATCCTGACCAGCGAGTCTTCACTGTGACCATCAACAATCTGACAGCTGAGGATTCCGATCGGTACTGGTGTGGTGTGAAGATCAGTGGAGCCTCTCTGATTAGGTTTATCTGTCAGTCACTGATGGTAAGATGTCTGTACTGCAGACTGTAGCCAATGAGATGCACAGTATGTAACATGTCACTGAGTCAAAAAGGAAGGACCTTAACACAAACACTGATGGAAAAATGTTTTAATATTTTAAAAATCTGCATTTTAATTTAATTCAATATGATAAACGAGACTTGGAAGAAGTAACAGTGTCAGCTAAATCGGGCGACTTCATGAGGTTAAATATGATAAGCAATATGTTAAAAAATGTCAGGGGTTGGCCAAACATTTACATACAGTATGTATGTTGTAATGGGCTGATATTCATAAACATTTCATTGCTGTGGAAATCGTTGAGTGTTTTACCTGTGTGTTGAAGTCCTCCAGGGCTGTCAGTGGACAAACAGGAGGTGACGGGTGTGGATGGAGACAGTGTCAGTGTTACTATGGAAACAACAAAAGACAAAGGATGTGGTGTAAGATTGGGGGCTCCTGTGCATCAGAGAGATCAGTGAGTTTGCATGGGAGGCCTGTCCTGATCAGGAATGACACAGAAAATAAAACCTTCATTGTGACAATGAGTGGGCTGGAGAGGAAGGACACTGGCTGGTATTGGTGGCTGGTTGTGGAATCCTGCAGATTCCAGTTCATATTACTGTTAAACATAAGTAATTGATTTAAATCTGCCTGTGAATTATTTATGCTTGAATATAAATAGATACATACTAATCAACCCAGCAGTTTCACTCACGAAGGGGTTTGTGCTTCTTTGTGGGGATAATCCCCTATTTATCAGCTGTTGTGAAACAGAGTTATTTATTGGGATTATTGTTTCAATGATAGTGGCACGGTGGTCCAGTAGGCGGCGCTGTTGCTTCACGCCTCCATGTTTAGGGGTTTGAATCTGGCTTCTGCTCTGTCTGTGTGGAGTCTGCATGTTCTCCACATGCTGTGTGGGTTTCCTCCAACAATCCAAAAACGCACAGTCAGGCTAATTGGTGTCTTTAATATTGAATGTGTGTCTTCTAGTTTATGATCAGTCTGTAATATGACAAAAATCACAGCATTTTCCACAGACATACAGCCAGTCACTTGTTATGTATACAAATCCAGACAAATCCATGTAGCTTGCAACATAATTCAGGCATTTTTTCATCTTTGTGAGGATGAATTGTTACTAATGGTGTGCAGACTGACTAACATGTCTGTAGGTGGTTTTTCATTGCAGCGTAGACCAGTGTTACAGTTGTACTCTGTAATATCTGTTCCAGTGCTGCATCCATCCATTGTCTGAAACTGCTTGTCTAACTCAGGGTCCCTATGGGCGCAAGGCAGGGAACGTCCCATGACAGGGTGCCAACCCATTGCAGGACACGCTCACACTCCATTCCCTCGCACAAGCACACCTACCGGCAATTTGACAACTCCAATTAGCCTCAGCATGTTTTTGGACTGTGGGGGGAAATCAGAGTCCCTGGAGGAAACCCCACAATGACACAGGGGGAGCATGCAAACTCCATACACACGGAATTCCAGCGAAGACTTGAGTACACGTGCCAGAGGAGTGAGGCGACAGTGCAAACCACTGCACCACCATGCCACCCTGATACAATAGATACATTAAAATATGTTAATAAAATCATTTATCTCACCTGTTCACTATCAGTGCCCTGGGATGTGAACACTAATTCATTGTTCTCCATCTAATCATTTTCTCTGTAGAATATCTTTCATAATTTATATTTCAGTTTCAAGAGTGACCTTTTCTTAGTCTTACTTACTTCAGTCAGAATAGATTCACTGTTTTGTTCTTCAGGTTTAAATGTGATATGTGTGACTGACAGACACACTGGTGTATTATATGTCTCACAGGTGGGAGCAGGTTCTGGATGCTGTACTGAAAGCTGGGACTGGTGTGTTTTACCTGATTTGCACCATCATCACCATTCAGCTGCACTGGACCTCCTGTAGAAAGCGGGAACCAATCAGAGAGAAGCAGAGGGTCTCCCTGGATCAGAGGAAGCTGGCAGAGGAGATGACCTTCGTGGAGCAGAATGAGTCAGACGAGCTGTAAAATAAACGGTTATGCTAACTGCAGTGAGGCCTCTCTCACTCGGCCCTGCTCAGTCTGTACAGTCATAGCATGAGAGTCAGTTAAACAGAGGGGATGATTATCTGCTGGCAACCTGTACAACCACGTATTGGCCACTTATTCACAAGTGCTTTGCTGCCACCTGCTGGTTAATGTTTAATAATCGTTATCTTGTGAAGGTAAGACTGGTTTTTATTAAATTGTCTCTTGATTCTGAAAAAATATGGTACTATACAAAAGTCTTGGGCCATCAAAGAAAACGTTTAATGCTATTTAATTGGGTTGTGTATATTTGCTCAGAACAAAAACACAATTATCATAAAAATATATGCAAAATAAAAGTGACACAATAAAAACTAACAAGAATTTCTTCTTTTCTCCATAAAGTTACTGATGCCTTGTTGGATCGCTAGGTGAACCACGCTTTGGATCCTAAACCTCTCCTCAGGGGCACCCCAGCCATTCCATGTATTTGTTAAATTCTGCCACCAGCTCACTTAATTAATTAATTAAATTAAACAAATGTGTCATGCCCGGCTCGTCCGCTCCTCCTGTGTGCCACGCCCCCTGATTACCCACGTGTTTTCTCCCGATTGTACCCAGCTGTATCTAGTTAATTTGCTCAGTCCTGTGTATTTCAGTCCGTGTCTTACCCGAGTCCTTTGTCCGTCATTGATGTCAGTTGATGTTCGTGCCCTCGTTCCTGAGATTAAACCCCTCGTTTGCCCTGATTCTCGGCTGTCTGCCTGCTTCTTACCCGCCTGCCCGCACGATCGCCGCTCTGCCCGCGATCGCTGCCGTCTCCCATGACAAAATGTTAATGATGCATTGATTAGCCATAGGGGTTGTGTTATAAAAAGATATAGGTCTATTGGATGGTTGGTGCAAATGTTTTACTAACTTTAGAAGAGATTTTGAAATGACTGGGCTGCCACACTTTGACGGACAAAATATTATAATTCTAGACCAAGATGAAGATCATTTGAACATCATTTTCTTCGACAGCCCAAGACTTTTGTACAGTTTTGTATGTGTCTTTTATACTGGTCATAATTTGTTTAAATACATGATTAATAAATTGATACTTTACAAAACATTTCATATTTTTCTGAAATTGGTAATTATTAAAAATGAATTTCGCAAACTTAAATGGTTTGGCTGCGATGGGCTGGCCCCCCATCCAGGGTTGTTCCCGTGCCCATTGCTTCCGGGATAGGCTCCGGACCCCCCACGACCCAGTAGGATAAGCGGTTTGGAAAATGGATGGATGGATGGATGGATAAATGGTTTGGAGTTTTTAGGTCACCCCTCCTCGTCAGAGCCCACCAATCAGGGACTCTTTAAAAGAGTGATGTAATCAGGAACGCCCACTTTTCAATCTGCGGTACAAATACACCAGCTTGTCTCTGCTAACAACAGCCTGTGCATATCAGTTAAGGAGGAAACAGTACCACATACATATTGGCCAAAATCAAATGAAAATGTAACACACGAAAACAGGACCGCCCACTTATCACTCTGCGTAAAATCACACCAGCTTGTCTCAGCTGACAGCAGCCTCACATATCAGCTAAGGAGGAAGACGGCATATCAAAAGTAAAAAGAAAGACACCATCAAATGAAAATATGCCTGTGTGATCTATTGGTTTCTGCTTTCACTCCCATTAAATGACAGTAAGTCTAGTTGCTGTCCGTGGTGCTGAAAACCTGGATCAGTAAATTCCAAATGAAACTTCTTTACCTGATTTAACTGTAACTCACTTATTTTGTTGGCAATGATGCTTTGTTGAGTCTAGAAAGGTGCAAAGTGGGTTTCAGATAAATTAAATGAAGTAGTTTTGCTTAAAAACCAAAAAGCTTTGAACAATCAGTTCAGCTTTGGACTGTAGTGCTTCACAAAAGTAAAATCCATCCAGTTAAATCTCTTTATCCCCAAGTCAAGAAGATATCAAATGCAGAAGCACATTGTGGGAGATACAAGGTGCAGACACATTAAAAGCACTTTTTTGTGTGAACATTATAAAACAGATTGATACACATTAAGCAGTTTGTAACTTTACATCCAGACCTACATCAGTCAGAAAAAGCAGGCGATGACCAGCCCATCCAGCAGCTTCATCTCTGATTGTACAGAATCCCTTGTCAGCGTAACTTCTGAAGTCATGACTAAACTAATTTCCAGCTCTGCCTTCAGTTTCATCTGTTAAATTAAATTAGGAACTAAACTAAACTAGGAGGGAAATATAGTCAAGCTACTTAAGTAGCCGAATTTTGTGTATCCACTAGAGGGCAGCCACACATAGATTCCCTTATGAATGGTTCTGATGCTTCCGGAAAGCACTGCACAGAGACCCAGGTATGCCAGTGAGGAACGGATAAAGAGCAGACGGATCCAAATACTAGCTGTAATATATAGTATTTTCAATGAATTTAAACAAATTAATATAACAGTGTCAGAGTGTCAGATCCATGTGACTTTTTATGATTGAAGAACTTTGAAAGCCTGAATATAACTGAGGAGGCCCACGGACCCCATTATGTGTGAAACATCATTGTGGTGCTGAGAGAAACACAGGACTGCTGATAAGACCCAGATGAAGTGAATTACCTGACTTTGCCCCCCCAGGATACCCCCACCCCTGTCATACAGACACCTTCCTAACGGACCTCTTGATTTGTGCTGATCCACACATATGAAAAGGACCTACTGCAGTGACATTTTAAAACTGTATAAAACATAATAAAGACTGAAACAAAGGCCTGAGGTCAGACCCTCTGTATGTAGCACACAGTGTTTCTGCAGAGTCTCACACTCACATCCTGTATGACGACTTTTCTGCTTTTCAGAATAAGTCTGATTTCACTGCTCTTTGCTCATTTGCAATATGAGGAAGTAACAGTTTAGAAAAGAACTAGACTTATTTGATTAATTTGTTTGTAGTTTAAACTCTGTGAGCATGAATGATTCACTGTGAAGACCAGCTATCAATAATTTTGCTATGAAATCATGTTTCTAAAATGATAAGATTCTAGATGAAATCAAAATATTTATTCCTGGTAAGAGCAGGACAACAGCAGCATCAAACTGTTTTCCTTTTAACAGACAAGAAATAGACAGGAAATGCATCAGTGCACAAACAGTTTATGAAAATCAAAGATAGATGGATGATTTTTAAAACATTTAAAACCCACAAAAAGGGAGGCAGTGAGGTTAAGGAGAGTCAGGAAGTGAGTGTCAGTCTCCACAGATCTGAGGTCAGCGATACACACATAAGGCTCCTCTGATGCTCCTCTTCATCCTCTTCTTCACTGATGGGCCTCCAGGTGAGGATCACTTACTCTGGGACTCCACCATTCAGCGTAGTTAAGATGAAGATACATTTTGCACAATATACTTACTACATCTGTTTGTTTATATTCATATTGTTCCATGAAGTTTGATCACTTCCCGATTATAGTCTGTGGTGGTAGCATGTTGACCGACTGATTTTAGAATTGACTGCAGTCTTCTTTGTGTCCACTATGTGGCAGCAGTATAAAGGAAATATCTTATTCTGTCACAGCTGCTGGTGTGTGTAAAAATTCACATACTCTGATAACAAGTAATTCTGCCTCCAACTGTTTGTCAGGGATCTGGGCAGGAATGAATTACATGCCGACTGTACATACAACAGAGATAGGCTCCTGGGAGAACTTTGCCAGAAGTTGAAACACGACTTTAAGAATGACACTGATACAGAGTACTCAGCTGTTTGGTTGAAACTAAATCTTGGTCTGGATTTTTACATTCTGGACCTGAACTACCCACTGCTGCACTGACCCCCACCTTCTTCTTTTTTTTTCCCTTTGTCCTGTCCGGCAGCTTTAGCAGAATCATGGTCTGAATGCACTGCTGTGACAAACATGTTTGCTTTACCATGAGGGGTTCTATAAACTCTGTATAGGCCTCTCATGTTGATCGATTTCATTTTTTAAATTTAAAAAATTTATTTATTTCATTTTTAACCCGTAAAGTATTGCAGTGGGTGAGCTGGCCGAAGAGGATGGACAGATTAGGAGGGAAAAAAAGAAGGAAAAAGAAGAAAGGAGCAAGTGAGATGAAATGAAAGTTTTTAGCGGGTGTCTCTAACTTTGCTCTGCCATTGCATGCACACCACTTCCAGGGCCAGCCTTGCTCTCACGCTGATATACTGTCAGATTATGCACATCTTATATGTTGTTTTAACCCTTAGCGTATTAGTAAAGGCTGTTTTGTACTTACTTGATGTGATGGTCCACTTTACTGTGGCCTTGAGCCACATTAGAAATTTATTTCTGATATATTTAACTTAATCCTCATTTTTCTTTTGCCCATGAGCACGAAACAGCTAAATAATTAGCATGATGCAGAAGTTATTCTCAGACAGGCACTTAATCTAAAAAGCAGAAATGTCATCATACACGATGTGAGGGTGAGACTGCAGGCACACTGTGTGCTGCATACAGAGGGTCTGACCTCAGGCCTTTGTGTCAGTTGTTATTATGTTTGATTTGTGATTCTCACCTGGAGGCCCATCAGCGGATGAAGAGGAGCATCAGAGGAGCCTTATGTGTGTCTAACCTGCCTAACCTTAACCATATGTAACCAAACCAAATACAAGACTTTTGGCATTTTTAGTTTTTTGACTGTATTTACAGATCTTTGTGAGTACCTGAAAATGCCCCCCAAAACATCAAAATAACGGGGTTTTTGTCACATTGTGGGGGACATTTGGTCCCCACAATGTAATATACACCTACTCCACACACACACACACACACACACACAGATTAGGTATTTGAATCTTTGTGGGGATTCTCCATTCATTTGTATGGGCGTAACCCCAATCCTAACTATGGCAACCTTAAACATTGCAGTAGTTACCAAGCAGTAACAGTAAGCAACCAAACAAAATGCAAGACTTTTTGAATTATTCATTTGACTGCATTCACAGAATTTAATAAAATTCAGTATCTTACTTTCGGGACCGAAAACATGTCCCTACAAAGTCAAAATAACATGTTTTTATAGCACTATGTACATAACCACCCACCCAAACGCGCGCACACACACACACAAACAGGCCTACCTACAGTATACCCTCCATAGATTCCTGAATGAAATATCTGTAAAGCAGTTATTATGGCATGGCGTTTGGTTTGAACATGCAGTTTTTAAGAATATTGCCCTAATTCTAAACGAAAGACTGCACTAATTCTAAAATGGCTATATAAGAACTTTATTTACCATTAAATAAATTATAAATCAAACCAAAATTTAGTCTCTCAAAAAACTTGTATATGACATATCTTTGTTCACATTATGAGAAATTAAAAACACCAGGACACAGAATGTGAATAACAAGAACTATAGTGTTCTTTCTCAAAAGCGGACCTACCAACGTGGCTAAAATGCTAATTGCGTTCACCAGCTATGGAAAAAAAACAGCGGGGCACCCCAAACATCGCGGTATTACGCATTACCGTAATACTGCATAGCAAAGACATAATGTCATAAAAAAATTACAGTCAGTATTTATAGACAGAACTGCGTGGTTTCCCATTGACAAGTAGATACATGGTTTACGGGCTTTGAAGGCGGTTAGATCAACAAATCCAATCACGCTCAGCCAAAACAAGCACGAGCTAAACATACTACTATTGATTGGTTCACCTTCAAATTCGTCCCGCCCTGACAATTAATTCTCGTTTTCATTCGTTGAAAATGGCGTCAGTACATATCTTCATCCTTTCGACCAATGAAAAATTTCGCTGGTTTCCATAGAAACAAAATCAGTGCAGTTTGAACATAAACTTTCTGACAGAGCGATGGCGCAGCGGTGAGAAGCATCTCTCCGTATGTTTCTTGCTATTTCTTCAGATTATGTTTTGTTAGCATAGTTAATTATATATTTCATTGTATGTCGTGATATAGTTCATGCAAATATTGCCGCAAAATATAATTGAAATATATTTAAAATTAGTAGCTTAAACTGTAGATGCTGTGGCCATTTTTCGTAATGTGATTGTTTATATTTAAATTGTAAGAGAAAATAATTGTGTTAAACTTAAAAACAACAAGCCTTATGGTTGATATGATTGGTTTTACTCATCCGGTCTGTCGTAATGCGTTTCATCTGAAGATGTTATTCTGAAAAGAGCCCCTATACGTTTACTTTTTAAATGTCCCATGTTGTTGAAGTAAGATTAACCGTTTGCTGGGTTCATTACCATGGCGATGTTATAACGTACCGAAGCAGCGTCCTGATTTCGCCAGCGTTACTGTATAGGTTGTGAAACAGTTTTAGCAATTTGGCCGCTTCTATCGGAGTAGCCTCGATGCCACGAGCAGCTAATGAAGGCTCCATCCCTTTCCATAGGCATTCTTGGTGAATAGCATTTAGCAAATGTCTGGAGTACGTTGAAAATACAGTGTCTAGTTTGGCTTTGAGAGTATCACAGACGGCTAGTTAATTATGTTAACCAGAATGAAAATTCCGAAAGCTGTTTCCTGGACCAACGACCAGCACTGGGGAGCCTGGGACCTGTGGGACGAGGTGATCGACTGGGGAGAGAGGAAAGGTTTGGAGGAGTGCTCACCAGCGACACCCCCCACTGTCCAGGCTGGGGAGGTTATGGGGGGACTGGGAGGTGTGACGGACTGGTGTAAGGGAGGGGAGGGTGTGAGAGTGATAGGCAATGCTGGCATTGTTTCTGAGACTCTTCAGAGAGGAAACTGGCGGTGTAGAGATAGATGTGGGTCTGGTATAGATAGAAGATGTAGAAGTGGTGGAAAATTAATATTAAAGTTGAGCTTGTAGAGCTCTTGACACAGAGAAGAGCCAAAATACAAGGAAGATGAAGCTGTGGTTCTTCTGCTGCTGTTTGGGGAACATTAAATGTTTGAAACAGTATCAAAGATAATGAATTAAGTGTGCTAAATTTTGAGATGTATAGTGGAATGTCTATTAACAATTGTTAATGTGGCGCCCCTGAACCCCCTCGGTTGGCCGCCCCTGCCGGTTGTGTGGTGTCGGGGATGAGGACTAATCGGGGCCAGTCGGGGATCTGGCCCCGGTGCCGGGGGGGGCCCACTCCTGCACGCCCTTATTGCTCCCCTGGGCCGGACACCACATTTCATACAACACTAGAGCTTTGAGGGGCAGTGGGGAGGTTTTACTTGCACATTAGACACCACATGACACTAGGGCTGAGGAGGTGGGTTTAGGCAGGTGGGGTTCTGCCGTCTGCCAGCGGTGGGGTGCCCGTGCCTCGACTGTTCACCTGCTTTTTGCACTTTAGTTATATACACAGTCCATGCTACATTAGGGCCTTGGGGTGTAGGGAGGGGGATGGGGGACTCTGCCATCTGCCAGTGGTGGGGCCCTCATACTCGAACTGCACCCACTAATTTTAATGCATTGTAGACATAAACACACAACTCTCTCACACATGTACATGCACACTTCACATTAACATGGGACGGGGAATCAGTGGGGGCTGAGGGGTCCCCCCTAACTCTCTGTCTCTGGCCCTGCGCGTGTGGGGTGGCCCGGCAGGTAGAAGACGGCTCTGGCCGGTGTGGGCCGTCTCCTCTTGTGGGCTGCGGGCTGGGTGGTCCTTGGCTCTGCTGCGCCGTGGTGGGGCCCTGGCAGGCGGTCCGGGGTATCTAGGGATGCTCTGAGCCCTTCTAGGCGAATTGTAGGGTTCGGTCTGGGCTGGGCGGGGGGTCTGCCGCTCCCCAGTTGACGCAGGTCCGCTCCTGGGTGGTGGGGGGGGGGGGGGTGCACTTTGTTTGTATGGGTCTCCCTTAGATCATCCTGCAGTGTCGGGGAGGGGGGGGACGTGCCGGGTCGCTACAGTGGGCGGTGATCCGTCCTGCCGGGGAGCGGGCTGGGGGGACCGTCCGCCAGGGGAGTGTTCCCGGTTGATGGGGCCCTTTGGCCCTGGACCCGCTTCCCTCGGTGGAGGGCTTGCGGGAGGGACTGGGGGGCTCGCTGTCTGTCCCCCCTCTGCGGACCTCCTTTTACAGGGGTTGGGCCCCCCTTAGTCCCTCGTGGGCTCCCTCTCGGGTTGGGCGGGTGGTTGTCTTGTGGACATATGGCCATGGGCCGTGTGTTTCTTATGGTTGTTTGTACTCTGTATTCCCCTACTCTTTATTTTCTCCATCCCACCTTTACATCTCCAGCCCGCTGTTCCTGGGAAAAGCCACCTGCCAATCATCCTTGGAGCAGCAGCCATTCTCAGGATCTCCTACATCACAGATCACCTAATAAACACAGGACCTGTCGACGACTGGAGAAAAGGAGAAACGCTGAAGCACACTGGGCATTTTGGAAGCATTTCATCAAAATAAATTACCTTTGCCTTTACAGTTTCTGTGTACAGTTTCATTATAGTAAATTGCACTTAGTTGTGATTACTCAGTTACAAAGACAATGGGTCACTCTATAATGGGTGATGGTATGCTTTTAGCTGTGCTTCCACAGGTTGTATCTGCCTTAGTAAATGACTAAATGTCTTTTTCACAAGTGATTTTGATTATGTTTGTAGAATTAAATTAAAGGTAAACCTGTACATTGGTTAAAATAACATCTGACTGCTACAATAATACATCATACAGCGTCTTTTGTACTAATGTGCTACCTTGAGACATTCAGGTTGTATAATGAACAATTTTAATAAGAATTGTGTTAAGTAATTAACTTTCAAAATCTATCAATACCATGCAAAAGTGTAAAGTCAAATTTATGAGATACTTATTACAATAAACGCAAGTAGTCTGTACCCATTTAAAGAGGCTTTACATCGTACAGCTTCTTATACTGGTCTGGTTGGTGGGTATAAAGGATCAATTAGAAATCTTCCTCCTCCAAATGTATCATTTCATGAGTTTTGGTAGAGTGGGGGTAGCAGGATAATAATAGGATTTACTGGTTATTTTTGATACGGTAAAATCGCAAGACTCAGAAAAATAAAAATTTGTGTATGGTCAGAATTATCAGTGGTAGGAGATTTTGTCCCTACTACCATCTGGGAAAAGAACATTCTGGTGCTTATCTGTTAAGAAGCAATTTCAGGAGATATAAATCCTTGCAAAAAGTAGTCTCCCACTCTATAAATAGGGTGCAATTTGTTTTTTCACGCAGTGGAAATGGAAATGTTTTTTTAATGTTGATGACGACTGTAACTGGTCAAAAGGTGGCGCCAAAGATCCCCAGTAATGCATCGCCCATTAATGTACAGATATCCCCCTGCCTCACCATGCATGACTCCTCCAATGGTGCTGATGTTTAACAGTACATTCATCCTAACTATACAATTTGATATCTGGTATCGTCCTGTCAGTTTTAACCCATTTCTAAGTCCTGTATGGTTTAGGTAGCTTTTTTTCCAAAATGATGACCATGAATTTCAGCACATATAACAAATATTGAACTATAGGCATTAATTGAAATGCTCTCTCTCACAGACACACACATATTAGATCTCTATGTCTTTGAAATTGTTTAATACGAATTAATCTGTTTTATAATGTTCACACAAAAAAAGCTTTACAACCCCAAATCAGAAAAAGTTGGGATGGTATGTAAAATGAAAATCAAACTGAAAACAGCACTTTGTTAAATTATCTTTGACCTGTATTACATTGAAAACAATACAACAGCACATTATTTAATGTGTTCCTCGTGAATTTCATTGTTCTTTTTCAAACACGTATTCCAATTTTGGTTCTTAGAACACATTTCAAAAAAAGTTGGGACAGTAAAGCATTTAGTACTTTGTAATGTCGCCATTCCATTTCACAGCACTTAAAAGGCATTTAGGGACTGAAGACACCAAGTGATGTAGTGTTTCAGGTGTAATTTTGTCCCATTCTTCCTGCAAACAAGTCTTAAAGCGGACAACAGTACGGGGTCTTCGTTGTCACATATTGCGCTTCAAAATGAACCACACATTCTCTATTGGAGACAGGTCGGGACTGCAGGCAGTCAAGTACCCATACCCTCTTCCTCCACAGCCAGGACTTTGTAATGTGTGCAGAATGTGGTTTCGCATTGTTTGTTGAAAAATGCATGGGCGTCCCTGGAAAAAATGTCTTCTTGAAGGTAACATATTGTGCTCCAAAATCTCTATGTACTTTTCAGCATTAATGGTGCCATCACAGAACTGCAAGTTACCTTTGCCAAGGGCACTGACACAACCCCATACTATGACAGACCCTGGCTTTTGGACTTATTGCTGGTAACAGTCTGGGTGATCCTTTTCTTCTTTGGTCTGGAGCACACGGCATCCATTTCTCACAAAAAATACCTGAAATACTGATTCATCTGACCACAGTACACGTTTCCACTGTGCGATGGTCCAACTCAGATGCATTCTGAGCCCAGAGAAGCCGACGGCGTTTCTGGACACTGTTAAGATGGGGCTTGCTTTTGGCACAGTACAGTTTTAACTGGCATTTCTGGATGTAACTACGTATTGTGGTACTTGACAAAGGTTTGCCAAAGTAGTCATATGTGGTCATATCGCTTATAGATGAATGACGATTCTTGATGCAGTGGGATGCTGAGGGATCGGAGATCACGGTAGTTCAACTTAGGCTTGCTTCCTTGTCCTTTATGCACTGAAATTGCTTCAGATTCCTTCAATCTTTTAATTATGGTATGCACTGATGAAGGTGAAATATCCAAATCTCTTCCTGTCGTTCTTTGAGGAACATTGTTTTTAAACATTTCAATAATTTTCTCACGTATTTGTGCTGCTTTTGTACCAAATCATAATTACAATCACCTGTTGACATCACTTGTTTCAAATCACATCATTATTTAACCAATTTACCTCACTACTGGCCCTAAATCGCTCCTGTCCCAACTTTTTTGGAAATGTGTTGCAAGAACCAAAATTGGAATACGTGTTTATTTTGAGGAAAACAATGAAATTCATGAGGAACACATTAAATAATGTGATGGGGGTAACACAATAAATTCAAGATTTTTATTTGTCGTACAAATGTAGTGGTACACTGGCAGCGAAATGAAATTGTCGTTACTCCAGTCGGTGTAATAAACACACTAGTAAAAGGACATCAAAATTAAACAACGTGAATTAACAAAAGAAGTACTGAAACTACAGAAAGATAATAAGAAAATATAACAATAAAAGGTATATAAAAAGTAAAGATGAAAATGTATAAAAAATATGTAGAAATGTTTAAAGTACAGATTGTAGTTATAGCATATTTTAGCTTTTAATCTGTGATGTTAATGATCCTACTGGCCTGGGGGTAGAAGCTTCTCCTCGGCTTCTCAGTCCCGGCCATAAGGCCCCGGGGACTTATGCAGGGTGGCAGTTCTGTCCTGGTGATTCTCTGGGCGCATCGTATCACCCTCAGCGGGACTCGGCGGCCCTCAGAGCTGGAGCTGCCGTACCGAGCAGTTATGCTCCCGGAGAGCACAGATCCCACATTGCCGCTGTAGAAGGTTTTTTGTGGCACAGACGAGAGTCTGTATTTCCACAGCTGCCTCACATGATCCACTCACTGTCAGGCTTTCAGCACTAAAGTTACAGATTACTGGGTGGCCGAGAGGTCTGTGAAATTTGGAGGGTCAGTAGCTTGCCTGGGAACCCTTAGCATTCAGCGAAAACTGAACAGAGAGGCCTGTAAAAGGGTTGTCTAATTTGTTTAGCTGGCTGGCATAAGATTTTCAGTTTGAAACAAGTATGCACACAGATTTACATGTACGTAACAGTTTTACTACCTTGTAAATAGTTTGCAGGGTTTTCAAAGTACCCCAGTGCATTTGATATAGCGAATTTTAGGTTTATAATGAAATAATATAGATTTGCCCTAAGATTTAATAAGATTTCTTGCGTGAGCGTGAGAGTCTGAAGGTGTGAGTGTCACACCAGATGGGTGAGAGCTGGCAACCCTGGCTCTGTTCAGTAGCCTCAGAAATTCTTTCGAACTTTCCAAACACAGCTGATGGAAATCAATGGACGCAAAGGTTCTCAGTGACCATTTTAGCTTGTTTTTAGACTAAAGGCCTATGATGGATCTTTGGAATGTTGCGGAGATACGAATGCTGAGGACAGCATACTTTCTGCTGTGAGTGTTATGTTAACCATGTAAACAAAGAGGAAGTACACAGTCCAACCAGATACTATATTGAAATGCTAACAAGTTTTTAAATATTTTTATTCAAGTGACTTTAAGTCTGGATAATGTTTTTAATGGTTGGAAACGTGTGTATTACTGTATAATTAAATAATTAAACTTCTGAAATGGCCGCTCAGTGCAGGAGGAGGCTGCAAACCTGAAGAGGCACACAACCGTATGGGTGGGGCAGGGGATCAATGGTGTGAGGTAGAGGACCAGGGCAGTGGGATTGCAGTGGCACAAGGGCAACCGTGTGGTCATCATGGGCTCCTCCAATGGCAGCTTCAGGTAAGTCGCTCTGATAAACCCCGTTAGACTCCAGTGAAGTGAGTGAGGCAGCAGCGCTACACTGGAGGGGACACATGTGGGCTCAGGGGCCAATGTGACTGTAGCAGAGGAAGGGATCTCTAGCTGATGTGGAGGTACAGGCCCAGTGGCAGTAAGGGGTGGGCAGTCAGCTGCAGAGGCTGCGGGGCCAGCGGCCCCACTGTACACATGGACCGCAGGGAATCTCAGCATGTTGTGCCCAAAGTCCAGCACACATGCCGTGCTCCGGGGGAAATTCAGGCCCAGGATGGAGGGATCGAGCATGTCAGCCATCCACATAGTTACTATTCACAACTAAACCCCCCATGTCAAAAGGGAACAACCCCGTCCCTCTTAAAGGGGCCAGGTCACCAGTCATTGTTCTCACCTGCACCAATGTCAGTTCTAGACAGTGTCTGGTCTCACCAGGGTTGCAGTGGAACCTGTATGGACTAGGGCAGTACATGCGACTCACATCACTATGGTGGGTATGTGACAGAAGTTGCCTCTGTGAGTCCAATCCGTAGTCACAACCTCTGCAGCAGGTGGCAGCAGGGCCACCTCCCCGGTGTCAACAAGGAAGTTCCGGAAATTAACCTTGTTGGCCCACATCTTCCCGGCTATGCGTGCCCTTGGCGGAACCCTGGGTGGCGGTGAACTTGGGACACTGTCTGAGGATTGAGGGGTGGGGGGGGGTGCTGCTGCCTGTCAGCCTACAGGCAGTCTGCCTCCAGGAAGTAAACCTGAGGGCCTGGGTCCTCCAAGCCCTTTGGCGTTTACAGCTTGGTTGATTTCTCCCGCCTCGTTCCCCGCCACCTCGCTGCCCACAATTTCTCTCTCCAAAGCCAGTTCCAGGGCCTCGTCTAGGGACGCAGAGGGGTTGGCTGTGTCTGAATGTGAGCTATCTGGGATTAAGTGTCTAGATAAACTGATCCCTGGCCAGTTCACTCTGTACTGATAGAGCCATGTGAGCACAGACACGCCTACACAACCCCTTGATATCATTAAGCAGGATGCAGAGAGACTCATTTGACTCAGTCCCTGCACCTATTGTTTAACTGAGAGGGCAGAAGTCCTCACACTGCCCACAGCGATTCTGCAGGGTACTGACCAGTGTCTCATCCAGGGGCTCAAGCAACCAGCAGTGTACACCTCAGAAAAACATGTGTGACAACCCTGAGGACCTGCTTGCATACCACAATGGTATCCCATCTCCCCTTGCTCTTTGAAGGGGTACCACCCATCCAGTATAGTTATCACTGGGCTATCACAATGTCATCACAATACTAAAGACTGAAACAAAGCCGTGAGGTCAGACCCTCTGTATACAGCACACAGTCTCACCCTCACATCCTGTATGACCACATTTCTGCTGTTCACATGGCATTTCTCCAGCTTCCATTGCCCTGCAATGGACTGACGTGCTGTTGAAGGTCTACCTCACTTTACACTTTGCCCATGTCTTGTGTGTATACCCTGTCCGCTCCTAACGTGTATTTAGTTTGTGTAAATCTATCACTGCATCTGCATTTCGCAGTTCAGCTTCTGACAACATTGTGTTTCCCATCTGTGTATTTGGGTTCGGTGCTTGTTGGGTGCCTGTCGTGGTCCTTCTATTTACAATTGTACGCGGGGCATGCTGGGATATGCGCCCCGCCGGTGTTACACTAGTATAAAAAAAGGAATCTGGTCGAGTTTGTTCATTGACCAAATTTAGTTTTTGCGAACCAAATTGTTTGTAGGCCAAAGCATTTGTGAACTGCAAGCACTACTGTACTAATGATAAATTGGTATGAAAAAATGGAGACAATTTCTGAGACACCAGAGCGATCCGTGTACTGTAATATTTATCTTATCAATAACACAGTAAAAATACACATTAGCGCCAATTCATCTTCTTTATTCATCATGAATATTTTAATTCATTAATGCAGGAGTCTGTGATAAATCGCTATCAGCATTTGGTTTATAATGGCCAATTAATGATAACTAAAAAGAAACAGAGAGACTGAAGACAGAACTTTCAACCATGATATGAGTGCTGTTGCTGCATAATTTGTCCACCAGGGGTCACAGCGCAACCCCCATCTCGGCAAGATGGATGACTTGAAATACGTTTCTATATCAAGTTGAATTATTTTTATTTCTATAGAACATTTAAAAACAATCTATGTTGTGCCAAAGTGCTGTAGGTCAAAATAATATAAATATATAGTAAAAGTAGAGACATTGGCCAATGTTACACAATGTTACACAAAAAATAATCAGAATCAGACTGTGGTTTATTGCCAAGTAGGTTGACCCTACAAGGAATTCTTTTTGGTATAATGGTGCTCCATGGAAAAACAAGACTAAGCAACAACCAAGTTCAAAAAACAGTGCAAAAGTTATACAATAATCTAGTAATAAATATAAAATCACTATAAATGTTAAATACATGATGTGCAAAGCAGAATAGTCAGATTAAATAGATAAATAAAATGTGTTCCTGTGTGTGCAGGGTCAGTTCAGAGATGCATCTAATAAGAAGCGGTGTAAGGCTGAATTAGCTCCGAGACGGACTGGGGACCTATGCCATGTATCGCCTTAGAAAGAAATAAGAAATCTTTAAACTGTATTCTCAGAAATTCTCAAAACTTAACAGGTAGCCAATGCAATGCAGCCAACACAGGGGAAATTTGGTGTCTATTTTTTGTTGAGAGCCTGGTAGCACCGTTTTGAACAAGGTGTAGTCAGAATAAAGATGCTTCTGGTAAACCTGGGTACAGAGAACGGCAGTAACCCAATCAGGATAAAAGCAGGAGTAACTCTCCAGGTCTTTGGCTGAAAGGTGTGGTTTAAGCCAGGCTATTGAACTCAGCTGACAGAAACACCCCTTCACAACAGCATTTATTTGTTTATCAAACTCAGTGATGAATCAAAGATGACACCAAGATTTTTAGTATGTGACTGGAAGTTTTCTGAATGAGGCCCTAATTGTTCTCTGAGATCATGAACAGTGACCAAAACTCATTACCTCTGTCTTGTTTTCATTAATCTGGACGAAAGTCATTGCTGTCCTGTTCTTAATATCCTCCAGACAGTTAGAAAGGGCCACCAGAGAGCAGCAGTCACCAGGTTTTAATGGCAGATAGAGCTGCGTATCACCAGCATAGCAATGATATTTTACATAATAACGTTCACAAATAGAGCCCAAAGGAAGCATGTATAGAGGGAATATGAGAGGGCCTGTATCACAGGACTGGATATGTTTACAAATAAGGCCATAGTACTGAAGGGGTGTGGCCATCCCACACAGTGACAAGCCCATTCATTCACCTCATCTAGGCCTTTTTTTTCCAACAATATCTTTATTAAAATTTTAAAAAATACAGAAATTACAGAAGTTTGAGTGCTTCCACATCGAAAGGAGCATCCAAGGCAACTAAATTATTGTATAACAATCAATCAACCTTCCTTGCAAATCAGACATTTAAAAGATGATAGAAAAATATTTAGGTGGAAGTACAAAATATGACCTGTAAATAATAACTTAATCAAATAAAAGAAAAACACAAAGCCCAAAAAAACCCCCAAAAAACATAAAAAATAAATAAATAAATAAATAAATAAAAAACCCCAACAACAAATAAGTTTCTCTATTTTCCAAGGGTTGCTCAACTCCACCTCAATTGTACTGTTCTGTATTGTTCAAAATTACAAACTCAAATTTATTTAGTTTAGGAAGCTGCAGAGGGCCGACATCAATTACATCTCATCTGCCTCATTCACAATACTACTAAGATCCACATTTTCCATATATTGCATAACGGGACCCCAAATGTTTTGAAAAAGTGACAGTTTTCCCTTGACAATGTAAGTAATTTTCTCCATAGGTAAAGTTGTGGACAGTTCCTTTATCCAGTTAATGAGTTTTGGTTTACTGCTCTTCCTCCATGAGAGTGCTATGACTCTTTTTGCTAACAGTAGACATAAGTCCATGGCGGTAATTATCTTTCTAGACATAAGATGTCCATCAGGATATAAACCTAAAATAAATAGTTTAGGGTCAAGATCTAATTGTATACCCAATATAGTATCCAGAGCTTGTTTGATCTCTTTCCAAAACAATTGTACTTTATTGCATTCCCAGATACAGTGGAAGAATGTCCCTTTCTCCTCTCCACACCTGAAACACAAGTCTGGGCTATCACCATTATACTTATTAAGCTTTTCTGGAGTCACATATGTCCTCATTAGCCAATTATATTGCAGTACTTTAAGACGGGTACTGGTAGTTTGTGTTTGTGCTTCAGCACATGCCTCCTCCCAGTCTTCGGAGGATAAGTCCTCCTGTAAGTCTTCCCTCTAGGCATTAAGTTTCCCTAAAGAAGATTCAGGGGAACCCTCTACTAATATATTATATAGTTTGGAGATTATTCCCTTTCCAAAGCAATCTTTTTTCATTTCTGTTTCCAATGTGGATAACGGAGGGATTGACAAGCATTGATTTTGAGATAATCTAATAAAGTTTCTCATTTGTAGATATTTAAATCGATGTTTGCATGGAATATCATACTTGGCAATCAACTCCTCAAATGACATCAAAGTCTCATCCTCTGATCCCATGAGGTCCCCTATTGTCTTTAAACCTTTGTCAGCCCACTTCCTAAAACCAGGGTCTGCTCTGCCTGGAGGGAAAAAATGATTACCCCATATTGGGCTGAAGCGTGCGAGAGAGGTGGATTCACCCAGATATTTCTTAACCTGATACCAGATTATAATCATATTTCTGACTATAGGATTTTTTGTCTTTTTTTTCAACATTTTGACTTTTGCTGAATATAGGTATTGGGGAAGGGGAAGAGGTACCGAGCAGTTTTCAATATTCATCCAAGGCGGGAGGGATTTATCTGTAAAATAATACATCATAGTCCTCAATTGAGCTGCCCAATAGTACCAAAGTGGATTGGGACATTTGAGGCCTCCTCTTTCATACGGTAAGTACAAAAGTGATAAACGCAGCCTCGGTCGTCTATTATTCCACAAAAAACGTACAAAAATTGTTTTCAGGTGTGAGAATAAATTAGCAGGAGGTGACAATGGAATGTTCTGGAACAAGTACAGAAGTTTGGGCATTATGTTTAGTTTAAGAACATTAATTCTTGCTATAAGTGACAAGGGCAAGGGTTTCCATCTATCTACAGATGAGATGATGGAATTTATCATAGGGGTGTAGTTAGCTCCAACAATGTCTCTCAAACATGGCACTATCCTAATCCCGAGATAGGTAAAACAGTCTACCATTTTGAATTGGAAAGAATTTCCGGCACTTCTTCTCTCTTCTGAGTTAAGTATCATTAATGAAGATTTTTCTTTGTTCACTTTATATCCTGATATCCGTCCAAATGTGTGTAATAAATCCAACAAGGCTGGGATAGAATCTTTCAGTTTTTCCAAAAAAAGGATGACATCATCTGCAAATAAAGCAATTCTATGTTCCTGTTGATTTACTGATAAACCAGTTATGTTTTTATGAGACCGCACCGCAATGGCAAACGGTTCAATTGCTAAAATAAACAATAAGGGGGACAAAGGGCACCCTTGCCTACATCCCCGTTTAATTTCAAATGGTTTAGATATAATTCCATTTGTCAGTATTTCAGCATATGGTTCATTATATAGAAGTCTAATCCACCGACAGAAATTATCCCCACAGCCAAATCTTTTTAATATTTCAAATAAGTAGGGCCACTCAACTCTATCAAAGGCCTTTTTGGCATCCAGTGATAGTGAAGCATTGTCTGTTTTTCCTTCCTGATTATGAAGAATATCCAACACTCGTCTCACATTATGAAATCCCTGTCTACCTGCAATAAACCCATTCTGGTCACAGGGAATTAGATCAGGTAAGAATCTCTCCAGTCTTCGAGCCAAAATTTTACAAAGTATCTTTAAATCCACATTAAGAAGACTTATTGGTCTTAGGTTTCCACATTTATTGCACGGTTTACCTGGTTTGGGTAGTAAAGTTATCAGAGCTCCTCTTAATGAAGCCGGAAGGATTCCCTTCTCAAATGAATCCGCGAACATGTCAAAAAGAGGGGACAGCAATTTAGTTTTAAATTTCCTATAAATTTATGTCGGCAGCCCATCTGGGCCTGGGGTTTTACCTGTTTTCAAATGATCTATTGCTATAGATATTTCCTCCTTTGTTATAGGTGTATTAAGGTCTGCACTTATTAGTTCTGAAATGCTAGGTATCTGAAGGGTATCTAAGAAGAGATTTTGCTCTTGTCCCATATGTGTTATGTCTGACTGTATAGTTTTTCATAAAAAAAATTTAAAAGTTTCATTAATTCCTAGAGGGTCAACAATGATCTGTCCATCACTGTTTACAACTGAAGTAATGTTTTTCTCATTTTGTAATTGTCGGAGGCGCCAGGCTAATAATTTCCCGGGCTTTTCCCCTTGGTCATAGAATGATTGTTTAAGACGCAAAAGATGTGAGGCTGCTTTAGAAGCAGAAAGTTCGTTATACTGTGTTCTTTGTAATAAAAGCTTTTGATGGACTCTTGGACAAAAGGTTTGAAAGTATTCTCCCTCAAGCAGCTCAATCTCCGCCTCCAACTTTTTTGTTTTCTTATAAGTTTGGTTTGCTCTATAACTTGTAAAACTAATAATCTGACCTCTTACGTAGGCCTTAAATGCTTCCCACCTTGTGCAGGGTGACGTTTAATCCGTATTAGTTTCAAAATAAATATTTATTTGATTGTCTATTTTTGTTTAAATCTCCATCTAGGGGGATCTCTTTTTAGTCTTAAATCTTCATATATTAATGAGTTTGGCGAATGGTCAGATATTAAAATGCTATCGTAGTGACAATCCTTTATTTTGTACCTCATATTGCCAGAAACTAAAAAAAAAAAAAAAAAAAGTGTATTTGAGTAGCTGGAGTATTTTAAGACCTTGGGGTTCATATCCCTCCAAATATCCCTCAGATCAAGTTCTTTCATAAAATGTTGAATAGTTTGTCTACTTTTAGGATGCGAGAAATCAATACCTGAGCTCCTATCCAATTCTGGATTCAATGTACAATTAAAATCCCCTCCTATAATAAAGCTACCAGACAGAGATGATGCTGTCAAAAAAAGATTATGAAAAAACTTTGGGTCGTCAATGTTTGGAGCATAGATATTTATCAGGATTATTTTTTCCGTAATAAGTGTGCCCTGTAAAATAATATATCTCCCCGCCTTGTCTTTAATAACCCTTCTCACATGGAATGGTATAGATTTGTGGATCAAAATCATAACACCTCTTGCCTGAGAGGTGAAGGGTGCAGAATATATACTGCCCTGCCACCTCCTCCTAATCTTCGCCTCTTGACTAGACAACAGGTGTGTTTCCTGAAGTAGCATGATATCAGAGTGCATAGATTTCACCCTAGTCATTACTTGTTTTACCTTCTCCAGTTTTTGTAGTCCTCTGCAATTCCAAGAAGAAATTTTAATTCTTATTCCACCAGACATAACACACAGCACTAAATGAGCTTCCCAACACATTTGAAATATTAAAGGATAGAGAAACAAATAACATCTGAATGTCAAAAACTACACCCACAACAATAAGTATTGAACATACCCCTTTAACTTGAACTTTGGTACCCATTTCCCTCCCCCTATATATACTGGTACCTGTCTAACAGCTAAAGGTTGTTCCACCCAAAAGTGAGGATCAACCGACTATGCCTAAACACCTTTCCCCCCTACCCCACCCCGCTACATAAACAGAAAAACTCGTTATTGGATACATTAAGAAAATTAGGCTACTAATAGTAGCTGTAAGCCTCTGGACCGATAAACAAATATAACAAATTGGCCTTTCTCTTTCACTCTTCTTTTAAAACTTAAAGCTCAGTAATTATTCCTTCATGCCAACACACAGCATGTCAATGATTACATTCTCAACCCAGTCCACTTTCTGACCTCAGAGCCTTCACAAAATTCTCCGCTTCACCTGGCTGGTTAAAGATGCGAGACTTTCCGTTGTATGTCACTATCAGTCGCGCGGGAGGAATCATGCCGTACCGGATCCCCATGGAGTGAAGCTGTTGTCTCACGGCGTTAAACTCTTTCTGTTTTCTGTGTACACCGGTCACCAGGTCCTCATAAAATCTCACCGGACGGTTCTTGAAAAGAATCTGTCCCTTTGCCCTGGCAGCTCTTATCACGGTCATTTTATCCTTGTAATTTAGGAACTTCATGATCATTGTCCTCGGTGCAGCGGTGTTTGACGTATTCTTCTGGCCGATCCGATGAGCTCTCTCCAGCGTCAGAGCGGTATGTAGCGGTGCCAAGTTCAGAGCCTCCGGCAGCCAGTTTTCCAAGAAGACGCACGCGTCCTCTCCTTCCGCGCCCTCGGGCAGGTTAACAAGTCTCAAGTTAGAACGTCGCGATCTGGCCTCCAGATCCAGCACTTTGTCTTCGAGATCTTTGTTGTTATTTTCAAGAGTCCGTGCCTTTGCTTCCAAGGTGGTGATACTATCTTCTGCTGCAGATATCCGGGCCTCCGCCTCACCAACCCGCTTAGCACACTCATTAACATCCTTCCTCACAGTCTCTATTGCTGACAAAATACCGTCCAGTTTGGAGGAAAAATCCGATTTCAAGTTTGCAATAGCCGCCAGTACTGCGTCTAAGCTTTCGACCGTCTTTCCCCTCTCATTTGGCTTGTCAATTTTCTCCTCCATCACCTGACAGGTGTTGGTATTATTCTCGCTATCTTCACCACTAACATTAGCTTCACAGCTAGCCTCGGAGCTCGACTTAGAAGTGAAGTTAGACAATTTCGACTGAGTCGGTCTACTAATGTTTTTACCAAGTTTCTTTTGCGAGAGAGGCATCACTACTGGTCTTGTTCAACGTCCAATAAACGAGTATTATTCAGGATTTTACAGAAACATAGCGGAGCAGAAGTGGGCACGTCTTCTCAGCAAGCCGCCATTACCGGAAACCCTCATCTAGGCCTTTTACTAGGGATTTAAGGTCCTGGTTTTCCTCTCAGACCCTAGAACACACTGCCAAGCTCAGATTCCCGATCCCACATCCTGCTGAAGCCCTTCCCTAGATCAGACACTAGTTTTGTTTTCCTTGTTCTTATAGTAAAATGATGGTCTTTGACTTTTATACATCATCACTGTTCTGTTAATTACACATGACCTAATCTAAGTATTACACAAACCAAGCATAATTACTTAGAGATGTCATGAGATGGAAAATCCTTATTCAGTTAATTATTTTCCCCACAGGTGCTGACAGTGTGTCTACAGTGAAATGGGCCTGTGTACAGAGAGGATGATCTGTAACAATCCCATGTTCCTATGGTGACAGATATAAAACTCATGTGAAATACTGGTGCAGAGGGTATAATGTGAGGTCATGTACTCCCATAGTACACACTGACTCTCCACTGGAGGGTAAAGTGTGAGTCAGAGATGATCCTGACCAGCGAGTCTTCACTGTGACCATCAACAATCTGACAGCTGTAGGAATTATTAGCTCAGGTATATTTTAATATCTCCACCAATATGTTTTGAAATTAATTAACTTTTAATTAATTATTATTTGATGCTGATTAGTAACCAATTGTTATGCCGAATGGTCGGCTCCTCCAAACTCAAATGCGAATCCCAGTGAGTCTGTTAATGTGAGACTTAAATGGGATTCATTAATAACCCGTATCGCTTAATAACCTGGGTTAGTAGGCTCGTCCAGCGAGCTGGGTCACCAGGTAATGTAAACGATCGGTAGCGAAGCTCCCCTCACGGCCAATGAGAGAGAGTCTCGCAATATTTCAGGCGAGTTTGAGGTTTCAGAGCGTAGTAGCCAGATCGCAGAG